>NC_090447.1:500377488-500981654 GCF_031143425.1 Pleurodeles waltl
CATTTTTATCGGGAGACTTGGGGGAACGCTGGGTGGAAGGAAATTTGTGGCTCCTCTCAGATTCCAGAACTTTCTGCCACAGAAATGTGAGGAACATGTGTTTTTTTAGCCAAATTTTGAGGTTTGCAAAGGATTCTGGGTAACAGAACCTGGTCCGAGCCCCACAAGCCACCCCATCTTGGATTCCCCTAGGTCTCTAGTTTTTAGAAATGCACAGGTTTGGTAGGTTTCCCGAGGTGCCGGCTGAGCTAGAGGCCAAAATCTACAGGTAGGCAGTGCGCAAAAATCACATCTGTTTTCTTTCAAAAAATTGGATGTGTCCACGTTGCGCTTCGGGGTGTTTCCTGTCGCGGGCGCTAGGCCTACCCACACAAGTGAGGTATCATTTTTATCGGGAGACTTGGGGGAACGCTGGGTGGAAGGAAATTTGTGGCTCCTCTCAGATTCCAGAACTTTCTGCCACAGAAATGTGAGGAACATGTGTTTTTTTAGCCAAATTTTGAGGTTTGCAAAGGATTCTGGGTAACAGAACCTGGTCCGAGCCCCACAAGCCACCCCATCTTGGATTCCCCTAGGTCTCTAGTTTTCAGAAATGCACAGGTTTAGTAGGTTTCCCTAGGTGCCGGCTGAGCTAGAGGCCAAAATCTACAGGTAGGCACTTCGCAAAAAACACCTCTGTTTTCTTTCAAAAAATTGGATGTGTCCACGTTGCGCTTTGGGGCGTTTCCTGTCGCGGGCGCTAGGCCTACCCACACAAGTGAGGTATCATTTTTATCGGGAGACTTGGGGGAACGCTGGGTGGAAGGAAATTTGTGGCTCCTCTCAGATTCCAGAACTTTCTGCCACAGAAATGTGAGGAACATGTGTTTTTTTAGCCAAATTTTGAGGTTTGCAAAAGATTCTGGGTAACAGAACCTGGTCCGAGCCCCACAAGCCACCCCATCTTGGATTCCCCTAGGTCTCTAGTTTTTAGAAATGCACAGGTTTGGTAGGTTTCCCGAGGTGCCGGCTGAGCTAGAGGCCAAAATCTACAGGTAGGCAGTGCGCAAAAATCACATCTGTTTTCTTTCAAAAAATTGGATGTGTCCACGTTGCGCTTTGGGGTGTTTCCTGTCGCGGGCGCTAGGCCTACCCACACAAGTGAGGTATCATTTTTATCGGGAGACTTGGGGGAACGCTGGGTGGAAGGAAATTTGTGGCTCCTCTCAGATTCCAGAACTTTCTGCCACAGAAATGTGAGGAACATGTGTTTTTTTAGCCAAATTTTGAGGTTTGCAAAGGATTCTGGGTAACAGAACCTGGTCCGAGCCCCACAAGCCACCCCATCTTGGATTCCCCTAGGTCTCTAGTTTTCAGAAATGCACAGGTTTAGTAGGTTTCCCGAGGTGCCGGCTGAGCTAGAGGCCAAAATCTACAGGTAGGCACTTCGCAAAAAACACCTCTGTTTTCTTTCAAAAAATTGGATGTGTCCACGTTGCGCTTTGGGGCGTTTCCTGTCGCGGGCGCTAGGCCTACCCACACAAGTGAGGTATCATTTTTATCGGGAGAGTTGGGGGAACGCTGGGTGGAAGGAAATTTGTGGCTCCTCTCAGATTCCAGAACTTTCTGCCACAGAAATGTGAGGAACATGTGTTTTTTTAGCCAAATTTTGAGGTTTGCAAAGGATTCTGGGTAACAGAACCTGGTCCGAGCCCCACAAGCCACCCCATCTTGGATTCCCCTAGGTCTCTAGTTTTCAGAAATGCACAGGTTTAGTAGGTTTCCCTAGGTGCCGGCTGAGCTAGAGGCCAAAATCTACAGGTAGGCACTTCGCAAAAAACACCTCTGTTTTCTTTCAAAAAATTGGATGTGTCTACGTTGCGCTTTGGGGTGTTTCCTGTCGCGGGCGCTGGGCCTACCCACACAAGTGAGGTATCATTTTTATCGGGAGACTTGGGGGAACGCTGGGTGGAAGGAAATTTGTGGCTCCTCTCAGATTCCAGAACTTTCTGCCACAGAAATGTGAGGAACATGTGTTTTTTTAGCCAAATTTTGAGGTTTGCAAAGGATTCTGGGTAACAGAACCCGGTCCGAGCCCCACAAGTCACCCCATCTTGGTTTCCCCTAGGTCTCTAGTTTTTAGAAATGCACAGGTTTGGTAGGTTTCCCGAGGTGCCGGCTGAGCTAGAGGCCAAAATCTACAGGTAGGCAGTTCGCAAAAATCACATCTGTTTTCTTTCAAAAAATTGGATGTGTCCACGTTGCGCTTTGGGGTGTTTCCTGTCGCGGGCGCTATGCCTACCCACACAAGTGAGGTATCATTTTTATCGGGAGACTTGGGGGAACGCTGGGTGGAAGGAAATTTGTGGCTCCTCTCAGATTCCAGAACTTTCTGCCACAGAAATGTGAGGAACATGTGTTTTTTTAGCCAAATTTTGAGGTTTGCAAAGGATTCTGGGTAACAGAACCTGGTCCGAGCCCCACAAGCCACCCCATCTTGGATTCCCCTAGGTCTCTAGTTTTTAGAAATGCACAGGTTTGGTAGGTTTCCCGAGGTGCCGGCTGAGCTAGAGGACAAAATCTACAGGTAGGCAGTTCGCAAAAATCACATCTGTTTTCTTTCAAAAAATTGGATGTGTCCACGTTGCGCTTTGGGGTGTTTCCTGTCGCGGGCGCTAGGCCTACCCACACAAGTGAGGTATCATTTTTATCGGGAGACTTGGGGGAACGCTGGGTGGAAGGAAATTTGTGGCTCCTCTCAGATTCCAGAACTTTCTGCCACAGAAATATGAGGAACATGTGTTTTTTTAGCCAAATTTTGAGGTTTGCAAAGGATTCTGGGTAACAGAACCTGGTCCGAGCCCCACAAGCCACCCCATCTTGGATTCCCCTAGGTCTCTAGTTTTCAGAAATGCACAGGTTTAGTAGGTTTCCCTAGGTGCCGGCTGAGCTAGAGGCCAAAATCTACAGGTAGGCACTTCGCAAAAAACACCTCTGTTTTCTTTCCAAAAATTGGATGTGTCCACGTTGCGCTTTGGGGCGTTTCCTGTCGCGGGCGCTAGGCCTACCCACACAAGTGAGGTATCATTTTTATCGGGAGGCTTGGGGGAACGCTGGGTGGAAGGAAATTTGTGGCTCCTCTCAGATTCCAGAACTTTCTGCCACAGAAATGTGAGGAACATGTGTTTTTTTAGCCAAATTTTGAGGTTTGCAAAGGATTCTGGGTAACAGAACCTGGTCCGAGCCCCACAAGCCACCCCATCTTGGATTCCCCTAGGTCTCTAGTTTTCAGAAATGCACAGGTTTAGTAGGTTTCCCTAGGTGCCGGCTGAGCTAGAGGCCAAAATCTACAGGTAGGCACTTCGCAAAAAACACCTCTGTTTTCTTTCAAAAAATTGGATGTGTCCACGTTGCGCTTTGGGGCGTTTCCTGTCGCGGGCGCTAGGCCTACCCACACAAGTGAGGTATCATTTTTATCGGGAGACTTGGGGGAACGCTGGGTGGAAGGAAATTTGTGGCTCCTCTCAGATTCCAGAACTTTCTGCCACAGAAATGTGAGGAACATGTGTTTTTTTTAGCCAAATTTTGAGGTTTGCAAAGGATTCTGGGTAACAGAACCTGGTCCGAGCCCCACAAGCCACCCCATCTTGGATTCCCCTAGGTCTCTAGTTTTTAGAAATGCACAGGTTTGGTAGGTTTCCCGAGTTGCCAGCTGAGCTAGAGGACAAAATCTACAGGTAGGCAGTTCGCAAAAATCACATCTGTTTTCTTTCAAAAAATTGGATGTGTCCACGTTGCGCTTTGGGGTGTTTCCTGTCGCGGGCGCTAGGCCTACCCACACAAGTGAGGTATCATTTTTATCGGGAGACTTGGGGGAACGCTGGGTGGAAGGAAATTTGTGGCTCCTCTCAGATTCCAGAACTTTCTGCCACAGAAATATGAGGAACATGTGTTTTTTTAGCCAAATTTTGAGGTTTGCAAAGGATTCTGGGTAACAGAACCTGGTCCGAGCCCCACAAGCCACCCCATCTTGGATTCCCCTAGGTCTCTAGTTTTCAGAAATGCACAGGTTTAGTAGGTTTCCCTAGGTGCCGGCTGAGCTAGAGGCCAAAATCTACAGGTAGGCACTTCGCAAAAAACACCTCTGTTTTCTTTCCAAAAATTGGATGTGTCCACGTTGCGCTTTGGGGCGTTTCCTGTCGCGGGCGCTAGGCCTACCCACACAAGTGAGGTATCATTTTTATCGGGAGACTTGGGGGAACGCTGGGTGGAAGGAAATTTGTGGCTCCTCTCAGATTCCAGAACTTTCTGCCACAGAAATATGAGGAACATGTGTTTTTTTAGCCAAATTTTGAGGTTTGCAAAGGATTCTGGGTAACAGAACCTGGTCCGAGCCCCACAAGCCACCCCATCTTGGATTCCCCTAGGTCTCTAGTTTTCAGAAATGCACAGGTTTAGTAGGTTTCCCTAGGTGCCGACTGAGCTAGAGGCCAAAATCTACAGGTAGGCACTTCGCAAAAAACACCTCTGTTTTCTTTCCAAAAATTGGATGTGTCCACGTTGCGCTTTGGGGCGTTTCCTGTCGCGGGCGCTAGGCCTACCCACACAAGTGAGGTATCATTTTTATCGGGAGGCTTGGGGGAACGCTGGGTGGAAGGAAATTTGTGGCTCCTCTCAGATTCCAGAACTTTCTGCCACAGAAATGTGAGGAACATGTGTTTTTTTAGCCAAATTTTGAGGTTTGCAAAGGATTCTGGGTAACAGAACCTGGTCCGAGCCCCACAAGCCACCCCATCTTGGATTCCCCTAGGTCTCTAGTTTTCAGAAATGCACAGGTTTAGTAGGTTTCCCTAGGTGCCGGCTGAGCTAGAGGCCAAAATCTACAGGTAGGCACTTCGCAAAAAACACCTCTGTTTTCTTTCAAAAAATTGGATGTGTCCACGTTGCGCTTTGGGGCGTTTCCTGTCGCGGGCGCTAGGCCTACCCACACAAGTGAGGTATCATTTTTATCGGGAGACTTGGGGGAACGCTGGGTGGAAGGAAATTTGTGGCTCCTCTCAGATTCCAGAACTTTCTGCCACAGAAATGTGAGGAACATGTGTTTTTTTTAGCCAAATTTTGAGGTTTGCAAAGGATTCTGGGTAACAGAACCTGGTCCGAGCCCCACAAGCCACCCCATCTTGGATTCCCCTAGGTCTCTAGTTTTTAGAAATGCACAGGTTTGGTAGGTTTCCCGAGTTGCCAGCTGAGCTAGAGGACAAAATCTACAGGTAGGCAGTTCGCAAAAATCACATCTGTTTTCTTTCAAAAAATTGGATGTGTCCACGTTGCGCTTTGGGGTGTTTCCTGTCGCGGGCGCTAGGCCTACCCACACAAGTGAGGTATCATTTTTATCGGGAGACTTGGGGGAACGCTGGGTGGAAGGAAATTTGTGGCTCCTCTCAGATTCCAGAACTTTCTGCCACAGAAATATGAGGAACATGTGTTTTTTTAGCCAAATTTTGAGGTTTGCAAAGGATTCTGGGTAACAGAACCTGGTCCGAGCCCCACAAGCCACCCCATCTTGGATTCCCCTAGGTCTCTAGTTTTCAGAAATGCACAGGTTTAGTAGGTTTCCCTAGGTGCCGGCTGAGCTAGAGGCCAAAATCTACAGGTAGGCACTTCGCAAAAAACACCTCTGTTTTCTTTCAAAAAATTGGATGTGTCCACGTTGCGCTTTGGGGCGTTTCCTGTCGCGGGCGCTAGGCCTACCCACACAAGTGAGGTATCATTTTTATCGGGAGACTTGGGGGAACGCTGGGTGGAAGGAAATTTGTGGCTCCTCTCAGATTCCAGAACTTTCTGCCACAGAAATATGAGGAACATGTGTTTTTTTAGCCAAATTTTGAGGTTTGCAAAGGATTCTGGGTAACAGAACCTGGTCCGAGCCCCACAAGCCACCCCATCTTGGATTCCCCTAGGTCTCTAGTTTTCAGAAATTCACAGGTTTAGTAGGTTTCCCTAGGTGCCGGCTGAGCTAGAGGCCAAAATCTACAGGTAGGCACTTCGCAAAAAACACCTCTGTTTTCTTTCCAAAAATTGGATGTGTCCATGTTGCGCTTTGGGGCGTTTCCTGTCGCGGGCGCTAGGCCTACCCACACAAGTGAGGTATCATTTTTATCGGGAGACTTGGGGGAACGCTGGGTGGAAGGAAATTTGTGGCTCCTCTCAGATTCCTGAACTTTCTGCCACAGAAATGTGAGGAACATGTGTTTTTTTAGCCAAATTTTGAGGTTTGCAAAGGATTCTGGGTAACAGAACCTGGTCCGAGCCCCACAAGCCACCCCATCTTGGATTCCCCTAGGTCTCTAGTTTTCAGAAATGCACAGGTTTAGTAGGTTTCCCTAGGTGCCGGCTGAGCTAGAGGCCAAAATCTACAGGTAGGCACTTCGCAAAAAACACCTCTGTTTTCTTTCAAAAAATTGGATGTGTCCACGTTGCGCTTTGGGGCGTTTCCTGTCGCGGGCGCTAGGCCTACCCACACAAGTGAGGTATCATTTTTATCGGGAGACTTGGGGGAACGCTGGGTGGAAGGAAATTTGTGGCTCCTCTCAGATTCCAGAACTTTCTGCCACAGAAATGTGAGGAACATGTGTTTTTTTTAGCCAAATTTTGAGGTTTGCAAAGGATTCTGGGTAACAGAACCTGGTCCGAGCCCCACAAGCCACCCCATCTTGGATTCCCCTAGGTCTCTAGTTTTCAGAAATGCACAGGTTTAGTAGGTTTCCCTAGGTGCCGGCTGAGCTAGAGGCCAAAATCTACAGGTAGGCACTTCGCAAAAAACACCTCTGTTTTCTTTCAAAAAATTGGATGTGTCCACGTTGCGCTTTGGGGCGTTTCCTGTCACGGGCGCTAGGCCTACCCACACAAGTGAGGTATCATTTTTATCGGGAGACTTGGGGGAACGCTGGGTGGAAGGAAATTTGTGGCTCCTCTCAGATTCCAGAACTTTCTGCCACAGAAATGTGAGGAACATGTGTTTTTTTAGCCAAATTTTGAGGTTTGCAAAGGATTCTGGGTAACAGAACCTGGTCCGAGCCCCACAAGCCACCCCATCTTGGATTCCCCTAGGTCTCTAGTTTTCAGAAATGCACAGGTTTGGTAGGTTTCCCGAGGTGCCGGCTGAGCTAGAGGCCAAAATCTACAGGTAGGCAGTTCGCAAAAATCACATCTGTTTTCTTTCAAAAAATTGGATGTGTCCACGTTGCGCTTTGGGGTGTTTCCTGTCGCGGGCGCTATGCCTACCCACACAAGTGAGGTATCATTTTTATCGGGAGACTTGGGGGAACGCTGGGTGGAAGGAAATTTGTGGCTCCTCTCAGATTCCAGAACTTTCTGCCACAGAAATGTGAGGAACATGTGTTTTTTTAGCCAAATTTTGAGGTTTGCAAAGGATTCTGGGTAACAGAACCTGGTCCGAGCCCCACAAGCCACCCCATCTTGGATTCCCCTAGGTCTCTAGTTTTTAGAAATGCACAGGTTTGGTAGGTTTCCCGAGGTGCCGGCTGAGCTAGAGGCCAAAATCTACAGGTAGGCAGTTCGCAAAAATCACATCTGTTTTCTTTCAAAAAATTGGATGTGTCCACGTTGCGCTTTGGGGTGTTTCCTGTCGCGGGCGCTAGGCCTACCCACACAAGTGAGGTATCATTTTTATCGGGAGACTTGGGGGAACGCTGGGTGGAAGGAAATTTGTGGCTCCTCTCAGATTCCAGAACTTTCTGCCACAGAAATGTGAGGAACATGTGTTTTTTTAGCCAAATTTTGAGGTTTGCAAAGGATTCTGGGTAACAGAACCTGGTCCGAGCCCCACAAGCCACCCCATCTTGGATTCCCCTAGGTCTCTAGTTTTCAGAAATGCACAGGTTTAGTAGGTTTCCCTAGGTGCCGGCTGAGCTAGAGGCCAAAATCTACAGGTAGGCACTTCGCAAAAAACACCTCTGTTTTCTTTCAAAAAATTGGATGTGTCCACGTTGCGCTTTGGGGCGTTTCCTGTCGCGGGCGCTAGACCTACCCACACAAGTGAGGTATCATTTTTATCGGGAGACTTGGGGGAACGCTGGGTGGAAGGAAATTTGTGGCTCCTCTCAGATTCCAGAACTTTCTGCCACAGAAATGTGAGGAACATGTGTTTTTTTAGCCAAATTTTGAGGTTTGCAAAGGATTCTGGGTAACAGAACCTGGTCCGAGCCCCACAAGCCACCCCATCTTGGATTCCCCTAGGTCTCTAGTTTTCAGAAATGCACAGGTTTGGTAGGTTTCCCGAGGTGCCGGCTGAGCTAGAGGCCAAAATCTACAGGTAGGCAGTTCGCAAAAATCACATCTGTTTTCTTTCAAAAAATTGGATGTGTCCACGTTGCGCTTTGGGGTGTTTCCTGTCGCGGGCGCTATGCCTACCCACACAAGTGAGGTATCATTTTTATCGGGAGACTTGGGGGAACGCTGGGTGGAAGGAAATTTGTGGCTCCTCTCAGATTCCAGAACTTTCTGCCACAGAAATGTGAGGAACATGTGTTTTTTTAGCCAAATTTTGAGGTTTGCAAAGGATTCTGGGTAACAGAACCTGGTCCGAGCCCCACAAGCCACCCCATCTTGGATTCCCCTAGGTCTCTAGTTTTTAGAAATGCACAGGTTTGGTAGGTTTCCCGAGGTGCCGGCTGAGCTAGAGGCCAAAATCTACAGGTAGGCAGTTCGCAAAAATCACATCTGTTTTCTTTCAAAAAATTGGATGTGTCCACGTTGCGCTTTGGGGTGTTTCCTGTCGCGGGCGCTAGGCCTACCCACACAAGTGAGGTATCATTTTTATCGGGAGACTTGGGGGAACGCTGGGTGGAAGGAAATTTGTGGCTCCTCTCAGATTCCAGAACTTTCTGCCACAGAAATGTGAGGAACATGTGTTTTTTTAGCCAAATTTTGAGGTTTGCAAAGGATTCTGGGTAACAGAACCTGGTCCGAGCCCCACAAGCCACCCCATCTTGGATTCCCCTAGGTCTCTAGTTTTCAGAAATGCACAGGTTTAGTAGGTTTCCCTAGGTGCCGGCTGAGCTAGAGGCCAAAATCTACAGGTAGGCACTTCGCAAAAAACACCTCTGTTTTCTTTCAAAAAATTGGATGTGTCCACGTTGCGCTTTGGGGCGTTTCCTGTCGCGGGCGCTAGACCTACCCACACAAGTGAGGTATCATTTTTATCGGGAGACTTGGGGGAACGCTGGGTGGAAGGAAATTTGTGGCTCCTCTCAGATTCCAGAACTTTCTGCCACAGAAATGTGAGGAACATGTGTTTTTTTAGCCAAATTTTGAGGTTTGCAAAGGATTCTGGGTAACAGAACCTGGTCCGAGCCCCACAAGCCACCCCATCTTGGATTCCCCTAGGTCTCTAGTTTTCAGAACTGCACAGGTTTAGTAGGTTTCCCTAGGTGCCGGCTGAGCTAGAGGCCAAAATCTACAGGTAGGCACTTCGCAAAAAACACCTCTGTTTTCTTTCAAAAAATTGGATGTGTCCACGTTGCGCTTTGGGGCGTTTCCTGTCGCGGGCGCTAGGCCTACCCACACAAGTGAGGTATCATTTTTATCGGGAGACTTGGGGGAACGCTGGGTGGAAGGAAATTTGTGGCTCCTCTCAGATTCCAGAACTTTCTGCCACAGAAATGTGAGGAACATGTGTTTTTTTAGCCAAATTTTGAGGTTTGCAAAAGATTCTGGGTAACAGAACCTGGTCCGAGCCCCACAAGCCACCCCATCTTGGATTCCCCTAGGTCTCTAGTTTTTAGAAATGCACAGGTTTGGTAGGTTTCCCGAGGTGCCGGCTGAGCTAGAGGCCAAAATCTACAGGTAGGCAGTGCGCAAAAATCACATCTGTTTTCTTTCAAAAAATTGGATGTGTCCACGTTGCGCTTTGGGGTGTTTCCTGTCGCGGGCGCTATGCCTACCCACACAAGTGAGGTATCATTTTTATCGGGAGACTTGGGGGAACGCTGGGTGGAAGGAAATTTGTGGCTCCTCTCAGATTCCAGAACTTTCTGCCACAGAAATGTGAGGAACATGTGTTTTTTTAGCCAAATTTTGAGGTTTGCAAAGGATTCTGGGTAACAGAACCTGGTCCGAGCCCACAAGCCACCCCATCTTGGATTCCCCTAGGTCTCTAGTTTTTAGAAATGCACAGGTTTGGTAGGATTCCCGAGGTGCCGGCTGAGCTAGAGGCCAAAATCTACAGGTAGGCAGTGCGCAAAAATCACATCTGTTTTCTTTCAAAAAATTGGATGTGTCCACGTTGCGCTTTGGGGTGTTTCCTGTCGCGGGCGCTAGGCCTACCCACACAAGTGAGGTATAATTTTTATCGGGAGACTTGGGGGAACGCTGGGTGGAAGGAAATTTGTGGCTCCTCTCAGATTCCAGAACTTTCTGCCACAGAAATGTGAGGAACATGTGTTTTTTTAGCCAAATTTTGAGGTTTGCAAAGGATTCTGGGTAACAGAACCTGGTCCGAGCCCCACAAGCCACCCCATCTTGGATTCCCCTAGGTCTCTAGTTTTCAGAAATGCACAGGTTTAGTAGGTTTCCCTAGGTGCCGGCTGAGCTAGAGGCCAAAATCTACAGGTAGGCACTTCGCAAAAAACACCTCTGTTTTCTTTCAAAAAATTGGATGTGTCCACGTTGCGCTTTGGGGCGTTTCCTGTCGCGGGCGCTAGGCCTACCCACACAAGTGAGGTATCATTTTTATCGGGAGACTTGGGGGAACGCTGGGTGGAAGGAAATTTGCGGCTCCTCTCAGATTCCAGAACTTTCTGCCACAGAAATGTGAGGAACATGTGTTTTTTTAGCCAAATTTTGAGGTTTGCAAAAGATTCTGGGTAACAGAACCTGGTCCGAGCCCCACAAGCCACCCCATCTTGGATTCCCCTAGGTCTCTAGTTTTTAGAAATGCACAGGTTTGGTAGGTTTCCCGAGGTGCCGGCTGAGCTAGAGGCCAAAATCTACAGGTAGGCAGTGCGCAAAAATCACATCTGTTTTCTTTCAAAAAATTGGATGTGTCCACGTTGCGCTTTGGGGTGTTTCCTGTCGCGGGCGCTAGGCCTACCCACACAAGTGAGGTATCATTTTTATCGGGAGACTTGGGGGAACGCTGGGTGGAAGGAAATTTGTGGCTCCTCTCAGATTCCAGAACTTTCTGCCACAGAAATGTGAGGAACATGTGTTTTTTTAGCCAAATTTTGAGGTTTGCAAAGGATTCTGGGTAACAGAACCTGGTCCGAGCCCCACAAGCCACCCCATCTTGGATTCCCCTAGGTCTCTAGTTTTCAGAAATGCACAGGTTTAGTAGGTTTCCCGAGGTGCCGGCTGAGCTAGAGGCCAAAATCTACAGGTAGGCACTTCGCAAAAAACACCTCTGTTTTCTTTCAAAAAATTGGATGTGTCCACGTTGCGCTTTGGGGCGTTTCCTGTCGCGGGCGCTAGGCCTACCCACACAAGTGAGGTATCATTTTTATCGGGAGACTTGGGGGAACGCTGGGTGGAAGGAAATTTGTGGCTCCTCTCAGATTCCAGAACTTTCTGCCACAGAAATGTGAGGAACATGTGTTTTTTTAGCCAAATTTTGAGGTTTGCAAAGGATTCTGGGTAACAGAACCTGGTCCGAGCCCCACAAGCCACCCCATCTTGGATTCCCCTAGGTCTCTAGTTTTCAGAAATGCACAGGTTTAGTAGGTTTCCCTAGGTGCCGGCTGAGCTAGAGGCCAAAATCTACAGGTAGGCACTTCGCAAAAAAAACCTCTGTTTTCTTTCAAAAAATTGGATGTGTCCACGTTGCGCTTTGGGGCGTTTCCTGTCGCGGGCGCTAGGCCTACCCACACAAGTGAGGTATCATTTTTATCGGGAGACTTGGGGGAACGCTGGGTGGAAGGAAATTTGTGGCTCCTCTCAGATTCCAGAACTTTCTGCCACAGAAATGTGAGGAACATGTGTTTTTTTAGCCAAATTTTGAGGTTTGCAAAGGATTCTGGGTAACAGAACCTGGTCCGAGCCCCACAAGTCACCCCATCTTGGTTTCCCCTAGGTCTCTAGTTTTTAGAAATGCACAGGTTTGGTAGGTTTCCCGAGGTGCCGGCTGAGCTAGAGGCCAAAATCTACAGGTAGGCAGTTCGCAAAATCACATCTGTTTTCTTTCAAAAAATTGGATGTGTCCACGTTGCGCTTTGGGGTGTTTCCTGTCGCGGGCGCTATGCCTACCCACACAAGTGAGGTATCATTTTTATCGGGAGACTTGGGGGAACGCTGGGTGGAAGGAAATTTGTGGCTCCTCTCAGATTCCAGAACTTTCTGCCACAGAAATGTGAGGAACATGTGTTTTTTTAGCCAAATTTTGAGGTTTGCAAAGGATTCTGGGTAACAGAACCTGGTCCGAGCCCCACAAGCCACCCCATCTTGGATTCCCCTAGGTCTCTCGTTTTTAGAAATGCACAGGTTTGGTAGGTTTCCCGAGGTGCCGGCTGAGCTAGAGGACAAAATCTACAGGTAGGCAGTTCGCAAAAATCACATCTGTTTTCTTTCAAAAAATTGGATGTGTCCACGTTGCGCTTTGGGGTGTTTCCTGTCGCGGGCGCTAGGCCTACCCACACAAGTGAGGTATCATTTTTATCGGGAGACTTGGGGGAACGCTGGGTGGAAGGAAATTTGTGGCTCCTCTCAGATTCCAGAACTTTCTGCCACAGAAATATGAGGAACATGTGTTTTTTTAGCCAAATTTTGAGGTTTGCAAAGGATTCTGGGTAACAGAACCTGGTCCGAGCCCCACAAGCCACCCCATCTTGGATTCCCCTAGGTCTCTAGTTTTCAGAAATGCACAGGTTTAGTAGGTTTCCCTAGGTGCCGGCTGAGCTAGAGGCCAAAATCTACAGGTAGGCACTTCGCAAAAAACACCTCTGTTTTCTTTCCAAAAATTGGATGTGTCCACGTTGCGCTTCGGGGCGTTTCTTGTCGCGGGCGCTAGGCCTACCCACACAAGTGAGGTATCATTTTTATCGGGAGACTTGGGGGAACGCTGGGTGGAAGGAAATTTGTGGCTCCTCTCAGATTCCAGAACTTTCTGCCACAGAAATGTGAGGAACATGTGTTTTTTTAGCCAAATTTTGAGGTTTGCAAAGGATTCTGGGTAACAGAACCTGGTCCGAGCCCCACAAGCCACCCCATCTTGGATTCCCCTAGGTCTCTAGTTTTCAGAAATGCACAGGTTTAGTAGGTTTCCCTAGGTGCCGGCTGAGCTAGAGGCCAAAATCTACAGGTAGGCACTTCGCAAAAAACACCTCTGTTTTCTTTCAAAAAATTGGATGTGTCCACGTTGCGCTTTGGGGCTTTTCCTGTCGCGGGCGCTAGGCCTACCCACACAAGTGAGGTATCATTTTTATCGGGAGACTTGGGGGAACGCTGGGTGGAAGGAAATTTGTGGCTCCTCTCAGATTCCAGAACTTTCTGCCACAGAAATGTGAGGAACATGTGTTTTTTTTAGCCAAATTTTGAGGTTTGCAAAGGATTCTGGGTAACAGAACCTGGTCCGAGCCCCACAAGCCACCCCATCTTGGATTCCCCTAGGTCTCTAGTTTTCAGAAATGCACAGGTTTAGTAGGTTTCCCTAGGTGCCGGCTGAGCTAGAGGCCAAAATCTACAGGTAGGCACTTCGCAAAAAACACCTCTGTTTTCTTTCAAAAAATTGGATGTGTCCACGTTGCGCTTTGGGGCGTTTCCTGTCACGGGCGCTAGGCCTACCCACACAAGTGAGGTATCATTTTTATCGGGAGACTTGGGGGAACGCTGGGTGGAAGGAAATTTGTGGCTCCTCTCAGATTCCAGAACTTTCTGCCACAGAAATGTGAGGAACATGTGTTTTTTTAGCCAAATTTTGAGGTTTGCAAAGGATTCTGGGTAACAGAACCTGGTCCGAGCCCCACAAGCCACCCCATCTTGGATTCCCCTAGGTCTCTAGTTTTCAGAAATGCACAGGTTTGGTAGGTTTCCCGAGGTGCCGGCTGAGCTAGAGGCCAAAATCTACAGGTAGGCAGTTCGCAAAAATCACATCTGTTTTCTTTCAAAAAATTGGATGTGTCCACGTTGCGCTTTGGGGTGTTTCCTGTCGCGGGCGCTATGCCTACCCACACAAGTGAGGTATCATTTTTATCGGGAGACTTGGGGGAACGCTGGGTGGAAGGAAATTTGTGGCTCCTCTCAGATTCCAGAACTTTCTGCCACAGAAATGTGAGGAACATGTGTTTTTTTAGCCAAATTTTGAGGTTTGCAAAGGATTCTGGGTAACAGAACCTGGTCCGAGCCCCACAAGCCACCCCATCTTGGATTCCCCTAGGTCTCTAGTTTTTAGAAATGCACAGGTTTGGTAGGTTTCCCGAGGTGCCGGCTGAGCTAGAGGCCAAAATCTACAGGTAGGCAGTTCGCAAAAATCACATCTGTTTTCTTTCAAAAAATTGGATGTGTCCACGTTGCGCTTTGGGGTGTTTCCTGTCGCGGGCGCTAGGCCTACCCACACAAGTGAGGTATCATTTTTATCGGGAGACTTGGGGGAACGCTGGGTGGAAGGAAATTTGTGGCTCCTCTCAGATTCCAGAACTTTCTGCCACAGAAATGTCAGGAACATGTGTTTTTTTAGCCAAATTTTGAGGTTTGCAAAGGATTCTGGGTAACAGAACCTGGTCCGAGCCCCACAAGCCACCCCATCTTGGATTCCCCTAGGTCTCTAGTTTTCAGAAATGCACAGGTTTAGTAGGTTTCCCTAGGTGCCGGCTGAGCTAGAGGCCAAAATCTACAGGTAGGCACTTCGCAAAAAACACCTCTGTTTTCTTTCAAAAAATTGGATGTGTCCACGTTGCGCTTTGGGGCGTTTCCTGTCGCGGGCGCTAGGCCTACCCACACAAGTGAGGTATCATTTTTATCGGGAGACTTGGGGGAACGCTGGGTGGAAGGAAATTTGTGGCTCCTCTCAGATTCCAGAACTTTCTGCCACAGAAATGTGAGGAACATGTGTTTTTTTAGCCAAATTTTGAGGTTTGCAAAGGATTCTGGGTAACAGAACCTGGTCCGAGCCCCACAAGCCACCCCATCTTGGATTCCCCTAGGTCTCTAGTTTTCAGAAATGCACAGGTTTAGTAGGTTTCCCTAGGTGCCGGCTGAGCTAGAGGCCAAAATCTACAGGTAGGCACTTCGCAAAAAACACCTCTGTTTTCTTTCAAAAAATTGGATGTGTCCACGTTGCGCTTTGGGGCGTTTCCTGTCGCGGGCGCTAGGCCTACCCACACAAGTGAGGTATCATTTTTATCGGGAGACTTAGGGGAACGCTGGGTGGAAGGAAATTTGTGGCTCCTCTCAGATTCCAGAACTTTCTGCCACAGAAATGTGAGGAACATGTGTTTTTTTAGCCAAATTTTGAGGTTTGCAAAGGATTCTGGGTAACAGAACCTGGTCCGAGCCCCACAAGTCACCCCATCTTGGTTTCCCCTAGGTCTCTAGTTTTTAGAAATGCACAGGTTTGGAAGGTTTCCCGAGGTGCCGGCTGAGCTAGAGGCCAAAATCTACAGGTAGGCAGTTCGCAAAAATCACATCTGTTTTCTTTCAAAAAATTGGATGTGTCCACGTTGCGCTTTGGGGTGTTTCCTGTCGCGGGCGCTATGCCTACCCACACAAGTGAGGTATCATTTTTATCGGGAGACTTGGGGGAACGCTGGGTGGAAGGAAATTTGTGGCTCCTCTCAGATTCCAGAACTTTCTGCCACAGAAATGTGAGGAACATGTGTTTTTTTAGCCAAATTTTGAGGTTTGCAAAGGATTCTGGGTAACAGAACCTGGTCCGAGCCCCACAAGCCACCCCATCTTGGATTCCCCTAGGTCTCTAGTTTTTAGAAATGCACAGGTTTGGTAGGTTTCCCGAGGTGCCGGCTGAGCTAGAGGCCAAAATCTACAGGTAGGCAGTTCGCAAAAATCACATCTGTTTTCTTTCAAAAAATTGGATGTGTCCACGTTGCGCTTTGGGGTGTTTCCTGTCGCGGGCGCTAGGCCTACCCACACAAGTGAGGTATCATTTTTATCGGGAGACTTGGGGGAACGCTGGGTGGAAGGAAATTTGTGGCTCCTCTCAGATTCCAGAACTTTCTGCCACAGAAATGTGAGGAACATGTGTTTTTTTAGCCAAATTTTGAGGTTTGCAAAGGATTCTGGGTAACAGAACCTGGTCCGAGCCCCACAAGCCACCCCATCTTGGATTCCCCTAGGTCTCTAGTTTTCAGAAATGCACAGGTTTAGTAGGTTTCCCTAGGTGCCGGCTGAGCTAGAGGCCAAAATCTACAGGTAGGCACTTCGCAAAAAACACCTCTGTTTTCTTTCAAAAAATTGGATGTGTCCACGTTGCGCTTTGGGGCGTTTCCTGTCGCGGGCGCTAGGCCTACCCACACAAGTGAGGTATCATTTTTATCGGGAGACTTGGGGGAACGCTGGGTGGAAGGAAATTTGTGGCTCCTCTCAGATTCCAGAACTTTCTGCCACAGAAATGTGAGGAACATGTGTTTTTTTAGCCAAATTTTGAGGTTTGCAAAGGATTCTGGGTAACAGAACCTGGTCCGAGCCCCACAAGCCACCCCATCTTGGATTCCCCTAGGTCTCTAGTTTTCAGAAATGCACAGGTTTAGTAGGTTTCCCTAGGTGCCGGCTGAGCTAGAGGCCAAAATCTACAGGTAGGCACTTCGCAAAAAACACCTCTGTTTTCTTTCAAAAAATTGGATGTGTCCACGTTGCGCTTTGGGGCGTTTCCTGTCGCGGGCGCTAGGCCTACCCACACAAGTGAGGTATCATTTTTATCGGGAGACTTAGGGGAACGCTGGGTGGAAGGAAATTTGTGGCTCCTCTCAGATTCCAGAACTTTCTGCCACAGAAATGTGAGGAACATGTGTTTTTTTAGCCAAATTTTGAGGTTTGCAAAGGATTCTGGGTAACAGAACCTGGTCCGAGCCCCACAAGTCACCCCATCTTGGTTTCCCCTAGGTCTCTAGTTTTTAGAAATGCACAGGTTTGGTAGGTTTCCCGAGGTGCCGGCTGAGCTAGAGGCCAAAATCTACAGGTAGGCAGTTCGCAAAAATCACATATGTTTTCTTTCAAAAAATTGGATGTGTCCACGTTGCGCTTTGGGGTGTTTCCTGTCGCGGGCGCTATGCCTACCCACACAAGTGAGGTATCATTTTTATCGGGAGACTTGGGGGAACGCAGGGTGGAAGGAAATTTGTGGCTCCTCTCAGATTCCAGAACTTTCTGCCACAGAAATGTGAGGAACATGTGTTTTTTTAGCCAAATTTTGAGGTTTGCAAAGGATTCTGGGTAACAGAACCTGGTCCGAGCCCCACAAGCCACCCCATCTTGGATTCCCCTAGGTCTCTAGTTTTTAGAAATGCACAGGTTTGGTAGGTTTCCCGAGGTGCCGGCTGAGCTAGAGGCCAAAATCTACAGGTAGGCAGTTCGCAAAAATCACATCTGTTTTCTTTCAAAAAATTGGATGTGTCCACGTTGCGCTTTGGGGTGTTTCCTGTCGCGGGCGCTAGGCCTACCCACACAAGTGAGGTATCATTTTTATCGGGAGACTTGGGGGAACGCTGGGTGGAAGGAAATTTGTGGCTCCTCTCAGATTCCAGAACTTTCTGCCACAGAAATGTGAGGAACATGTGTTTTTTTAGCCAAATTTTGAGGTTTGCAAAGGATTCTGGGTAACAGAACCTGGTCCGAGCCCCACAAGCCACCCCATCTTGGATTCCCCTAGGTCTCTAGTTTTCAGAAATGCACAGGTTTAGTAGGTTTCCCTAGGTGCCGGCTGAGCTAGAGGCCAAAATCTACAGGTAGGCACTTCGCAAAAAACACCTCTGTTTTCTTTCAAAAAATTGGATGTGTCCACGTTGCGCTTTGGGGCGTTTCCTGTCGCGGGCGCTAGGCCTACCCACACAAGTGAGGTATCATTTTTATCGGGAGACTTGGGGGAACGCTGGGTGGAAGGAAATTTG
Organism: Pleurodeles waltl; assembly: GCF_031143425.1. Classification (NCBI taxonomy): domain Eukaryota; kingdom Metazoa; phylum Chordata; class Amphibia; order Caudata; family Salamandridae; genus Pleurodeles; species Pleurodeles waltl. The sequence continues at coordinate 500,395,539 of NC_090447.1, forward strand.
TGGCTCCTCTCAGATTCCAGAACTTTCTGCCACAGAAATGTGAGGAACATGTGTTTTTTTAGCCAAATTTTGAGGTTTGCAAAGGATTCTGGGTAACAGAACCTGGTCCGAGCCCCACAAGCCACCCCATCTTGGATTCCCCTAGGTCTCTAGTTTTCAGAACTGCACAGGTTTAGTAGGTTTCCCTAGGTGCCGGCTGAGCTAGAGGCCAAAATCTACAGGTAGGCACTTCGCAAAAAACACCTCTGTTTTCTTTAAAAAAATTGGATGTGTCCACGTTGCGCTTTGGGGCGTTTCCTGTCGCGGGCGCTAGGCCTACCCACACAAGTGAGGTATCATTTTTATCGGGAGACTTGGGGGAACGCTGGGTGGAAGGAAATTTGTGGCTCCTCTCAGATTCCAGAACTTTCTGCCACAGAAATGTGAGGAACATGTGTTTTTTTTGCCAAATTTTGAGGTTTGCAAAAGATTCTGGGTAACAGAACCTGGTCCGAGCCCCACAAGCCACCCCATCTTGGATTCCCCTAGGTCTCTAGTTTTTAGAAATGCACAGGTTTGGTAGGTTTCCCGAGGTGCCGGCTGAGCTAGAGGCCAAAATCTACAGGTAGGCAGTGCGCAAAAATCACATCTGTTTTCTTTCAAAAAATTGGATGTGTCCACGTTGCGCTTTGGGGTGTTTCCTGTCGCGGGCGCTATGCCTACCCACACAAGTGAGGTATCATTTTTATCGGGAGACTTGGGGGAACGCTGGGTGGAAGGACATTTGTGGCTCCTCTCAGATTCCAGAACTTTCTGCCACAGAAATGTGAGGAACATGTGTTTTTTTAGCCAAATTTTGAGGTTTGCAAAGGATTCTGGGTAACAGAACCTGGTCCGAGCCCCACAAGCCACCCCATCTTGGATTCCCCTAGGTCTCTAGTTTTTAGAAATGCACAGGTTTGGTAGGATTCCCGAGGTGCCGGCTCAGCTAGAGGCCAAAATCTACAGGTTGGCAGTGCGCAAAAATCACATCTGTTTTCTTTCAAAAAATTGGATGTGTCCACGTTGCGCTTTGGGGTGTTTCCTGTCGCGGGCGCTAGGCCTACCCACACAAGTGAGGTATCATTTTTATCGGGAGACTTGGGGGAACGCTGGGTGGAAGGAAATTTGTGGCTCCTCTCAGATTCCAGAACTTTCTGCCACAGAAATGTGAGGAACATGTGTTTTTTTAGCCAAATTTTGAGGTTTGCAAAGGATTCTGGGTAACAGAACCTGGTCCGAGCCCCACAAGCCACCCCATCTTGGATTCCCCTAGGTCTCTAGTTTTCAGAAATGCACAGGTTTAGTAGGTTTCCCTAGGTGCCGGCTGAGCTAGAGGCCAAAATCTACAGGTAGGCACTTCGCAAAAATCACATCTGTTTTCTTTCAAAAAATTGGATGTGTCCACGTTGCGCTTTGGGGCGTTTCCTGTCGCGGGCGCTAGGCCTACCCACACAAGTGAGGTATCATTTTTATCGGGAGACTTGGGGGAACGCTGGGTGGAAGGAAATTTGTGGCTCCTCTCAGATTCCAGAACTTTCTGCCACAGAAATGTGAGGAACATGTGTTTTTTTAGCCAAATTTTGAGGTTTGCAAAAGATTCTGGGTAACAGAACCTGGTCCGAGCCCCACAAGCCACCCCATCTTGGATTCCCCTAGGTCTCTAGTTTTTAGAAATGCACAGGTTTGGTAGGTTTCCCGAGGTGCCGGCTGAGCTAGAGGCCAAAATCTACAGGTAGGCAGTTCGCAAAAATCACATCTGTTTTCTTTCAAAAAATTGGATGTGTCCACGTTGCGCTTTGGGGTGTTTCCTGTCGCGGGCGCTAGGCCTACCCACACAAGTGAGGTATCATTTTTATCGGGAGACTTGGGGGAACGCTGGGTGGAAGGAAATTTGTGGCTCCTCTCAGATTCCAGAACTTTCTGCCACAGAAATGTGAGGAACATGTGTTTTTTTAGCCAAATTTTGAGGTTTGCAAAGGATTCTGGGTAACAGAACCTGGTCCGAGCCCCACAAGCCACCCCATCTTGGATTCCCCTAGGTCTCTAGTTTTCAGAAATGCACAGGTTTAGTAGGTTTCCCGAGGTGCCGGCTGAGCTAGAGGCCAAAATCTACAGGTAGGCACTTCGCAAAAAACACCTCTGTTTTCTTTCAAAAAATTGGATGTGTCCACGTTGCGCTTTGGGGCGTTTCCTGTCGCGGGCGCTAGGCCTACCCACACAAGTGAGGTATCATTTTTATCGGGAGACTTGGGGGAACGCTGGGTGGAAGGAAATTTGTGGCTCCTCTCAGATTCCAGAACTTTCTGCCACAGAAATGTGAGGAACATGTGTTTTTTTAGCCAAATTTTGAGGTTTGCAAAGGATTCTGGGTAACAGAACCTGGTCCGAGCCCCACAAGTCACCCCATCTTGGTTTCCCCTAGGTCTCTAGTTTTTAGAAATGCACAGGTTTGGTAGGTTTCCCGAGGTGCCGGCTGAGCTAGAGGCCAAAATCTACAGGTAGGCAGTTCGCAAAATCACATCTGTTTTCTTTCAAAAAATTGGATGTGTCCACGTTGCGCTTTGGGGTGTTTCCTGTCGCGGGCGCTATGCCTACCCACACAAGTGAGGTATCATTTTTATCGGGAGACTTGGGGGAACGCTGGGTGGAAGGAAATTTGTGGCTCCTCTCAGATTCCAGAACTTTCTGCCACAGAAATGTGAGGAACATGTGTTTTTTAGCCAAATTTTGAGGTTTGCAAAGGATTCTGGGTAACAGAACCTGGTCCGAGCCCCACAAGCCACCCCATCTTGGATTCCCCTAGGTCTCTAGTTTTTAGAAATGCACAGGTTTGGTAGGTTTCCCGAGGTGCCGGCTGAGCTAGAGGACAAAATCTACAGGTAGGCAGTTCGCAAAAATCACATCTGTTTTCTTTCAAAAAATTGGATGTGTCCACGTTGCGCTTTGGGGTGTTTCCTGTCGCGGGCGCTAGGCCTACCCACACAAGTGAGGTATCATTTTTATCGGGAGACTTGGGGGAACGCTGGGTGGAAGGAAATTTGTGGCTCCTCTCAGATTCCAGAACTTTCTGCCACAGAAATATGAGGAACATGTGTTTTTTTAGCCAAATTTTGAGGTTTGCAAAGGATTCTGGGTAACAGAACCTGGTCCGAGCCCCACAAGCCACCCCATCTTGGATTCCCCTAGGTCTCTAGTTTTCAGAAATGCACAGGTTTAGTAGGTTTCCCTAGGTGCCGGCTGAGCTAGAGGCCAAAATCTACAGGTAGGCACTTCGCAAAAAACACCTCTGTTTTCTTTCCAAAAATTGGATGTGTCCACGTTGCGCTTCGGGGCGTTTCCTGTCGCGGGCGCTAGGCCTACCCACACAAGTGAGGTATCATTTTTATCGGGAGACTTGGGGGAACGCTGGGTGGAAGGAAATTTGTGGCTCCTCTCAGATTCCAGAACTTTCTGCCACAGAAATGTGAGGAACATGTGTTTTTTTAGCCAAATTTTGAGGTTTGCAAAGGATTCTGGGTAACAGAACCTGGTCCGAGCCCCACAAGCCACCCCATCTTGGATTCCCCTAGGTCTCTAGTTTTCAGAAATGCACAGGTTTAGTAGGTTTCCCTAGGTGCCGGCTGAGCTAGAGGCCAAAATCTACAGGTAGGCACTTCGCAAAAAACACCTCTGTTTTCTTTCAAAAAATTGGATGTGTCCACGTTGCGCTTTGGGGCGTTTCCTGTCGCGGGCGCTAGGCCTACCCACACAAGTGAGGTATCATTTTTATCGGGAGACTTGGGGGAACGCTGGGTGGAAGGAAATTTGTGGCTCCTCTCAGATTCCAGAACTTTCTGCCACAGAAATGTGAGGAACATGTGTTTTTTTTAGCCAAATTTTGAGGTTTGCAAAGGATTCTGGGTAACAGAACCTGGTCCGAGCCCCACAAGCCACCCCATCTTGGATTCCCCTAGGTCTCTAGTTTTCAGAAATGCACAGGTTTAGTAGGTTTCCCTAGGTGCCGGCTGAGCTAGAGGCCAAAATCTACAGGTAGGCACTTCGCAAAAAACACCTCTGTTTTCTTTCAAAAAATTGGATGTGTCCACGTTGCGCTTTGGGGCGTTTCCTGTCGCGGGCGCTAGGCCTACCCACACAAGTGAGGTATCATTTTTATCGGGAGACTTGGGGGAACGCTGGGTGGAAGGAAATTTGTGGCTCCTCTCAGATTCCAGAACTTTCTGCCACAGAAATGTGAGGAACATGTGTTTTTTTAGCCAAATTTTGAGGTTTGCAAAGGATTCTGGGTAACAGAACCTGGTCCGAGCCCCACAAGCCACCCCATCTTGGATTCCCCTAGGTCTCTAGTTTTCAGAAATGCACAGGTTTGGTAGGTTTCCCGAGGTGCCGGCTGAGCTAGAGGCCAAAATCTACAGGTAGGCAGTTCGCAAAAATCACATCTGTTTTCTTTCAAAAAATTGGATGTGTCCACGTTGCGCTTTGGGGTGTTTCCTGTCGCGGGCGCTATGCCTACCCACACAAGTGAGGTATCATTTTTATCGGGAGACTTGGGGGAACGCTGGGTGGAAGGAAATTTGTGGCTCCTCTCAGATTCCAGAACTTTCTGCCACAGAAATGTGAGGAACATGTGTTTTTTTAGCCAAATTTTGAGGTTTGCAAAGGATTCTGGGTAACAGAACCTGGTCGGAGCCCCACAAGCCACCCCATCTTGGATTCCCCTAGGTCTCTAGTTTTTAGAAATGCACAGGTTTGGTAGGTTTCCCGAGGTGCCGGCTGAGCTAGAGGCCAAAATCTACAGGTAGGCAGTTCGCAAAATCACATCTGTTTTCTTTCAAAAAATTGGATGTGTCCACGTTGCGCTTTGGGGTGTTTCCTGTCGCGGGCGCTAGGCCTACCCACACAAGTGAGGTATCATTTTTATCGGGAGACTTGGGGGAACGCTGGGTGGAAGGAAATTTGTGGCTCCTCTCAGATTCCAGAACTTTCTGCCACAGAAATGTGAGGAACATGTGTTTTTTTAGCCAAATTTTGAGGTTTGCAAAGGATTCTGGGTAACAGAACCTGGTCCGAGCCCCACAAGCCACCCCATCTTGGATTCCCCTAGGTCTCTAGTTTTCAGAAATGCACAGGTTTAGTAGGTTTCCCTAGGTGCCGGCTGAGCTAGAGGCCAAAATCTACAGGTAGGCACTTCGCAAAAAACACCTCTGTTTTCTTTCAAAAAATTGGATGTGTCCACGTTGCGCTTTGGGGCGTTTCCTGTCGCGGGCGCTAGGCCTACCCACACAAGTGAGGTATCATTTTTATCGGGAGACTTGGGGGAACGCTGGGTGGAAGGAAATTTGTGGCTCCTCTCAGATTCCAGAACTTTCTGCCACAGAAATGTGAGGAACATGTGTTTTTTTAGCCAAATTTTGAGGTTTGCAAAGGATTCTGGGTAACAGAACCTGGTCCGAGCCCCACAAGCCACCCCATCTTGGATTCCCCTAGGTCTCTAGTTTTTAGAAATGCACAGGTTTGGTAGGTTTCCCGAGGTGCCGGCTGAGCTAGAGGCCAAAATCTACAGGTAGGCAGTGCGCAAAAATCACATCTGTTTTCTTTCAAAAAATTGGATGTGTCCACGTTGCGCTTTGGGGTGTTTCCTGTCGCGGGCGCTAGGCCTACCCACACAAGTGAGGTATCATTTTTATCGGGAGACTTGGGGGAACGCTGGGTGGAAGGAAATTTGTGGCTCCTCTCAGATTCCAGAACTTTCTGCCACAGAAATGTGAGGAACATGTGTTTTTTTAGCCAAATTTTGAGGTTTGCAAAGGATTCTGGGTAACAGAACCTGGTCCGAGCCCCACAAGCCACCCCATCTTGGATTCCCCTAGGTCTCTAGTTTTCAGAAATGCACAGGTTTAGTAGGTTTCCCTTGGTGCCGGCTGAGCTAGAGGCCAAAATCTACAGGTAGGCACTTCGCAAAAAACACCTCTGTTTTCTTTCAAAAAATTGGATGTGTCCACGTTGCGCTTTGGGGCGTTTCCTGTCGCGGGCGCTAGGCCTACCCACACAAGTGAGGTATCATTTTTATCGGGAGACTTGGGGGAACGCTGGGTGGAAGGAAATTTGTGGCTCCTCTCAGATTCCAGAACTTTCTGCCACAGAAATGTGAGGAACATGTGTTTTTTTAGCCAAATTTTGAGGTTTGCAAAGGATTCTGGGTAACAGAACCTGGTCCGAGCCCCACAAGCCACCCCATCTTGGATTCCCCTAGGTCTCTAGTTTTTAGAAATGCACAGGTTTGGTAGGTTTCCCGAGGTGCCGGCTGAGCTAGAGGCCAAAATCTACAGGTAGGCAGTGCGCAAAAATCACATCTGTTTTCTTTCAAAAAATTGGATGTGTCCACGTTGCGCTTTGGGGTGTTTCCTGTCGCGGGCGCTAGGCCTACCCACACAAGTGAGGTATCATTTTTATCGGGAGACTTGGGGGAATGCTGGGTGGAAGGAAATTTGTGGCTCCTCTCAGATTCCAGAACTTTCTGCCACAGAAATGTGAGGAACATGTGTTTTTTTAGCCAAATTTTGAGGTTTGCAAAGGATTCTGGGTAACAGAACCTGGTCCGAGCCCCACAAGCCACCCCATCTTGGATTCCCCTAGGTCTCTAGTTTTCAGAAATGCACAGGTTTAGTAGGTTTCCCTTGGTGCCGGCTGAGCTAGAGGCCAAAATCTACAGGTAGGCACTTCGCAAAAAACACCTCTGTTTTCTTTCAAAAAATTGGATGTGTCCACGTTGCGCTTTGGGGCGTTTCCTGTCGCGGGCGCTAGGCCTACCCACACAAGTGAGGTATCATTTTTATCGGGAGACTTGGGGGAACGCTGGGTGGAAGGAAATTTGTGGCTCCTCTCAGATTCCAGAACTTTCTGCCACAGAAATGTGAGGAACATGTGTTTTTTTAGCCAAATTTTGAGGTTTGCAAAGGATTCTGGGTAACAGAACCTGGTCCGAGCCCCACAAGCCACCCCATCTTGGATTCCCCTAGGTCTCTAGTTTTCAGAAATGCACAGGTTTAGTAGGTTTCCCTAGGTGCCGGCTGAGCTAGAGGCCAAAATCTACAGGTAGGCACTTCGCAAAAAACACCTCTGTTTTCTTTCAAAAAATTGGATGTGTCCACGTTGCGCTTTGGGGCGTTTCCTGTCGCGGGCGCTAGGCCTACCCACACAAGTGAGGTATCATTTTTATCGGGAGACTTGGGGGAACGCTGGGTGGAAGGAAATTTGTGGCTCCTCTCAGATTCCAGAACTTTCTGCCACAGAAATGTGAGGAACATGTGTTTTTTTTAGCCAAATTTTGAGGTTTGCAAAGGATTCTGGGTAACAGAACCTGGTCCGAGCCCCACAAGTCACCCCATCTTGGTTTCCCCTAGGTCTCTAGTTTTTAGAAATGCACAGGTTTGGTAGGTTTCCCGAGGTGCCGGCTGAGCTAGAGGCCAAAATCTACAGGTAGGCAGTTCGCAAAAATCACATCTGTTTTCTTTCAAAAAATTGGATGTGTCCACGTTGCGCTTTGGGGTGTTTCCTGTCGCGGGCGCTATGCCTACCCACACAAGTGAGGTATCATTTTTATCGGGAGACTTGGGGGAACGCTGGGTGGAAGGAAATTTGTGGCTCCTCTCAGATTCCAGAACTTTCTGCCACAGAAATGTGAGGAACATGTGTTTTTTTAGCCAAATTTTGAGGTTTGCAAAGGATTCTGGGTAACAGAACCTGGTCCGAGCCCCACAAGCCACCCCATCTTGGATTCCCCTAGGTCTCTAGTTTTTAGAAATGCACAGGTTTGGTAGGTTTCCCGAGGTGCCGGCTGAGCTAGAGGCCAAAATCTACAGGTAGGCAGTTCGCAAAAATCACATCTGTTTTCTTTAAAAAAATTGGATGTGTCCACGTTGCGCTTTGGGGTGTTTCCTGTCGCGGGCGCTAGGCCTACCCACACAAGTGAGGTATCATTTTTATCGGGAGACTTGGGGGAACGCTGGGTGGAAGGAAATTTGTGGCTCCTCTCAGATTCCAGAACTTTCTGCCACAGAAATGTGAGGAACATGTGTTTTTTTAGCCAAATTTTGAGGTTTGCAAAGGATTCTGGGTAACAGAACCTGGTCCGAGCCCCACAAGCCACCCCATCTTGGATTCCCCTAGGTCTCTAGTTTTCAGAAATGCACAGGTTTAGTAGGTTTCCCTAGGTGCCGGCTGAGCTAGAGGCCAAAATCTACAGGTAGGCACTTCGCAAAAAACACCTCTGTTTTCTTTCCAAAAATTGGATGTGTCCACGTTGCGCTTTGGGGCGTTTCCTGTCGCGGGCGCTAGGCCTACCCACACAAGTGAGGTATCATTTTTATCGGGAGACTTGGGGGAACGCTGGGTGGAAGGAAATTTGTGGCTCCTCTCAGATTCCAGAACTTTCTGCCACAGAAATGTGAGGAACATGTGTTTTTTTAGCCAAATTTTGAGGTTTGCAAAGGATTCTGGGTAACAGAACCTGGTCCGAGCCCCACAAGCCACCCCATCTTGGATTCCCCTAGGTCTCTAGTTTTCAGAAATGCACAGGTTTAGTAGGTTTCCCTAGGTGCCGGCTGAGCTAGAGGCCAAAATCTACAGGTAGGCACTTCGCAAAAAACACCTCTGTTTTCTTTCAAAAAATTGGATGTGTCCACGTTGCGCTTTGGGGCGTTTCCTGTCGCGGGCGCTAGGCCTACCCACACAAGTGAGGTATCATTTTTATCGGGAGACTTGGGGGAACGCTGGGTGGAAGGAAATTTGTGGCTCCTCTCAGATTCCAGAACTTTCTGCCACAGAAATGTGAGGAACATGTGTTTTTTTTAGCCAAATTTTGAGGTTTGCAAAGGATTCTGGGTAACAGAACCTGGTCCGAGCCCCACAAGCCACCCCATCTTGGATTCCCCTAGGTTTCTAGTTTTCAGAAATGCACAGGTTTAGTAGGTTTCCCTAGGTGCCGGCTGAGCTAGAGGCCAAAATCTACAGGTAGGCACTTCGCAAAAAACACCTCTGTTTTCTTTCAAAAAATTGGATGTGTCCACGTTGCGCTTTGGGGCGTTTCCTGTCACGGGCACTAGGCCTACCCACACAAGTGAGGTATCATTTTTATCGGGAGACTTGGGGGAACGCTGGGTGGAAGGAAATTTGTGGCTCCTCTCAGATTCCAGAACTTTCTGCCACAGAAATGTGAGGAACATGTGTTTTTTTAGCCAAATTTTGAGGTTTGCAAATGATTCTGGGTAACAGAACCTGGTCCGAGCCCCACAAGCCACCCCATCTTGGATTCCCCTAGGTCTCTAGTTTTCAGAAATGCACAGGTTTAGTAGGTTTCCCTAGGTGCCGGCTGAGCTAGAGGCCAAAATCTACAGGTAGGCAGTTCGCAAAAATCACCTCTGTTTTCTTTCAAAAAATTGGATGTGTCCACGTTGCGCTTTGGGGTGTTTCCTGTCGCGGGCGCTAGGCCTACCCACACAAGTGAGGTATCATTTTTATCGGGAGACTTGGGGGAACGCTGGGTGGAAGGAAATTTGTGGCTCCTCTCAGATTCCAGAACTTTCTGCCACAGAAATGTGAGGAACATGTGTTTTTTTAGCCAAATTTTGAGGTTTGCAAAGGATTCTGGGTAACAGAACCTGGTCCGAGCCCCACAAGTCACCCCATCTTGGTTTCCCCTAGGTCTCTAGTTTTTAGAAATGCACAGGTTTGGTAAGTTTCCCGAGGTGCCGGCTGAGCTAGAGGCCAAAATCTACAGGTAGGCAGTTCGCAAAAATCACATCTGTTTTCTTTCAAAAAATTGGATGTGTCCACGTTGCGCTTTGGGGTGTTTCCTGTCGCGGGCGCTATGCCTACCCACACAAGTGAGGTATCATTTTTATCGGGAGACTTGGGGGAACGCTGGGTGGAAGGAAATTTGTGGCTCCTCTCAGATTCCAGAACTTTCTGCCACAGAAATGTGAGGAACATGTGTTTTTTTAGCCAAATTTTGAGGTTTGCAATGGATTCTGGGTAACAGAACCTGGTCCGAGCCCCACAAGCCACCCCATCTTGGATTCCCCTAGGTCTCTAGTTTTTAGAAATGCACAGGTTTGGTAGGTTTCCCGAGGTGCCGGCTGAGCTAGAGGCCAAAATCTACAGGTAGGCAGTTCGCAAAAATCACATCTGTTTTCTTTCAAAAAATTGGATGTGTCCACGTTGCGCTTTGGGGTGTTTCCTGTCGCGGGCGCTAGGCCTACCCACACAAGTGAGGTATCATTTTTATCGGGAGACTTGGGGGAACGCTGGGTGGAAGGAAATTTGTGGCTCCTCTCAGATTCCAGAACTTTCTGCCACAGAAATGTGAGGAACATGTGTTTTTTTAGCCAAATTTTGAGGTTTGCAAAGGATTCTGGGTAACAGAACCTGGTCCGAGCCCCACAAGCCACCCCATCTTGGATTCCCCTAGGTCTCTAGTTTTCAGAAATGCACAGGTTTAGTAGGTTTCCCTAGGTGCCGGCTGAGCTAGAGGCCAAAATCTACAGGTAGGCACTTCGCAAAAAACACCTCTGTTTTCTTTCCAAAAATTGGATGTGTCCACGTTGCGCTTTGGGGCGTTTCCTGTCGCGGGCGCTAGGCCTACCCACACAAGTGAGGTATCATTTTTATCGGGAGACTTGGGGGAAATCTGGGTGGAAGGAAATTTGTGGCTCCTCTCAGATTCCAGAACTTTCTGCCACAGAAATGTGAGGAACATGTGTTTTTTTAGCCAAATTTTGAGGTTTGCAAAGGATTCTGGGTAACAGAACCTGGTCCGAGCCCCACAAGCCACCCCATCTTGGATTCCCCTAGGTCTCTAGTTTTCAGAAATGCACAGGTTTAGTAGGTTTCCCTAGGTGCCGGCTGAGCTAGAGGCCAAAATCTACAGGTAGGCACTTCGCAAAAAACACCTCTGTTTTCTTTCAAAAAATTGGATGTGTCCACGTTGCGCTTTGGGGCGTTTCCTGTCGCGGGCGCTAGGCCTACCCACACAAGTGAGGTATCATTTTTATCGGGAGACTTGGGGGAACGCTAGGTGGAAGGAAATTTGTGGCTCCTCTCAGATTCCAGAACTTTCTGCCACAGAAATGTGAGGAACATGTGTTTTTTTTAGCCAAATTTTGAGGTTTGCAAAGGATTCTGGGTAACAGAACCTGGTCCGAGCCCCACAAGCCACCCCATCTTGGATTCCCCTAGGTCTCTAGTTTTCAGAAATGCACAGGTTTAGTAGGTTTCCCTAGGTGCCGGCTGAGCTAGAGGCCAAAATCTACAGGTAGGCACTTCGCAAAAAACACCTCTGTTTTCTTTCAAAAAATTGGATGTGTCCACGTTGCGCTTTCGGGCGTTTCCTGTCACGGGCGCTAGGCCTACCCACACAAGTGAGGTATCATTTTTATCGGGAGACTTGGGGGAACGCTGGGTGGAAGGAAATTTGTGGCTCCTCTCAGATTCCAGAACTTTCTGCCACAGAAATGTGAGGAACATGTGTTTTTTTAGCCAAATTTTGAGGTTTGCAAATGATTCTGGGTAACAGAACCTGGTCCGAGCCCCACAAGCCACCCCATCTTGGATTCCCCTAGGTCTCTAGTTTTCAGAAATGCACAGGTTTAGTAGGTTTCCCTAGGTGCCGGCTGAGCTAGAGGCCAAAATCTACAGGTAGGCACTTCGCAAAAAACACCTCTGTTTTCTTTCAAAAAATTGGATGTGTCCACGTTGCGCTTTGGGGCGTTTCCTGTCGCGGGTGCTAGGCCTACCCACACAAGTGAGGTATCATTTTTATCGGGAGACTTGGGGGAACGCTGGGTGGAAGGAAATTTGTGGCTCCTCTCAGATTCCAGAACTTTCTGCCACAGAAATGTGAGGAACATGTGTTTTTTTAGCCAAATTTTGAGGTTTGCAAAGGATTCTGGGTAACAGAACCTGGTCCGAGCCCCACAAGTCACCCCATCTTGGTTTCCCCTAGGTCTCTAGTTTTTAGAAATGCACAGGTTTGGTAGGTTTCCCGAGGTGCCGGCTGAGCTAAAGGCCAAAATCTACAGGTAGGCAGTTCGCAAAAATCACCTCTGTTTTCTTTCAAAAAATTGGATGTGTCCACGTTGCGCTTTGGGGTGTTTCCTGTCGCGGGCGCTAGGCCTACCCACACAAGTGAGGTATCATTTTTATCGGGAGACTTGGGGGAACGCTGGGTGGAAGGAAATTTGTGGCTCCTCTCAGATTCCAGAACTTTCTGCCACAGAAATGTGAGGAACATGTGTTTTTTTAGCCAAATTTTGAGGTTTGCAAAGGATTCTGGGTAACAGAACCTGGTCCGAGCCCCACAAGTCACCCCATCTTGGTTTCCCCTAGGTCTCTAGTTTTTAGAAATGCACAGGTTTGGTAAGTTTCCCGAGGTGCCGGCTGAGCTAGAGGCCAAAATCTACAGGTAGGCAGTTCGCAAAAATCACATCTGTTTTCTTTCAAAAAATTGGATGTGTCCACGTTGCGCTTTGGGGTGTTTCCTGTCGCGGGCGCTAGGCCTACCCACACAAGTGAGGTATCATTTTTATCGGGAGACTTGGGGGAACGCTGGGTGGAAGGAAAATTGTGGCTCCTCTCAGATTCCAGAACTTTCTGCCACAGAAATGTGAGGACCATGTGTTTTTTTAGCCAAATTTTGAGGTTCGCAAAGGATTCTAGGTAACAGAACCTGTTCCGAGCCCCACAAGTCACCCCATCTTGGATTCCCCTAGGTCTCCAGTTTTCAGAAATGCACAGGTTTGGTAGGTTTCCCGAGGTGCCGGCTGAGCTAGAGGCCAAAATCTACAGGTGGGCACTTTGCAAAAAACAGCTCTGTTTTCTTTCACAAAATTGGATGTGTCCACGTTGCGCTTTGGGGCGTTTCCTGTCGCGGGCGCTAGGCCTACCCACACAAGTGAGGTATCATTTTTATCGGGAGACTTGGGGGAACGCTGGGTGGAAGGAAATTTGTGGCTCCTCTCAGATTCCAGAACTTTCTGCCACAGAAATGTGAGGAACATGTGTTTTTTTAGCCAAATTTTTAGGTTCGCAAAGGATTCTAGGTAACAGAACCTGTTCCGAGCCCCACAAGTCACCCCATCTTGGATTCCCCTAGGTCTCCAGTTTTCAGAAATGCACAGGTTTGGTAGGTTTCCCGAGGTGCCGGCTGAGCTAGAGGCCAAAATCTACAGGTGGGCACTTTGCAAAAAACAGCTCTGTTTTCTTTCACAAAATTGGATGTGTCCACGTTGCGCTTTGGGGCGTTTCCTGTCGCGGGCGCTAGGCCTACCCACACAAGTGAGGTATCATTTTTATCGGGAGACTTGGGGGAACGCTGGGTGGAAGGAAATTTGTGGCTCCTCTCAGATTCCAGAACTTTCTGCCACAGAAATGTGAGGAACATGTGTTTTTTTAGCCAAATTTTTAGGTTTGCAAAGGATTTTGGGTAACAGAACCTGGTCCGAGCCCCACAAGTCACCCCTCCTTGGATTCCCCTCGGTCTCTAGTTTTCAGAAATGCACAGGTTTGGTAGGTTTCCCGAGGTGCCGGCTGAGAAAGAGGCCAAAATCTACAGGTGGGCACTCCGCAAAAATCACCTCTGTTTTCTTTCAAAAAATTGGATGTGTCCACGTTGCGCTTTGGGGCGTATCCTGTCGCGGGCGCTAGGCCTACACACACAAGTGAGGTATCATTTTTATCGGGAGACTTGGGGGAACGCTGGGTGGAAGGAAATTTGTGGCTCCTCTCAGATTTCAGAACTTCCTGCCACAGAAATGTGAGGAACATGTGTTTTTTTAGCCAAATTTTGATGTTTGCAAAGGATTCTGGGTAACAGAACCTGGTCCGAGCCCCACAAGTCACCCCATCTTGGATTCCCCTAGGTCTCTAGTTTTCAGAAATGCACAGGTTTGGTAGGTTTCCCTAGGTGCCGGCTGAACTAGAGGCCAAAATCTACAGGTAGGCACTTCGCAAAAATCACCTCTGTTTTCTTTCAAAAAATTGGATGTGCCACGTTGCGCTTTGGGGCATTTCCTGTCGCGGGCGCTAGGCCTACCCACACAAGTGAGGTATCATTTTTATCGGGAGACTTGGGGGAACGCTGGGTGGAAGGAAATTTGTGGCTCCTCTCAGATTCCAGAACTTTCTGCCACAGAAATGCGAGGAACATGTGTTTTTTTAGCAAAATTTTGAGGTTTGCAAAGGATTCTGGGTAACAGAACCTGGTCCGAGCCCCACAAGTCACCGCATCTTGGATTCCCCTAGGTCTCTAGTTTTCAGAAATGCACAGGTTTGGTAGGTTTCCCTAGGTGCCGGCTGAGCAAGAGGCCAAAATCTACAGGTAGGCACTTCGCAAAAATCACCTCTGTTTTCTTTAAAAAAATTGGATGTGTCCACGTTGCGCTTTGGGGCGTTTCCTGTCGCGGGCGCTAGGCCTACACACACAAGTGAGGTATCATTTTTATCGGGAGACTTGGGGGAACGCTGGGTGGAAGGAAATTTGTGGCTCCTCTCAGATTCCAGAACTTTCTGCCACAGATATGTGAGGAACATGTGTTTTTTTAGCCAAATTTTGATGTTTGCAAAGGATTCTGGGTAACAGAACCTGGTCCGGGCCCCACAAGTCACCCCATCTTGGATTCCCCTAGGTCTCTAGTTTTCAGAAATGCACAGGTTTGGTAGGTTTCCCTAGGTGCCGGCTGAGCTAGAGGCCAAAATCTACAGGTAGGCACTTCGCAAAAATCACCTCTGTTTTCTTTCAAAAAATTGGATGTGCCACGTTGCGCTTTGGGGCGTTTCCTGTCGCGGGCGCTAGGCCTACCCACACAAGTGAGGTATCATTTTTATCGGGAGACTTGGGGGAACGCTGGGTGGAAGGAAATTTGTGGCTCCTCTCAGATTCCAGAACTTTCTGCCACAGAAATGTGAGGAACATCTGTTTTTTTAGCCAAATTTTGATGTTTGCAAAGGATTCTGGGTAACAGAACCTGGTCCGAGCCCCACAAGTCACCGCATCTTGGATTCCCCTAGGTCTCTAGTTTTCAGAAATGCACAGGTTTGGTAGCTTTCCCGAGGTGCCGGCTGAGCAAGAGGCCAAAATCTACAGGTAGGCACTTCGCAAAAATCACCTCTGTTTTCTTTAAAAAAATTGGATGTGTCCACTTTGTGCTTTGGGGCGTTTCCTGTCGCGGGCGCTAGGCCTACCCACACAAGTGAGGTATCATTTTTATCGGGAGACTTGGGGGAACGCTGGGTGGAAGGAAATTTGTGGCTCCTCTCAGATTCCAGAACTTTCTGCCACAGAAATGTGAGGAACATGTGTGTTTTTAGCCAAATTTTGAGGTTTGCAAAGGATTCTGGGTAACAAAACCTGGTCCGAGCCCCACAAGTCACCCCATCTTGGATTCCCCTAGGTCTCTAGTTTTCAGAAATGCACAGGTTTGGTAGGTTTCCCTAGGTGCCGGCTGAGCTAGAGGCCAAAATCTACAGGTAGAAACTTCGCAAAAAACACCTCTGTTTTCTTTAAGAAAATTGGATGTGTCCACCTTGCGCTTTGGGGCGTTTCCTGTCGTGGGCGCTAGGCCTACACACACAAGTGAGGTATCAGTTTTATCGGAAGACTTGGGGGAACGCTGGGTGGAAGGAAATTTGTGGCTCCTCTCAGATTCCAGAACTTTCTGCCACAGAAATGTGAGGAACATGTGTTTTTTTAGCCAAATTTTGAGGTTTGCAAAGGATTCTGGGTAACAGAACCTGGTCCGAGCCCCACAAGCCACCCCATCTTGGATTCCCCTAGGTCTCTAGTTTTTAGAAATGCACAGGTTTGGTAGGTTTCCCGAGGTGCCGGCTGAGCTAGAGGCCAAAATCTACAGGTAGGCAGTTCGCAAAATTCACATCTGTTTTCTTTCAAAAAATTGGATGTGTCCACGTTGCGCTTTGGGGCGTTTCGTGTCGCGGGCGCTAGGCCTACCCACACAAGTGAGGTATCATTTTTATCGGGAGACTTGGGGGAACATAGATTAGCAAAACAAGTGTTGTTGCCCCTTGTCTTTCTCTACATTTTTTCCTTCCAAATATAGGAGAGTGTGTAAAAAAGACATCTATTTGAGAAATGCCCTGTAATTCACATGCTAGTTTGGTCACCCCGGCATTCAAAGAGGTGCAAATAATCACAGCTCCTCAACACCTTTTCTTCTTTTTGGAAATACAAAGGTTTTCTTGATAGCAATTTTTTACTCTTTATATTTCAGCAAATGAATTGCTGTATACCCGGTATAGAATGAAAACGCACTGCAGGGTGCAGCTCATTTATTGGCTCTGGGTTCCTCGGGTTCTTGATGAACCTACAAGCCCTAAATATACCCGCAACCAGAGGAGTCCAGCAGACGTAACAGTATATTGCTTTTGATAATCTGACATAGCAGGGAAAAGTTACAGAGTAAAACGTAGAGAAAAATTGATGTTTTTTTCACCTCAATTTCAATATGTTTCTTTTTTAGTTGTTATTTTTTGTAGGAAACCCTTTTAGGATCTACACAAATGACCCCTTGGTGAATTCAGAATTTAGTCTACTTTTCAGAAATGTTTAGGTTTCTGGGATCCAGCATTGGTTTCATGCCCATTTCTGTCACTGACTGGAAGGAGGCTGAAAGCACAAAAAATTGCAAAAATGGGGTATGTCCCAGTAAAATGCCAAAATTGTGTTGAAAAATTGGGTTTTCTGATTCAAGTCTGCCTGTTCCTGAAAGCTGAGAAGCTGCTGAGTTTAGCACCGCAAACCCTTTGTTGATGCCATTTTCAGGGGAAAAACCACAAGCCTTCTTCTGCAGCCACTTTTTCCAATTTTTTTGAAAAAAACGAAATTTTCACTGTATTTTGGCTAATTTCTTGGCCTCCTTCAGGGGAACCCACAAAGTCTGGGTACCTCTAGAATCCCTAGGATGTTGGAAAAAAAGGACGCAAATTTGGCTTGGTTAGCTTATGTGGACAAAAAGTTATGAGGGCCTAAGCGTGAACTGCCCCAAAGAGGCAAAAAAAGGCCTGGCACAGGAGGGGGAAAAGGCCTGGCAGCGAAGGGGTTAAGGTAAGAAAACTATAGATCTTTGTTGTACCTTTAGTTTAGGCAATATAATTGACAATGGCAAATCTCTCCGCCCGACTCCTTATGGGTCAACTATGATTGCAGAATGTACTGCAGACACTAGGGGCCATATTTATACTTTTCGACGCACAACTGCGCCAACGCAGTTGTGCGTCAAAAAATCTAACGCCGGCTAACGCCATTCTGAAGCGCCATGCGGGCGCCGTATTTATTCAATGATGTTAGCCGGCGTTAGCCGGCGGAGCTTCCTGGTGTGCGTAAAAAAAAATAACGTACACCAGGCAGCGCCGGCGTAGGGGAATATGGAGCTTGGGCGTCAAAAAATGGGGCAAGTCAGGCTGAGGCAAAATTTTCACCTCAACCCGATTTGCGCCATTTGTTTTGACTCCCAACCCCCATTAAAATGACTCCTGTCTTAGCAAAGACAGGAGTCATGCCCCCTTGCGCAATGGCCATGCCCAGGGGACTTAGGTCCCCTGGGCATGGTCATTGGGCATAGTGGCATGTAGGGGGGCACAAATCAGGCCCCCCTATGCCACAATTTTTTTTTTTAAAAAATACTTACCTGAACTTACCTTAAGTTCCCTGGGATGGGTCCCTCCATCCTTGGGCATCCTCCTGGGGTGGGCAAGGGTGACAGGGGGTGTCCCTGGGGGCATGGGAGGGCACCTCTGGGCTCCTTCCGAGCCCACAGGTCCCTTAACGCCTGCCCTGACCAGGCACTAAAAAAACGACGCTAAAATGGCTGGACGTCATTTTTTTTGACCCGCCCACTCCCGGGCGTCATTTTTGCCCGGGAGTGTAAATACGGCGCACATGCCTCAGAGTCATTTTTTAGACGGGAACACCTACCTTGCATATCATTAACGCAAAGTAGGTGTCCACGCTAAAAAATGACGCAAACTCCATGAACTTTGGCGCTAGACGCGTCTAAAGCCAGAGTATAAATATGGAGTTCGTTTTGCGTCGAATTTGCGTAAAAAAAAACGACGCAAATCCGGCGCAAACGGAGTATAAATATGCCCCTCGGAGAGTGGTAGGAGAAGGGTACCTAATCGCATAATTAATTGTTATACACTATCAGCAGATTTTGAAACGTGCGCCGCTAAAAAGAATACACTATCAGTAGATTTGAAAAACACACTGTGTAAAGGCAGCAGTGCAAAGTAAAACACCCCAAAAAAAGAATTTAGGCATAAACTACTATTAATAAATATTTCTTAACCCCCGTCCCTAACAAAAAGAATACAAACCCACCACTTCAAACCCACAACTGGCCCATCCCTATTACTAAACAAATCTCCCTTTCCCCAACAAATGTAAAAAAAAACCTGTCCAATTGTCCATAGTAAAAGAAAACAAAGTGGGAAAGCCCTCTTCCCAAAAACTCATTCCTACCCACCAAAAGAAAAGGTTAAAAAAGGAGCAGAAGAGGGCACCAAAGGCCGGCCTGCCTGGCTTCTATTTGCGCCAGCCTTTTGAGGACACAGCATTGGAAAGAGGTGTCAAGGGGGGGAGGCAGTGAAGGTATGGCAGTGGGCAGTTGTCCTGGAACTGCGGCACTAGTTGAGCCTGGGCTTGAGGCACTGGGGGCTGGCTAGGGCCCTGAGCTTTAGCAGCAACTGTTGCTGCTGCCTCCTTCTCTTCAAGGATCACCAGCCTCTGATATTCTGCCCTGATAGCCTGCAGCTTCTGCCGCCGCAGCCGGGCTACGATTTCCTGCCATGATGGTAGTCCATTAGGAATAGCTATATCAAGAAAGAAAAAAGAGAAATTGTAAACAATGTTCTAAGCAAAACACTTGTTTAAAATCATGTAGTGGCACAGTAGCAGTACATTTGCTGGACACCGCAGGCCATTCAATTTTATGGCGATTAGAGTCAGAGCCATTATGCACCATGGAGTATAACTATTCTTCTCTCTCCTGTTGTGCTAAATTAAAGGTGGCATTACTAGCTCAGGTGGCGCCCTAGTTGCACTTGTTACTGTCTGCAGCTGGGGCAGCTGTACTAGAAAAATATCTTATTCCAATTGCCCTGTTCTTCTCCTAAATAAATGCCTTTCAATTGTACCCGGACTACAAGGTTGATGAATACTAAGAATGAAACATGCCACGTAGTACCATAAAATCTGTCATTCAGACATCCTGTTTGCTATAAGTAGTTGGTGGGAAAAGTGATGTACTGAAGTATAGGGAAAGGATTAAGAAATGGGAGATATATAGATTTATCTGGCACGTTCGTAACAGACTATCCCATCCAGGAAAATCAAGGCACCCACTTAGTACCACTTCACTCAGTGTCCTCATCACCCTACTCTACCACTCTTTGTGATATTTACTTTTTTCCAAAAATACATTTGCTTTGCAGTAAGGAAAGGAATCTTCTTAACTTACTCATCTGAAGGGTAAGGTAGAGGGGATTAGGCTAAGTAGATAGAATACACATTTTACTTATCAATTCCTCATCATCAGCTTGTGCTTAAGGTTTGGCTAGTAGTGTGACTCACTGTGGTTAGGCAAATATTGAGAAAGATTTGAACAGAAGTGAATCCGTTATGGAAGCCATAATGAATTATATTTATATATCACTTGGCTAGAAAAATATGGCGCAAGAAAAGAATGGATTTTTCAATTTATTCGGAAGACTGGGACAGAGCTTACAAAAGATGGAAGGAGTGAAGTACTAGGAAGCGACTGACCCAGTGGGCACTGGGAGGAAAGATAAACACACCTTGTTATTGCATTGCCATGCATTGAAAACTGTTTGACACATTAACTTAAGTTAAGCCAAGAGATACACATTGCACAACCAACATTGCATTGCAGAGTCTGCTGAAATGAACCATGCAGCTGTTAGATTATCATGGGTGGCACTGGTGAAAGGCTATAGTAAAGGAGAGAGGTGATGGTTAATGGATGCTAGGACACATGCTACCTGCCTCACTTGAAAAATACTGTGAGTCAAGGGAATAATCAGAAATATCACCCAACCCTTTGAATCAAACCTTTGATAAAAACCATTCCAATCAAGGAAAGTAGGTAAGAAGAACACCCCTATCCAGAGGAGCACACTTATTTCTTCATTCTAAGCGTTTACCTATTCATCATTGCAAATTTGTTCTTCTAGTACTCTTATTCTTCACCCTTGGTTTTGAGATACTCTATTTAAGCTTTACATTCTCTCATCCTGTTCATAACCAGTTAAAACCATCCAAATTCCAAACATGGCTCTCAACTAACCTTTCACCTATTTCCATTTACCCAATACCTACCAAAGCATCCTTTCACCCATTCACCCATCCAAGAGATAAAACCCACCCGAGGATTCCGTTCACCCATCCAGGCATGGAATCCTTCCAACCATACCCTTTGACCCACTTTGGCAGGCATCCTTTCACCCGTATACCCTTTCATCCGTCTTTTACCGACAAAAGCATCCTATCATCATCACCTACCTATATGATTATTATGCACCCTTTGGCCCACACATCCTTTCACTCATGTTATATTTCACCCATCCTTTCTCCTTCCATCCTTCTTTCAATTTTTCAAAACACATCAGAGTTCAAGTTCATTTTATGAACCTTTGTCGGCTGAGTTGCAGATAGAAAACACCATTAATACTTAACTCCCACTGTATCTGCTAAAGCAGGATGTTGATGAGTGAGTGAACAACACTAGTACACCCTTGTAGTGACTATATTACTAATTTTCAATAAGAAAGCAATATGACTTACTGTCGCCTGCCAGTGCTGCCGCAGAGACTCCCACTTCATCTGCTCCCACAGCCGCATCTGTTGTGGCGCTAGCGCTGCTGGTCCCACACTAGGGGTCGGTGCTGCTACAAAAACACATTACACAATTTAGATGACAGATATGCCTCCCCCACTGTTTTTTTTTTTTTAATAACAAAAATACAACCGCAATACATAACTATATTCCAGTTACAGACTTTTCTTCTATCAAAATATCAGGTGGGCATTTATTTGGTTGTCCATTTTTTAAAAGCAAGGTAGTGAAGTAAAAAAAAAACCTTTTGGTAAAGAAGGGGAAGAAATAGCTATTGATAAATCTGTGTTTTTCAAGAGAAATAAAGGACTGCTAGAATTGGTCAATGAAGGACATATGGTCTTGGTTGGCTAATGCAATGGGGCCAACCTCTCAATACTTCCAACCATGGTGCACAGTCATCATCTGCTAGCATAGTAACACATACACAACATTGGAGGGGTACAAATAATTCCTTGACCATCTTCAAAAACACATTTTTTCTTTTTTTAATTGATTGCGCTGAAGCAAGGAAAAAAACCTTCTCACGAAACATGCATAGAATACCTTACATGGGCATGCAATCTTCAGTGAATGAGTTCTCTGTGCCTTACCACCAGTCCACAAGATATGTAAGGGGAGAGGGAAAGCTCACTGACAAAAGCAGAAAAAGGGAAGATACAGACAGATTAGTAAAGCCAAACAGTTTAAAGTAAAGAAACTTGAAATATAAAAAATAAGTAAATAGGATAATGCATCGATAAGAATTAAAAAAACAGATAAGTCAAAGTGGAATTGGAAAGAAATTAGGAAACAGGCACAGTAAAAAGGTAAAACATAATTTTAAATGTGGAGCGGTAAAGTTAGGGAAATAAATATTAATATTTCCAGCAGGAGGACTTACTGGGGCCAGCAAAGCCACCTGCTCCGGTACTTGTGGAGGGGGCACCTTCAGTTCCCTCACCAGCCCTCTTCTTGCTCTTGGATCCTGGATGATGTAAGAAAAAAAATAAAAAAGATTAGTGGTACTTTTAATAAATATTCTCTCCAAATATATATTTTTTTTAGAGGAAAAGGCAAATGCAGTAACATTTCTATATCCGAGGTTCAGAGCACCTGTATAATAATACTAGTATTATAGACCATCCTATTACAAATTTCTGAACCCTATTCTAAATTTCCTAATCTACATTTTGTAATTACTAATAAATTGCAGTGAATGATTTCTACAGTTCTCATCTCATTCTAAATCTCTCAATGCATAGATGGATGCATGCATGCAAAACTACTACATAACACTGGGAAATTGCTTGGCAGTTGGCACTGTATGAGCTACAAAAAGAAAGGCACAGAGAAGTGAGAGATCATGCTAACTCACTAATACTAATATTAACTATCACTATCTTAGACAGGAAAGGGCACAGGAGGAGTCTCTGCATTATTTCTTAATCAGCCCAAGCAAGCGCCAAAAAGAAGTATGATTAGGTAGCGCTGAGCACCTGTCTAGATGACAAGATGATAATATTATGTGTAACATAAAGTTAACTTACCTGTGTGTGGGCAGCATGCTTGCTATTTAGGAAGAAACTTCAAACTATTAGCATAGAACACAACTAATAATTAATAATAACTCACCAAGTCCCACAACCTCTACGCCTAGAAGGTCCAGCAGGTCCATTTCACAGTCCAGGATATCGACCAACCAGTGCGTTAGCTGTGGCTGGGTGTGCCGGACCACAGAGTTGTGGCACAAAGCCCAGCACACCCTCTCCCAGCATTGCTGGTGCTCCCGGAGCCTGTACCAAGACTAGAACCAGCCGCCTGCTGCCAAGGTGGAGGGGAGGTGGTGCTGAACATAAAGCATCAATGCAGCCACCTCCTCCTTGGAAAGAATGGCGTGGGGCTGCACCCCTTCATGGCAGCGCTGCCCACAAGGAAGGGGGCTGCTGGTGGTGTTTGGGGGCCTGGTGCTGCAGCTCTCCTGCTTTGACATGGCACTGGGGACTTCGGAGGAAAAAGATAAGAAAGGGAAAAAAAGAAGCAAGGAAAACAAAAAGAAAGTAAAGCAAAAAAATTTAAAAGTAACAAATTCAGAAAAAACCACAAATATATTAGGAAAAAAGTTAAAATATAAAAACACTAAGAGAAAAGGTAATATAACAAACAGAAAATAGGGGAAAATACATTTTTAAAATGTGGGATGGGACAGAAAGAAGAGGGATAAAATTAGGCCCCAGCACCACAATACAGTAAAAAACAAAATAGCCGCGCCTATGCGAACCGTGTGGTGCAGTTTGCTTGAGAATTCCAACGCAAGGACGCTAAACGTCAAGCGAACAGGGCGCGGCAAGAAACTCTGCCCGCTAGCGGAACTTCACATAGCGCAATGGAGTTTTTTAACAACTTCACGTAGTTCTGCATAGCGCGACTACGCAAACGACACCCAGGCCTGCACAAAACATAAGGCATATAAAGAATTAATAAAAAATGTGTAGTCCCATAGTACAGTTGATGCTCAAGGCTTATCAGTTCAAGAATGTCATGTACTTTCCCCATTCTTCCATGGCATTCAAGCCTTTCTTTATAGAGTCATATTTATCTATCCGTTTACATTCCAGTCTCTGCAAGTTCAACATATTATCTTCCCCTTTTGGAGATGGAGAGACCTTCACAATTACTTGTTCTCAATGTGAGTTCATTACCAAACATGCAAATTGAGATTGCAATTGCTATGGGAAACTTCCGATTAGCCTCCATTTGTGGCTCAAGAGACTCTTAGTGCTACAACATCTACAACTAAATGGGATGCTGCTGCCTTGGCCACAGTATGGCAGAAGCTACGGAACAGGAGTGCTCCCTTGCTTTCCATGTCAATGACCTGGTTACTTTAACATCTGCCGAAGTGGAATCTTTCCTGGATTCAATAACAATTGATGACATTGGCGATGTTTAAAGATTATTATTATTGTTGATTTGCTGATATTTGGTCTCAATTGAAGTCTAAATTAACCTTTTAATTTGGCTTGCATTTGGTTTATTTTGCTTGTCGACATGGACATTTCATCTCATTCATTATATTTTAGCTTGCTTTTAGTAATTGATGTAGAAAAGGTGATTTTAATGTTAGGTTTTATTGTAGATCTCTGCACCTTTGAAACAACAGTGGGAGGGTGTTGTGAGGTCATTTTAGCATTTACACGGGCACATTATGAGGTCTGTGCCCTTTCACCTAGTAACATTTCACTTGTATTCCTTTTATTTTTTTAGCAAAGCTTAATTTTAGTGGGTGTGTTTTTTGTTCCTTTTACCAGCTGTCCTTCCTTGCAGAATCTGTTATTCATTTCTTTACACAACATTTTCATCCTGTGCTCAACCAAAGGAACTTAGTAGTGTGGGTAGGAAGGTTAGACATGCTATAATGACAATATTGTGGGACTCTCCTTATGTTTCACTTTTCCGGTCACAGCTGTAATAATGCTGTGTTTCATTATCCTCATAATTGCAATTCATGCCTTTCTATGTAGAACGCAGTTGCTTTAATAAAACCTATTGAACCAAGATTCTGCTTCTGTTTTGTCTAAGCACATATGAGACCTGTATAACTGAGAGTAAGGGGTAAGATCTGTTCCATCAGGACTTCCCTGAGGAGTCTGAGTATTATGTGATAGTCTGCCACAAATCACTTCTACCTCTGGTACGTGTTAGGTGATGCTACCTAGCCAGAAGGGCTAGGCCAACAGCTGTCACAGAATGTGGGATAAGACTCATTCCCCCAAACTCACTGGTGCTGCCGTCCAAAATCCAGCAGTCTTGTTACTACAACCGGAGTCTACGACATGTGCTCCTATTTAATAACTATGGACCAGATGTATCAAAGTTCTATTTTGCATTACCTAAATAGCGAATTTTAGGTAATTGTTATTTAGGTATTGCAAATTGGAATGTAACAAAATAGCGATTCCCTAATAGCAATTTCTTAAAATTCGCAATCACTGTTAGGGAATGAGACTCCATTTGTTCCTATGGGCCTGGAGGCCCATAGGTGCAAATGGTTATGCATTTCCTAATTTTTGAATATCATTTAGGAATTTGCAAATTAGGAAATGCAAAACCAAGGGTGCTGAGGGCCTAAGGCCCTCTTTGATGCACCCCCCCAAAAAAATAGTGCAAATGTAAAGCGCACATATGCAGTAGGGGCATGTATGCACCACATGGCACTTTAAAAAATGCATTTTTATTGCATTTCTTTTTAATTGCACATGGTTAATACCAACTTGGAGTTGGTGGTAATTGCATTTTCTAACTGTCCAGTTTGCATTTAGGAAATGCTTGATACATGTGCAAAGGGAATCACAAATAGGAATTCCCTATTTGTGATTTCCTATTTCGGGAATCGCAAATTGTGATTCCCTATTTGGAGTCGCAATTTTGGAGAATCGCTACAAATTGAGATTCCCTAAAATGGGACTGCGATGCCTTTCATACATGGTGAAAGGCTATTTTGCATTTACAAATGGTGGAATTTTGCGATTCACACAGTTTGCGGATGCAAAATTGTTTGGTACATCTGGCCCCTATATTGTTTCTGCTCTCGTAGCAATTTTGTATACGTTTCTCTAATTTCACTCAGCATGTATCTTTGTTATTTGTCACAAATTAACAAAGAGACACTCTGAATGAAATTAGGGAATGGACTCTCGCCTGCTGGATACTTTTGGAGCCTTTGCCCTGTGAAGATTTCCAGCTTTGTACTCAGTCATTTTTTGGGGGTTATGATTTCTGCAGAAGGGCAACGTTGCATGCTGTAGTTGTACATGGCTTCACAATGTTGGATTCCTTCTCTGGATGTCTTGTTGAAAAGGATTTTCTCCTACAGAAAAGCTCTAAATAGAATCAACCTGAATCTTAACCCAGTGGCAAAACATCTTCGTCGGATTGAATTGGCAGGTTGGTCCTGGCTGTCTAGACAAAAAACATTGAAAAAAGTCCTAAGTTACAGCTTTTTGGGGTTTTGCAGGAGGAGTATAATCTAACACTTGTATGAGGACCTCAGGGCCCTAGGGATACAACATAGGGTTAAGGACTCACTTCAGGTAATGCCACCAGCAGGGTGCAGGACAGGTTCAGTTAGAACTGGTCATCTGGGTCATTAGGAAAGTGTGTTTCTTGCAGCTTTTGTGTCCCTATAGCTTAACAAGTCACCCAACTGACATTTGGAGTCCACTTCTCTGCCCTGGGTTTAAGTGGAAGCAGGCCCAGCCCTTAGGGTCTCTTCACAGGTCACAGTAAGTGCAGTCCTTCTTGTGTGTTCCACAGATCCAGAGGTATCCTGAAGATGGTACAGGGGTATCACAATTACACCCAGTGCAAATTATCTGGTGGGGAAACTCCTGACCACTCACTAACTAATGGAGTAAATGTTCCCAGGGGTGACCCTGCCCACTTTGCAGCACCTCATCTGTGTTTTACTGTGAACCATTCCACAGTGTCCCTCACTATCTAAAAATAACATGGCAGAGCCATTCTTTCCCTGTGCAAAGCTCCCTATCCCCACTCAGAGGTGTTTGGGTTTTAGCAGGACAATGGAGTGGGCATGCCCAAGTGGGAGCTACATCTGCTTATGACTGGGACACACCGTTGAATGTCACTTAAGCTCTTTGACATAGCTCTGATGGCTATGCTGTTAGGGGGAAACATCTCCCAAACCCACAATCTTTATCCACTATCTGGGAGCAACAAACCTCTCAAAACAGGAGAGACATTAACAACCATATGACAATGAAAACTGCCAGAGAGGCACATGTGGCTCAGCAGGAAAGTGACAACTTTTGTAATGTGTCATTTCCAAAATAGTAGTATAAAATGAGACTTTAAGACCATTAAGTTCAATTTGAAACTACTATTAAAATGATTCCTTGAACCATGTCTTTAGCTACCCACAAACTGAGGCTATGGACTATCAATTTTTATATTATAACCCAGTGCTTTTATTTGGGAGAAGACGCCTTGCCTCAATGAAAAATGACTTTGAAGATGTTTCACACCAGGACATATAAAACCTAAGGACACATGTCCTGTAAATACCTAAACCCTGCTGTATGGGAAGTTAGGAGCTGGGTGCGGAGTGACTCATAAGTATTAAAAAGGAAGGTTTAGGCCTCAAAAAGGGTTTATTTTGTCAGGTTGAATTGACTGTTTTCAAACTGCACGCCTAGGTCACAGAAGCAGGGCTGGAGACCTGATCTGCTTTGTCACTTTCAGTAGTGTCACAATATGTGCTTCAGTCCACAAGTGGTATTTAATGTGTAGGTCCTGGGTACACCTTTATCCCATGTACTAGGAATGTATAGGTGAATTAAATATGTCAATATGGAATGTAACCAATGTCTACATGTTTTAGGGGCGGAGCATATACACTGGGGCCTGGGGCCTGGTTAACAGTTCTCCAGTGTCAAAACACAGCAGTATCAGTGCAGAAAAAACACTGGGGACCATGCAAAAAGAGGCATTTTCCTGCACATTCGAGGATGACTGTCACTGACAACACATAACGCCTATCTGTATATATGTCAGATTACAAATATCCACTAGATTATTTTGTTTACTACTATTGAAAACTGATGTTTCCACACCTGACTCAGGAGGCCATTACGACCCTGGCAGTTGGCGTAAATTTGGAGGTGCGTACCGCGAACAGGCTGGCAGTACCCACCGCCATATGATTACATTGATGTACCACTCCGACAGCTAAAACGGTAACAGCTGCTGGGCTGGAGATATCTATCTCCAGCCCGGCAGCCATCACTGTTCCGCCTCTCGGGATTATGACCCCTCCTACTGCCATGGTTTCCGTGGCATTCGTAACGCCACAAAAACCACGGCGGTAGGCCATATCAGTGACAGGGAATTCCTTCCCTGTCACTAATAGGGGTCTCCCCCGCCTCTTCAAGTACCCCCCACCCTTCACCTCCCCAAAGCCCCCACCCCCATACATTCACTCCCCCTTCACACACACACACACACACATGCATACATACCCATTCCCACGTGCTTCCATGCATGCCTACATCCATTCACACACACATCCGCACACACTTTCATACATACACGTGGACACACATTCACCTAGCACAAAATGCACACACTCACACCTCCATGCATGCACACACGCATTCAACATGCAACACACACCCGCATTCACGCACACACATACATGCACACCCTCCCCACCCCCACACACAACACCCTCCACCCCTCTCCCCTGTCGGAGACCCGACTTACCTGGATCCAGGGGGTCCTCTGGCAGGAGACGGGACGGGGCGCTGCTGCCACCAGCAGCGCCCACCAGCAGAACACCACCAGGCCATATTATGGGTCATAATATGGCTGGTGGCGGAAATCCGGCTGGGGTCTTAATACGGCGGATGGCTGGTAGCCGCGGCGATGGTCTTTTGGCGGCTGTCACTGCGGGGGTAGATGTTTTTTACCGCCAATCTCAAAATGAGGGATTCAGTGTTGAGACAACTGCAGGTAATTTCTGCTAACAAGCAAAAAACAAACCTGAATGACATCATCTTAGTTATGCATGATAAGCACTCAGATAATCAATGCACATATTACATGTCTATTCAAAAGACCTGGCCTCACCCTGTGCCTTTGATGAAGAGGAAAATATAACTATATAAAAGTAGACGAATAGTCCAAGTTATCAACCACTACCAACTGTCTTACAAATCATAATCAAACCCTACAAATATTCTGGAAAAAAGGCCAATCTAACTTATGTTGTATTGCTAAGAAAGACCTATTTCCAAACTACTTCAGGAATCAGCCAAGAGCCTATAATGATGTGATGGAACAAATCAGCTGCTTGGCTGATGGTTATTCAATACTGAGATTAGACTGTATACCATAACATGCACTTGGAGTGTTCCAAGCCCCATTAGAACATTGGAATGTTAGGAGCTTTATGGGAGACAATGGAGTGCTCTGAGATTTTACTGGCTAGCAAAAGCACGGAGCATCAACATTGCAATGTTCTTTGTTCACAGCAACAGCTGTGAACAAAGGTCTCACAGAGCCCGAGGAAGTTTAATCCCCTCGGGCTCCGTGAGGACTTTGTTTTATTTATTAGAACATTCTGCCCTCTAGTGGCAGAATGTTCTAATAGTCTTAAAGCCCTTCGTAGCTGGGCTATACCGGCAATTAAGGTCCCCCTCCCTTGTTATAGCTTTAACACTGGAGCGGGTCTTTAATGGCCGGTATAGCCTGCTACAGTGGGCTCTAAGGCTATATTAGACTTGACATTAGTCTTTTCTGTCAGTCAGAACAATAGCAATGTGAATTACAACAGGAATTCATAAGGAAAAAGGATAAACTTAACAGAAGCTGGGTTTTGTTTTCCAGGTTCTTAGAGTTCAGTGTCCTTCCCGTGTTCAGAAAAAAAGTATGCCACCAAATTATTGATACTATCCCATAAACTTTCCGGTATGTCAACATCTATTTCTGCCTCCCTCCTCTGTTTGATTTTTGTTTAAATGATTGGGAGTTTACTTGAACACTTTATAAAGATTGGTGCAGAACTTTGGTAGATGAGGTTCGCTAAAAATGTTTCTACAGAAATATTTTCCTTGCTCCACCCCTTCCTTCGTTGGCCTGAACCTGCCCAATGAAGCAACTGTGTTAGTCTAAAACTGCCCGAAGGGCAAGACATTGGAAAATCCTAAACATAGGCCTCCCCACTCTTAAGGACACCATCACTGAAACAGCAGTGTCGATGTCAGTCTCCTGTCACAGAACCTGCCATCCATCTGTTCTGGAGAAAACTTGAGATCACACAATAAAGGTGTCTTTTGGACAGAAATGTGGTTACTCTATGTCTCCCAATCATCATTTACCAATGGTCTACTAGTACTCCTATCCACTGAAGAAAAAAGTTTAGTTGATTGTCTATGCTAGGGCAACAAGCGTAATAGGTAAAACAATGGTAATCTTGAAATAATCCTACTAAATTAGGACCAATGGTTGTGTATAAGGCTTCATAACCACACTAGGGTCACTCTGAATTGTGCTGTTCTAATGTACAGCTCTGTGTTAGGAAAACCAATTCCTCTAACTGTCTTAGGTTTATATAAAATTGCTTTAAGAATCCCAGGCTGTTTATTTCACCATTGAAAGGTGAGTAACTTTTTCTGAATATTGCTTTAGTGTCTTGATTTTGCACACTATACATAAGGTACAGGATAACATTCGTTCGTCTCAATAAATGAAACACAACCAAACCAAAGGTGCTTTAGCCAGTTCAGTCTATACATGCCCTTGATTAGTAAGTCTAGTTTGTGGGGAATGTTAGAGCCATATAGATCAGACATTTGTGTTTTTTGTGGGGGTTCCTAGATACTTAATAGGGTTATGGGTGTGCAAGAACCATGTCCCGAACAATGGACCCACATTTAAGCTGAGTGGGCCCAGCACGTTCATTCCTTGTGAAATGTCATAGCTAATTTTTATTGCAGACACCGTTGGGAAACTTTTAAACTCATTCATCAATGTAGGGAGGGAAGTCTCCACTTAAGGAAAGGACATTAGGGGAGATTTTTAAACATTTTGCGCTAACGAGTCCAAAATGCTTTTTACCTAATTTACTATCCACTGAAAAACTTGTTTTGCATTGGAAAGTACCCTAAAAGTAACACAAAGCAGTGCAAAGCACTGCTTTGCTTAAGTTAGCACCAGGGGAGTAGTACATAGGTGGCACGTGGCGTTCCCAAGCAACCACCCATGCCTTTTAATGCTAAACCCTATCTACAAACAATAGTAGACAGGTTTTTGTGCAAAAAGTTAACACCTTTTAAACGCAGTAGTTAAAAGGAGAAATGTTTTCATTTCTCCTTTCTTTTCCTACTTCGCATGTGTGCTGCACTGTGCAGCACACATACAATGTGGGAAAAGTTTTAAAGTGTTTCGAAGTGTAGTATTGTGTACTAGACAAAACCTATGCTAGACTCATGCAACCACCTTGCACTATGGCGCAAACGTGTGTGCATGGCGCACAGCAGCTAAAATCAACACCGGTGCTGGGGAGAGGGGAGGAGATAGCCAGATATGGCTCTTTCCTGCTCCCTCCCTGCTTTGCAGCACATCATTTTTCAAACATGCACCGCACTGCATGACTAGTCGGTAAATCTGGGCCACTGTTAGCAAACAAAGTTAGTTCATGCTGGCCAGTCTGCGTACACAGACCTCTAATACTGGAGTTGTTTTTGTTTTTTGTATGAGAGATTCCATTGTAAGCATGAAAAGGAGAAAGGGTAGAAAGTGAGTCTCTGTCTAGTTCCCTTACCAAGAATCAATGTAACCTATTTTTCACCAGTACCTCTCATTTTCATTTTTAGGTCGAGTGCACAAGCGCTCTGACCTGTTGGAATCTATCTGTGGGTTTTTAATCACGCCCACCGTATGCCCATCACTATCATTCATTCGTGGGCTTGCCTTTCAAAAATCCTTTGCTTTACGTTTGTCCTTCCTTGGGGTGGTTTGGTCATCGCCTTGGACATCGACCCTGTTACATAGATAATTGCACGATTGTCGATTAGTTTGGCTTTGAGCGAACTTCTTTTTGTTTTTGTGTCTCTCCTTCGCATTCATGACTCTTTGAATCGGCTCACTTATGTCAACTGTTATACTTTTCATTTTGAATTTAAGAGGCAAGAAAAGTACAGTTAGGGAATTACAATGTGAACAACTCTAACCAGAGCAAACGCGAGACCCATTGCATTGCAAAAGCTTGTTGGTTGTTGAAAGTTAGCTAGAATAAATGTTCCCCTCATCCAGAACTCCACTCTAATTAATAACTTTCGTAGTTAACTATTCTGCACGCTACAAAAGCTTTTCTGTATCCAGTTTGAAAAAAACTGACCTGGTGTAGCTTTTCTCTGCTATAATAATTACATTTACTGCCAAACATATAGTATACCAGGTCTAACTATTTTTGTAGAAGTTCTGCCTAGTAAGGACAGATCAAGGTAGTTAAGATGGGAAACCAGTATTCGTGTGTTCATTTTCACGTCTGTGTTTTAAAGCCACTGTAGATCTATAGGAATCTTGCTCAATCGGATATCTGTTTGATGGTAGTAGAGGAGTGGGCCTGGATTCTGTCATTGTTTCTGTACATGCGCCTAATTATAAAAAAGTAGTTAAAAACCTCAGACGGGGCTCTGCTAGAAAAAATGAAACAACCATTTAAAATGTGGTTATAAAATTGTCAGGTACTGGTGCTTTAGTGATCAATAGGCTTTTAATGGCCAACGCTACATTCCGATGAGTAATGCGTACATCTGATTTTGGCAGGTCGTCTGGCTATATCTAAAAGGGAAAGAGAAGCATGCTAGCTGCTCGTCACGTTGTCCTTCATCGAACTCTAAAGCAGTATAATGGGAAGGAGTAACAGTCTTGAAAAAAGGCTGATGATATCAACCATTGTGTCATGGACGTGACGCTGATCGTCTTCTGCTGCAATAATGAGATATCTGTTTTCAGTCTAAGTAACTTATTAGCTAACAATCTGTCAGCTTTCTCACCATGTTTGCAATATTTGCGGTTGGTGAATAGAAGTGTTTGTGTGGATTCAATAACTAATACCAGTTAGAATACATCTCTGGCCTGCCTCAGAACATTGTATGTCCTTCTAGACCTTCAACAAAGGAGGGACGTGGAGAAATTCAGGTCCAGCATACACGCTCCCCAGTCTGGACTAATCAGCATGTATAGATTATGTAGTTCCTAAGGGTGCCTCATGGGAGAACACCATTAATATCTTATCCATCACAAGGGTGATCGATGGAATGTGAATATTCAGGAGAAAGAGTCCTCACCCACCCAAAGGGGTGGCATGCGTTATCATCAAGGGGGCTCTCTGCTGGAGCCCTTTTAAAATGATTCACCTTAGCAAGCCAATAGTTAGCGTGCTAGGAGTGTACATTGAAGGTAAAGTGAGTGAAGCGCTAAAAATGACTAAGGGCCACCTAATCACTACTTTATTTTAATGATGGTTCTTGTCAAAGTTAAAAACAAGGTGAAACCAGAGCTAGGTGGGTGAAGGCTCTTGCTCCTCAATATTCACAGTCCACCAACTACATTGTCATGGATAAGACACTAATGGTGTGCCCTCATGAGGCAACCTTAGGAACTGCATGCTCTTTGTACACTGATTTGTCCTTCTAGAGCCATCTTATTTGTATTGCACCATTAACTGGTTAATTAGACCTCCAAATCATGTTTCCTTTCTCATCTGTAAATATATGGTTGTTTGCGATATTAATTTATCTATAATGACCGCACTGGACTTATCTCTGACTAAATTCCAGGACACCTGAAATTTTACTTTTGATTAGAAAAAAGTTCCAAGGCCTCTGGGTCTGAAGCTCACAGTGCTGGGTTCCGAAATTCAGTTTTGTTGATTTACCATGGAGGAGATGCGGGGTTGAACAGCAAGGCAGTTTCAAATAATAGTGTTACTGGTGACTGATTGGACCGGACATTACTCCCTGTTCTAAAACCTACCCTTGCTGGTGACAATGGGCTATTTATCAGAACGATATCACTTCTGGTTTATGAAGTATGTACAGTGGAGTCTATGGTAAGATCTATCTTGCTCTGTTGTTGTTGCCCCCATATGTCTGTAAAAGCCAGCTCTTCAATGGCCTGAGCCAATTGGCTGGGAGTGGACAGTGTATGGGTTCTGGGTCATGCTCATAAGGCACTCCTCCGTATCCCTATAATGTGCCGCAAGATTAAACTGAATATCTTTTCCTTTCCAAATTGCCACTCCCTTAGTTTTTATTTGCAGCATTGTTTTGGGTACTAGTAGGATTGAAGGAGTTTAACATCTTCCTCCTTTAAGTGTGTTTCTAGGTGCATACCTACATTGACACTCCCCACATGTAACAAGCCAAGCAGAGCATGTCACTTCATAGGTGAATTAAAGCCTTGGGTCCTTATGGGTGGCTATATTAATAACAGTCATTATGTAAAAAATATCAAAATTGTTGTTGAAAGATATGATATTGTATAATGAAGGTCTCAGCTTAACCAATCAATGAGAATATAACCAGGTGTAGAGGTCTCACTAAAGATCCTCGCGTTTTCCACCTCTTTGCCCTTCCGATAATCATGAGTTTTAAGGTAGTCAGCCTTTACCTGAATGCCCTGTTTATATCTCCTGTATAAAGGAAAAGGTTAGAAGGTAAACAAACAAATTGTCAATACAAAAAATAGTAATCAACAAATCTATGTGAACCAATACCAAGAAAACAGCTCAACGAGGTTCAACTGATCGAATTCATGAAGAAGGACCGCCCCAGGTGGTAATATGAGGGACAGCTCTACTAACAGACTAGCAGAAGCTAGCTACAGTAGTGGAGTATCTATTCCAAGAAAACCAAGTCTGATCTAATAATCTCATAAAATGAAAATGGCAGTCATCCACATTGCTGTGATATGCTTGCCAGCTAAGCAAATACCACATTATTGTAAGTAAAGAAATTTAAACTGACCATACCAGTGGTAATGCGTCCCTTTATGATAATTTATTACATATTCGTTTTAGGCTAATGAATCTTTTGACCCAGTTGAGAGACACCTTAGGACGAGATAGCTAATCAATATGTCAATCAATACGTCAATAATGTCATCAATATTTATCACAACAATACATTTCACTTTAGTCAAAGTCATTAACCAAATTCAAAACACTACCATGACCTTTCAGTTTAGTAGAATTTTATGAGTTTTTATTCCCTATTAGTTACAATTCTAAAAGCAGGTGTGTTAATCTCAAAACCAAGAAACATAATAACATAGTCACGATATGGCAACTTTGATAAGATTTCATTAAGACAAGAATCACAAACATCAAAACATAACACGGCGTGAACATAGATCAGTTTAACAGAGTGTCAATAACGCGTCAGTTCAACAAAGCATAGATTCAGTTGTTTGTCTATTTGCGTCAATTTAGTGAACACCTGTCCTAACCACTAATTAGCACTGGCATGTTGGGCTTCATGCAAAACAATTTAGAACACCAATTTGGAAAAACATCTAACTATGGTCCCTGTCAAAAGTAAGCAGTTGGTACTTAGAAAGGAAAAACAAACAAACAAATCACAGTTTCATTGTCATAATTACCCTCCAGGATTTAGGTCAGCACTCAGGTTCAGTCTTCGTCTTCAGGACATCAGTCTAATCGCCATAAATCAGAATTCAGCTCCAGGGCAAAAGGGGCACTTCCCTCATAAGGAGGCAACGTGTAAATGGGCAATCTGAGGACGAGGATGGTTTTAAGTAAACCAATAAGTCACCAATCAGACTGACAAAGTTTCTGGATAAAATCAGTAGCATTACCTAACCCACCTAATTGTCTCCCCGTGTCATGGGTTTTTATTCCTTTTTCGTTGTATTCCCCTAAAACTTAATTGGTTGAACGTTATACCCCACTATCTTTACCCAATTAGGAAGTGGATTATGACATTAATCTTTCACCCCGTATTATTTTACAAGCTTTTTATTGGTCCAAATGATTGACGTCTTCGGAGGTAGCACGTCCGGTATGATTTAATCCTTCTGTAATTTTTTGCACATCTTTTGGTCAGTAGCTCCATTGTCTTCACCGGTTTGAACGACCTTGTACATTACATTAATCTACACTGTTGCATTTTGATTAACATTTTCTACAAGCAATGGGGATTTCATGGGAACTGATCTACTATGGTTACATTCAGCTTCTAGTTTGAAGAAAACAACAAGGGGTCATGTCCTTTTGCGAGTCAGCATACTGCAAGATAGGAAAATACATTTAATATGAGAGCCAAGCAGCTAAGCTTACTTATGCTAACCTAAGGCCTATGAGGATTTCAGCACAAATTCAATAATGCAATCATTAATAATTAGTATAAACTTTTTCTTTATATTAATTCATAACGTTAGTCATTTTTATTAGTCCATGTATACATTGACGGCCACTCCCCGTGGTCACATTTCAAGTGCACGTTTAAGCGAAAAATCATTACTACAGTTTCAATGCGGCATTATCACACATTAATTCATAAACATTTCATGTTAATATAGATTATATAAGCTACGCTCTCTCAGTCCCTCCTCTGATGACGGTCGTCATCACACAAACCTCTCCCTTTCAACCTTTCACGTTTAATTTGTCACCTTGCGCATAATGCGCATTTCAACATCTTGTCCCTTGTGTGAACTTTCCCAAATTTCATTGAAAATGTTCTCCCTTCCACTTTCCTCATTTCTCTTGTTTCTCTTCGTCCAATTTCTTTTAATTTTGTCATAAATTTTGCATGCTCCCCATAAACTTAATAAACAGACCTGAACAATTAATAGACCCCCTAGTATTTTTGCAAGAACCCCATTCCAAATGTTGCTAAACCAGCTCCCTACTCTGGCAATTGCTTTTCCCACTTTCTCCCACACTCCAGGTTCCTTCAATTCCTTCAAATCTGCACTATCTCTAGTTTGGTTAGTAAGCATACCTTTAATATTTTTACTATTGTCTGGTATAAATGAGCAACAATGACGCTCGTTGAGCATCTTTCAGACTCCGCCGCTCTTTGCTAAAAGAATGTCTAAAGCAAGCCGATTTTGAAGAGTCATAGCTCTTTCCGCAGCAAGTTCAGTATCCATTAGGAGTATAGCCCCTGTAAAATTTGACAGCATGTTATCCACAATAATAGACAACTTTCGAATCTTTATGGAGTTTAGAATAACCCCTACTGAAGGAATTATGGCTCCAAATAAGTCACCAACGACAGCAGCCACTGTCTCTCGTTTTTGTCTTGCATGTTGTAATTCAGACGCTTTAGGTATTTGCTTGAAGTCATCAATCTGGTAAATCTTTGGGAAAAGTATCCCCAAATAACATTTCCCATTCCATCCCTTAGGGAGACGGTAATAAGCATTAAGTCCACAGATATAATAGATCCCAGGGATCGCTGGATCCTGTCCATTTAACATGAATGTCCATTTACTCTGAAACAAAAACACATGCCTGCATTCACTCGTTGCCACAAATAAAGAGTCATGATCAGATTTTGGCCTATATATACAAAGCTTTCCTACATGTAGTGCATCTATAGCTAATTTGCCTTGCGTCTTTATTGCAGTGTAAGCATAATCATTTGCATATGTGCGTTTTTCTAGCCCCTTTTCTAATCTCTCTTTCAATGCTTTGCGTCTATCATCAGTGTGATCTAAGAAGCTTTTCTCTACAGGTGTTAATAAGCAAGTCAGATTGTTGCGGTGTGCAGAAGCTGTCCCAAATGTAAGTGTCGGTTCAAAGAAACCTCTAACTAATTTTATACTATGCTCCTTAGCTAACTTATTCAAAAACTCAATCACAGGCACAAAAGAAAACACCACATCCAAATTAGAATAACAATATTGCACATGCTCCTGATTATAGAATCTTGTTAGTAGCAAACTACAGCTTATCCCATATGTCAACGGCAAGCTATGATAAGTGACCCCTTCTTGCACTGATGAAGGGATCTTTGTACACACATAACAATTTCTCGCATCCATGGTTTCAACATACTCATTCAGCAAGCGATAGAAGACATTGGTGGAGAGTTCCCCTTTTGAATTAGTTCCCTCATGTAAGTATTTTGTATCTTGCTCAAACTTTTCCCACTGGGTTAGTGATGTAGTCTCAGGTTTTGAAGCATTGTTAGTCGCTTTCTTATCCAACCATGGCATTCCCACAATCACACCTACAATTATTGTTGCACATACAATACCTAATACAACACTTAACCAACCACACATTTTACCTTTCTGGCTACCACCTCTATTATGAGCCATGGTCTGTAAAGAATCAGATAGTAGAATAACTCAAAGCTAACAATCAACTTGAGGATAATTTTAAAAGCTCTTCTTTTCTCTTTTTCTCTCTGCGTGTATTTACAGCGTTTCACTCACTCCAGGACCCTTTTGTCAATTAGGCTAGCAGCTTGTCATAATCGGGTTTCAAAGTCAATTCAGGTTATTAGTGTCACATCCGGTAGTTTATAAGTCTCTTTCTCAGCTTTTCGGCTTTCAATTTCAATTTCAGTTTTAACACAGTCTCTTTCTCTGATTGATTTCAAGTACCGTAGTATTGGCCTGGTACTTCTCGATCAAAACAGAATGCTAAGAATTCTTGTTGCCATTCAGATGTTGTTGCATATGCGCATTCAGGACCTGTGTACCTTCTATTTGTGATTCTTTTTCTTTTCAACATGCATTCACTTTGCAATTCTCCTTCACTTAGATCCTCTACTTGGGTTGTATCGATTTCTTCCGCTATTGTTTCACCTGGTACGACCTTTTCTTTCACAGCCTGCTTCTCTGGCCAGTTATCACCTTTATGAGTCTTCTTCCTGCTTGGCCTTTCAGGACACTGAACAGCACCCTCCTCTTGTGCTATGGTGTTTTCTCTTGACGGACCTGCAACTGGCTCAGGGGATGCCGGTGTGCTTTGACTTCTCTCTACTATTTCCCCTTCTTCTTCTTCTGGGTCTGTAACAGGTTCAAGCTCTAACCCGTACCCGTCCACTTCTGGGAGAACCTCTCCTTGATTTAGTTCTCCTGCTGCCTCTACTGAGATAGGCTCCCTGTCACCTCTCTCGACCTCGTTTACTGTTTGAGGGACTAGGCTGTTCTCAGTGGGCTCTCCTGTAGTCTCAGTTCCCCCTTGGCTATTTTCTGGCCCTGAGACTTCCTTCTCTGGAGTTGCTGAATCGGAAACTTCAAGTTCCTCATCAGTCGGACATGTTACCTTCTTTGTGTGACTGGCATGTATCCAATTTGGAACGCCTGCACATTTCACAGCAGTGGTTGTTGTCAGTATTACTTGGTATGGCTCCTTCCAGCGTGGCTCCAGACACAACTTTCTCACGTGCTTCTTGACAACCACTCATTCACCGGTTTGCAGGGTGTGACCTGGATCACTGATCGATGGCAATGTGTTTGCTTCCACCTGGTGGGAAAAAGAGCGAACCACATCAGCCAAACCTTTGCAGTAGTCCAACACCATATCATCCGTGA
Source organism: Pleurodeles waltl (assembly GCF_031143425.1). Taxonomy (NCBI): domain Eukaryota; kingdom Metazoa; phylum Chordata; class Amphibia; order Caudata; family Salamandridae; genus Pleurodeles; species Pleurodeles waltl. The sequence goes on from NC_090447.1 coordinate 500,434,562, forward strand.
TATTCACAAGAGCATTTGCGGGTACTGCTGGTAGCCTCATAGCTCTGCCCATGAGGATCTCATGGGGTGATAGTCCTGTCTTCTTATCAGGGGTGTTTCTCATCGACATCAGCACCAAGGGCAATGCATCTGGCCATTTCACATTAGTAGCTGCGCACATTTTTGCCACTCTCGACTTCAAGGTACCATTCATCTGTTCTACTAGTCCTGATGCGTCAGGGCGGTAGCTACAATGCAGCTTCTGTTCAATGTCTAACTTGGCACACAAGAGCTTAATCACCTCATTGTCAAAGTGTCTGCCCCTATCTGATTCTAAAGAGACCAGAAAACCGAACCTGGGTATTAGTTCTCTAAGCAACAGCTTTGCAACTGTGAGACTGTTGTTCCTACATGTGGGATAGGCTTCAATCAAGTGACTGAAAACACACACAATCACCAACACGTACCTCAATCCTCCACATACAGGCATTTCAATGAAATCCATTTGCATCTTGCTAAATGGACCTCCAGCTCTCCCTATGTGGCTCAAAGTTACCACAGTTCCTTTTCCAGCATTCATCTGTTGACAGATGATGCACCTGTGACAAGTAACCTCTGCAGCTTGTCTGAATTTCGGGTTAAACTAGTCAATTTTGAACAATCTGATCATTGCATCTTTCCCAAGATGTGCCTGCCCATGATAAAGCCTTGCAAATTGTGACAAAAGACTGTTTGGTAAAACCAGTTTCCACTCCTCTGAGACCCACAAGTCGTCAGCTCTTTGTACGCATTACATTCTCTGACAAGAGCTTTTCTCCTCTCATCTAAGGTATCAACTACTCTTAAGGCAAAGTTCAAACATGTTTCATTTTCAGTTTGTGGTAACAATTCCCACTGATCCTTGAATGATATACAGTTCAGTGCGCAAAATCTTGCGACTTGATCTGCATAGCTGTTTCCCATTGATACAAAGTCTTGTGATTTAACATGAGCATTGCATTTCACCACGGCAATTTCAAGTGGTAACTGAATTGCATGTAACAAATCTTTAATCTGTTCGCCATTTTTCACTGGAGAACCAGAAGAAATCATAAAACCTCTCTGTGACCACAATTGGCAAAAATCATGTACAATGCCAAATCCGTATCTGTTGTCAGTATAAATAGTGACTTTCAGGTTTTCAGCTGCGTGGCATGCCTTAGTAAGGGCAATTAATTCTGTCACTTGTGCGGAATACACTCTCTCGAGCCAGGAAGCTTCAATAATACCAGCGTTTGTACACACAGCATAACCGGCTCTCAGTATTCCGACTGAGTCTCTCAAACAGGATCCATCAACAAACATAATGCAGTCATTTTCTTTTAACTGCGTATCCTGAATGTCAAGTCGGGGCTTGGTACATAGTTCTGTCACCTCAAGACAATCATGCTCCACTTCCTTTTCATTATTAATCTCAGTACTTTTAACAGGAAGTAGAGTTGCCAGGTTCTATACAGTACATCTCTTTAAGGAGACATTTGGCGACCCCAAAATAATTGTCTCATATCGGATAAGTCGGGCATTTGTCATGTGCTGGGTTTTAGTTCGAGTCAACAGAATTTCAACTGAATGTGGAACCATTACTGTTAAGGGATGTCCCATCACTATGCCTTCACACTGCATGAGGCTTTGACCAACTGCTGCAACTGCACGCAAACAACCCGGTAAGGCTGCTGCGACTGGGTCCAAGGTAGCTGAAAAATACGCTACAGGGTGGTTTCCACCTCCATGGACCTGTGTCAAGACAGACAAAGAACAAGCATCACGTTCATGACAAAACAGTAGAAAAGGCTTCGTGTAATCAGGCATACCTAAAGCTGGTGCCCTGCACATGCACTCCCTCAATTCCATGAATGACTCAAGCTCTTCCTTGGACAGAGTTATGGTATACTGGTCACCCTTAGTTTCCTTGCCTGTCAGTTTTATCAATGGTTTAGAGATAATTGAAAAGTTGGGTATCCATTGGCGACAATAGCCCACCATTCCCAAAAACATCCTGACATCTCTCTTTGTTGTCGGGGGGTTCATCTGCAGAATAGCCATCACCCTTTCCTTTGATATTCTCCTGGACCCTCTCGCAATCAAGTGTCCTCAGTATTTCACCTCTTTCTGACAGTACTGCAGCTTCTTTGGAGACACTTTATGTCCGTTCTTTCCCAAATGGTTCAGTAAAGCAATTGTGTCATACCTGCAGTCATCTTTTGTTCTGGACGCAATTACCAAGTCATCAATGTATTGCACTAGAGTTGAACCGAAAGGCAGTTCTAATGACTCCAAATCCTTCTTCAATATCTGATTGAAGATGGACGGTGACTCAGAAAACCCTTGAGGAATACTGCACCAACTGTACACCTTGTCCAGGAATTTGAAGCAGAATAAAAATTGGCTGTCCTCATGAAGCGGCACCGAAAAAATGCTTGTGACAAGTCAACAACGGTGAACCATTCTGCATCACACGGAACCTGAAACATAATCACTGCTGGGTTCGGTACTATAGGGCAACATTTTACCACAATCTTGTTTATTTTCCTCAAGTCCTGCACAATTCGAACCTTCCCACATGGCTTTTTCAGACCCATTGTTGGTGAATTACATGGGCTGCTCAACACTTCTTTCAAAACTCCTTGCTTTACAAAATCCGCAATTATTTGCGACACCTGGATGAGGACATCTTGTGCCATGTGGTACTGTGGCACCTGGGGAAACACTGCATTTGGCTTCACTTGTACTTTAACTGGTTCCACTCCTTTTATCAGCCCCACTTCCTTTCCTGTCAAATCCCACACTTTCTCTGTCACTGTTCCCTGTAATTCAGCAGGTAAGTCAGTTACTGTAAGCATCGGGAATAAGGTTATCAAAGAGTAATCCTCATTCGCGGTTTCTGTCTCTAACTCTGAGAACTGACCATCATCCCCTTCATCATCACTGTTTGTCTGCACCTCAATTCCATCGTTGGAACAAGTAATTGAACATTTCGTTTTGCACAGTAAGTCTCTTCCCAGTAGGGACACAGGACTTGAATCGCAGACTACAAACTTATGCAGTCCCTGAAAGTTGCCAATCTCAACTTGCACGGGATCTGTGATCGGGTTTGTCAAGTACTGGTTTGCTACTCCTACCACTCTTATGGTACGCCCTGAAAGTGGCAATTTCGGAATCTCAGCACTTCTGACTGTAGAGCGTGTAGCTTCGGTGTCAACCAAGAATGAAACCTTGTGACCCATCACCTTTCCCTCTACATAGGGTCCCCTCTGGTCTACTTCTAGGGGCGCTGCAAGCCTGCACTCTTCACTGTCTGAACTCTCATCTAACCATTCATCATTCATTCCATCTTCACAACGTAATGGGAACTGCTGTACTGTATTATTTTGACTTACTACTTGACCTGTGACCTGCTGAGGAAGCATCACCTGTTGCTGTCCCATTGGGGCTAAGGGTAATTGCATTTGCTGTCTAGGTACCATGGGAACCTGCTGTTGTACCTGCTGCATTTGTGCTGGTTGAACACGCAGCATTTGCATTTACTGCATGGGCTGTAACCCCTGCATCTGGACCATGTTATTTGGGAAGTTCTGATTTTGACCTCTCATTTTTGGACCCCTCACATTTTGAAATGTACCGACATCAGTGCTTTGTTGAACAACACCATCATGCACCGCATTTGGACATTCCCGCTTCCAATGGCCCATGCCCCCGCACGCGTGACATGGTGACATCTTTCTCATCCCTTGTACATCACTTTGAACCACAACAGTATTCAAGTCTGGACCGCGATTCACAAAACCTCGACCTCGGCCTCTCGGTTGCACCTGAAACACGCCATTCCCTTGCGGTTGTTGCTGTACCATCTGCTGGATTCCATTCCCTTGCATACCTGCCTGCGCTGCCCTTATCTGCATCACCATCACTTTCTCCTTCAATTTTCTCTGCTTCAGCTCAATCTCGTCGCTGCAGTATTTCGCATACTGCAACACCTCATCAATCGGCTTCAATTGCCAACAAATCAAATGATTCTTAATCATCTGGCTAACCTCTGGTCTCAGCCCTTCAACGAACCTAAACACAAGATGGTTCATGTCTTTCTGCTCAATAGTCTCAGTGCCACTATAATGTTTGAACGCTTTCAATAACCTCTCATAGTAAGCATGGATTGACTCTTTAACCTCCTGTGAGGTCCGGTCGATTTTCTGCCAATCTGTCACCTTCGGCAACACCTTTTGCTTCAAAAACTCAATCACTTTATGATATTACTTCATCACCTCCTCAGATGGGGCTCCGGTCGCCTTATCCCTTGCGGCTCCTGTGTCGGCCAGTCTACACCTCTCTTGCACTCAAGCCATAAGTCGGGTGGGACAATAATCGCAAACAAGGTATTCAAGTCTTTCCAGAGACACCTCGCAAGCTTTACAAACCTATGCGTTTGCTGATACCATTCTATCGGTTTCTCCCTCAACCTGGGATAATCGTTTGTAAATGACAAAATGACTCCCCTGGACCATGGTACATGGACTAGAACCCCTCCAGCTGTTTCTCTCATTGGTAGTATCTTTACTGTCCCCGTGTCTGGTGAGGCTTTAGTCGGACTTGATCCCGGACTGTCGCTTTTCTTCTTATCTCTTTTCTTTGCCCATCTGCCTTCCCACTTTTCTAAGGCTCCCCAGTTCTGAGCACTTTGCAGTATTTCTTTAAGATGCACCCTTATTCCAGCCGACCTCATGTGATCAAAATCTTTACAGTCGAAGTCTAGTCTGTAACTTCTTTTCAAATGCTTAGTATTCTCAATGTCAATATTGTATTTGTCTGCCAGGTTCGCCAACCTCTGATGCACCTTGCTCACTTCTTTAGTAATCTTGGGGCACAAATACCTTAACTCTGCTTCTGTGTACGATTCTAATCTGTTTACCCCTAATGTCCATTCCACTAGTTCAGCAGCTTCCACACCCAGTCTCACAAAGTTCAGGTACTCATCTTTTTCTGACTTTTCTGGCTTCTCTGCAGTTACTGCAGTCTTTTGTGACGCATAGGTTTTTTCTAACCACTCATTCAATTGCTGCACCGTAAAACCTTGCAGCAAAATATTCCCTGCATGCATCATTGGCGACTGCGAAGCATTCGTACTCATTGTCTATGGGGTTACTACACCTAGCCCTGCCTGTCTCATTGCCTCAAAAGGTGTTTCCGACCGGACTAAGGTCTAACGAAGACCTTGGTCTTTCAACTGATTGCTCCCACGGGGCCATTAATTGAGGAGTTCATATGGACCCTCCTCTTATTGCATCTTGGGTCATTAATCCCTGATCACAAATACCAGGCCTACCTTGCGCATACAATGGCACCGGCGGACCGACAGTAATTGGTAATAATATGGCAGCTGGTGTCTGACCTGTTCCCAAACTCCGCGGAGCAGTAACTCCCAAAGCTTGACTCACTGAGGCTGGAGCAGGTACTAATGGAGGTCCTGCTGCTGGACTATACCCTGGTATCAGCTGTTGCTGCGGCTGGGGCAGCAATTGCGGAGTTGGCTCAATCTGCACTAACCTCGATTTTGTATATATCGGGTCAGGCGGCACTATCAGATCCGTAGTAGTCTCCAGTACTGGGACGTCTGGATAGACACTCTGTATTGCAGTGGAGGTTGCAACTGTATCTGCATGTCTGGTGCAGTGGGTACACTGACACCATTCTGTATCAAACCTGTATCACTAGTCTGTACTATATCAGTAACTCCCTTCTCCTGCGTCTGGTTCCCAGGACCCGCACTGGTGCTCAGGACATTGTTGTCTACTGCATAAGGTGGCAGGCGATCATGCAATAACTGATTAAGGAACTCTTCTTCGTCTGAGTCATCTTCCTCTATCCAAGACCTCTTAGTCTCTTTAGGCTTATTAGAGTCCTTGTCTGTCTTACAGGTGGCTTTCTTCCCCTGCGTCTCGTCTCCATGTGCTATTGCTGGAAACAATTTGAGTCCGTCAACTATTCCCCGTCTCCACATTTTGCTCTCATTGTCCCATCTAGCCTCAGCTAAAGTCTTTTCTGCCCTTTTCATTCTCCTCTCAAATTTCTGTTGTCTCTGTTTAATAGCCATTAAATCCCAGACTGCTAATGCCTCATACTGAGCTGGCTTAGGAGGTGGCTATTGTATACTTAACATCCACCTCAAATTTTCTAAAATTCTCATATTGAACGTTCCGTGCTCTGGAAACGTCAAACATCCCTCCTTCTCTGTCAGTTTGTGCCACTGTTTCATTCATAAGCAAGGCGCAACACCCTTTTCCTCCATGACTATATAAGCTGGAGTACCCTCAGGCGGTGAAGGCTCCCCACTCGCTTTGATAAAATTCATTTTTGCGTCTTTTCTTTTGTTTTTTATTTAATCAGGAATTGACTTTAATTCCCAGGACACTTTTCACCCACCTTCCTCAATCTATTGCTTCTCATGGATGGCAGCCAATCCGTGCGCGACCCCTTTCGGCAAATGGCCTATCCCAGCGCGGCACCACTGACGTCGCACTCACACACTGCAGCTGACAAAGTCTTGCGGCTTGTCCGCCCCTCACTAGATTCACACCAAACTAATGCAAAATTACTGCGAGCACCTTTAACAACAACAACAACTCAAGTTGGACGGTTTACTACAGGAAGGGTACACAATCGCTTCAGAACTTTACAGAGATTTCGCTTGAAGCCTCGCCCGCTACTCTCTCCTTCTCAGTTCCCGCACCCGCAAGCAGAATTCGACCTGCAAATCCTACTCTCGACTTGTCAATGGTTTGTCCTAGTGCACTTTAGAACTTGCCAAATCTCCATCTAAGGTTTCACCCATACAATTTTGACTCAAACTTGACTTGTCAACCACGCCCGATTGACCTAATTAAACCGCACAAATTACAACATAAAACCCAAGGGTCTCCTACACTTGTCAGTATACTCCGGAGTCTTGGACCGCAACGAGTCCGTACATTAACAACCAACCACGTGGATAATTTTGAGCACAAAGCACCACACTCATATGAAGTTCAACGACTTCCCTACTCTCATACTGTGGAGTACGCCCACTCCTACTAAAACAACATCACTTGGCCTAAATACACACAAACTTCACAAATTACCTGCAAGATGCATAAGCTGAGCAAGCGCAAATCCTACACCACACATCCTAAAACGCCGAGAACATCCCCAACTCACTTAGGTAGGCTCCGAGATCCCAGGAAAGTCATGGTGAATTTAGAAGCACATCATACCTCCAATTTGTATTATCTCAGAAAAACAATCTAAACAATAATACTCCGTCCTAGGGCCCCAAAGGGCCAAACCGTCGCTCTGCTACCAGAACTGGTAGCGCGTCCCTTTATGATATTTTATTACACATCAGGACTCGTTTTAGGCTAATGAATCTTTTGACCCAGTTGAGAGACACCTTAGGACGAGATAGCTAATCAATATGTCAATCAATACGTCAATAATGTCATCAATATTTATCACAACAATACATTTCACTTTAGTCAAAGTCATTAAGCAAATTCAAAACACTACCATGACCTTTCAGTCATGAATGACCACACCAGTTTAGTAGAATTTCATGAGTTTTTATTCCCCATTAGTTACAATTCTAAAAGCAGGTGTGTTAATCTCAAAACCAAGAAACATAATAACATAGTCACGATATGGCAACTTTGATAAGATTTCATTAAGGCAAGAATCACAAACATCAAAACATAACACGGCGTGAATAATAGATCAGTTTAACAGAGTGTCAATAACGCGTCAGTTCAACAAAGCATAGATTCAGTCATTTGTGTATTTGCATCAATTTAGTGAACACCTGTCCTTACCACTAATTAGCATTGGCATGTTGGGCTTCATGCAAAACAATTTAGAACGCCATTTTGGAAAACATCTAACTATGGTCCCTGTCAAAAGTAAGCAGTTGGTACATAGAAAGGAAAAGCAAACAATCAAATCACAGTTTCATTGTCATAATTACCCTCCAGGATTTAGGTCAGCACTCAGGTTCAGTCTTCGTCTTCAGGACATCAGTCTAATTGCCATCAATCAGAATTCAGCTCCAGGGCAAAAGGGGCACTTCCCTCATAAGGAGGCAAAGTGTAAATGGGCAATCTAAGGACGAGGATGGTTTTAAGTAAACCAATGAGTCACCAATCAGAGTGACAAACTTTCTGGATAAAATCAATAGCATTCCCTAACTCACCTAATTGGCTCCCCGTGTCATGGGTTTTTAGCCCTTTTTCGTTGTACATTCCCCTAAAACTTAATTGGTTGAACGATATGCCCCACTATCTTTACCCAATTATGAAATGGATTATGTCATTAATCTTTCACCCCATATTATTTTACAAGCTTTTTATTGGTCCCCATGATTGACGTCTTCGGAGGTAGCACGTCCGGTATGATTTCATCCTTCTGTAATTCTTTGCACATCTTTTGGTCAGTAGCTCCATTGTCTTCACCGGTTTGAACAACATTGTACATTACATTAATCTACACTGTTGCATTTTGATTAACATTTTCTACAAGCAATGGGGATTTCATGGGAACGGATCTACTATGGTTACATTCAGCTTCTAGTTTGAAGAAAACAACAAGGGGTCATTGTCTTTTACGAGTCAGCATACTGCAAGATAGGAAAATACGTTTAATATGAGAGCCAAGCAGCTAAGCTTCGGTTCATGCTAACTACGAGGATTTCAGCACAAATTCAATAATGCAATCATTAATAATTAGTATAAACTTTTTCTTTATATTAATTCATAACGTTAGTCATTTTTATTAGTCCATGTATACATTGGCGGCCACTCCCCGTGGTCACATTTCAAGTGCACGTTTAAGCGAAAAATCATTACTAGTTTCTATGCGGCATTATCACACATTAATTCATAAACATTTCATGTTAATATAGATTATATAAGCTACGCTCTCTCACCAGATTAGAGCGAATGTCACAGGCCTCTTTCTTTCTACGACACAGAGACCTTTAACAGGCCATTTCAGCTCTGCTTCTTCATTAGTCCCCAATGGTTTGTGCTGCACGTAGGCATTCTTCAAAATCTTGCCCTCCAAGGCTTTCGTGTTTCACCTGAAGGATAACCTGAGATACCTTTCCCTTACAAACACACAACAGCCGAAACGGGAAGCCCCATTTAGGCAGTAGCTTATCTTTTTGAAGATGTGATGTCATATCTCTAATTTTTATTTTTTACTAATCAGCATGGCAGTTGATATGTCTTGGACCAATTGTGTGTTGTGTCATTTCAAGGTGCTAGTTTGCTGCTGAAGAGCAAATTAGAAAATGTTTCTTTTGAAAAAATTGGATTCTTAATGGATTCTCAGAGGCTGACCCTGGTCTTCAGTTTAGTTTGAATGCATATTTCACTCTTATCCACTAATTTTGGCTCGTCTCTGTTAGCGTGCCTGACCTTAATAAGTAAACTTATAAGGGGACACGAATAGGTCGATGAACCTTTTGACTCGCAATTAAGATGTTCTTACCATAGCTCCAGTACATAATCAATACACAATAACCAATTATCATTAGTAATCAATAACATCAATAATTAATGGAGTCAGTAATTGTCACGCACCATGACTTTCCTGTCATGAATTACCCCACCTTTAGTAAATGTTTGAATGTTTATTTCCCTATATTAACAATGCTAAGGTCATGTAAATTAATCTCAATATCAAATGAAACACATACAGAAACAACACTGGTTGTCCGAAGTGGCAGAAGAAACGCAATCTATTCAAAGCTTGAACTACAACACATTCTAGAGTTACGGTGCAAATCAATAGCAAAGTCAGCTGCGTCAATTAAATAAAGTGCATGAAGTTGAGCAGAGAAATTCATCAAGCATTAGTCCCTCTTTGTCATAAGTCAAGATCCTTAACTAACATCAGATTTGCATCAGCATGTTGGGGTTCATGCAAAACAATTTAGTAACACAAATTTGGAAAAACTTCTAACTATGGCTCTATCAAAATAGCGCAGTTGGTACCTAGAAAGAAAAAGCAAATATGCATAATAATCACATTTCAGAATATACCTATCCTCAGTATGGATCAGCAAAGCAGAATCACTCTTGGTCCTCAGGGCATCAGTCGATCAGCAAGGCATCAGGCTCTCGGACAGGAAAAATAAGGGCAATGGCTGCATGAAGGCAAGGGCAGAATGTCCAAAATGACCGTCTTCTCAATCAATCGAGCAATCAATCAATCACTTGTTAAGCATGTTACTCACCCATTAGGGTCTCAAGGCGCTGGAGGGGAGGGCTGCTACTGCTCGAATAGCCAGGTCTTGAGTTGTTTCCTGAAAGACAGGAGGTCCTGGGTCAGACATAGGTTGACGGGGAGGGAGTTCCAGGTTTTGGCGGCGAGGTGAGAGAAGGATTTGCTGACGGCTATGGTATGATGGATGCGGGGGACGGTGGCGAGATTGAAAGAGCGGAGCTGGCGGGTGGGTGCGTGGAAGCTGAGACGCTCGTTGAGGTAGGCAGGACCTACGTCTTGGAGAGCCTTGTGCAGGAGCAGCTGGGAGGCGGGTGGTGATAGCGAATGGGGGCGTGAGGGGTGCGGGGCCACAGGGACACAGTGGCGGGAACAAACGGCTCAGAAGAGGTGGAAACGGGCGGGAAGGGGAGCGCAAAGCAGAGCAAGAGGAAAGAAGGCTAAAAAGCACAGAAAAACACAGAAATTCAATATTTGAACAAAAAGGATACAAGCAGAAACAAAAACATACTCACAGCACTTACGGACCCCACTAGACACAAGGGATGACGCGCCAGCGGGTGCCTGCAGGTGCTGGAGGGCCTCGAACTTGTGGCAGCAGCGAGGGTGGGATGGAAGGGACGGGCACAGACTGGAGGAGCTGTGAGGGGTGAGCCCAGACCCTAAAAGCAGGTCAGGGGGCACCGTGCATTGTCGTTAAGTCAAAGTTGGCTAACCTATCCTCCAAATCCCTATTGGTCAGTTAATCGTATGTTCCAACTCTGTCCAATAAAATTACTATCTCGAATCTATAAATTCTATTATTTCTCTGTTCTCATATTGTAGATTGGTTTGTCTTGTGATATTCTCATCATCCGGCTTGTCAGGTAACAATATTTTTGAAGCTTCTACTCTAGTCAGTATCTTCATTGTTCTTGTCCTGTGAAAGTCAGTCTCGCACACATTACACATAAAATGTTGCATTAGCAAGAACATCATCTCCTGGTAGTCGGTTCTCACAAAAAGCTTCCGCTATGAGCACATTTAAACAATACAATAGACATTTCACAGTTTAAATCACTTGGTCAGCATTTTTATTAAACACTAAGAAATACAGCTTTTACATGAGGCCTGGCAAAATAGGCCAAGACACTCGCTAAGTTAAGGCCTACAAGTAATACAGCTAAAGATTAATTCATAACCCTTGATATGACATATTACTGCATTAGTCTAACATACATTCAATATTTCCTAAGTATTAATAATTGATTTGTACATTTCGTTAACATTGGTGGCCACTCTTCGTGATCACATTTTCAAATATGTGCATTATTTTTCTCTGTTATTTCATTTTCTACATAAACTTATTATTCAAAATACATAAACACTCCATTCATATTTTTTATCAAAGCACCTGCGCTAGCATCTCTTATCCAGTGTAAGCCACTACTGCTCCTCTTTCCTATCTGGACACTAGTCTGCTCATGTTATCCCTATACTTCCTGTGGAGGCCTCACACATTGTTACTGACACACGTGTCTCAACCAGCCACACTTCTCAAACTGAACTCTGCTACTTTATTTATGTTTTTTAGGAGGCTGTCGAGGCTAACCACAGAGAATCTTGCATCAGTAAACAGCGTCTGTGTAGTAGCCAACATGGAACACTGTTTCATACATGAAGGATTCTTACTCCACTGCAATACTCAGCCAAATGTGATATTCAAAAAGCTTATGCATTTAATAATTTTGCCTAAATGTCCCCAGCCAAACTTTGCCATTTCTTCTATTAATTTTGATTGTGAAATATCATTAATGCACAGCACTGTGATACCCAGTGCTGGAGCTCAGAAGAAACAAATCTTTGTTGGTACCTGATCTGGTCATGCCCCAGGGAGAAGGGAAGGAGGATTGGGGGGCACAGTTTTTAACAAAATTAATGTGTAAACTGTCAGTCAGAATTTGCTTTTATAGACCATCCTATTACAAATTTCTGAACCCTATTCTAAATTTCCTAATCTACATTTTGTAATTACTAATAAATTGCAGTGAATGATTTCTACAGTTCTCATCTCATTCTAAATCTCTCAATGCATAGATGGATGCATGCATGCAAAACTACTACACAACACTGGGAAATTGCTTGGCAGTTGGCACTGTATGAGCTACAAAAAGAAAGGCACAGAGAAGTGAGAGATCATGCTAACTCACTAATACTAATATTAACTATCACTATCTTAGACAGGAAAGGGCACAGGAGGAGTCTCTGCATTATTTCTTAATCAGCCCAAGCAAGCTCCAAAAAGAAGTATGATTAGGTAGCGCTGAGCACCTGTCTAGATGACAAGATGATAATATTATGTGTAACATAAAGTTAACTTACCTGTGTGTGGGCAGCATGCTTGCTATTTAGGAAGAAACTTCAAACTATTAGCATAGAACACAACTAATAATTAATAATAACTCACCAAGCCCCACAACCTCTACGCCTAGAAGGTCCAGCAGGTCCATTTCACGGTCCAGGATATCGACCAACCAGTGCGTTAGCTGTGGCTGGGTGTGCCGGACCACAGAGTTGTGGCACAAAGTCCAGCACACCCTCTCCCAGCATTGCTGGTGCTCCCGGAGCCTGTACCAAGACTAGAACCAGCCGCCTGCTGCCAAGGTGGAGGGGAGGTGGTGCTGAACATAAAGCATCAATGCAGCCACCTCCTCCTTGGAAAGAATGGCGTGGGGCTGCACCCCTTCATGGCTGCGCTGCCCACAAGGAAGGGGGCTGCTGGTGGTGTTTGGGGGCCTGGTGCTGCAGCTCTTCTGATTTGACATGGCACTGGGGACTTCGGAGGAAAAAGATAAGAAAGGGAAAAAAAGAAGCAAGGAAAACAAAAAGAAAGTAAAGCAAAAAAATTAAAAATTAACAAATTCAGAAAAAAACACAAATATATTAGGAAAAAAGTTAAAATATAAAAACACTAAGAGAAAAGGTAATATAACAAACAGAAAATAGGGGAAAATACATTTTTAAAATGTGGGATGGGACAGAAAGAAGAGGGATAAAATTAGGCCCCAGCACCACAATACAGTGAAAAAGAAAATAGCTGCGCCTATGCGAACCGTGTGGTGCAGTTTGCTTGAGAATTCCAACGCAAGGACGCTAAACGTCAAGCGAACGGGCGCGGCAAGAAACTCTGCCCGCTAGCGGAACTTCACATAGCGCAATGGAGTTTTTTAACAACTTCAAGTAGTTCTGCATAGCGCGACTACGCAAACGACACCCAGGCCTGCACAAAACATAAGGCATATAGAGAATTAATAAAAAATGTGTAGTCCCATAGTACAGTTGATGCTCAAGGCTTATCAGTTCAAGAATGTCATGTACTTTCCCCATTCTTCCATGGCATTCAAGCCTTTCTCTATAGAGTCATATTTATCTATCCGTTTACATTCCAGTCTCTGCAAGTTCAACATATTATCTTCCCCTTTTGGAGATGGAGAGACCTTCACAATTACTTGTTCTCAATGTGAGTTCATTACCAAACATGCAAATTGAGATTGCAATTGCTATAGGAAACTTCCGATTAGCCTCCATTTGTGGCTCAAGAGACTCTTAGTGCTACAACACCTACAACTAAATGGGATGCTGCTGCCTTGGCCAGAGTATGGCAGAAGCTACGGAACAGGAGTGCTCCCTTGCTTTCCATGTCAATGACCTGGTTACTTTAACATCTGCCGAAGTGGAATCTTTCCTGGATTCAATAACAATTGATGACATTGGCGATGTTTAAAGATTATTATTATTGTTGATTTGCTGATATTTGGTCTCAATTGAAGTCTAAATTAACCTTTTAATTTGGCTTGCATTTGGTTTGTTTTGCTTGTCGACATGGACATTTCATCTCATTCATTATATTTTAGCTTGCTTTTAGTAATTGATGTAGAAAAGGTGATTTTAATGTTAGGTTTTATTGTAGATCTCTGCACCTTTGAAACAACAGTGGGAGGATGTTGTGAGGTCATTTTAGCATTTACACGGGCACATTATGAGGTCTGTGCCCTTTCACCTAGTTACATTTCACTTGTATTCCTTTTATTTTTTTAGCAAAGCTTAATTTTAGTGGGTGTGTTTTTTGTTCCTTTTACCAGTTGTCCTTCCTTGCAGAATCTGTTATTCATTTCTTTACACAACATTTTCATCCTGTGCTCAACCAAAGGAACTTAGTAGTGTGGGTAGGAAGGTTAGACACGCTATAATGACAATATTGTGGGACTCTTCTTATGTTTCACTTTTCCGGTCACAGCTGTAATAATGCTGTGTTTCATTATCCTCATAATTGCAATTCATGCCTTTCTATGTAGAACGCAGTTGCTTTAATAAAACCTATTGAACCAAGATTCTGCTTCTGTTTTGTCTAAGCACATATGAGACCTGTATAACTGAGAGTAAGGGGTAAGATCTGTTCCATCAGCACTTCCCTGAGGAGTCTGAGTATTATGTGATAGGCTGCCACAAATCACTTCTACCTCTGGTACGTGTTTGGTGATGCTACCTAGCCAGAAGGGCTAGGCCAACAGCTGTCACAGAATGTGGGATAAGACTCATTCCCCTAAACTCACTGGTGCTGCCGTCCAAAATCCAGCAGTCTTGTTACTACAATCGGAGTCTACGACATGTGCTCCTATTTATTAACTATGGACCAGATGTATCAAAGTTCTATTTTGCATTACCTAAATAGCGAATTTTAGGTAATTGTTATTTAGGTATTGCAAATTGGAATGTAACAAAATAGCGATTTCCTAATAGCAATTTCTTAAAATTTGCAATCACTGTTAGGGAATGAGACTCCATTTGTTCCTATGGGCCTGGAGGCCCATAGGTGCAAATGGTTATGCATTTCCTAATTTGTGAATACCATTTAGGAATTTGCAAATTAGGAAATGCAAAACCAAGGGTGCTGAGGGCCTAAGGCCCTCTTTGATGCACCCCCCCCCAAAAAATAGTGCAAATGTAAAGCGCACATATGCAGTAGGGGCATGTATGCACCACATGGCACTTTAAAAAATGCATTTTTATTGCATTTCTTTTTAATTGCACATGGTTAATACCAACTTGGAGTTGGTGGTAATTGCATTTTCTAACTGTCCAGTTTGCATTTAGGAAATGCTTGATACATGTGCATAGGGAATCACAAATAGGAATTCCCTATTTGTGATTTCCTATTTAGGGAATCGCAAATTGTGATTCCCTATTTGGAGTCGCAATTTTGGAGAATCGCTACAAATTGAGATTCCCTAAAATGGGACTGCGATGCCTTTCATACATGGTGAAAGGCTATTTTGCATTTACAAATGGTGGAATTTTGCGATTCACACAGTTTGCGGATGCAAAATTGTTTGGTACATCTGGCCCCTATATTGTTTCTGCTCTCGTAGCAATTTTGTATACGTTTCTCTAATTTCACTCAGCATGTATCTTTGTTATTTGTCACAAATTAACAAAGAGACACTCTGAATGAAATTAGGGAATGGACTCTCGCCTGCTGGATACTTTTGGAGCCTTTGCCCTGTGAAGATTTCCAGCTTTGTACTCAGTCATTTTTTGGGGGTTATGATTTCTCCAGAAGGGCAACGTTGCATGCTGTAGTTGTACATGGCTTCACAATGTTGGATTCCTTCTCTGGATGTCTTGTTGAAAAGGATTTTCTCCTACAGAAAAGCTCTAAATAGAATCAACCTGAATCTTAACCCAGTGGCAAAACATCTTCGCCGGATTGAATTGGCAGGTTGGTCCTGGTTGTCTAGACAAAAAACATTGAAAAAAGTCCTAAGTTACAGCTTTTTTGGGTTTTGCAGGAGGAGTATAATCTAACACTTGTATGAGGACATCAGGGCCCTAGGGATACAACATAGGGTTAAGGACTCACTTCAGGTAATGCCACCAGCAGGGTGCAGGACAGGTTCAGTTAGAACTGGTCATCTGGGTCATCAGGAAAGTGTGTTTCTTGCAGCTTTTGTGTCCCTATAGCTTAACAAGTCACCCAACTGACATTTGGAGTCCACTTCTCTGCCCTGGGTTTAAGTGGAAGCAGGCCCAGCCCTTAGGGTCTCTTCACAGGTCACAGTAAGTGCAGACCTTCTTGTGTGTTCCACAGATCCAGAGGTATCCTGAAGATGGTACAGGGGTATCACAATTATACCCAGTGCAAATTATCTGGTGGGGAAACTCATGACCACTCACTAACCAATGGAGTAAATGTTCCCAGGGGTGACCCTGCCCACTTTTGCCGCACCTCATCTGTGTTTTACTGTGAACCATTCCACAGTGTCCCTCACTATCTAAAAATAACATGGCAGAGCCATTCTTTCCCTGTGCAAAGCTCCCTATCCCCACTCAGAGGGGTTTGGGTTTTAGCAGGACAATGGAGTGGGCATGCGCAAGTGGGAGCTACATCTGCTTATGACTGGGACACACCGTTGAATGTCACTTAAGCTCTTTGACATAGCTCTGATGGCTATGCTGTTAGGGGAAACATCTCCCAAACCCACAATCTTTATCCACTATCTGGGAGCAACAAACCTCTCAAAACAGGAGAGACATTAACAACCATATGACAATGAAAACTGCCAGAGAGGCACATGTGGCTCAGCAGGAAAGTGACAACTTTTGTAATGTGTCATTTCCAAAATAGTAGTATAAAATGAGACTTGAAGACCATTAAGTTCAATTTGAAACTACTATTAAAATGATTCCTTGAACCATGTCTTTAGCTACCCACAAACTGAAGCTATGGACTATCAATTTTTATATTATAACCCATTGCTTTTATTTGGGAGAAGACGCCTTGCCTCAATGAAAAATGACTTTGAAGATGTTTCACACCAGGAGATATAAAACCTAAGGACACATGTCCTGTAAATACCTAAACCCTGCTGTATGGGAAGTTAGGGGCTGGGTGCGGAGTGACTCATAAGTATTAAAAAGGAAGGTTTAGGCCTCAAAAAGGGTTTATTTTGTCAGGTTGAATTGACTGTTTTCAAACTGCACGCCTAGGTCACAGAAGCAGGGCTGGAGACCTGATCTGCTTTGTCACTTTTAGTAGTGTCACAATATGTGCTTCAGTCCACAAGTGGTATTTAATGTGTAGGTCCTGGGTACACCTTTCTCCCATGTACTAGGAATGTATAGGTGAATTAAATATGTCAATATGGAATGTAACCAATGTCTACATGTTTTAGGGGCGGAGCATATACACTTGGGCCTGGGGCCTGGTTAACAGTTCTCCAGTGTCAAAACAGAGCAGTATCAGTGCAGAAAAAACACTGGGGACCATGCAAAAAGAGGCATTTTCCTGCACATTCGAGGATGACTGTCACTGACAACACATAACGCCTATCTGTATATATGTCAGATTACAAATATCCACTAGATTATTTTGTTTACTACTATTGAAAACTGATGTTTCCACACCTGACTCAGGAGGCCATTACGACCCTGGCAGTTGGCGTAAATATGGAGGTGCGTACCGCGAACAGGCTGGCAGTACCCACCGCCATATGATTACATTGATGTACCACTCCGACAGCTAAAACGGTAACAGCTGCTGGGCTGGAGATATCTATCTCCAGCCCGGCAGCCATCACTGTTCCGCCTCTCGGGATTATGACCCCTCCTACTGCCATGGTTTCCGTGGCATTCGTAACGCCACAAAAACCACGGCGGTAGGCCATATCAGTGACAGGGAATTCCTTCCCTGTAACTAATAGGGGTCTCCCCCGCCTCTCCAGGTACCCCCCACCCTTCACCTCCCCAAAGCCCCCACCCCCATACATTCACTCCCCCTTCACACACACACACACACACATGCATACATACCCATTCCCACGTGCTTCCATGCATGCCTACATCCATTCACACACACATCCGCACACACTTTCATACATACACGTGGACACACATTCACCTAGCACAACATGCACACACTCACACCTCCATGCATGCACACACGCATTCAACATGCAACACACACCCGCATTCACGCACACACATACATGCACACCCTCCCCACCCCCACACAAAACACCCTCCACCCCTCTCCCCTGTCAGAGACCCGACTTACCTGGATCCAGGGGGTCCTCTGGCAGGAGACGGGACGGGGCGCTGCTGCCACCAGCAGCGCCCACCAGCAGAACACCACCAGGCCATATTATGGGTCATAATATGGCTGGTGGCGGAAATCCGGCTG
Source organism: Pleurodeles waltl (assembly GCF_031143425.1). Taxonomy (NCBI): domain Eukaryota; kingdom Metazoa; phylum Chordata; class Amphibia; order Caudata; family Salamandridae; genus Pleurodeles; species Pleurodeles waltl. The sequence goes on from NC_090447.1 coordinate 500,453,040, forward strand.
GGGTCTTAATACGGCGGATGGCTGGTAGCCGCGGCGATGGTCTTTTGGCGGCTGTCACTGCGGCGGTAGACGTTTTTTACCGCCAATCTCCAAATGAGGGATTCAGTGTTGGGACAACTGCAGGTAATTTCTGCTAACAAGCAAAAAACAAACCTGAATGACATCATCTTAGTTATGCATGATAAGCACTCAGATAATCAATGCACATAATACATGTCTATTCAAAAGACCTGGCCTCACCCTGTGCCTTTGATGAAGAGGAAAATATAACTATATAAAAGTAGACAAATAGTCCAAGTTATCAACCACTACCAACTGTCTTACAACTCATAATCAAACCCTACAAATATTCTGGAAAAAAGGCCAATCTAACTTATGTTTTATTGCTAAGAAAGACCTATTTCCAAACTACTTCAGGAATCAGCCAAGAGCCTATAATGATGTGATGGAACAAATCAGCTGCTTGGCTGATGGTTATTCAATACTGAGATTAGACTGTATACCATAACATGCACTTGGAGTGTTCCAAGCCCCATTAGAACATTGGAATGTTAGGAGCTTTATGGGAGACAATGGAGTGCTCTGTGATTTTACTGGCTAGCAAAAGCACGGAGCATCAACATTGCAATGTTCTTTGTTCACAGCAACAGCTGTGAACAAAGGTCTCACAGAGCCCGAGGAAGTTTAATCCCCTCGGGCTCCGTGAGGACTTTGTTTTATTTATTAGAACATTCTGCACTCTAGTGGCAGAATGTTCTAATAGTCTTAAAGCCCTTCGTAGCTGGGCTATACCGGCAATTAAGGTCCCCCTCCGTTGTTAAAGCTTTAACACTGGAGCGGGTCTTTAATGGCCGGTATAGCCTGCTACAGTGGGCTCTAAGGCTATATTAGACTTGACATTAGTCTTTTCTGTCAGTCAGAACAATAGCAATGTGAATTACAACAGGAATTCATAAGGAAAAAGGATAAACTTAACAGAAGCTGGGTTTTGTTATCCAGGTTCTTAGAGTTCAGTGTCCTTCCCGTGTTCAGAAAAAAAGTATGCCACCAAATTATTGGTACTATCCCATAAACTTTCCGGTATGTCAACATCTATTTCTGCCTCCCTCCTCTGTTTGATTTTTGTTTAAATGATTGGGAGTTTACTTGAACACTTTATAAAGATTGGTGCAGAACTTTGGTAGATGAGGTTCGCTAAAAATGTTTCTACAGAAATATTTTCCTTGCTCCACCCCTTCCTTCGTTGGTCTGAACCTGCCCAATGAAGCAACTGTGTTAGTCTAAAACTGCCCGAAGGGCAAGACATTGGAAAATCCTAAACATAGGCCTCCCCACTCTTAAGGACACCATCACTGAAACAGCAGTGTCGATGTCAGTCTCCTGTCACAGAACCTGCCATCCATCTGTTCTGGAGAAAACTTGAGATCACACAATAAAGGTGTCTTTTGGACAGAAATGTGGTTACTCTATGTCTCCCAATCATCATTTACCAATGGTCTACTAGTACTCCTATCCACTGAAGAAAAAAGTTTAGTTGATTGTCTATGCTAGGGCAACAAGCGTAATAGGTAAAACAATGGTAATCTTTAAATAATCCTACTAAATTAGGACCAATGGTTGTGTATAAGGCTTCATAACCATACTAGGGTCACTCTGAATTGTGCTGTTCTAATGTACAGCTCTGTGTTAGGAAAACCAATTCCTCTAACTGTCTTAGGTTTATATAAAATTGCTTTAAAAATCCCAGGCTGTTTATTTCACCATTGAAAGGTGGGTAACTTTTTCTGAATATTGCTTTAGTGTCTTGATTTTGCACACTATACATAAGGTACAGGATAACATTCGTTCATCTCAATAAATGAAACACAACCAAACCAAAGGTGCTTTAGCCAGTTCAGTCTATACATGCCCTTGATTAGTAAGTCTAGTTTGTGGGGAATGTTAGAGCCATATAGATCAGACATTTGTGTTTTTTGTGGGGGTTCCTAGATACTTAATAGGGTTAGGGTGTGCAAGAACCATGTCCCGAACAATGGACCCACATTTAAGCTGAGTGGGCCCAGCACGTTCATTCCTTGTGAAATGTCATAGCTAATTTTTATTGCAGACACCGTTGGGAAACTTTTAAACTCATTCATCAATGTAGGGAGGGAAGTCTCCACTTAAGGAAAGGACATTAGGGGAGATTTTTAAACATTTTGCGCTAACGAGCGCAAAATGCTTTTTACCTAATTTACTATCCACTGAAAAACTTGTTTTGCATTGGAAAGTACCCTAAAAGTAACACAAAGCAGTGCAAAGCACTGCTTTGCTTAAGTTAGCACCAAGGGAGCAGTACATAGGTGGCACGTGGCGTTCCCAAGCAACCACCCATGCCTTTTAATGCTAAACCCTATCTACAAACAATAGTAGACAGGTTTTTGTGCAAAAAGTTAACACCTTTTAAACGCAGTAGTTAAAAGGAGAAATGTTTTCATTTCTCCTTTCTTTTCCTACTTCGCATGTGTGCTGCACTGTGCAGCACACATACAATGTGGGAAAAGTTTTAAAGTGTTTCTAAGTGTAGTATTGTGTACTAGACGCGTACCCTTCCAATACAAAACCTATGCTAGACTCATGCAACCACCTTGCACTATGGCGCAAACGTGTGTGCATGGCGCACAGCAGCTAAAATCAGCACCGGTGCTGGGGAGAGGGGAGGAGATAGCCAGATATGGCTCTTTCCTGCTCCCTCCCTGCTTTGCAGCACATCATTTTTCAAACATGCACCGCACTGCATGACTAGTTGGTAAATCTGGGCCACTGTTAGCAAACAAAGTTAGTTCATTCTGGCCAGTCTGCGTACACAGACCTCTAATACTGGAGTTGTTTTTGTTTTTTGTATGAGAGATTCCATTGTAAGCATGAAAAGGAGAAAGGGTAGAAAGTGAGTCTCTGTCTAGTTCCCTTACCAAGAATCAATGTAACCTATTTTTCACCATTACCTCTCATTTTCATTATTAGGTCGAGTGCACAAGCGCTCTGACCTGTTGGAATCTATCTGTGGGTTTTTAATCACGCCCAACGTATGCCCATCACTATCATTCATTCGTGGGCTTGCCTTTAAAAAATCCTTTGCTTTACGTTTGTCCTTCCTTGGGGTGGTTTGGTCATCGCCTTGGACATCTACCCTGTTACATAGATAATTGCACGATTGTCGATAAGTTTGGCTTTGAGCGAACTTCTTTTTGCTTTTGTGTCTCTCCTTCGCATTCATGACTCTTTGAATCGGCTCACTTATATCAACTGTTATACTTTTCATTTTCAATTTAAGAGGCAAGAAAAGTACAGTTAGGGATTTACAATGTGAACAACTCTAACCAGAGCAAACGCGAGACCCATTGCATTGCAAAAGCTTGTTGGTTGTTGAAAGTTAGCTAGAATAAATGTTCCCCTCATCCAGAACTCCACTCTAATTAATAACTTTCGTAGTTAACTATTCTGCACGCTACAAAAGCTTTTCTGTATCCAGTTTGAAAAAAACTGACCTGGTGTAGCTTTTCTCTGCTATAATAATTACATTTACTGCCAAACATATAGTATACCAGGTCTAACTATTTTTGTAGGAGTTCTGCCTAGTAAGGACAGATCATGGTGGTTAAGATGGGAAACCAGTATTCGTGTGTTGATTTTCACGTCTGTGTTTTAAAGCCACTGTAGGTCTATAGGAATCTTGCTCAATCGGATATCTGTTTGATGGTAGTAGAGGAGTGGGCCTGGATTCTGTCATTGTTTCTGTACATGCGCCTAGTTATAAAAAAAGTAGTTAAAAACCTCAGACGGGGCTCTGCTAGAAAAAATGAACAACCATTTAAAATGTGGTTATAAAATTGTCAGGTACTGGTGCTTTAGTGATCAATAGGCTTTTAATGGCCAACGCTACATTCCGATGAGTAATGCGTACATCTGATTTTGGCAGGTCGTCTGGCTATATCTAAAAGGGAAAGAGAAGCATGCTAGCTGCTCGTCACGTTGTCCTTCATCGAACTCTAAAGCAGTATAATGGGAAGGAGTAACAGTCTTGAAAAAAGGCTGATGATATCAACCATTGTGTCATGGACGTGACGCTGATCGTCTGCTGCAATAATGAGATATCTGTTTTCAGTCTAAGTAACTTATTAGCTAACAATCTGTCAGCTTTCTCACCATGTTTGCAATATTTGCGGTTGGTGAATAGAAGTGTTTGTGTGGATTCAATAACTAATACCAGTTAGAATACATCTCTGGCCTGCCTCAGAACATTGTATGTCCTTCTAGACCTTCAACAAAGGAGGGACGTGGAGAAATTCAGGTCCAGCATACACGCTCCCCAGTCTGGACTAATCAGCATGTATAGATTATGTAGTTCCTAAGGGTGCCTCATGGGAGAACACCATTAATATCTTATCCATCACAAGGGTGATCGATGGAATGTGAATATTCAGGAAGGGGTGGCATGCGTTATCATCAAGGGGGCTCTCTGCTGGAGCCCTTTTAAAATGATTCACCTTAGCAAGCCAATAGTTAGTGTGCTAGGAGTGTACATTGAAGGTAAAGTGAGTGAAGCGCTAAAAATGACTAAGGGCCACCTAATCACTACTTTATTTTAATGATGGTTCTTGTCAAAGTTAAAAACAAGGTGAAACCAGAGCTAGGTGGGTGAAGGCTCTTGCTCCTCAATATTCACAGTCCACCAACTACATTGTCATGGATAAGACACTAATGGTGTGCCCTCATGAGGCAACCTTAGGAACTGCATGCTCTTTGTACACTGATTTGTCCTTCTAGAACCATCTTATTTGTATTGCACCATTAACTGGTTAATTAGACCTCCAAATCATGTTTCCTTTCTCATCTGTAAATATATGGTTGTTTGCGATATTAATTTATCTATAATGACCGCACTGGACTTATCTCTGACTAAATTCCAGGACACCTGAAATTTTACTTTTGATTAGAAAAAAGTTCCAAGGCCTCTGGGTCTGAAGCTCACAGTGCTGGGTTCCGAAATTCAGTTTTGTTGATTTACCATGGAGGAGATGCGGGGTTGAACAGCAAGGCAGTTTCAAATAATAGTGTTACTGGTGACTGATTGGACCGGACATTACTCCCTGTTCTAAAACCTACCCTTGCTGGTGACAATGGGCTATTTATCAGAACGATATCACTTCTGGTTTATGAAGTATGTACACTGGAGTCTATGGTAAAATCTATCTTGCTCTGTTGTTGTTGCCCCCATATGTCTGTAAAAGCCATAGGCATGGGCACTGAAGGGGCCCCCAGGGGCCCCGCGGCACCCCCTACCGCCATCCTGTTCCTGGCGGGAGACCCGCCAGGAACAGGATGGCGGTAGGGGGTGTCAGAATCCCCATGGCGGCGGAGCGCGCTCCGCCGCCATGGAGGATTCTGCAGGGCAGCGGGAAACCTGCGGGAGACCGCCGGTTTCCCGCATCTGACCGCGGCAGAACCGCCACGGTCAGAATGCCCTTAGGAGCACCGCCAGCCTGTTGGCGGTGCTCCCGTGGTCGGTGACCCTGGCGGTCACCGACCGCCAGAGTCAGAATGACCCCCAAAGTCTTGTGATTTAACATGAGCATTGCATTTCACCACGGCAATTTCAAGTGGTAACTGAATTGCATGTAACAAATCTTTAATCTGTTCGCCATTTTTCACTGGAGAACCAGAAGAAATCATAAAACCTCTCTGTGACCACAATTGGCAAAAATTATGTACAATGCCAAATCCGTATCTGTTGTCAGTATAAATAGTGACTTTCAGGTTTTCAGCTGCGTGGCATGCCTTAGTAAGGGCAATTAATTCTGTCACTTGTGCGGAATACACTCTCTCGAGCCAGGAAGCTTCAATAATACCAGCGATTGTACACACAGCATAACCGGCTCTCAGTATTCCGACTGAGTCTCTCAAACAGGATCCATCAACAAACATAATGCAGTCATTTTCTTTTAACTGCGTATCCTGAATGTCAAGTCGGGGCTTGGTACATAGTTCTGTCACCTCAAGACAATCATGCTCCACTTCCTTTTCATTATTAATCTCAGTACTTTTAACAGGAAGTAGAGTTGGCAGGTTCTATACAGTACATCTCTTTAAGGAGACATTTGGTGACCCCAAAATAATTGTCTCATATCGGATAAGTCGGGCATTTGTCATGTGCTGGGCTTTAGTTCGAGTCAACAGAATTTCAACTGAATGTGGAACCATTACTGTTAAGGGATGTCCCATCACTATGCCTTCACACTGCATGAGGCTTTGACCAACTGCTGCAACTGCACGCAAACAACCCGGTAAGGCTGCTGCGACTGGGTCCAAGGTAGCTGAAAAATACGCTACAGGGTGGTTTCCACCTCCATGGACCTGTGTCAAGACAGACAAAGAACAAGCATCACGTTCATGACAAAACAGTAGAAAAGGCTTCGTGTAATCAGGCATACCTAAAGCTGGTGCCCTGCACATGCACTCCCTCAATTCCATGAATGACTCAAGCTCTTACTTGGACAGAGTTATGGTATACTGGTCACCCTTAGTTTCCTTGCCTGTCAGTTTTATCAATGGTTTAGATATAATTGAAAAGTTGGGTATCCATTGGCGACAATAGCCCACCATTCCCAAAAACATCCTGACATCTCTCTTTGTTGGCGGGGGGTTCATCTGCAGAATAGCCATCACCCTTTCCTTTGATATTCTCCTGGACCCTCTCGCAATCAAGTGTCCTCAGTATTTCACCTCTTTCTGACAGTACTGCAGCTTCTTTGGAGGCACTTTATGTCCGTTCTTTCCCAAATGGTTCAGTAAAGCAATTGTGTCATACCTGCAGTCATCTTTTGTTCTGGACGCAATTACCAAGTCATCAATGTATTGCACTAGAGTTGAACCGAAAGGCAGTTCTAATGACTCCAAATCCTTCTTCAATATCTGATTGAAGATGGACGGTGACTCAGAAAACCCTTGAGGAATACTGCACCAACTGTACACCTTGTCCAGGAATTTGAAGCAGAATAAAAATTGGCTGTCCTCATGAAGCGGCACCGAAAGAATGCTTGTGACAAGTCAACAACGGTGAACCATTCTGCATCACATGGAACCTGAAACATAATCACTGCTGGGTTCGGTACTATAGGGCAACATTTTACCACAATCTTGTTTATTTTCCTCAAGTCCTGCACAATTCGAACCTTCCCACATGGCTTTTTCAGACGCATTGTTGGTGAATTACATGGGCTGCTCAACACTTCTTTCAAAACTCCTTGCTTTACAAAATCCGCAATTATTTGCGACACCTGGATAAGGACATCTTGTGCCATGTGGTACTGTGGCACCTGGGGAAACACTGCATTTGGCTTCACTTGTACTTTAACTGGTTCCACTCCTTTTATCAGCCCCACTTCCTTTCCTGTCAAATCCCACACTTTCTCTGTCACTGTTCCCTGTAATTCAGCAGGTAAGTCAGTTACTGTAAGCATCGGGAATAAGGTTATCAAAGAGTAATCCTCATTCGCGGTTTCTGTCTCTAACTCTGAGAACTGACCATCATCCCCTTCATCATCACTGTTTGTCTGCACCTCAATTCCATTGTTGGAACAAGTAATTGAACATTTCGTTTTGCACAGTAAGGGGGTCATTCTGACCTTGGCGGTAGAAGGCGCTTACCGCCGGTCAGAAGACCGCCATAACACCGCCGCGGCCACACACCAACATACTCATCATCACATACACCACCCCACACCTCACCCACACCACCCCATGGCACCCCAAAGGCACCCACGCTTTTCGGACCAAGAACTCCGGGTCATGGTGGAGGAAATCCTAAGAGTGGAACCCCAGCTCTTCGGCTCACAGGTGCAGCACACCAGTATAGCTAGGAAGGCGGAGCTATGGCAGCGGATCGTGGACAGGGTCAATGCGTGGGACAGCATCCCAGGAATAGGGAGGACATCCGCAAACGATGGAACGACCTACGGGGGAAGGTCCGATCGATGGTCTCCAGGCACAACATCGCGGTCCAGAAGACTGGCGGCGGACCCCCACCCACCCCTCCCGAATTTACATCATGGGAGCAAGAGGTCTTCAACATCCTGCATCCTCAGGGCCTCGCAGGAGTAGCCGGAGGAATGGACTCTGGTAAGTCCAATCTCAACTACTAGATCCCCCCCACCCCACCAGCATGCCAACCAACACCCCCACCCTCACCCCCAACCCCCCAGCACACATCCTCCCTGACAATGTCTCACCAGCACAACCCACCCATCCCAACACCAACTCCTGCATGCCAACACAATCCATGGACACCCATCACCCAAGCATGACCACTGCACTTACCCCCCCCCACTAACTACCCTCACAACACCTCCCTCAAGGGAATGCCTGCACTGGGGGACGAGGGCACCCATAACACGCACGCTATTGCACACACAGAAACAATAACCAAACTCTCTTACCCCATGCAGGACCCGAACGCCAAAACACCAGCCAGGAGGGTCCAGAAATGTCCATCCCACCCCCGGAACAGGCCCACAGTGAGGACAGCAGCTCTGTCAACACTGAACCTGATGACCAGCCCGGATCATCGGGGACCTCTGGGCAGTCGGTTCCCCTCACCCAGACACAGGCCACACCAGACCCGACCCCCTCTGCCAACACCAGCACAGCTCCCACCCAGCGGGCCCATGCCTCTGTCTCTAGGAGACGTCAATCAGCGGTGTGTCTGCCACTACAGGGCACCCAGGCTAACCCAACACCCCAACAACAACAGGGACCTGGGGGCAGTGGGAGCGGGCACACCATCCAGGAGACAGAGGCCGGGGGAAACCGGGCAGCTCGGAGGGCTGCTGTGCGACAGGGGGGGGAGGAGAGGCCCAGGGAACCCACTCTCCAAGAGGCCCTCACCACCATCATGGGGGCCTACCACCACTCCCAAGAGACGATGGCGACGGTACTGGCCAGGTTCACGGAGATCCAGGCACAGCAGGAGGAACGCTACATGGGTTCAGGGAGGAGCTGAGAATCATCGGGACCGCAATGGGGACCATCGTCCTGGCCCTCAACAGGATAGAAGACGCGTTGCGGGACCATGTGGCACCACACAGGGCCCCTGTCACTAGCCCGGACCAGGAACAGCCTACCACCTCCGCCGGCGCTAGTGGACAGGAGGCCCCAACACCACGGCAGGCCACCAGAACCCCACCTCCTGCTGAAGAACAACCACCCCGTAAGAGGAGCCTGAGATCCAAAAAAAAGACAGAGTAGGATGTCAAGACCCCCGCCAGCAGGACATACCCCCTGAACTCTTCCCACTGTCCCACATTGCCACCCTGTCCTACCATGAACTGCCTCTGCTCCATCCTTCCACAGGCAAAAGGACAATGCACCTGTGAGACTGAGAACTGGACTCTGCCATGGACATTACTCCACCCCCACCCATCACCCTTATAATCACATGTACCAATATCTAGCCCTGTAAATAAATCACATATTGCACACAAATCAGTTTGGAGTCATGCTGTATTATTAGCAAATGTATTACATATTACTGTTCAATATCTGTTCTGTCAATTAGTGATGACAACATACCAATGTCAATACGCTGTAGTTCATGGGCAAACCAAGCAGAAGTCAGGCACTGAGTCATACAGCACTGAGAAGGGAAGGGAAAAACAAAAATTACCCAAAAAGATCTGGTGGGAACTACAGAAAGTACAGATGCAGGAGGCTAGAACCAATTGTGAAATGGCGTGGGTGATTCTTACCTGGGTGTTACTGGAAATACTGTTGTATCACTCTGTCCCTATTGTCTGTGTCGTCCTCTGAGTCTTCCTCATCTTCACTCTCCACAGGCTCCACGGCTTCTACAACACCACCATCTGGACCATCCTCCTGCAGGAAAGGCACCTGGCGTCGCAAAGCCAGGTTGTGAAGCATACAGCACGCCACGATGATATGGCACACCTTCTTTGGTGAGTACATTAGGGATCCACCTGTCATATGCAGGCACCTAAACCTGGCCTTCAGGAGGCCAAAGGTTCGCTCAATCACCCTCCTAGTACGCCCATGGGCCTCATTGTACCGTTCCTCTGCCCTTGTCCGGGGATTCCTCACTGGGGTCAGTAGCCACGGCAGGTTGGGGTAACCAGAGTCACCTATTAGCCACATACGTTGTCTCTGTAGCTGCTCCATCACATAGGGGATGCTGCTATTTCGCATCACATACGCGTCATGCACTGACCCTGGGAACTTGGCATTTACATGGGAGATGTACTGGTCAGCCAAACAGACCACCTGGACATTCATCGAATGATAACTTTTTCTGTTTCGGTACACCTGCTCATCGTCTTTTGGGGGTACCAAAGCCACATGGGTCCCATCAATGGCACCAATGATGTTGGGGATATGTCCAAGGGCATAGAAATCACCCTTCACTGTAGGCAAGTCACCCCCTCTGCGAAAATGATGTAGCTCCGCATGAGTTTCATCAGGGCAGACAACACTCTGCTCAAAATCTTAGAAAACATAGGCTGAGACATTCCAGATGACATGGCCACTGTGGTCTGGAATGACCCACTGGCCAAAAAATGGAGGACTGACAAAACCTGCACCAGAGGGGGAATCCCTGTGGGTTGGCGGATGGGGGACATCAGGGCTGGCTCCAGCTGGGCACACAGTTCATGGATAGTGGCACGGTCAAGTCTGTATCGAAGTAATATATGGCGTTCTTCCATTGTCGACAGGTCCACCAGCGGTCGGTACATGCGAGGATTCCTCCTTCTCATCGCAAGTCCCAGCGGACGGTGCCTAGGAAGGACAACATGGAGCACAGAGTCAGCCAAACCACAGGTACGTACAGACAGCTTGCACAGTTAAAGAATGGCAATGGGTTGAAAGGCGTGTATGTGTGGCAATGCAAGGCCTAGGCCTGTGTGTCGCAGTCAAAATGAAGCCATGTAGGCCCTTGAAATGGCGGCTGCCTGACCTGTGAAGTGGGACAATGGGATGTGGGGTCAATGCGCTGGCGGGGCACACCGTGGCGGTAGGCGGTCAAAGACCGCGGCGCAAAGCCGCATTGGTTAACATTGAAGCCTATGGGTTTCAGGAGCCAATGACGAAGTGCGCCGGCGGTCGCGGTACGCACCGCCGCGGGCGTGACCGCCATTTTCTATCTGCTTAATCACTCGAGACCTGATCATCCACAGGAGAGGACCTATACTGCAAGTGCTGCTGTGACCTCGGTCTGGAAGATACAATGGCTGCTGCGACTGGGGAAAGGGCCCCTGCCTTCACGTCTGAAGAGTTGGAGAAGCTCGTGGATGGGGTCCTCCCCCAGTATGCGCTACTCTACGGTCCTCCAGACCAACAAGTGAGTACACTGGGTGCACATGGAATGGGCTATGCCTGTGTGGATTGGGGTGGATGTAAGTTGGTGGGGTGGGGGGCGAATGAGGAGTGCAACGCCCGACAGATGAGAGCATGTGCCATATGGCAAAGTTGGTGGGGGGGCCAATCACATCTAACATGCAGGTCATTCATGATTTCCTCCTTTCCACCCTGTACATGTCAAATAGGTCAGCGCCCATCAGAAGATCGAGATTTGGCGTGCCATTGCCAAGGAAGTCCGGAACTTGGGGGTCCACAACAGACGGGGCACCCACTGCCGCAAGAGGTGGGAGGACATCCGCCGCGGAACAAGGAAGACCGCAGAAACACTGCTGGGGATGGCCTCCCAACCTAGGAGGGGTGCCAGTCGCACCATGACCCCCCTGATGTCCCGGATCCTGGCGGTGGCCTACCCTGAATTGGATGGGCGCTTTAAGACATCACAGCAGACACAAGGGGGTGAGTATCAGCACATTCTCCTATCTTTCTGCACAGTGGAGGCGTCTGGGTGGGGGAGGAGGGCTGTGGGTGACATTAGGCCAGGGCGCTTTCTGTAGTGTAGTCCTCTCCCTTAGGCATGGCCCTGTGCCCCCGGCCCCCACCTCGGTAGGGTGACAAGTACAGCCATTGAAGGTCCAGCATCTCCCATGTGCGCGTTTGACGTCTCTTGGCCTGTTGTCTTAGTCAGTAGTACTGAGTAGTGTACCCCGAATGCGCGGCTTAGTGCATTAGGCACCTGTGTCTGTCCTCTCCGCCAACGGTGTTGACATTGCATGCACTCAACCTGGTCTTCTTTTTTCTCCCCCCACCCTTTCTCTTCATCTTCTTGTGCATGTGTGCATTAGCATCATCAGGCGGAGGAGATTTGGCATCGGAGCACGAGGGAGCTGCAGGACACAAGGCCCCGGTGGGCCCAGGAACAGACACCGAGGGCACCAGTGATCCGGAGGGCGAGGGGAGCACCACGACGGGGACCACTGGTGAGAGCAGCGAAAGCGACACGTCCTCGGATGGGAGCTCCCTAGGGGTGGCGGCAACATCCGTGCCCCCCGCCTCTACAGGTACAGCCGCCACCCAGCGCACCAGCCCCGCCCTCCCAGCAGCCCCTCAGTCTTCGCTCCGTGCCGGTTCGCCCAGGAAGGCGCGCGTCTCCTTCGCCCCAGGCACCTCAGCCCCTGCCCCTGTTGCCCCTGCTGCCCTCAGTGCGGAGCTCATTGACCTGGTAAGGACGCTCATTGTTGGGCAGACGACCCTTTTGAATGCCATCCAGGGTGTGCAAAGGGAGGTGCAACAGAGCAATGCGTACCTGGAGGGCATTCATTCGGGTCAGGCTGCCCATCAACGAGCGTTCACTGCTCTGGCCTCAGCACTGACGGCAGCCATTGTCCCTGTTTCCAGCCTCCCTCTTCTTACTGCCTCCAGCCTTTCTCTGTCTCCTGTTCCTCAGCCTATCCCATCCACACCATCAGACCAGCCTGCACACACCTCAACACCCAAGAGCAGCTCATCCAAACACAAGCACCACAGATCCCACAAACACTCACCCAAGCAACACCCAGATGCAGACATGCCAACAGCCACTGCCACCCCTGTGTCCCCCTCCTTCTCGTCTCCCTCCTACCTCCCTGTGACGTCTACACTCACACCTGCATGCACCCCAACATCAGCCAGTGCTTCCATCACCACCTCACCCTCCAGTACAGTCCACACTCGTGCAGTCACCACCCCCACTGCCATTTACACGTCCCCTGTGTCCTCTCCCACTGTGTCTGTCACCCCCTCTTCCAAGACACACAAACGCAGGCAGACACCCACCCAACAGCCATCCACCTCACGACAGCCTACAGCACCAGCACCTTCACTCAATGACAGCACACCTGACTCTCCTACAACCACCTCCTCTACCTCCACTTCCATCTCCACTTCTCCTACCCTTTACCTTGGCCCTAAAAAACTTTTCCTGGCTAACCTTAACCTCTTTCCCCCCAATGAGCTCCCCCATCCATCTTCAAAGAGTCCCAAGAGCACCGCAGCCACCACCAGCCCAGCTTCGGGTGTCACTGTTGCGCCTAGGTTCTGGAGCCCACCCTTTGCCAGCAGTGACACATCGATTAGCAGCAAGGACACGTCCAGCCCCCCCCCCGGCAAGAGGACCCACAAAAACAAGGGCCGCCGTGCGAGGACCGACAGGGCTGCCCCCAAGGAGCAATGTGCGGCCACTTCACCACCCACACCATCTAGGGGAGGCAAGGGCCCGAGAGCCCCATCAAAGGAGCGGAAGGGCAGCAGGAGCGCGGAGAAGGTGGACCCCACATGCCACATCCCAGCTGGGAAGGAGGACACTAAGGAGGCCAGGAGTCCGTCCCCGAAGGGTCCAGAAACGTCACGGTCCGAGGGCGACTGAGCAGGGAGTCCAGGCCAGGTCTGGCTCCCTTGACCTGCTGGATGAGCACCGCTGAACAGGGCCCGCGGTGCAGAAGAGCACCGCTGAACAGGGCCCCGCCGTGGAGTAGAGCACCGCTGAACAGGACCCGCGGTGAAGAAGAGCGCCGCTGAACAGGGCACCGCCGTGGAGTAGAGCACCGCTGAACAGGGCCCGCAGTGCAGAAGAGCACCGCTGAACAGGGCCCGCCGTGGAGATAGGCACCACTGAACAGGGCCCGCGGTGCAGAAGAGCACCGCTGAACAGGGCCCGCCGTGGAGTAGAGCACCGCTGAACAGGGCCCGCGGTGCAGAAGAGCAACGCTGAACAGGGCCCGCCGTGGAGATAGGCACCGCTGAACAGGGCCCGCCGTGGAGAAGAGCACCGCTGAACAGGGCCCCGCCGTGGAGAAGAGCACCGCTGAACAGGGCCCGCCGTGGAGAAGAGCACCGCTGAACAGGGCCCCGCCGTGGAGTAGAGCACCGCTGAACAGGGCCCGCGGTGAAGAAGAGCACCGCTGAACAGGGCCCCGCCGTGGAGATAGGCACCGCTGAACAGGGCCCGCGGTGCAGAAGAGCACCGCTGAACAGGGCCCGCCGTGGAGATAGGCACCGCTGAACAGGGCCCGCGGTGCAGAAGAGCACCGCTGAACAGGGCCCGCCGTGGAGTAGAGCACCGCTGAACAGGGCCCGCGGTGCAGAAGAGCACCGCTGAACAGGGCCCGCCGTGGAGTAGAGCACCGCTGAACAGGGCCCGCGGTGCAGAAGAGCACCGCTGAACAGGGCCCGCCGTGGAGATAGGCACCGCTGAACAGGGCCCCGCCGTGGAGAAGAGCACCGCTGAACAGGGCCCCGCCGTGGAGAAGAGCACCGCTGAACAGGGCCCCGCCGTGGAGAAGAGCACTGCTGAACAGGGCCCCGCCGTGGAGTAGAGCACCGCTGAACAGGGCCCGCGGTGAAGAAGAGCACCGCTGAACAGGGCCCCGCCGTGGAGATAGGCACCGCTGAACAGGGCCCGCGGTGCAGAAGAGCACCGCTGAACAGGGCCCGCCGTGGAGATAGGCACCGCTGAACAGGGCCTGCGGTGCAGAAGAGCACAGCTGAACAGGGCCCGCCGTGGAGTAGAGCACCGCTGAACAGGGCCCGCGGTGCAGAAGAGCACCGCTGAACAGGGCCCCGCCGTGGAGTAGAGCACCGCTGAACAGGGCCCGCGGTGAAGAAGAGCACCGCTGAACAGGGCCCCGCCGTGGAGATAGGCACCGCTGAACAGGGCCCGCGGTGCAGAAGAGCACCGCTGAACAGGGCCCCGCCGTGGAGAAGAGCACCGCTGAACAGGGCCCCGCCATGGAGAAGAGCACCGCTGAACAGGGCCCCGCCGTGGAGATAGGCACCGCTGAACAGGGCCCGCGGTGCAGAAGAGCACCGCTGAACAGGGCCCCGCCGTGGAGATAGGCACCGCTGAACAGGGCCTGTGGTGCAGAAGAGCACCGCTGAACAGGGCCCCGCCGTGGAGATAGGCACCGCTGAACAGGGCCCGCGGTGAAGAAGAGCACCGCTGAACAGGGCCTGCCGTGGAGAAGAGCACCGCTGAACAGGGCCCGCGGTGCAGAAGAGCACCGCTGAACAGGGCCCGCCGTGGAGAAGAGCACCGCTGAACAGGGCCCCGCCGTGGAGAAGAGCACCGCTGAACAGGGCCCCGCCATCTCAAGCACCGCTCCGCTGGGCACCGCCGTCTCAAGCACCGCTCCGCTGGGCCCTTCCTCTCTAGCACCGCTACGCTGGGCCCTTCCTCTCAAGCACCGCTCCGCTGGGCCCTTCATCTCAAGCACCGCTCCGCTGGGCCCTTCATCTCAAGCACCACTTCGCTGGGCCCTTCCTCTCAAGCACCGCTCCGCTGGGCCCTTCCTCTCAAGCACCGCTCTGCTGGGCCCTTCATCTCAAACACCGCTACGCTGGGCACCGCCGTCTCAAGCACCGCTCCGCTGGGCCCTTCCTCTCAAGCACCGCTCCGCTGGGCCCTTCCTCTCAAGCACCGCTCCGCTGGGCCCTTCATCTCAAGCACCGCTCCGCTGGGCCCTTCCTCTCAAGCACCGCTCCGCTGGGCCCTTCATCTCAAGCACCGCTCCGCTGGGCCCTTCATCTCAAGCACCACTTCGCTGGGCCCTTCCTCTCAAGCACCGCTCCGCTGGGCCCTTCCTCTCAAGCACCGCTCTGCTGGGCCCTTCATCTCAAACACCGCTACGCTGGGCACCGCCGTCTCAAGCACCGCTCCGCTGGGCCCTTCATCTCAAGCACCGCTCCGCTGGGCACCGCCATCTCAAGCACCGCTCCGCTGGGCCCTTCATCTCAAGCACCGCTCCGCTGGGCCCTTCATCTCAAGCACCGCTCCGCTGGGCCCTTCCTCTCAAGCACCGCTACGCTGGGCCCTTCCTCTCAAGCACCGCTCCGCTGGGCACCGCCATCTCAAGCACCGTTTATGGTTCACTGTGCCCACCATGCCTCCTCCTTGACCAGTGGAGACTGTCATCCACCTGATGGACTGTGGCTTTGCACTCCCCAGGATGGTCCAGTGGGCAGCCCACCCACTGTAGAGACATTGAGAGACTGTGGCTTTGCACTCCCCAGGATGGTCCAGTGGGCAGCCCACCCACTGTAGAGACATTGAGAGACTGTGGCTTTGCACTCCCCAGGATGGTCCAGTGGGCAGCCCACCCACTGTAGAGACATTGAGAGACTGTGGCTTTGCACTCCCCAGGATGGTACAGTGGGCAGCCCACCCACTGTAGAGACATTGAGAGACTGTGGCTTTGCACTCCCCAGGATGGTCCAGTGGGCATGGTGGCTCCTCGTGGATCTGGCGTCGTGGACTCATGTGGCTGTGGTGCCCCCCCCTTCCCTTCCCCCTGAGGTGCCTGTAGTTTTTACATCTGATGCCCCTGCAGTGTTCTCTCCAAAGGACTCAGGTCTCCTGTGTGGGCTTTGCCCTTATTTCTCAAGACTTTGGCCCACGGACATGCTGAATTCGTAGGATGTGCAGGACTTGGTACTTCAGTTATACACTGATGTGTATGTCATTAGTTTTGTTGTGAATATCTTTCATGGTTGTACGATAATTTTCTGGAGCTTTTTGGTACATAAATATTTATTCCAAATTTGATTATGTCCTAGCATTTTTCAGGGGTGTTTGGGTGGTGTCACTGTGACTTGGTGCTCTGCATTGGTGAGTACATAGTTGGGGGGGGGGTCGCATATGTGTGTGCCCGTAACCTTTCATCCTCCCCCTCCCGTGTGTCGTAGGTGCAGTACTCACCGTTGTCGTCTGCGCCGGACTTCGTACTCGTGGTAGATGAGAAGGTAGACGAGAGCAGGTAGGATGTTTAATTCGGGTTCCATGCTGTCCTCCTTCCTCCTGGAGTGCGTAGTGGTGAGCGTTTTCCCGTCCGTAGTCTGTTTCCGCCGTGTTTTTATCGGCGGTGCTCCCGCCCCGGAAAAGGTGGCGTATTGGTGAGTTGGAATAGTGTGGGCGGTACATTGTCTGCCGCCTGTCTGTTGGTGGTGACCGCCGCGCTGTTTGTTTGTACCGCCGTGGCGGTCGGAGTGTTAAGGTGGCTGTCTGTGTTGGCGGTTCCCGCCAGGCTCAGAATACCATTTTTTTTACCGTCAGGCTGTTGGCGGGTTGGCCGCCGCTTTAACACCGACCGCCAGGGTTAGAATCACCCCCTAAGTCTCTTCCCAGTAGGGACACAGGACTTGAATCGCAGACTACAAACTTATGCAGTCCCTGAAAGTTGCCAATCTCAACTTGCACGGGATCTGTGATCGGGTTTGTCAAGTACTGGTTTGCTACTCCTACCACTCTTATGGTACGCCCTGAAAGTGGCAATTTCGGAATCTCAGCACTTCTGATTGTAGAGCGTGTAGCTTCGGTGTCAACCAAGAATGAAACCTTGTGACCCATCACCTTTCCCTCTACATAGGGTCTCCTCTGGTCTACTTCTAGGGGCGCTGCAAGCCTGCACTGTTCACTGTCTGAACTCTCATCTAACCATTCATCATTCATTCCATCTTCACAACGTAATGGGAACTGCTGTACTGTATTATTTTGACTTACTACTTGACCTGTGACCTGCTGAGGAAGCATCACCTGTTGCTGTCCCATTGGGGCTAAGGGTAATTGCATTTGCTGTCTAGGTACCATGGGAACCTGCTGTTGTACCTGCTGCATTTGTGCTGGTTGAACACGCAGCATTTGCATTTACTGCACGGGCTGTAACCCCTGCATCTGGACCATGTTATTTGGGAAGTTCTGATTTTGACCTCTCATTTTTGGACCCCTCACATTTTGAAATGTACCGACATCAGTGCTTTGTTGAACAACACCATCATGCACCGCATTTGGACATTCCCGCTTCCAATGCCCCATGCCCCCGCACGCGTGACATGGTGACATCTTTCTCATCCCTTGTACGTCACTTTGAACCACAACAGTATTCAAGTCTGGACCGCGATTCACAAAACCTCGACCTCGGCCTCTCGGTTGCACCTGAAACACGCCATTCCCTTGCGGTTGTTGCTGTACCATCTGCTGGATTCCATTCCCTTGCATACCTGCCTGCGCTGCCCTTATCTGCATCACCATCACTTTCTCCTTCAATTTTCTCTGCTTCAGCTCAATCTCGTCACTGCAGTATTTTGCATACTGCAACACCTCATCAATCGGCTTCAATTGCCAACAAATCAAATGATTCTTAATCATCTGGCTAACCTCTGGTCTCAGCCCTTCAACGAACCTAAACACAATATGGTTCATGTCTTTCTGCTCAATAGTCTCAGTGCCACTATAATGTTTGAACGCTTTCAATAACCTCTCATAGTAAGCATGGATTGACTCTTTAACCTCCTGTGAGGTCCGGTCGATTTTCTGCCAATCTGTCACCTTCGGCAACACCTTTTGCTTCAAAAACTCAATCACTTTATGATATTACTTCATCACCTCCTCAGATGGGGCTCCGGTCGCCTTATCACTTGCGGCTCCTGTGTCGGCCAGTCTACACCTCTCTTGCACTCAAGCCATAAGTCGGGTGGGACAATAATCTCAAACAAGGTATTCAAGTCTTTCCAGAGACACCTCGCAAGCTTTACAAACCTATGCGTTTGCTGATACCATTCTATCGGTTTCTCCCTCAACCTGGGATAATCGTTTGTAAATGACAAAATGACTCCCCTGGACCATGGTACATGGACTAGAACCCCTCCAGCTGTTTCTCTCATTGGTAGTATCTTTACTGTCCCCGTGTCTGGTGAGGCTTTAGTCGGACTTGATCCCGGACTGTCACTTTTCTTCTTATCTCTTTTCTTTGCCCATCTGCCTTCCCACTTTTCTAAGGCTCCCCAGTTCTGAGCACTTTGCAGTATTTCTTTAAGATGCACCCTTATTCCAGCCGACCTCATGTGATCAAAATCTTTACAGTCGAAGTCTAGTCTGTAACTTCTTTTCAAATGCTTAGTATTCTCAATGTCAATATTGTATTTGTCTGCCAGGTTCGCCAACCTCTGATGCACCTTGCCCACTTCTTTAGTAATCTTGGGGCACAAATACCTTAACTCTGCTTCTGTGTACGATTCTAATCTGTTTACCCCTAATGTCCATTCCACTAGTTCAGCAGCTTCCACACCCAGTCTCACAAAGTTCAGGTACTCATCTTTTTCTGACTTTTCTGGCTTCTCTGCAGTTACTGCAGTCTTTTGTGACGCATAGGTTTTTTCTAACCACTCATTCAATTGCTGCACCGTAAAACCTTGCAGCAAAATATTCCCTGCATGCATCATTGGCGACTGCGAAGCATTCGTACTCATTGTCTATGGGGTTACCACACCTAGCCCTGCCTGTCTCATTGCCTCAAAAGGTGTTTCCGACCGGACTAAGGTCTAACGAAGACCTTGGTCTTTCAACTGATTACTCCCACGGGGCCATTAATTGAGGAGTTCATATGGACCCTCCTCTTATTGCATCTTGGGTCATTAATCCCTGATCACAAATACCAGGCTTACCTTGCACATACAATGGCACCGGCGGACTGACAGTAATTGGTAATGATATGGCAGCTGGTGTCTGACCTGTTCCCAAACTCCGCGGAGCAGTAACTCCCAAAGCTTGACTCACTGAGGCTGGAGCAGGTACTAATGGAGGTCCTGCTGCTGGACTATACCCTGGTATCAGCTGTTGCTGCGGCTGGGGCAGCAATTGCGGAGTTGGCTCAATCTGCACTAACCTCGATTTTGTATATATCGGGTCAGGCGGCACTATCAGATCCGTAGTAGTCTCCAGTACTGAGACGTCTGGATAGACACTCTGTATTGCAGTGGAGGTTGCAACTGTATCTGCATGTCTGGTGCAGTGGGTACACTGACACCATTCTGTATCAAACCCGTATCACTAGTCTGTACTATATCAGTAACTCCCTTCTCCTGCGTCTGGTTCCCAGGACCCGCACTGGTGCTCAGGACATTGTCGTCTACTGCATAAGGTGGCAGGCGATCATGCAATAACTGATTAAGGAACTCTTCATCGTCTGAGTCATCTTCCTCTATCCAAGACCTCTTAGTCTCTTTAGGCTTATTAGAGTCCTTGTCTGTCTTACAGGTGGCTTTCTTCCCCTGCGTCTCGTCTCCATGTGCTATTGCTGGAAACAATTTGAGTCCGTCAACTATTCCCCGTCTCCACATTTTGCTCTCATTGTCCCATCTAGCCTCAGCTAAAGTCTTTTCTGTCCTTTTCATTCTCCTCTCAAATTTCTGTTGTCTCTGTTTAATAGCCATTAAATCCCAGACTGCTAATGCCTCATACTGAGCTGGCTTAGGAGGTGGCTTTTGTATACTTAACATCCACCTCAAATTTTCTAAAATTCTCATATTGAACGTTCCGTGCTCTGGAAACGCCAAACATCCCTCCTTCTCTGTCAGTTTGCGCCACTGTTTCATTCATAAGCAAGGCGCAACACCCTTTTCCTCCATGACTATATAAGCTGGAGTACTCTCAGGCGGTGAAGGCTCCCCACTCGCTTTGATAAAATTCATTTTTGCGTCTTTTCTTTTGTTTTGTATTTAATCAGGAAGTGACTTTAATTCCCAGGACACTCTTCACCCACCTTCCTCAATCTATTGCTTCTCATGGATGGCAGCCAATCCGTGCGCGACCCCTTTCAGCAAATGGCCTATCCCAGCGCGGCACCACTGACGTCGCACTCACACACTGCAGCTGACAAAGTCTTGCGGCTCGTCCGCCCCTCACTAGATTCACACCAAACTAATGCAAAATTACTGTGAGCACCTTTAACAACAACAACAACTCAAGTTTGACGGTTTACTACAGGAAGGGTACACAATCGCTTCAGAACTTTACAGAGATTTCGCTTGAAGCCTCGCCCGCTACTCTCTCCTTCTCAGTTCCCGCACCCGCAAGCAGAATTCGACCTGCAAATCCTACTCTCGACTTGTCAATGGTTTGTCCTAGTGCACTTTAGAACTTGCCAAATCTCCATCTAAGGTTTCACCCATACAATTTTGACTCAAACTTGACTTGTCAACCACGCCCGATTGACCTAATTAAATCGCACAAATTACAACATAAAACCAAAGTGTCTCCTACACTTGTCAGTATACTCCGGAGTCTTGGACCGCAACGGGTCTGTACATTAACAACCAACCACGTGGATAATTTTGAGCACAAAGCACCACACTCATATGAAGTTCAACGACTTCCCTACTCTCATACTGTGGAGTACGCCCACTCCTACTAAAACAACATTACTTGGCCTAAATACACACAAACTTCACAAATTACCTGAAAGATGCATAAGCTGAGCAAGCGCAAATCCTACACCACACATGCTAAAACGCCGAGAACATCCCCAACTCACTTAGGTAGGCTCCGAGATCCCAGGAAAGTCATGGTGAATTTAGAAGCACATCATACCTCCAATTTGCATTATCTCAGAAAAACAATCTAAACAATAATACTCCGTCCTAGGGCCCCAAAGGGCCAAACCGTCGCTCTGCTACCAGAACTGGTAGCGCGTCCCTTTATGATATTTTATTACACATCAGGACTCGTTTTAGGCTAATGAATCTTTTGACCCAGTTGAGAGACACCTTAGGACGAGATAGCTAATCAATATGTCAATCAATATGTCAATAATGTCATCAATATTTATCACAACAATACATTTCACTTTAGTCAAAGTCATTAAGCAAATTCAAAACACTACCATGACCTTTCAGTCATGAATGACCACACCAGTTTAGTAGAATTTCATGAGTTTTTATTCCCCATTAGTTACAATTCTAAAAGCAGGTGTGTTAATCTCAAAACCAAGAAACATAATAACATATTCACGATATGGCAACTTTGATAAGATTTCATTAAGGCAAGAATCACAAACATCAAAACATAACACGGCGTGAACATAGATCAGTTTAACAGAGTGTCAATAACGCGTCAGTTCAATAAAGCATAGATTCAGTCATTTGTGTATTTGCATCAATTTAGTGAACACCTGTCCTTACCACTAATTAGCATTGGCATGTTGGGCTTCATGCAAAACAATTTAGAACACCATTTTGGAAAACATCTAACTATGGTCCCTGTCAAAAGTAAGCAGTTGGTACATAGAAAGGAAAAGCAAACAATCAAATCACAGTTTCATTGTCATAATTACCCTCCAGGATTTAGGTCAGCACTCAGGTTCAGTCTTCGTCTTCAGGACATCAGTCTAATTGCCATCAATCAGAATTCAGCTCCAGGGCAAAAGGGGCACTTCCCTCATAAGGAGGCAAAGTGTAAATGGGCAATCTAAGGACGAGGATGGTTTTAAGTAAACCAATGAGTCACAATCAGAGTGACAAACTTTCTGGATAAAATCAATAGCATTCCCTAACTCACCTAATTGGCTCCCCGTGTCATGGGTTTTTAGCCCTTTTTCGTTGTACATTCCCCTAAAACTTAATTGGTTGAACGATATGCCCCACTATCTTTACCCAATTATGAAATGGATTATGTCATTAATCTTTCACCCCATATTATTTTACAAGCTTTTTATTGGTCCCCATGATTGACGTCTTCGGAGGTAGCACGTCCGGTATGATTTCATCCTTCTGTAATTCTTTGCACATCTTTTGGTCAGTAGCTCCATTGTCTTCACCGGTTTGAACGACATTGTACATTACATTAATCTACACTGTTGCATTTTGATTAACATTTTCTACAAACAATGGGGATTTCATGGGAACGGATCTACTATGGTTACATTCAGCTTCTAGTTTGAAGAAAACAACAAGGGGTCATTGTCTTTTACGAGTCAGCATACTGCAAGATAGGAAAATACGTTTAATATGAGAGCCAAGCAGCTAAGCTTCGGTTCATGCTAACTACGAGGATTTCAGCACAAATTCAATAATGCAATCATTAATAATTAGTATAAACTTTTTCTTTATATTAATTCATAACGTTAGTCATTTTTATTAGTCCATGTATACATTGGCGGCCACTCCCCGTGGTCACATTTCAAGTGCACGTTTAAGCGAAAAATCATTACTACAGTTTCTATGCGGCATTATCACACATTAATTCATAAACATTTCATGTTAATATAGATTATATAAGCTACGCTCTCTCACCAGTTTAGAGCGAATGTCACAGGCCTCTTTCTTTCTACGACACAGAGACCTTTAACAGGCCATTTCAGCTCTGCTTCTTCATTTGTCCCCGATGGTTTGTGCTGCACGTAGGCATTCTTCAAAATCTTGCCCTCCAAGGCTTTCGTGTTTCACCTGAAGGATAACCTGAGATACCTTTCCCTTACAAACACACAACAGCCGAAACGGGAAGCCCCATTTAGGCAGTAGCTTATCTTTTTGAAGATGTGATGTCATATCTCTAATTTTTATTTTTTCCTAATCAGCATGGCAGTTGATATGTCTTGGACCAATTGTGTGTTGTGTCATTTCAAGGTGCTAGTTTGCTGCTGAAGAGCAAATTAGAAAATGTTTCTTTTGAAAAAATTGGATTCTTAATGGATTCTCAGAGGCTGACCCTGGTCTTCAGTTTAGTTTGAATGCATATTTCACTCTTATCCACTAATTTTGGCTCGTCTCTGTTAGCGTGCCTGACCTTAATAAGTAAACTTATAAGGGGACGCGAATAAGTCGATGAACCTTTTGACTCGCAATTAAGATGTTCTTACCATAGCTCCAGTACATAATCAATACACAATAACCAATTATCATTTGTAATCAATAACATCAATAATTAATGGAGTCAGTAATTGTCACGCACCATGACTTTCCTGTCATGAATTACCCCACCTTTAGTAAAAGTTTGAATGTTTATTTCCCTAAATTAACAATGCTAAGGTCATGTAAATTAATCTCAATATCAAATGAAACACATACAGAAACAACACTGGTTGTCCGAAGTGGCAGAAGAAACGCAATCTATTCAAAGCTTGAACTACAACACATTCTAGAGTTACGGTGCAAATCAATAGCAAAGTCAGCTGCGTCAATTAAATAAAGTGCATGAAGTTGAGCAGAGAAATTCATCAAGCATTAGTCCCTCTTTGTCATAAATCAGGATCCTTAACTAACATCAGATTTGCATCAGCATGTTGGTGTTCATGCAAAACAATTTAGTAACACAAATTTGGAAAAACTTCTAACTATGGCTCTATCAAAATAGCGCAGTTGGTACCTAGAAAGAAAAAGCAAATATGCATAATAATCACATTTCAGAATATACCTATCCTCAGTATGGATCAGCAAAGCAGAATCACTCTTGGTCCTCAGGGCATCAGTCGATCAGCAAGGCATCAGGCTCTCGGACAGGAAAAATAAGGGCAATGGCTGCATGAATGCAAGGGCAGAATGTCCAAAATGACCGTCTTCTCAATCAATCGAGCAATCAATCAATCACTTGTTAAGCATGTTACTCACCCATTAGGGTCTCAAGGCGCTGGAGGGGAGGGCTGCTACTGCTCGAATAGCCAGGTCTTGAGTTGTTTCCTGAAAGACAGGAGGTCCTGGGTCAGACATAGGTTGACGGGGAGGGAGTTCCAGGTTTTGGCGGCGAGGTGAGAGAAGGATTTGCTGACGGCTATGGTATGATGGATGCGGGGGACGGTGGCGAGATTGGAAGAGCGGAGCTGGCAGGTGGGTGCATGGAAGCTGAGACGCTCGTTGAGGTAGGCAGGACCTACGTCTTGGAGAGCCTTGTGCAGGAGCAGCTGGGAGGCGGGTGGTGATAGCGAATGGGGGCGTGAGGGGTGCGGGCCATAGGGACACAGTGGCGGGAACAAACGGCTCAGAAGAGCTGAAAACGGGTGGGAAGGGGAGCGCAAAGCAGAGCAAGCGGAAAGAAGGCAAAAAAGCACAGAAAAACAAAGAAATTCAATATTTGAAAAAAAAGGATACAAGCAGAAACAAAAACATACTCACAGCACTTACGGACCCCACTAGACACCAGGGATGACGCGCAGGCGGGTGCCTGCAGGTGGTGGAGGGCCTCGAACTTGTGGCAGCAGCGAGGGTGGGATGGAAGGCACGGGCACAGACTGGAGGAGCTGTGAGGGGTGAGCCCAGACCGTAAAAGCAGGTCAGGGGGCACCGTGCATTGTCGTTAAGTCAAAGTTGGCTAACCTATCCTCCAAATCCCTATTGGTCAGTTAATCGTATGTTCCCACTCTGTCCAATAAAATTACTATCTCGAATCTTTAAATTCTATTATTTCTCTGTTCTCATATTGTAGATTGGTTTGTCTTGTGATATTCTCATCTTCCGGCTTGTCAGGTAACAATATTTTTGAAGCTTCTACTCTAGTCAGTATCTTCATTGTTCTTGTCCTGTGAAAGTCAGTCTCGCACACATTACACATAAAATGTTGCATTAGCAAGAACATCATCTCCTGGTAGTCGGTTCTCACAAAAAGCTTCCGCTATGAGCACATTTAAACAATACAATAGACATTTCACAGTTTAAATCACTTGGTCAGCATTTTTATTAAACACTAAGAAATACAGCTTTTACATGAGGCCTGGCAAAATAGGCCAAGACACTCGCTAAGTTAAGGCCTACAATTAATACAGCTAAAGCTTAATTCATAACCCTTGATATGACATATTACTGCATTAGTCTAACATACATTCAATATTTCATAAGTATTAATAATTGATTTGTACATTTCGTTAACATTGGTGGCCACTCTTCGTGATCACATTTTCAAATATGTGCATTATTTTTCTCTGTTATTTCATTTTCTACATAAACTTATTATTCAAAATACATAAACACTTCATTCATATTTTTTATCAAAGCACCTGTGCTAGCATCTCTTATCCAGTGTAAGCCACTACTGCTCCTCTTTCCTATCTGGACACTAGTCTGCTCATGTTATCCCTATACTTCCTGTGGAGGCCTCACACATTGTTACTGACACACGTGTCTCAACCAGCCACACTTCTCAAACTGAACTCTGCTACTTTATTTATGTTTTTTAGGAGGCTGTCGAGGCTAACCACAGAGAATCTTGCATCAGTAAACAGCGTCTGTGTAGTAGCCAACATGGAACACTGTTTCATACATGAAGGATTCTTACTCCACTGCAATACTCAGCCAAATGTGATATTCAAAAAGCTTATGCATTTAATAATTTTGCCTAAATGTCCCCAGCCAAACTTTGCCATTTCTTCTGTTAATTTTGATTGTGAAATATCATTAATGCACAGCACTGTGATCCCCAGTGCTGGAGCTCAGAAGAAACAAATCTTTGTTGGTACCTGATCTGGTCATGCCCCAGGGAGATGGGAAGGAGGATTGGGGGTTACAGTTTTTAACAAAATTAGGGGCATATTTATACTCTGTTTGCACCGAATTAGTGTCATTTTTTTTTACTCTAATTCGGTGCAAAACTAACTCCATATTTATACTTTGGTGCTAGACCCCTCTAGCACCAAATTTATGGAGTTAAAGTCATTTTTTGAAAGTGGAGACCTACTTTGCTTTAATGAGATGCAAGGTAGGCGTTCCCGTGCAAAAAATGACTCTATGGCTTAACGCCATATTTAGGGGCATATTTATACTCTGCGGCATATTTACACTCTGTTTGCACCGAATTAGTGTCATTTTTTTTTACTCTAATTCGGTGCAAAACTGACTCCATATTTATACTTTGGTGCTAGACCCATCTAGCACCTTGGCCCTGATTTAAACTTTTTTTGCACTGCATTAACGTCATTTTATGAAACAAAAGTGGCGCAAACTTACAAAATATTGGCCCTTATTTATACTTTTTGCTGCAAAAGTGCACTAACTCAGTTTTGCACCAAAAAGTTTAGCACCGGCTTGCACCATTTCTGTGCACCAGCCGGGCACCATATTTATGGAATGGTGCAAGCCGGTGCAAAGGGTAGGCTAGAGTTTTAAAAAATGACTTTAGTCGGGTGGGGCTGGCAGTATAGAAGAAGAGGGTTTAGCACCAAAAAATGGCTTTAGGCAGGTTAGAGTAAAAAAAATTACTCTAACCAGATTAGCGTCATTTTATGGTGCTAAACCTACCATGCCACATGACTCCTGCCTTAGAGAAGGCAGGAGTCATGCCCACCACCCCAGTGGCCAGCACAGAGGACAGGGGTCCCCTGGGCATGGCCATTGCACCCGGTGCCATGTATGGGGGCACATTTCAGGGCCCCCTATGGCACTTTCAAAAATAAAATGCACTTACCTGTACTTACCTGGGATGGGGTCCCCCATCCTCGCAGTCCCTCTAGTGTGGGTGGGGGTGCCCCTAAGGCCTAGGGAGGGCACCTCTGGGCTTATTCCATGGTGTTCCATCATGGAAATAGGTCCACAGATCCCCTAACACCTGCCCTGACCCAGGTCTTAAAAAATGGGGCAAAGCAAGCTTTGCCCCATTTTTTGACCCCTCCTCCCTCCCTTGCACCATTTTTACATGGGAGTATAAATATGGTGTTAAGGCCATAGAGTCATTTTTTTGCACGGGAACGCCTACCTTGCATCTCATTAAGGCAAGATAGGTTTCCACTTCCAAAAAATGACTTTAACTCCATAAATTTGGTGCTAGACGGGTCTAGCACCAAAGTATAAATATGGAGTTAGTTTTGCACTGAATTAGAATTAAAAAAATGACGATAATTCAGTGCAAACAGAGTATAAATATGCCCCTTAGCGTCAAAAAATGATGCTAATCTGGTCATAATCATTTATTTTGACTCAAAACTGCCTAACGTCATTTTTTTTTAAGCTAGCCTACCCATTGCACCGGCTTGCACCATTCCATAAATATGGTGCCCAGCTGGTGCTAAAACATAGTGCAAGCCGGTGCAAAACTTTTTGGGGCAAAACTGCCTTAGTGCAGTTTTGCACCAAAAAGTATAAATAAGGCCCATAATGTGTAAACTGTCAGTCAGAATTTGCTTCTCATGAATCCACTCTTCGTTACTCTGCCACCTTTCTACTGCCACTATTTTGCTCCACATTTGAGGCATCCCAGAGCAAATGTTTTCCATTTTCAGCCATATTCCACATAATACTTCTGTAACACTTGCAAGCACAGTACTCCATTCAGATTTCTGCCCATTATTGTGCACCTTCTCCAGGCAATATTTCACTATCGAATTAAGGAAAACCACTGTGACCTCTTGGTCTAGGCAGACATGCCAGACAACTGGGTATCGGCATGGCTCCATCACACTGCTCCATCAGAACTAATTGCTCCATGCTCAAAATACATGTCATTGTACAATCTACAGAGCCTTACAACACAACCTAGACAGCCACTCTATGAAACCACAGAAGTCAGCAGAGTCCCATCACCATCTATTTCCATTCAAGAGTATGCAGTGAATCATTTTTATCAATAAAGCTCTATCCAACCCTTTAATTTATCACAATGCCTGAACCTTCTTAATGAGGCGAGAATTGGTGGGTCATAATCATTACCTTTTCTAGACCTTGCTATCTACCTCTCATTGTGTGGATCAGAAAGACTTACCATTATGTTACACTGAATAATAGGAATTAATATTATTTTTCAGCATTTTATCATGCTGAAGGTAAGTGACTGATCTGGCCACATTTAGAATAGCTCCTTTGACCTTCGTCCTGTATTTCAAACTACGAGCCGGATGTAGAGTTTGGTGGACTGGTTAGTCGGTCAGAAACGTGACAGATATTTCATCCACCGTATTACACTTTCCATAGGATATAATGGCATCGTAATAAGGTGGATTGGATATCTTTCACGTTTGTGACAGAGTAACCCCATCCTCCAAACTCTAAATCAGGCCCTGTGTTGGCCGATTCGCTATTTGCGACAATGCAAAATCGGAAATGGGATTCAAAAACCCCATTTCCAACTTACAAAAAGCGATGGGAGCCGTTTGCGAGTTGCAACAGTTGCGACCCCATTTTGCGACCCGCAAATAGCAAGTCGCAATTTGCGAGTCGCAAAGCTTATGCAATTGCAACTCGCAAATTGCGACTAGTCGCAAAAAGCCCAGTTTGCATGTCCCATTTACCACTAACTCAGAGCAGGTGGTAACCATAACCAAAGCATAAAAGGAGACCCAGAAAGCATCTGGGTTACTCAAGATGGCGGGGATATACCTGATAGCAGTGAGGTGGAGAGTCCACGCTGCACAGCAGAGGAGGAGGAGGGGCCACAGACAGGAGAAGATATATAGAACAAGGCAGACTCTTTTCCAGCAAACTGAGGATGAGATATACGATAAATACTGCCTTAGCAGTGCAGCCATACTAGAATTAATTGATTTACTGAAACCACAGCTAGAACACCAGACTCTGCGTGGCTGCGCCATCCCTACGCATGTGCAAGTGCTATGCTCACTGCACCTCTTGGCCTCAGGGAGCTATCAGGGGGTCATTGCTGTGGCAGGTGGGGTATCCCAAAGTGCAGTGTCAAGGTTCCTCAGGACCTTCCTAGATGCCTTAGTCACACACATGTCTCACTTCATATACCTACCAAGGAATGAGGCAGAAATTAACAGCACCAAGCTGGACTTTTACCGCATTGCCAACTTTCCCCATGTCATAGGATGTGTAGATGGGACACACATTCAAATATGCCCCCCTGCAAACCTGGAACATATTTTCCGCATACAGAAAGTGTACCCAATCACTCAATATTCAGGTTGTTTGTGACGCCCATTATGTCATCACTGACATTGTAGCTAAGTTTCCAGGCAGTACCCATGACACATACATTTTTAGGCATAGTGGGATACATCAACGCCTGGAACGTGGGGAATTTGGAGACGGATACCTTCTAGGTAGAGCTACATACACCTTGCAGACATACACACAGGTCACTGTGCGCAACAATCAGGACTTCCTAACAGTGTACATTTTGTGCCCAACAGGTGACAGTGCATATGCTCTAAGGCCATGGATTCTGACTCCGTTTTTAACACCCAGCAATGAATGTGAGAGGCGATACAACAATGCACATAAGAGGACCAGGAACATGATAGAGCGCACCTTCGGACTCCTGAAAGCAAGATTCCGATGCCTCCACCGCAGTGGAGGTGCCCTCCAGTATACCCCCGATACAGCATTCAAAATTGTGGTCGCATGCGCCATCCTCCACAACATAGCCACCCGACGTGGGCTACCTCTCACCCCTGCAGACCCAGATCCTGATGAGGAAGAGCAAGAACAACCACATCGCCATCATGTGGATCGGAGTACAGCTAATCAAGGCAGAATGAGACGGGAACACATCGCAAACCAATACTTTGGAAGGTACGTGTCAACTCCAACCATACTCACCTATTGACCAAAAACACCATTCATTAAGTGGAACAAAAATAACTATTTTATTAGTGCAGAAATTGAACTATATACAAGTAATGAATGTCCATGGACATGAAAATGCAAACCAGGCATGTGGCACATTGACGTCATGTGCCACTTCTACAGGACCAGGGTAATCTCTATGACCTTCTGCCCATCCTGCCAGCCTGGCTGGTCCCTGGTGCTTCTGCTGTGCTCTGCCTGGTACTCCTGAGCACCCTACTGTCCTGGGGTGTTTCCCCTGTGCCCCTAGACAGATGCCGTGCCTCCATCAAGTCAATGATGTGGGTGAGACGTCCCAGGCCCCTAGCCACATCCCCAGCGAAATGGCCCATTTCCACCTGCAGCCCAACTGTCCTCCTCGACAGGCCTGTGGTGTTCATGGCGAGCCTGCCTATGGATGTGGCCATCCTGTCTAGTCTGTGCAGGAGCTGATGGTCCCTGCGCCGCCCACCCTCGGCCTGGGCCAGTAGTCCTCCCGCCAGTTCCCTCATGGCTAGGGCAAGGTCCCCAGTGTTCGTGCATATCATGTCCATCCTGGAGTTCAGTTGCTGCATGCTGGCCTGGTTATTGCGCACGAAGCGGTGCAGCACACCACTAATCCTCCCTAAAATTCTATTTTGTAGTCGCTGACCATGCAGCAGCTGTGCCTCACTGGTGCTGGGAGGTTGTTGGCCGGACTGCAGCCCTGATGTCCTGGACCTACGTCGCCTGCGCATCGGTGGCTGCCCTGTGAGTTCCACTGTCTCACTCCTGCCTATTGCTGGCGCAGCCTCTTGGGATACAGTTGCAGCAGGTGTGGATACTGCAGGGATGCTGTTGGCCGTGCTGGTGGGAGTGCTGGCGGGTCCTGAGGTGTCCTCATGGGGCTGGCTGATTTGAGTAGTGGTGGTGTCTTGTTGGAGACCTGTGGGACATGGGGAACAGACTGTCAGTGTCTACTATCTGTTGCACACTTCCTAATAAACATTTGACTATGAACTGGCTATTTGACTACATTTCCCATAATGCATAATTCTGGCGTTTGCTACCCTGAAATGGAGCTATCTTGGTTGAGCATGCCCCTGTGTACATGGTGGGTGGGGGTATGGCATTGATAGGGGTACAGGCATGTCACATGGTACTCACCGGTTGATGTGCTGGGCTGTGAGGTGTCCAGGTCCCCAAATCCGGAGACTGCCTCCTGCTCCAGGGTTTCCTCCACCCTTTCTTCCAGGGGTGTGGGTGGTGGCACAGACGATGGTCCCCCTCCTGTGCCTCTCATCTCCCGGAGCCTTTCAGCCACCCTCTCCTTGGTCCGGGAGCGGAGGTCATACCACCTTTTTTTGATGTCATCAATGCTCCTGTGGCTCACCCCCAGGGAATTTATTTTGTCCTGGATGTCCTGCCACAGCTGTTTCTTGGTGGCTTCAGGCACATTTAGGGCAGATTTACCAAACAAATCGTCATAGTGCTGACAGCATTCGTCTGTCAGCACCTCCAGCTCCCTCTCAGAGAACTTCAGCTTTCTCTTCCTTGGAGTTCCTTCCTTGGCAGCTGCTGTTTCTCCTGTGTGAAGTTCAGCAGTTATAAAAGGGTGTGGTCCTCCCTCCTCCCAGGTGTATTAGTAAACTTCCTGGCTGTGATGTCATCATCATGTGCCAGGAAGTGTTTCCAGAGTGTTCTGGAGTGGTTTCTGGAGTGTTCTGCAGCACCTGTAATCAATTAACAAGCTAATCGCAATTTGCGACTGCCGCTCGCTAATTGCGAGTTCGTTTTTTGCACAGTCGCAAAAAGCGACCTCGCAATCGGCGGATTCGCACACTGCGTTGCGAGTCCGGGTGCGAGTCGCAATTTCGGCACTGTTGTTTTGCCTGCATTTCAATTTGCGACTCACATTTTGCGAGTCGCACAAACTCGCAAAATGCGAGTCGCAATTTTTTTGTTTGCTACATCTGGCCCTCAGTTTGCTAAAAAACTTGATGCAGGGGTCTGTATCTATTGTGATGGCCACTGGTTTGAATTGCAAGAACATAGCTCAGAAGGTTAATGTGCTTGGTGCAGAGTGAGGGGTGAATTCTGTCAGTAACAGATTTGGATGCTGATAAAGTAACCCCATGGTTTAAGTGCTGGTTGAAATATCAGTATGTACCTATCAGGATGCACATGTGAATGCAAGTAGGAGTTACTGAAACTTTCCTGCTTCTGAAGTTTATAAGATTTCTACATTTGTAATGGATGATAATAAGTGCCTTTAATAATACATCAAGAAACAATTTGGCATATGTTGTTTGCTACATAAATAGTCATTGTTAGCACAACTATACACCTAATGCTGCAGACAAACCAAGTTCTATAAATAATGCGGTGCATACTTGACAGTAATCTTCATTACTCCAATCATTCCTTCCTCATCCCAAATTAGGTCAACCATCTCTTCTCAGACACTAGGGCCCTCATTATGAACATGGCGGCAAACACGCTGACTACTGTGGTGACGGTGAACAGAAGACCGCCAGTGGAGGAAGACTGGACACCGCCGAATTATGATGCTAAAAAGACAAATCTCCAAAAATACTGCAACCTCCACCCACCGCCAGGGCCTACGAGGGCGGAAAGGCAGTACACCCCACCCCGTCACCACCATGCAGACAAATACACCACCCACCAAATAATGATGCACAAATCAGTGTGGCGTATAGTGGATGCCGAACGACCATTGGCGGTACGGACCACCATGGCCAGCAATGGGACCCAACAACAACAAATGCACACATTGGCAACTTTGAAACCCACACATCCGTCACACATCTACAACACTATAAAACACTCACATACACACCACACAATTCTTTGCATCGCCAATAGCACAAATGAGTCTGACAACACAACATGCATACACTGAACACAACATAACAAAAGTCACACTTTACTCGTGCCGGCTTTCGATGTTACGTTCTTCAGTGCTATTGTTGTAACGGGGCTTAAGCATATTTTTGAACTGGGCGTTAGTGTAATTTGTACATGTACTTTTCTACCGCATGCCATGCTTATTCTCAGTACTGCCTATTTGTAGTTTACTTCGGATATGCTAGTGGAGCTCACTGTTTCTGAATAGCATGTTACACATTCTAGTCACCAAATTTAAGTCGTCTTACCCTCCCACCACACATTTCATCTCGCTTGGCTCGCGTAATTGTCCTTTGGGACTAATGTTGATTTGCCTTTGCTTCAAAGAACTTATATATAGGTCCGTTTTTTGACTTCACCTCATACTTACTGGTTAAGTTTTTTGCTCAGCGCTATTTTGCTTTTTATAGTGTCTATCTGTTTTACTCTTTCACTAGGCTTATCATGGCCTCTTTCTCCCAACTGCAATCTACATATTATTGACCTATCCGGAGGATTGCCACATGCATTGTTTTGGAACTCCGTCTACTTATTCATACTTGTGTTTTCTTACACATCCAAAGGTACTTGACCTCTGTTTCAATCTATCTATTTACTTCCCTTATATTTATTTAGATTTTCTTCTTTGACTATGACTTTCTGACTCACACATTTATTTCTACTTCAACCTGCATGGCTGGCCTTTTTCGATAAACCACGTAATTTTCGCACAGTAGTGGACCATTGCTTCATGGGATTGGGCCTTGCCTCACTCTCCATTCACATTCTTTTTCTATGACCTTATATGTTGCACTCCTTCCGTGTGCTGTGTTGTTCACATATGGTGCAAATCCCTTAATACTTTCCACCAATTCACGAATTTTAATACTTAGGAATTTTTCGTTTATGAGATTTCTGGCTACACCTGGCTATATGGCGTGGCCCTTTTTCCAAATTTACAGTATGTGTGGATATTAGAGCAGGGAATATCTGATTACTTCTATATGTATATATTGTTTTTCTATTTCCACAGCCTTGACAAAGTCTAGGAGACGAAACACGTGTCAGCTGTTTGCTGTTTGGATTTGTTCTATGTGGTCTCTGACTGAATTACCGACCACTTGTTTTCACCTGCCAATAAATATCCAGTGTTATATGTTCCTTGGACTTTGACTTTGCTTGATTAACTACTTGGATCCACAATACGGAGATTTACTCTTGGTGTGCCCTGGATCTTTTGGTTTATATTGCATATGTAACCACTTACTGGTCCTCGGTCTGTAGTCGCTTGTACACCTGAGGTGGCAGGTGCGTGGCTAGCCTGGCACCCACAACTAGTTACTGCTTGAAAAGACTTTCACTTATGGACATTTGACAAAACCTATGTGGATGTGCGAGCGCCGTGGCGTACTCCACCTTCCTCCTTTTCATTTTGTTCCTATAATGCCTGCTCTGCACTCACGTCTTCATTGAAATTTGGTTTCCCTCATACTTTCTATATTGTTGTCTTTTGTTTATACATTGCCATTTGATCCCATAACATGGATACATTTGATGACAATAGGGATGCGCTATTAGAGGAGATTTTCCAAACTGGTACTAGTCTTTCAACCACACATTCTTTGCCTACCAAACAAGAAGGTCTAAGAATGAAATTTGTTAAACTGGAGCGTTTAAAAAAACAGAAGCTATCAAGGTGGTGGGACTACATCATCTTACAAAAATACTTGGATAACAAACAAATTCCTAGGGACTTACGTATTATTCTATTGCCCTCATTTGAGGACCTGAGTCTTGAACTTCTTAAGGAGTGGGAACACCTTTTAGTCACCTCTTCTTTTGGCATGATGGATATCTTAATTCGAGATGCACATGCCAAAAGAGATAAACTTTTAGATGATATTCTGAAACTTGAAAAAGAAATTAAAGAGATGAACTTACCAGAAGCAAAAGAGAAAAACGATAAGATACTAAGAGAAGTATTACATAAACATTAGTAATACATTAAGGACAAAAAAACACGCAAACTTAAAAGAGATGATGGGGATTATAAAAGTGGGAGGGTTTTTACCTACGCACGAAGGTTTGATAATATTAAGCTGGACAGACATGAGGTTATTCCTCATGTACCAAATGAGGGTGTAGCCTTTATTGGTTCCACGAGCGAGACAGACCTCTCAATTGCATCTAGTGTAGGTGAAAGCGACACTAGCAACACAACACACCATTCCACGACTTCCACCAGCCATAAATCTCCTTTTTTATAAGAATTAGAAAGGTACAGGAAGGGTTGAATACTAAACTGCAAGAGGGAAGACCCGTACACAAACCCATCAGGCGAGACAAGAGAAAAACATACAGACACAACAAGGGAAAGAGAAGGGATGGTCACGAGATACACCACTCGCAACCAGAAATAATCCATTCTGATTTAGATATAAATAATGAGATTGCAATTGTTAATCTAACAAATATTGAACTTAGTGAACAGCAAATAAAAATCTTGAGCAAAGGTTTGGGATTCGTGCCTTCATCATTACCCAATTTCACCGAATTGCATGTAAACCTGTTTAAATTTATTCGTAAATGTAAACTTTGCAAATTTTTTGAGGGCAAAACTGTCCAGACCGACTCTTTAACTGAGACGTGTCCAGTCAGGAACCTAACGATTAAGGACATAAAAGATATCCAGACTCTTCTTTCCTTAGAACAGACATCGGGTTTGTCTCCCTCTCTATCAGACATTGTATCTGACTTGGATATTGATCCTTACTTACATATTGATAGTGGTCTCAAAACCTCCTCTAAATTCACACCTAGCCTAGCAAGTGACAACGTTATTGAAATTTTTTATAAGCTGGTTACATCTGATCTATACCGACTTGAAGACCAATACCGCTCAGGTGGTAAAAACATCACACACAACATTACTATTTCTGAAAGAGAAGCCCTACACTCTCTGATGACCATGAAAAACATAATCATCAAGGAAGCTGACAAAGGGGTCAGTATTGTAATTATGAATAAACTGGACTACATCAAAGAAATAGACCGTCAATTGAATGATACAACTGCATACTTGGTTCTGTCACACAACCCATTATGGAATGTCAATGAACAGGTACAACAAAGATTAAGTCTTTGGAGGGACAGATGCCTCATACAGATTTGGAATTCGAATATATGTTCAACCCTACCCCTACTTCGCCTGGCATCTACATTCTACCAAAAATACACAAATCAGGTAATTTTCCACCAGGTAGACCCATCATTTCCGGTATTGGTTCACCCACGGAAAGGATTTCGGAATATATTGACTTATTTCTACAACCCTTTGTCATCAACCTTCCCTCATTCATTAGGTACACCAAAGACCTTCTTAGTAAACTAAGTGACTCTGAGTGGACGGATGGACATTTGCTAGTCACTTTGGATGTCACCTCACTCTATACATGTATACCGAGAGATATGGGTCTGCTTGCCATCCAACATTTTTTAGACACTCGGGATGCCTCATTTTTGGAACATTCTAACATGCTTATTGACTTAATTCAATTGGTCTTGGACAATAAATTTTTGTACATAACGGGACATGGTATAGACAAATTCAAGGGGTTGCAATGGGGGTGAAATTTTCCCCTTCTTTTGCTAACCTATACATGGGTTTTTATGAATTGTCTCACATATGGAGGGAGTGCTCACCAGACCTCACCCAACACATTTTATATTGGGGTAGTTACATTGATGATATCCTCTTATTTTGGTCTGGCAGTCTGGACCTACTTGGGTGTTTTCTAAGTCATCTCAATACAAACACCTTCAATATTACCCTCTCTGGTGAACATAGCACGTCTCAAGTCAACTTCTTAGATCTCACCTTATACATCAAGGGGGACAAAATTTGCTCCAAGATATATAGGAAGCCCACAGCATGCAATTCCATCTTACACGCTAAGAGTTCCCACCCTGCCTCGCAAATTAATGCGATACCATATGGTGAACTCACTAGGATCAGGAGAAACTGCAGTGAGGATACGGTTTTTCTGGAGGAGTTAAAACATATGAATACACGATTTATACGGAGGGGGTTATTCCCATAATACTTTGCTACAAGCTAACAACAGAATCAGCCATGTGAAAAGATCTGACCTACTGGTCTCATCCAATAAAAAGAACAAACAATCAAGACCTATTTCTTTTATTACTCCATAGAATGCGCTTAGCTCAAACATATACAGAATCCTCCAGAAACATTGGTCTTTCTTGCTAGCAGATGGGTACCTCAAAAAAAGTCTCCCTCCCAAACCTAGCATCACATATAGTAGGGGACCTGCCCTATGCAATTACCTGTGTCATAGTTTCTTACAGCCAGATCCCAAAAACACTTGGCTACCTACAGCACCTCATGGATCATACAAATGTGGACATTGCAATATGTGTTGTTATATTAAAGACAAACTGGTTAAATTTCAATACAACACGCCAGTTACTTATAGGATAGACAAGTTCATTGATTGCAACACAAAATTCGTTGTCTACTGCTTAATCTGTATTTGCAACCATATTTATGTGGGAAGCACCATCTGACCACTCAAGGAGAGACTACAAGAACACATTAGAGCTATTCGCAATAATAATGCCAATTACCCCTTTGCTGTGCATTACAATGCAAATCACAGACAGCTGGAGGTTTTAGGCATCAGCATACACGGCATTGATGCAGTCAATACACTACCTAGAGGTGGTAACAGAACCATAATTCTGAGACGGCTCGAAAGCAGCTGGATTATTAGACTCAGAGCAGTAGAGGAGGGTATCAATATCGATAAGGATCTACACACCTTTTTATAATATGGTGCACATGTGTTTTTTATGACTCCTTTATAATGTAATGTAATATTTATGTATATACTGGTTCTGTATACTCTTTGATGTATTAATACTTTTTGTTTACATTCCATGTCAAAACCATGTATCTGCATTGACCCCCTGTCATCATATTGCTGCATTTACATTCTAGTATCGTTTTTCACGACTAGGAACATCATCCTGTCTACCCCCTCTCTGATGATGCTGGCATGCTACTATGTCGTTTTTCGTTTGGCTGCCCAGGCCCCTTTTTCTAAAAAGAATTTCACTTTTGTGTGACTACATATCTAATTTTCATACCTTCTCTACACATCTCGGGAGGTGGTTGTTTTCCTTCTCATCACCTTACTTTATCATTCCATTTGAATATGGCCCCCATTTTGACTTATCACTTCCTTCCGCGTTGTAGTCCTTTGTTTGTTTCCTATTTGTTTTCTTCTTCATCCGTTTAAATCGCAACCGCGAGGCACGGTTGCCTTCCATTGCTTGCAACCGACGAGCTCTGCACGGTAACAGACAGCCCCCCAAGGTAAGAACATGTGGCTTCCAGTATACTATCTTCTCACATTTCAAACTAGTTATTTTAACTCGCGCCACACAGCAATACACGCTGTTCACCCTATCTACTTTTCAGCCACGATATTCGAGTTGTTGATTTTTCCCGAACTTTACTCGTGTCTGCTTTCGATGTTCCGTTCTTCAGTGCTATTGTTGTAACGGGGCTTAAGCATATGTTTGAACTGGGCGTTAGTGTAATGCGTACATGTACTTTTATACCGCATGCCATGCTTATTCTCAGTACTGCCTATATGTAGTTTACTTCGGCTATGCTAGTGGAGCTCACTGTTTCTGAATAGTATGTTACACATTCTAGTCACCAAATTGAAGTTGTCTTACTCTCCCACCACACATTTCATCTTGCTTGGCTCGCGTAATTGTCCTTTGGGACTAATGTTGATTTGCTTTTGCTGCAAGAACTTATATATAGGTCAGTTTTTTGACTTCACCTCATACTTACTTGTTAAGTTTGTTGCTCAGCGCTATTTTGCTTTTTATTGTGTCTATCTGTTTTACTCTTTCACTAGGCTTATCATGGCTTCTTTCTCCCAACTGCAATCTACATATTATTGACCTCTCCGGAGGATTGCCACATGCATTGTTTTGGAACTCCGTCTACTTATTCATACTTGTGTTTTCTTACACATCCAAAGGTACTTGACCTGTGTTTCAATCTATCTATTTACTTCCTTTATATTTATTTCGATTTTCTTCTTTGTCTATGACTTTCTGACTCGCACATTTATTTCTACTTCAACCTGCATGGCTGGCCTTTTTCGATAAACCACCCAATCTTCGCACAGTAGTGGACCATTGCTATATGGGATTGGGCCTTGCCTCACTATCCATTCACATTCTTTTTCTATGACCTTATATGTTGCACTCCTTCCGTGTGCTGTGTTGTTCACATATGGTGCGCATCCCTTTAATACTTTCCACCAATTCACCAATTTTAATACTTAGGAATTTTTTGTTTATGAGCTATCTAGCTACACCTGGCTATATGGTGTGGCCCTTTTTCCAAATTTACAATATGTGTGGATATTAGAGCAGGGAATATCTGATTACTTCTATATGTATATATTGTTTTTCTATTTCCACAGCCTTGACAAAGTCTAGGAAACGAAACACGTGTCGGCTATTTGCTGTTTGGATTTGTTCTATGTGATCTCTGACTTCACCTGCCAATAAATATCCAGTGTTATCTGTTCCTTGGACTTCGACTTTGCTTGATTAACTACTTGGATCCACAATACGGAGATTTACTCTTGCTGTGCCCTGGCCCTTTTGGTTTATATTGCATATGCAACCACTTACTGGTCCTCGTCTGTGGTTGCTTGTACACCTGAGGTGGCAGGTGCGTGGCTAGCCTGGCACCCACAACTAGTTACTGCTTGAAAGGACTTTCACTTATGGACATTTGACAAAACCTATGTGGATGTGCGAGCGCCGTGGAATTCTCCACCTTCCTCCTTTTCATTTTGTTGCACTGCAATTGTATTATTGTAGAACAACTTATACAGGAGAATAGTGGAAATACTCAGTGTCAGTAAAAGAAAAAAATTATAGATCCAAGAAAGGAGCTTACATTGTCTTATTTAAGGATGGACTCACTTACTTGCTTGTTGCATGAACTAAAAGTAAGCTGGTTCCATCCTCAAACCAAGCCCACCACCAACTGTGGAAGCTAAAGATGAGCAGTTCCAACTGCAAATCCAAGCCCACCAGAGGAATAACAGGGAACGGCTAGATCAGGATTAATCTATCAATTGCAGAATCTAAACATAAACTAGATCCAATCTCAACCACAAGTCCAGCAAGAGTAAAATAGGGAACCTGCTAGACCAAGGATTAATGAACCAACCTCATTATAACATTGGCGGTAAATTCCACCTACCGCCACGGTGACGTACTCCAAAAGACCATCGCCGTTGCTATCTACCATCCACCATAATATGACCGTAGCCGGAATTCTGCCAGAAGACTGGTGGAATTCCGGCTACGGTCATGGCGGTGAACAGCGGTGAGGTGTCACTGCTGCCAGCAGCAGCGCCACGCCAGTAGAACGGCACCGACCATATCATGACACATAATACGGCCTGGTGGTGTTCCGCTGGCGGATGCTGCTGCTGACAGCAGCACCGCAACCCGTCTCCTGCCGGAGGACCCCCTGTAAGAAGGTAAGTCGGATTCTCCATCAGGGGACAGGGTGGGGGTGTTGTGTGTGTGGGGGGGTGTGCAATTGTTTTTGTATACGTGCATGCGTGTATGAGGTGTGTGGGATGCGTGTGTGCATGAATGGGTGTGAGTGTATGTGTATGTTGTGTCGCGTGAATGCATGTGTGCTTTTATGTATGTTAGTGTGTGTTGCAGTGTGCGTGTATGAATGTATGCATGCGTGGGTGGATGTGGGTATGCGTGTGTGTATGATTGGGTATGTCTGCGCGTGTAGGTGTGTGCATGTCGGTGGAGGGTGCGGGAAGACTTTTTGTGGCGGTAAGATTGTGCACGAAAACCATGGTGGTAGGTGGGGTCATAATCCCGAGGGTGGGACAGTGACGGCTGCCTGACTGGAGACCAAAGTCTCCATCCTGGCGG
The DNA here is from genome assembly GCF_031143425.1 of Pleurodeles waltl. Lineage (NCBI taxonomy): Eukaryota > Metazoa > Chordata > Amphibia > Caudata > Salamandridae > Pleurodeles > Pleurodeles waltl. The sequence goes on from NC_090447.1 coordinate 500,494,638, forward strand.
CTGTTACTGCCCTCGCAGACGGAGTGGTACATTGGTGGTTTGGCTTGAGTCAAACCGCCAATGTCATATTTTGGGGAAAGGTACTGCCAGCCTGTTGGCAGTACCTTTCTCCAAAATAACACCGTCCGCCAGAGTCATAATGGGGGCCACAATGTTTAGTCAAGAGTCCAAGGCAAAGACTCAAACCTAGGACCGCAGATTCAAACATCTAGGCCTGATATCCTTCAAGATAGAGGAAAGCTAGCTCAAACCTTAAACCAAAGCCCAGAAGGGGCAAAGAGGACTGCTAGACTCGGGATTGATCTCTGAGTGTAGAAGCCTCAGTTCCAAACTAGGGATGTGCAAAATTTGTGTATTTTTCTTTCGCATGATTACACAAAATTATCCATAATTATTGTTATAAATTTGGTCTCTAGTTGGCAAAGATATGCACCCTTGTCCAAGCAGAGACCACAATCCTAGTTAGGGTAAGTCGCAACACAATCCAAATTATCCTATGGTCAGACTCTGGTAGCTTAGCACAGAGCAGGCAGGCTTAACTCAGAAGGAAATGTGTAAAGTATTTGTGCAATAACTCATATAGTAACACAATGAAAGCACTGCAAAATGTACACCACACCAGTTTAGAAAAATAGATAATATCTATCTGAATAAAATAAGACCAAAATGACCAAAATCCAATTTGATCAAGTGGAGATATCACTTTTTTAAGGGCGTAAATGATTCTCAATCCTTAAGAATCAGTGGTTATATCCTTATAACACACAGTACCTGGGATGTGTCAAAAATCAAGATGCACAGGGGCCACAGAGGAGGAGATGCACTGAAAAATGAGGCGCTGCATCAGATCTTCTTGCACAGTACAGATGATGTGTCAATTCTTTCCATGTTGCAAGGTGATGTGTCAATTTCCATGAGAGCAGCCTTGGTTCCTCACTGCGATGCAGTGATATTTTGATGCACAGGGGCGATGCGTTACAAATCATTGATGCGCTGGTAGAAGGCACAGGTGCTACGATGATCCGGAGGGCGATGCATCGGTTTTTCCACTGCAAGGCAGGCACTGAGTCGATTTCTGCAGGCGTCTGCGTTGATTTTCCAATGCGTTGGAAGTTCCCTCTCTGGGGTGAAGTCTTTGTGATCCTGAGACTTCAGAACAGGAGGCAAGCTCAATCTAAGCCCCTGGAGCACACTTGTGGGGAAGTCCTTCCAGCAGAGTCAGAGGCTAGCAGGCAGGGCAGCAGTTCTTCTCAGCAAAGCAGTCCCGATGAGTCCTTTGAGCAGCCAGGCAGTCCCTCTGACAGAGTCCTGGTGTAGGTCCAGAAGTGTCTGATTTGGTGGGGTCAGAGACACAGTTAATATACCCAAAAATGCCTTTGAAGTGGGGGTAAATTCAAAGAGTGGTTTGGAAGTGCACAAGTTCACCTTTCAACCCTGTCCTGTCTAGTACAAACATGCAATGGGCCACCCTAATTACAACTTACTTGCATATAATATGAATTGCAGAGATATGCAATTTAAATACAATAATGGATACCTCTCGAGTCTTTTCTACAAGCATACAAAATTTGCTTTTATTAAGATCTAAATACATATGAATGCAATCATTGTTGGAAATGGCCCTTTCTGCAGGGTTATCCCCAACCTTTTGCATTCTTCCTCCTATTTTTTCAGGTCTGTTTTTGCTGGTTTGCTGTCTCTGCACACTTTGCCACTGCTAATCAGTGCTAAAGTGCAAGTGCTCCCTAGGTAAATTAAACAGTTGGTTTGTTTTTCCATGATTGGCATATTTGATTTACTGGTAAGTCCCTAGTAAAGTGCCCCGGAGATCCCCAGGGCCTGTAAATCAAATGTTACCAAAGGGCCTGCAGCACTGATTGTGCCACCCACATAAGTAGCCCTGTAAACATGGCTCAGACCTGCCACTGCAGTGTCTGTGTGTGCAGTTTTAAACTGCCAATTCGACTTGGCAAGTGTATCCATTTGCCAGGTCTAAACCTTCCCGTTTACTACATGTAAGGCACCCCTAAGGTAGGCCAAAGGTATCCCAATGGGCAAGGTGCAGTGTATGCTTAAGGTAGGACATATACTAGTGTGTTTTATATGTCCTAACAGTGAAATACTGCCAAATTCGGTTTCCACTGTGTAAGGCCTATCCCTCCCATAGGTTTACATGGGGGCTGCCTTTAAATGTCCTTAAAGTGCAGAGCCCCTTTGAGAGCAGATAAAAATGTTGAGTTTAGGGTCTCTGAATTCACAGTTTAAAAATACATCTTTTAGTGAAGTTGGTTGTCTGTTTGAAAATGCCACTTTTAGAAAGTAGGCATTTTCTTGCTTATACCATTCTGTGACTCGGCCTGTTTGTGGATTGTCTTTTTGGGTCAGCTTGACAAATGGCCTGTTTTGTACCTCTCTAGACAGTGATGCAAAAGGGGGCGGGTGTAGCCTGCATATCCTTATGAGCCATCTGAGCTAGGGAGGAGGGAGGAGTGGTCGTTCACACCTGCAAGGACTGTGCCTGCCCTCAGACAATGCAGGGTCTGACCTACTGGTGAGCGTTTGGGGCCTGGCCTGGACAAGGAAGGATTTTGCCAACACTTCAGACTTTGCTCTGAACTTTGCCAACTTCAAAGGCAGAACTGGGTATAAGAAGAAGACCCAAAACCCCAGACTTTTAGAATCTTTCTGGAATCAAGAGTAACCTCTGCCCAGGACAAGAGCTGAAGAGCTGAGGGAGGAGTACTGTCCCTTTGCTGTGCTGCTTTGCTGGACTGGCCTGGAGTTGCTGCTTCTGCCTGAAAAGAGTGCAAAGGGTGAACTTTGCAGTGTGTCCTGCTTGAGAAAAATCTCCAGGGGCTTGGAGTAGAGCTTGCTTCCTTTTGGAAGTCTTAGGAACACCAAAGACTTCAGTTTCCTAGACCTGCAGCACTGGGAACTGTGTGTTTTGTGCTGTTCAAGAGGAGAAACCACTGCAACTCCACCAATGACGCTGCTGGCCTGCACCGTGACCTGCCGACGCCACACGGAGTCACATTGCCCCGCTTCGCACTGCGACCCTGGTCTCCCCGACGCCGTCATCGGATGACTTCACTGAGCCGCTACTCGCACCGCGACCTATGGGCCCCGCACTCCGGCATCGCCTGCTCACACCGCAGCCTGGGCATCCGCTGTCTGCACCGTGGCTTGTGGACACCGCTCGGGAGGTACAGGAAGCCACACCACAGACCTGGTCCACTGACGCTGGCACCATCGACTCCTATATCGACACCAGGCATCCCGCCTGCATCGTGGCCTGTGGACACCGCTCGTGAGGGTCACGAAGCACCGTCCCGTCGTGCACCGCTGGCTTGGGCCTACCGACGACAGCGCTTCAGCAACGACGACGACGCTGCCTGCACCATGACCTCTGGGCACCGCAAGTCGCATCATCCAGCTTCACACCGCAACCTCAATGACATCCACGCCGGGTCACCTGACTTCATAAGCCTGGAGTTTGATCCACAACGCGTGTGACCTCAAGGGCCGGACGACTCATGCACGGACTCCGGAAACGACACCACAACATCAGCGACGTCGCTCTCCGGAGCTCACCATGAGGTTCACGACGCCCTACAAATCCAAGGTACTGTTTGTGTGTCTTCCCGACAATGTATCTGGCCCGCAATGCCAATCATTATATAGTAATACCACATAATTATAGCAAAATAATAGGAAACTTGATTAGATGACCAAAGGAAAGATAACACCTGTCACCTCAAATAAATATCAAAAATAACATCCAAACGTCCAGACATACTTCCATCAAACATACCCACACATTCACATACAATACCACTCACCCACTAATAAAAGCATCAATACAAAACAAATTACATCAATTATTACAATACTAAATACTTAATGATCTTCAGTCTATAACTGGTTAACTCTAGTCCGTTTCATAGTCTGTTAATTTCAATGTGTGCTGAATCAGCTCTAGTTTCAATCTACGCCCAAAATAACATAGTGAACAGTCTATGTGGATAGAGTACGCCAATTTAATTACATGTAAGTTCAATATGGATTGGATACGCCGACGCGCGTTTCGGTGTATGATCTTCCAACGGGACCACCTTCTTCAGGGCTGTCCAATTCCAAAGATTTCTTTAAGGGATGATTGTTTAAGGTAACTTGAAATTATAGGCTTCTCCACTCAAATATGATAGAATATGACATCTCTCTTGTGCAATTATTTTCCTACTGTACATCACTCAGGCTCTTATGAATCCCAGAGAGCTAGACCTATAAGCTGTATGCAGCAAACAATAGAAGATGGCTACCAGATGGTATACTTCAGATGTCCTATTATGGTATATTCTCAGTGGCCTTATGTGTTCCTCTGTGACCAATCCCGCAGGTGATGGCCCAAAGTCGGGAATCTGCATACTGTGCCTACAGAGACCTTATGTTCCATATTGCACAGACGGATCCCTGTCTGCAAGGATCCCTGATGGGGTTATCTGTCCTTTGTGTGAGGGCAGGCCACTGGCCTTTGAAGTGTAAGAGAGAGCCCCCCCACAGCCCTTTCTGCACAGGGAGACCCTGTATGCGGATGAATGTAAATGTGCCTGAGTATCCTGTGTTTGTGGCTGTCTGGGTGGGATGCACAAGGGGAGCTGTCAACCAGCACAGATCAGACATGGATTTGAGACAGGCTGTAAGGCACAGATGGCAGTAAGTGAAGAGAAATGCCCCCTTTCCTAAAGTGGAATTTCTAAAATAATAATACTAAATCCAACTTCACCAGTAAGCAGGATTTTCTATTTCTATTCTGGCTATACTAAACATGACAGGGCCACTCCTTTCAGATCAGAATTTACCACTTAAAACTAAATAAGGGCAGTTCTAATCCTGGCCTATGAGAGGAGCAGGCCTCACAGAAGTGTAAAACAAATTTGTGAGTTTTCCCCTACTAGGACATGTATAACACGTAAATACATGTCTTGCCTTTTACTTACATAGCACACTGCCCAATTGGTTACCCAGGGCCTAAATTAGGGGTGACTTATATGCAGAAATGGGGGAGTTTAAGGCTTGGTAAGCAGTTTTAAATGCCATGTTGAAGTGACAATGAAACTGCACACACAGGCCTTGCAATGGCAGGCCTGAGACATGGTTAAGGAGCTACTTATGTGGGTGGCACAACCAGTGTCGCAGGCCCACTAGTACCATTTAACTTACAGGCCCTGGGCATCTCAAATGCACTTTACTGGGGACTTACAAGTAAATTAAATGCCAATTGGGTCGGAACCAATGTTATCATATTTAGGGGAGAGAGCACATGCACTTTCACACTGGTTAGCAGCGGTAACATGTCCAGAGTCCTAAAGTCAACAGAAATGAGGTCAGAAAAAGAGGAGGAGGAAGGCAACATTTTTGGGGTGGCCCTTCAAAGAGGGCCATTATCCAACAATTATGCAAAATGTAAATCTGTCATTTCATGCTGTATATTAGAGCACAATTTACCTACACTTCAATTTTTGAACTATAGCACAGCGAACAACAGCCACTCACATTCTGTTGTTCCTGTTTTACAGTGACTTGCAAGTTTGAGGTCATTTTGTACTGTGGCTGATGTGCCATTACGCAATGTAATATGAGAGAATGTTTCACTTCCTTGTATAATATGCAATCTTCTTATAACTTGCTTGTGTGCATCAGGGTATTGCCATGTGATCGCAGGCGTGGAAACAGGATAATTGTTGCACTGTTACTGCAGTGAGCAGTGTCCCCCCTTGCACTATTCTGGGTTTCAAGGCTGAGACTTATCAATGTCTTATGGTGCTGTCAAAACAGCACTTCACTTAAATCTGAGCTGGTGAGTCACCATACTTCTCCAGTAATCATGTGTAATACTTGTATTTATTTGATGTTCATTTCATGTTCGCATATCCTCATATCGCAGTTGAATTATTTATCCCAGGTACGTGAAGGAACATTCAATCACACTGATGCAGGGTCCCTACGTCCGACACCCTTTAATCACTGATGTCGGAAGTGTAAGTCATTCATCATTGCATAGCATTGAATGTTGAGAGCTAAAGTTAATACTGAGTCGTGCACTTCTTGGACAAATAGGCCCAGGCATCAGGTTCCTAGAAGTTGGGTTCACCCAAGTGGAGTGCACTTGCCCATTTCCTGTGTTTTTAGGTATTTTTTCTGGATGATCTTTGGCTATTGAGCTGTGAGCTAGGGGATAGTTTGGTATTCTCTATTGCCAAGGCTAGGAAGGACATAAACTGTGTGTCCATGGCATATAGCCTGATCTTGGACTTCCCTATAAACTCACTACATAATTTGGAGGTTACGGGTAAAGAGGAAACACTATGGGGGTGATTCTAAGTCTGGCGGGCGGCGGAGGCCGCCCGCCAGACTTCCCCCCTCCAGAATACCGCACTGCGGTCGGAAGACCGCTGCGGCTATTCTGTGTTTTACACTGGGCTGGAGGGCGACCGCCAAAAGGCCGCCCGCCAGCCCAGTGTAAAACTACCTTCCCACGAGGACGCCGGCTCAGAATTGAGCCGGCGGAGTGGGAAGGTGCGACGGGTGCAGTTGCACCCGTCGCGAATTTCAGTGTCTGCAAAGCAGACCCTCTTACGGGGGCCCCTGCAGTGCCCATGCCATTGGCATGGGCACTGCAGGGGCCCCCAGGGGCCCCGCGACACCCCATACCGCCATCCTGTTCCTGGCGGGAGAACCGCCAGGAACAGGATGGCGGTATGGGGTGTCAGAATCCTCCATGGCGGCGCAGCTTGCTGCGCCGCCATGGAGGATTCATTTGGGCAGCGGAAAACCGGCGGGAGACCGCCGGTTTTCCACTTCTGACCGCGGCTGAACCGCTGCGGTCAGAATGCCCAGCGGGGCACCGCCAGCCTGTTGGCGGTGCCCCCGTCATTTTAGCCCTGGCGGTCTGGTGAATCACGTGCCGACGAGGTCTGTTTGTGTTATTGCCCCACTGGTGTTAGTGATGTTCTCTGGTGCAGCCTATGAGGAAATTATTGTGAGAAATCAACGTGATTGAGTTTTTTAATAATAATAATGCTGCTTCCTAAAACTTATCAGAAATGCTCGAGTTGCGTCAAAATCTAAGCATACATTACACATCTGTACAAATATTTAGAACATTGATACCCTGCTTGGTTTCTAAACATGTCCTGTGACCGGGTTCTGGCCAGGAGTCCACTTGGCTCCACCAGCCTGCCCCCATGCCCCCGTGCCCCTGATTCCTCCGACTGCCGCCTGGACAGCAGTTCGAAGCCCTCCTCCACCCGCAGGGACCCGCCTGCGCCTCATCCCTGGTGCCTAGTGGTAGGCATTCCCTGGTTTTGTCGCGTAAGTAAACCTTCTGTGTTTTTACTTTTGTAATTTGTATCGCCGTTGTATTGCCGTTTTTTTCGTCCTTATTGTCATAGCCATACTTTCCTGACCCGTTGTGTTTTTCTGCGCTGCTTTGCATAGTGCGTTCTGCCCCCGTTCTCCCCCCGGTATTTCTTCACTGCCTGTTTTTCACCGCCCGTTTATTCCGGCTCCGGCCGGTCACTGATTCCCCCTGCCGCTGCCTCCCCTGCGGCCCGCCCCCTCACACACCTATTGGCCCTCCCTCCCACCTCCCAGCTGCTCCACCCTCCCACCCCACCCTCTTAATGGCGGACGCTGCGTGGCCGCACCAGAGGCAAGCCCATCTGCGCCCGTCCGTGCCTGGACCGCGCCCAGCGCCAGTCCCCCTGATCCCCCTAACCCAGACCCCCCCAGACAACACTACTCAGCAACCACACTCCACTCCCTCAACCCAGGACCACTCCCCACCTGCACCCAAGCCAACCCCAAACCCATGCAGGAACCTTTTACCTGCCATGCTTGCCGGTTCTCCTGCTCCCCCACAAACACCAGAAACACCCACACACCCCACACCAACCCCAACGTTCCCCACAACAAACACCACAACATCCTCACCCACCCCAACAGACCCTACCCCAACAAGCCCCACAACCGTAACACACTCCACAACATCACCACAACCCACAGCAAAACCAAAACCCTCACACCAACACACCCCACAACGTTACCAACACCCCCCACACCAACACTATCACACACCACAACAACAGCCACCACAACCACCTAAACTTCATACTCCTAAACACCCGCTCCATACACAAACATGCGATCGAACTGTGGGACCTTATCACATCAAACTCACCAGACATTGCCTTCCTCACTGAAACGTGGATGAACCCCTCATCTGAGCCTGATATAGCCACTGCCACCCCAGATGGCTGCAAACTCCATCATAGAGACTGTTTGAACAAACTAGGAGGTGGCATCACCATCATACACAAAAACACCATTAAGGTCACCACCAACACACACAACACCCTAGACAGCGCAAAACACATGCACTTCCTAATTCACATAAACAACAACACCACCCTAAGAGGAACCCTCATCTACAGACCACCAGGTCCTCGCCTCCCCTTCTGTGACGCCATCCCTGACACCATCAGCCCTCATGCCCTCACTTCCACAGACTACATCCTCCTTGGTGACTTTAACTTCCACCTGGAGAATCCCCACGACCACAACTCCACATCCCTTCTAGACAACCTCACAAATCTCAGACTCAAACAACTGGTCACATCACCCACCCACTCAGCAGGACACATACTAGACGCAATCTTCACCTCGAGCAACCACATAACCTACACTCACACCACCGAACTCCACAGGACTGACCACCATTGCGTCCACTTCTCCTTCTCCAAACCACCCACACACCACCAACAACACACCACAACCTACCGCATGTGGGACAGGATCCCCACAGAACACCTGAACACCCAACTCACACAGAACCCCCCCAACACCAACAACCCAAACATTGCTCCCCATAACCTCACACAATGGATCACAACCTGCGCAGACTCTCTCGCCCCTCTTAGAAAAAACATCACCACCCACAATATCAAGAACGCCCCCTGGTTCACCACTGAACTCCAAACCTCCAAAAGTGAATGCCGCAAAACAGAGAAAGTTTGGAGACAGGAATCCTCAACCACCAACTTCTCCACCCTCAAAACCACCATACGCGAACATCACCAACTCATACGCACCACCAAAAGGGCATACTACAAGGAAAGCATAGACAGTAACTCACACAACAGCAAGGAACTCTTTACCATCATCAAAGAGCTCTCCAAACCCAAAGCCAGCAACATCGATCCCACTCACACACAACACCTCTGCGACTCCCTCTCCAACCACTTCCACCTCAAAATCTTAGACATACACAACAGCTTCACACCACAGACACTCGACACCCCCACCACAGACACGATCAGCAACGACTCACCCCCCCACCCTACTTCTCACCTGGGCCCCTACCAACGACGAAGAAACCGAAAAAATGATGAATTCCATCCACTAAGGCTCCCCCTCGGACCCCTGCCCACACCGCATTTTCAAGAAGGCCAGCCCAACCATCGCACCCAAGCTTCCCGCCGTAATCAACAGCTCCTTCAACGCCGCCACCTTCCCAGAATCCTGGAAGGACGCAGAAGTCACCGCACTCCTGAAAAAGCCCAAGGCGGACCCTGATTACCTCACCAACTACCGCCCAATTTCGCTTCTCCCCTTCCCCACCAAGGCTGCTGAAAAACTAGTGAACACCCGCCTGTCTCACTTCCTAGAGGAAAGCAGCGCACTCGACGCCTTCTAGTCTAGATTCCGCAAGAACCACAGTACTGAGCCCGCCCTCATCGCTTGTACTGACGACATCAGAACCAGAATCGACAAGGGTGAAACCGCTCACTGATCCTCCTGGACCTCTCCGCTGCCTTCGATACCGTCTGCCACCAAATACTCCGCACACGCCTCCACAACGAAGGGATTCGACACAAGGCCCTAGACTGGCTTGCCTCCTTCCTCACCGAAAGAACCCAGAAAGTCCGCCTCCCTCCCTTCCACTCCACAGCCACAAAGATCATCTACAGAGTCCATCAAGGGTCCTCCCTTAGCCCCACCCTTTTCAACATTTACATTGCCCTGCTCATCAACATCCTCCGACCACACGGAATCACCATCATATCCTACGTAGACGACACCCAGCTCATCAGCTCCCTCACCCGAAACCCCACCACTGCCAAAGCCAACCTCCACGCTGGTCTCCTTGACACCGCTAAATGGATGACAGCAAAACAACTCAAGCTAAACTCCAACAAAACCGAAATCATCATCTTCGGCCCCAACAAAACTATATGGGATGACTCCTGGTGGCCCACCGCCCTAGGATCCCCACCAACACGCTCAAACCACGCACGCAACCTCTGCATAACCCTAGACTCTTCCCTCTCCATGATCCAGCAAATCAACGCCATGCATGTGCTTCTGTGTCCTGACTCTGGTCCCTGAGATGGCGCGGGTCACAGGAGAACGGGCACCGGCCTTCACCACGGAGGAACTGGAGAAGCTGGTGGACAGGGTCCTACCCCTGTATGCCAAGTTGTATGGGTGACCACAGGAGCAGATGAGTTGCCGGATGCCATCCTTGGATGTGTGTGATTGTGGCAGATGCCTGTATGCATGTGTGTTGGATTTGTGGCTGCCCAGCCGTAGACTGTCTGGCATGTACTGTATGTGAGTTGATAACATGGCTTTCAAGAATGGCCGTTCAATAGGGGACGGCATGCCATCTGTATTCGGAGCACACATACAGACGTCTGTTTTTCTGCTCTGTGTGTCCATGCAGGTCAGAGCCCATCAGAAAAGGGGACTGAGGGAAGCCATCGCCAAGGAAGTGTGGACCTTTGGGGTCTACAACCGGTGGACCACCCACTGCAGGAAGCGGTGGGAGGACCTGAGGTGCTAGCCAGGAAGACCCCGGGGAGGCCCAGCTGGGGAAGGCCTTCCAACGAGGAAGGGGTGCCCGTCAGATCCTGACCCCCCAATGGCCCGAATTCTGGCGGTGACCTGTCTGGATTTGGATGGGTGCTTGAAGGCAGCACAGCAGCCCCAAGGGAGTGAGTACCAACACTGTTGTGATACCACTTTGATGGATGTGTTTGGGTGCTGTGGTATATATGCTGTCTAGTGCCAGAAACTCATACAAGTGTGTTCCTGCAGTCCTGACCCCTTAAAGACCCAGGGATGGTGTGAGGTCATGTTTGTGCAGTCCCAATAGGCCTACGGCGGGTCAACTTTCTGTAATCTGGGATGCTTTGTGGGCTCATTGACTCGTGAGTGCATTAGCTGGGCATGGTCTCCCATATGTGTACTCCACACAGTCTATCAGGTCTGTGTTTCCTGTGGGAATTCTGGTGTATTCTTTGGTACTGGCCACTAGTCAGGGGCACAGTCATGACTATTGTTGTAGGTACTGCGTCTAGGTGTGTGATCTTGATGGGAGTGTGTGTGAGCCAGGGATATCCATTCTTTCAGGTATTTACAAAGTTCTCCCATGTTTTGTCTCTCCACCCCTTTGCTCTTGTGTCCTTTGTGTACATCAGCATTATCTGCCGAGGGAGCAGTGGCACTGATGAGTGGGGATGCAGCAGCCCACGGTTCCAAGGAGGCAGAGTCAGTGGATGCCAAGGGGACCAGTGGGTTGGAGGGCGAGGGAAGTACCACAGGAAAGGCAACTACCACTGGCAGTAGTGACTCTGATACCTCCTCCGATGGCAGCTCCCTTGTGCTGGTGGACCCTACTGGGCACACCCATTCTATGTCATCTTCCAGTTGCTCCCCACCCAGTTTCCCGTCCCCGTTCAGCCAGGAGGGTGGGTGTGTAATTCGACCCAGGTACCTCATCCTCGGCCCCAGTCAGCCCTGCTGCCCTCACATAGGAGGCTATTGACCTCCTGAGAACCATCTCTGTAGGGCAGAGAACCAGTGTGAATGCCATCCAGGGGCTAGCATACCAGATGCAGCAATGCAATGCATACCTGGAAGGCATTCACTGTGTCATGTCTGGCCTGCAGAGATCTTTTCAGGCTCTGGCCTCCCCTTTGATGGCAGCCAGTGTCCCTGGTCTTTCCGTCCTACCTCTCACCTCCTCTACCCCTTCCATCATCCCACTCCCTTCACCCATCCCAAGCACACGTCCAGAAAGCCATGCACACAGAACAACACACAAGAAGCACAGAGAGAAACACAAGCACCCCACTTCCCACACAGGCATGCACACACCCAACATACCAAAGCAGAGACAACAACATCCACTTCCCCAGTATGTCAACCTCCCCCGCCGCTCTGTCTGTCCCCTCACCATGCACACCCACATGCACTGCACCCTCAGTCACTGCTGCTGCTCCCATTCATGGAGTCATCACAACATCTGACATCAAGACGTGCACCCCAGACACCACACCTGCACTCACCACAACTACATTCACAGACACTTGCAGCACACTCACCAGAACTGCAGACACCCAGACAACATCCATCTACACTGGCAGCCTGTCTTCTCCCACTGTGTACACCCCTCCTCCTCCCAAAACACTCAGACATTTGCAGACATCCACACAACACACATCCACCACACATCAGCATATTTTACAGGCACCTGCATCCACGGCCGGCACACCTACACCTGGTACAATCACTCCCTCAACCTTCACTCCCATAGCTTTCTCCAAATCCCCGACAACTGCCCCTAAGAAGCTTTTCCTCTCCCATGTTGACCAGTTTGAACCCACTGGCCCACCCCGTCTCATCCCTAAACGTGCCGCTCTCCTTGCCCAGTCCACCCATTCCGCGCCCAAGTCCACCCCAGTCTGCCCTTCCCATTCCTGTGCCCCTTCTCCAGGGAGGAAGAAGCACCGTGTTGACCCAGGTCCCTCTGACAATCCCCGGTCCAAGCCCACTCCCCCACCTTCCAAGGGCAAGCCCAAACTCCCTCTACCTCCCAAACCTAAGCCCAAGCCCCCACTTCCCGACATAAGTCCCCACCCCGCCACACCCTGCCCCTCTTCCCTGAGGTGCTGGCTACCGCATTGATGTCCCTTTCAGTGGAGTACCCTGTGCACATGTGGGAGTCAAGTCCGGCCTATTTTGGTCCTTCAGGGTGTTTACAATGGGCTGAACAATGGCCTTATTTGGAAAATACTTTCTTTTGTTTTAATAAACTTTGACTGCCCAGTAGTGCTGTTGGCACAATATGGTGACGTTGTTCATTGTTTCACTGTTGGGGTGTGATGTGCACATGTGTGTACTTTGGTGCAGGTCTTTCTTGCCTTGTTTCGGGTAAGTACATCTTGTTCTGGTGTGTATGTTGTGGGATGGTGGGAGGGGTTGGGAGTGCGTTGCAAGGTGAGTGTGGTGGGTGTGTAATTGTGTCCTTTCTTCCCATGTGTACTAGATTGCAGTACTTACCGTTGTCGTCTTCGTCGGCGGCCACGGTCGTGGAGGTATATTGCAAGGAGCAACACTGGCATTATTTCCAACTCTCTCTCCATGTCTGTGTCAGCGTGTTGTGTGTGCCTCCAGTGAGTGTTTCCTTTTATTTTGTTCGTTTTCACCACGCTTTTGCGTGGCAGTGGTTCCCACCCTGGAACTGCCGGCTGTCTTGTACTTCATTATTTGGTGGGTGGGTAGGTCCTTTCTGCTGGCCTGTGGGCAGCCTCCTCCATCCTCGCCAGAACTACAATGATGGTGGTGTGTGGATGGACCGCTACTTGTTTCTCTTGTGCTTCATTACTTGGCGGTCCGGTCCGCCAGCTTGTTGGCGGTAGTTGCCACCACTGCCAGCGAGGCAGCATTTACCACCAAGTTCCTAATGACCACCTATAAGACCTAGCAAAATCTAAAAATGTAGCCTCTTTATCCTCTTTTGCCACTCCTCGTATCAGCCACCTCCTCTCATGAGGGCCATAAAGTGTGAGGATAACCCAAAACTACCTGTAATCCACAATCAATAAGGATCCGGTTCAAGACTGTGAGAGGAAAGATGGGGGCAAGGAAGGATAATGAGATTAATGAAGATTAACAGTAAGTAATGGACGCATTTCGTCCTCAATCTTTCCTTTTTCCAGTACTTACTTAATGAGGATGTAGCAGAGCAGTAATTTCATGACCTTAACACTTCTTTGTTAGAAATAGGGGGCCATATTTATAGGCCCCTAGCAGCACAAGAGTGTCACTTTTTGTTATGCTCCTGTAGCGCTAAGCACAGTGCCGTATATACAAGGTAGCATTAAGCCACTTTTTGTGGCTTAACACCACCTTGTAAATATAGTCCCTTCCCACACAGCACTGTGCGTGGAAGGGGCGTGCAATGAGTGTTGCTGTGGGCGTGCCACAACAACACCCATTGCTTTTTGACGCTGCCTCAGATTTATGAAATCTCGTAAACCTGAGGCAGCACCAAAATCTAACGTCACACCCAGGGGTGGTGTTAGCAGGGCGCAATGAGGAGGAAATACTTTTATATCTCCTTGTTTTTTGCTTTTTCTATGCGTGCTGCATTCTTCCGCATGCATAGAAAAAGCAAAATGCCAGAAAGTATTGTTTATGTGCAGGAAGGTGTACCTTCCTGCACATAAACAATCATTTGAAAATTACGCTTTGGCAGTTCTGTGTGTGCTGCATTGTGCCAGTCAAGTGCCAAGTGTTTTCTGCCTGCAGGCTCACTGGACCGTTTTCGGTCCCTTTGTGCTATGGTCACATTCAACTTTGGTGCTGTGCTTAATTACTTTAAATGTACCCTTTAACAGTTATGAGGCTTAACTAGAATTCCCTCTAATAACTATATGGCCAACCATATTAACATGTGGTTGGCATGCCCCTGTGCAACTGTGTAGCCACCCGTTTTAACATGCACTTGGCATGCCCCCATTTACTTTGTTGTCCAGCCACTATTTAGACACTGTCAGACTTGTCTAGATTAAATAATAATATATCTAGGAATTAGAATATGCGGTCACATGTATGACATTCATAATTACTTAGGTTTGAATATGTACTAATGCCTCTTTAACATAATGTACCAAATGAATTACTCAATGCTTATTTGTTTTTGTCTGGATGAACTTTACAAGGATGTGACTCTGTTTTCGATTTTTTGATTACATTGTTACTGACCTATGTCAGACACTAATATGAGCCATATGAACTATATACGGGAGAAACAATTACTCTAACTTGAATAAGAGGTATCTTAATTCAATTGAATCCACTTTCTCCACAAGCTCCCTTCCTATTTGCATGATACTGTTGCCACATTGGTATGAGGGAATTTATCTTCTTTTTTCTTCTTTCATAAACATTTATCTTTTAATCACTTATTGGCATCGGGCCATAGGTACTAACATCCTTTTCTTGTCTACTAAAATTAAGCACTAGCAATTTGCCAGCACCACTTATCACTTCAATATCTTTATTAATGTAGCCACATGATTGGATTTTGCAAGACCTTTAAAATACATCTCTCTCAAGACTGGAGAATTAACAACTTGGATACCTATACATTATCTTATGTGACAAATATCACTTTACTCTAGGAAGTCATAGGTGTTACCCTCTTTTTCCTCACTTCAAATATGGTGGTGGACACAATAGTTTATTGACACATTTCAGTTGCTCACTGAAACCTCTGACACTTGTCTTTTCAGCCTTGAGAAAGCCCCAGGCTGTCAAACCAATTAGGGGTCAAAACACATGTTGACTTCCACTGCAATTGTATTATTGTAGAACACCTTATACAGGAGAAATGTGGAAATACTCAGTGTCAATAAAAGAAAAAAAATGATAGATACAAGAAAGGAGCTTACATTGTCTTATTTAAGGATGAACTCACTTACTTGATTGTTGCATGAACTAAAAGTAAGCTGGTTCCATCCTCAAACCAAGCCCACCACCAACTGTGGAAGCTAAAGATGAGCAGTTCCAACTGCAAATCCAAGCCCATCAGAGGAATAACAGGGAATGGCTAGATCAGGATTAATCTATCAATTGCAGAAGCTAAACATAAACTAGATCCAATCCAAACCACAAGTCCATCAAGAGTAAAATAGGGAACCTGCTAGACCAAGGATTAATTAACCAACTGCAATAAGAACACACAGGACCTTATAACATTGGCGGTAAATTCCACCTACTGCCACAGTGACGGACTACAAAAGATCGTTGCCGTTACTACCTACTATCCACCATAATATGACCGTAGCCGGAATTCTGCCAGAAGGCTGGCGGAATTCCGGCTGCGGTCATGGCGGCGAACGGTGGTGAGGTGGCGCTGCTTCCAGCAGCAGCGCCACGCCAGTAGAACGCCACTGACTGTATCATGACACATGGTACGTCCTGGTGGTGTTACGCTGGTGGACGCTGCTGCTGGCAGCAGCACGGCATCCCGTCTCCTGCCGGAGGACCCCCTGTAAGCAGGCAAGTCGGGTTTTCCATCAGGGATGGGGGTGGGGGGTGTTTTGTGTGTGGGGGTGTGTGTGTGATTGTTTTTGTATACGTGCATGCATGTATGAGGTGTGTGGAATGTGTGTGTGCATGAATGGGTGTGAGTGTACGTGTATGTTGTGTCGCGTGAATGCGTGTGTGCTTTTATGTGTGTTAGTGTGTGTTGCAGTGTGTGTTTTCGTGGTGGTAAGATTGCACACGAAAACCATGGTGGTAGGCGGGGTCATAATCCTGGGGGTGGGACAGTGACGGCTGCCTGGCTGGAGACCAAAGTCTCCAGCCTGGCGGCTGTTACTGCCCTGGCGGATGGAGTGGTACATTGGTGGTTTGGCTTGAGCCAAACCGCCAGTGTCATATTTTGGGGAAAGGTACTGCCAGCCTGTTGGCAGTACCTTTCTCCAAAATAACACCATCCGCCAGGGTCATAATGAGGGCCACAATGTTTAGTCAAGAGTCCAAAGCAAGGACTCAAACCTAGGACCGCAGATTCAAACATCTAGGCCCGATATCCTTCTAGATAGAGGAAAGCTAGCTCAAACCTTAAACCAAAGCCCAGAAGGAGCAAAGAGGACTGCTAGACTCGGGATTGATCCCTGACTGTAGAAGCTTCAGTTCCAAACTAGGGATGTGCAAAATGTGTGTATTTTTCTTTCGCATGATTACACAAAATTATCCATTATTATTGTTATAAATTTGGTCTCTAGTTGGCAGAGATATGCACCCTTGTCCAAGCAGAGACCACAATGCTAGTTAGGGTAAGTCGCAACACAATCCAAATTATCCTATGGTCAGACTCTGGTAGCTTAGCACAGAGCAGGCAGGCTTAACTCAAAAGGAAATGTGTAAAGTATTTGTGCAATAAATCATACAGTAACACAATGAAAGCACTGCAAAATGTACTCCACACCAGTTTAGAAAAATAGATAATATCTATCTGAATAAAATAAGACCAAAATGACCAAAATCCAATTTGATCAAGAGGAGATATCACTTTTTAATGACTCTCAATCCTTAGGAATCGGTGGTTATATACTTGTAACACACAGTACCTGGGATGTGTCAAAAATAAAGATGCACAGGGGCCACAGAGGAGGAGATGCACTGAAAAATGAGGCACTGCATCAGATCTTCTTGCACATCACAGGCGATGTGTCATTTCTTTCCATGTTGCAAGGTGATGCGTCGATTTCCAGGAGAGCAGCCTTGGTTCCTCACTGCTATGCAGTGATATTTTGATGCACAGGGGCGATGCGTTACAAATCCTTGATGCCCTGGTAGAAGGCACAGGTGCTACGTTGATCCGGTGGGCAATGCAGCGATTTTTCCACTGCAAGGCAGGCACTGTGTCGATTTCTGCAGGCGCTGTGTTGATTTTCCAATGCGTTGGAATTTCCCTCTCTGGGGTGAAGTTTTTGAGATCCTGAGACTTCAGAACAGTAGGCAAGCTCCATCTAAGCCCCTGGAGCACACTTGTGGGGAAGTCTTTCCAGCAGAGTCAGAGGCTAGCAGGCAGCAGGGCAACAAACAGGGCAGCAGTTCTTCTCAGCAAAGCAGTCCCGATGAGTCCTTTGAGCAGCCAGGCAGTCCCTCTGACAGAGTCCAGGTGTAGATCCAGAAGTGTCTGATTTGGTGGGGTCAGAGACACAGTTAATATACCCATAAATGCCTTTGAAGTTGGGGTAACTTCAAAGAGTGATTTGGAAGTGCACAAGTTCACCTTTCAACCCTGTCCTGTCTAGTACAAACATGCAATAGGCCACCCTAGTTACAACTTACTTGCATATAATATGAATTGCAGAGATATGTAATTTGAATACAATAATGCATACCTCTCGAGTCTTTTCTACAAACATACAAAAATTGCTTTTGTTAATATCTAAATATATATAAATGCAATCATTGTTGGAAATGGCCCTTTCTGCAGGGTTATCCCCAAACTTTTTTCCTTCTTCCTCCTATTTTTTCAGGTCTGTTTTTGCTGGTTTGCTGTCTCTGCGCACTTTGCCACTGCTAATCAGTGCTAAAGTGCAAGTGCTCCCTAGGTAAATTAAACGGTTAATTGGTTTATCCATGATTGGCATATTTGATTTACTGGTAAGTTCCTAGTAAAGTGCACCGAAGGTGCCCAGGGCCTGTAAATCAAATGTTACTAAAGGGCCTGCAGCACTGATTGTGCCACCCACATAAGTAGCCCTGTAAACATGGCTCAGACCTGCCACTGCAGTGTCAGTATGTGCAGTTTTAAACTGCCAATTCGACTTGACAAGTGTATCCATTTGCCAGGTCTAAACCTTCCCGTTTACTACATGCAAGGCACCCCTAAGGTAGGCCGTAGGTAGCCTCATGGGCAGGGTGCAGTGTATGCTTAAGGTAGGACATATACTAGTGTGTTTTATATGTCCTAACAGTGAAATATTGCCAAATTTGGTTTCCACTGTGTAAGGCCTATCTCTCTCATAGGTTTACATGGGGGCTTCCTTTAAATATCCTTAAACCACAGAGGGGGTCATTCTAACCCTGGTGGTCCGAGACCGCCAGGGCTAAAATGACAGAAGCACCGCCAACAGGCTGGCGGTGCTTCCCTGCCCATTCTGACCGCGGCGGTAAAGTCGCGGTCAGAAAACCGGGTCCGCCGGTTTCCCGCCGGATTTCCCCCGGCTGGGCAAATCCGCCAGGGCAGCGCTGCAAGCAGCGCTGCCCAGGGGATTCTGACCCCCTTCCCGCCAGCCTGTTTCTGGCGGTTTACACCGCCAGGAAGAGGCTGGCGGGAACAGGTGTCCTGGGGCCCCCTGCACTGCCCATGCCACTGGCATGGGCAGTGCAGGGGCCCCCTAACAGGGCCCCAGCCTGCTTTTCACTGTCTGCCTAGCAGACAGTGAAAAGCGCGACGGGTGCAACTGCACCCGTCGCACACCTGCAACACCGCCGGCTCCATTCGGAGCCGGCTTCAATGTTGCAGGCCCCCTTCCCGCTGGGCCGGCGGGCGCTAACATTGATAGCGCCCGCTGGCCCAGCGGGAAGGTCGGAATGCCGCCAGCGGTCTTTTGACCGCATGGCGGCAGATTGGAGGTTCCCGCATGGCGGGCGGCGGTAGGAATGAGGGCCAGAGTCCCTTTGAGAGCAGAATTTTTTTTTGAGTTTAGGGTCTCTGAATTCAAAGTTTAAACACATATCTTTTAGTGAAGTTGGTTTTTAAATTATCTGTTTGAAAATGCTACTTTTAGAAAGTAAGCTTTTTCTTGCTTATACCATTCTGTGACTCTGCCTGTTTGTGGATTGTCTGTTTGGGTCAGTTTGTCAAATGGGCTGTTTTGCACCTCTCTAGACAGTGACTCAAAAGGGGGAGGGTGTAGCCTGCATATCCTGATGAGCCATCTGAGCTAGGGAGGAGGGAGGAGTGGTCATTCACACCTGAAAGGACTGTGCCTGCCCTCAGACAATGCAGGGTCCGACTCACTGGTATGCGTGTGGGGCCTGGCCTGGACAAGGAAGGATCTTGCCAACACTTGAGACTTTGCTTTGAAGTTTGCCAACTTCAAAGGCAGAACTGGGTATAAAAAGAAAAACCAAAATGCCAGACTTTTAGAATCTTTCTGGAATCAAGAGGAACCTCTGCCCAGGAGAAGAGCTGAAGGAGGAGTACTGTCCCTTTGCTGTGCTGCTTTGCTGGACTGGCCTGCAGTTGCTGCTTCTGCCTGAAAAGAGAGCAAAGGGTGAACTTTGCAGTGTGTCCTGCTTGGGAAAATTCTCCAAGGGCTTGGAGTAGAGCTTGCTTCCTTTTGGAAGTCTCAGGAACATCAAAGACTTCAGTTTCCTAGACCTGCAGCACTGGGAACTGTGTGTTTTGTGCTGTTCAAGAGGAGAAACCACTGCAACGCCACCAATAACGCCACTGGCCTGCACCGTGACCTGCCGACGCCACACGGAGTCACATTGCCCCGCTTCGCACCGCGACCCTGGTCTCCCCGACGCCGTCATCGGACGACTTCACCGAGCCGCTGCTCACACTGCGACCTGTAGGCCCCGCACTCCGGCATCGCCTGCTCACACCGCAGCCTGGGCATCCCAGACGCCACCGCTCCTGCTAACACCGGCGCCGCTGCCTGCACCGTGGCTTGTGGACACCGCTTGTGAGGTACAGGAAGCACCGTCCCTCACCGCAACCCCGGTCCACTGACGCTGGCACCATCGACTCCTGTGTCATCGCCAGGCATCCTGCCTGCACTGTGGCCTGTGGACACCGCTCGTGAGGGTCACAAAGCATCGTCCTGTCCTGCACCGCTGGCTTGGGCCTACCGACGACAGCACTTCAGCAATGACGACGCTGCTGCCTGCACTGTGACCTGTGGACACCGCATGTCGCACTGCCCCGCTTCACACAGCAGCCCTGGTCTCACCGACGCCAGTGGATGCCGTCACCGAGCCGCTGCCTGCACAATGACCTGTGGGCACCCCGCGTCGCATCATCCAGCTTCACACCGCAACCCCGACGCCATCCACGCTGGCTCACCTGACTTCATAAGCCTGGAGTTCGATCCGCAACGTGTGTGACCTCAAGGGCCCGACGACTCCTGCACCGACTCCGGAACCGACACCACAACATCAGCGACGCTGCTCTCCAGAGCTCACCATGAGGATCACGACGCCCTGCAAATCCAAGGTACTGTTTGTGGGTCTTCCCGACAATGTAGCTGGCACGCAATGCCAATCATTATATAGTAATACCACATAATTATAGAAACATTATAGGAAACTTGATTAGATGACCAAAGGAAAGATACCACCTGTCACCTCAAATAAATATCAAAAATAACATCCAAACGTCCAGATATACTTCCATCAAACATACCCACACATTCACATACAATACCACTCACCCACTAATAAAAGCATCAATACAAAACAAATTACATCAATTATTACAATACTAAATACTTAATGATCTTCAGTCTATAACTGCTCAACTCTAGTCAGTTTCAAAGTCTGTTAATTTCAATGTGTGCTGGCTGAATCAGCTCTAGTTTCAATCTACACCCAATATAACATAATGAACAGTCTATGTGGATAGAGTATGCCAGTATAATTACATGTAAGTTCAATATGGATTGGATACGCCGACGCGCGTTTCGGTGTATGATCTTCCAACAGAACCACCTTCTTCAGGGCTGTCCAATTCCAAAGATTTCTTTAAGGGATGATTGTTTAAGGTAACTTGAAATTATAGGCTTCTCCACTCCAATATGATAGAATACGGCATCTCTCTTATGCAATTATTTACCTACTGTACATCACTCAGGCTCTCATGAATCCCAGAGAGCTAGACCTATAAACTGTACGCAGCAAACAATAGTAGATGGCTACCAGATGGTATACTTCAGATGTCCTATTATGGTATATTCTCAGTGGCCTTATGTGTTCCTCTGTGACCAATCCCGCACGTGATGGCCCAAAGTCGGGAATCTGCATACTGTGCCTATAAAGTCCATATGTTCCATATTGCGCAGACGGATCCCTGTATGCCAGGACCCCTGATAGGGTTATCGGTCCTTTGTGTGAGGGCAGGCCACTGGCCTTTGAAGTGTAAGAGATAGCCCCCCCCCCCCTCAGCCCTTTCTGCACAGGGAGACCCTTTATGCAGATGAATGCAAATGTGCCTGAGTATCCTGTGTTTCTGGCTGTCTGGGAGGGATGCACAAGGGGAGCTGTCAACCAGCACAGATCAGACAAGGATTGGAGACAGGTTGTAAGGCACAGATGGCAGTAAGTGAAGAGAAATGCCCACTTTCCTAAAGTGGAATTTCTAAAATATTAATATTAAATCCAACTTCACCAGTAAGCAGGATTTTCTATTTCCATTCTGGCTATACTAAACATGACAGGGCCACTCCTTTCAGATCAGAATTTACCACTTAAAACTAAATAAGGGCAGTTCTAATCCTGGCCTATGAGAGGAGCAGGCCTCACAGAAGTGTAAAACTAATTTGTGAGTTTTCCCCTACCAGGACATGTATAACACGTAAATACATGTCTTGCCTTTTACTTACATGGCACACTGACCAATAGGTTACCCAGGGCCTAAATTAGGGGTGACTTATATGCAGAAATGGGGGAGTTTAAGGCTTGGTAAGCAGTTTTAAATTCCATGTTGAAGTGACAACGAAACTGCACACACAGGCCTTGCAATGGCAGGCCTGAGACATGGTTAAGGGGCTACTTATGTGGGTGGCACAACCAGTGCTGCAGGCCCACTAGTACCATTTAACCTACAGGCCCTGGGCATCTCAAATGCACTTTACTGGGGACTTACAAGTAAATTAAATGCCAATTGGGTCGGAACCAATGTTATCATATTTAGGGGAGAGAGCACATGCACTTTCACACTGGTTAGCAGTGGTAACATGTCCAGAGTCCTAAAGTCAACAAAAATTAAGTCAGAAAAAGAGGAGGCGGAAGGCAAAATGTTTGTGGTGGCCCTTCAAAGAGGGCCATTATCCAACAATTATGCAAAATGTAAATCTGTCATTTCATGCTATATATTAGAGCAAAATTTACCTACACTTCAATTTTTGAGCTTCACTGCACGAAACAATAGCACAGCGAACAACAGCCACTCACATTCTGTTGTTCCTGTTTTACAGTGACTTGCAAGTTTGTGGTCATTTTGTACTGTGGCTTATGTGCCATTACACAATGTAACATGAGAGAATGTTTCACTTCCTTGTATAATATGCAATCTTCTTATAATTTGCTTGTGTGCATCAGGGTATTGCCATTTGATCGCAGGTGTGGAAACAGGATTATTGTTGCACTGTTACTGCAGTGAACAATGTCCCCCCCATGCACTATTCTGGGTTTCATGGCTGAGACTTATCAATGTCTTATGGTGCTGTCAAAACATATTTCAGTTAAATCTGAGCTGGTGAGTCACCATACTTCTCCAGTAATCATGTGTAATACTTGTATTTATTTGATGTTCATTTCATGTTCTCATATCCTCAATCGCAGTTGAATTATTTATCCCATGTACGTGAAGGAACATTCAATCACACTGATGCAGGGTCTCTACGTTCGACACCCTTTAATCACTGATGTCGGAAGTGTAAGTCAATCATCATTCCATAGCATTGAATGTTGAGAGCTGAAGTTAATACTGAGTCGTGCACTTCTTAGACAAATAGGTGCAGGCATCAGGTTCCTAGAAGTTGGGTTCACCCAAGTGGAGTGCACTTGCCCATTTCCTGTGTTTTTAGGTATTTTTCTCGATGATCTTTGGCTATGGAGCTGTGAGCTAGGGGTTAGTTTGGTATTCTCTATTGCCCAGGCTAGGAAGGACATAAACTGTGTGTCCATGGCATATAGCCTGATCTTGGACTTCCTTATAAACTCACTACATCATGTGGAGGTTACAGGTAAAGAGGAAACACTATAAATTAAGGGTTCCCCCCATGGCAATGTAGATGAAGGGTAGAGTGCTAGTCCATTTTCTGTATTTGGAGATTGTAGATTAACCTGTAATAATTACGATTTTCTATGCATATGGATTGATGCAATAGTATTTGGCTGGTTTAACTTCTTCTTAGTGCATCCTTATAGGCATGAATAGGCATGAATGTTGTAGGGATGAAATATAACCTATCATATTTCTAGAATAGTCCAGGTCAACCTTGATCGCATGGTTTAACCTGCTGTGACTTTGGTTCCCTTTTAGAGCCCCTGCAGGGCTTGTTCTTGAAGTTTTTGAACCATGTTATTAGTTTGGTTAGAACCACTATAGGGTTGGGGATTGATATGTCACAAGGCTAGAATTATGGATTGAGTTTTTGATCTACTTTGTTCTCTCTTATGTGATGGTTTTGGAAAAACCCTGGGCGCAATTTAAATGAGGCAGGCATAATTTTTTTTTTTTTGAGGATCGGATGTTACGCTATTATGCCACATTGCGTAATTGCACTGATCAGTGTCCCCTCTGTGCACTACTCTGGGTCTTGAGGCAGAGAATTTCAACATCCTATGGTGCTTTCAAAACAGTACTCCACTTAAATCTGAGCTGGTGAGTCACCACACTTCTCCAGCAATCATGTGTAATACCTGTATTTATTTGATGTTCATTTCTTGTTCGAATATCCTCATATTGCAGTTGAATTATTTATCCCATGTATGTGAAGGAACATTCAACGACACTGATGCATTTTGGGCCGAAACTCTTCTTCATGGGAAATTTTCATGCAAAGGAATACACAATGCACCTTATAAACAAGCATTTGCAATGCAACGGGTCTCGCATTTCTCTGAGTTAGAGCTATTAGCAGTTGTAAACGCCCAACTGGACTTTTCTTGCCACTTTAAATGGAAAAAAAGAGCGCGATCACGCTGCTACAGTTTACTCGTAGTGAAACCCATCGGTAAAAGTGCAATTAT
The DNA here is from genome assembly GCF_031143425.1 of Pleurodeles waltl. Lineage (NCBI taxonomy): Eukaryota > Metazoa > Chordata > Amphibia > Caudata > Salamandridae > Pleurodeles > Pleurodeles waltl. Next base: position 500,519,493 of record NC_090447.1, read on the forward strand.
CTACATAACCGGCAAAAGTATAATTAACTATGTAACAGGGTCGATGTCATGGAAAGCGCTTGACTTCTGCCAAGCGAGATCGCGCTGCGAACAAAGATAAAAAGTAGTCCACAAACCGGACAGAAAACAGTGAGACTCGCATGTTTTCAGTACTTGGTCGCTGCGCTGGAGGAGGTCTAAACTCCGGAAAAGGCATGACGTATGCATGTCTTGCACTAATGAAAGCAAACAGATTTTAACAGGCAAGCCCACAAACCAATGAAAGACACTGACGTGACATGGACGGGGCCCGAGCCCTTTTCTGACTCCTAAAGCTTCTCACAAGCGAAACGCATGCGCAAGCGCATGCGTTGCAGGCTCAAACCTATAAAGGAGTCCAATGAACAGAACCACAAAATTAATATGCCCTTGTGAGGAGTACAACCCCTCCAGGGAAACGGAAATGAAGAAACAAAGTGAAAAAACAAAGTGAGAACCTATTTTGCTAGCATGCACTGACTGTGCTTCTGACGTGCCACGTGAATCACGTGCCGACGAGGTCTGTTTGTGTTATTGCCCCACTGGTGTTAGTGATGATCTCTGGTGCAGCCTATGAGGAAATTATTGGGAGAAATCAACGTGATTGAGTTATTTAATAATAATAATGCTGCTTCCTAAAACTTATCAGAAATGTTCGAGTTGCGTCAAAATCTAAGCATACATTACACATCTGTACAAATATTTAGAACATTGATACCCCGCTTGGTTTCTAAACATGTCCTGTGACCGGTTCTGGCCAGGAGTCCACTTGGCTCCACCAGCCTGCCCCCATGCCCCCGTGCCCCTGATCCCTCCGACTGCCGCCTGGACAGCAGTTCGAGGCCCTCCTCCACCCGCAGGGACCCGCCTGCGCCTCATCCCTGGTGCCTAGTGGTAGGCATTCCCTGGTTTTGTCGTGTAAGTAATCCTTCTGTGTTTTTACTTTTGTAATTTGTATCGCCGTTGTATTGCCGTTTTTTTCGTCCTTATTGTCATAGCCATACTTTCCTGACCCGTTGTGTTTTTCTGCGCTGCTTTGCATAGTGCGTTCTGCCCCCGTTCTCCCCCTGGTATTTCTTCATTGCCTGTTTTTCACCGCCCGTTTCTTCCGGCTCCGGCCGGTCACTGGTTCCCCCTGCCGCTGCCTCCCCTGCGGCCCACCCCCTCACACACCTATTGGCCCTCCTTCCCACCTCCCAGCTGCTCCACCCTCCCACCCCACCCTCTTAATGGCGGACGCTGCGTGGCCACACCAGAGGCAAGCCCATCTGCGCCCGTCCGTGCCTGGAGCGCGCCCAGCGCCATTCCACCTGATCCCCCTAACCCAGACCCCCCCAGACAACACTACTCAGGAACCACACTCCACTCCCTCAACCCAGGACCACTCCCCACCTGCACCCAAGCCAACCCCAAACACATGCGGGGACCTTTTACCTGCTATGCTTGCCGGTTCTCCTGCTCCCCCACAAACACCAGAAACACCCACACACCCCACACCAACCCCAACGGTCCCCACAACAAACACCACAACATCCTGACCCACCCCAACAGACCTTACCCCAACACCAACAAGCCCCACAACCGTAACACACTCCACAACATCACCACAACCCACAGCAAAACCAAAACCCCCACACCAACACACCCCACAACGTTACCAACACCCCCCACACCAACACTATCACACACCACAACAACAGCCACCACAACCACCTAAACTGCATAATCCTAAACACCAGCTCCATACACAATCATGCCATCGAACTCTGGGACCTTATCACATCAAACTCACCAGACATTGCCTTCCTCACGGAAACGTGGATGAACCCCTCATCTGAGCCTGATATAGCCACTGCCACCCCAGATGGCTGCAAACTCCATCATAGAAACTGTTTGAACAAACTAGGAGGTGGCATCACCATCATACACAAAAACACCATTAAGGTCACCACCAAAACACACAACACCCTAGACAGCGCAAAACACATGGACTTCCTAATTCACATAAACAACAACACCACCCTAAGAGGAACCCTCATCTACAGACCACCAGGTCCTCGCCCCCCCTTCTGTGACGCCATCCCTGACACCATCAGCCCTCACGCCCTCACTTCCACAGACTACATCCTCCTTGGTGACTTTAACTTCCACCTGGAGAATCCCCACGACCACAACTCCACATCCCTTCTAGACAACCTCACAAATCTCAGACTCAAACAACTGGTCACATCACCCACCCACTCAGCAGGACACACACTAGACGCAATCTTCACCTCGAGCAACCACATAACCTACACTCACACCACCGAACTACACAGGTCTGACCACCACTGCGTCCACTTCTCCTTCTCCAAACCCCCCACACACCACCAACAACTCACCACACCCTACGGCATGTGGGACGAGATCCCCACAGAACACCTGTACACCCAACTCACACAGAACCCGCCCAACACCAACGACCCAAACATTACCCCCCATAACCTCACACAATGGATCACAACCTGCGCAGACTCTCTCGCCCCTCTTAGAAAAAGCATCACCACCCGCAATATCAAGAACGCCCCCTGGTTCACCACTGAACTCCAAACCTCCAAACGTGAATGGCGCAAAACAGAGAAAGCTTGGAGACAGGAATCCTCAACCACCAACTTCTCCACCCTCAAAACCACCATACGCAAACATCACCAACTCATACGCAAAAGGGCATACTACAAGGAACACATAGACAGTAACTCACACAACAGCAAGGAACTCTTTACCATCATCAAAGAGCTCTCCAAACCCAAAGCCAGCAGCATCGACCCCACTCACACACAACACCTCTGCGACTCCCTCTCCAACCACTTCCACCTCAAAATCTTAGACATACATAACAGCTTCACACCACAGACACTCGACACCCCCACCACCGACACGATCAGCAACGACTCACCCCCCCCCAACCTACTTCTCACCTGGGCCCCTACCAACGGCGAAGAAACCGAAAAAACAATGAATTCCATCCACTCAGGCTCCCCCTCGGACCCCTGCCCCCACCGCATTTTCAACAAGGCCAGCCCAACCACCGCACCCAAGCTTTGCACCATAATCAACAGCTCCTTCAACACCGCCACCTTCCCAGACTCCTGGAAGCACGCAGAAGTCACCACACTCCTGAAAAAGCCCAAGGCGGACCCTGATGACCTCACCAACTACCGGCCAATTTTGCTTCTCCCTTTCCCCGCCAAGGTTGCTGAAAAACTAGTCAACACCCGCCTGTCTCACTTCCTAGAGGAAAGCAATGCACTCAACGCCTCCTAGTCTGGATTCCCCAAGAACCACAGCACTGAGACCACCCTCATCGCTTGTACTGATGACATCAGAATCAGAATCAACAAGGGCGAAACCGTTGCACTGATCCTCCTGGACCTCTCCACTGCCTTCGATACCGTCTGCCACCAAATACTCCGCACACGCCTCCACAACACAGGGATTCGACACAAGGTCCTAGACTGGCTTGCCTCCTTCCTCACCGAAGGAACCCAGAAATCCGCCTCCCTCCCTTCCACTCCACAGCCACTAAGATCGTCTACGGAGTCCCCCAAGGGTCCTCCCTCAGCCCCAACCTTTTCGACATTTCCATGGGCCCGCTCGCCAACATCCGCCGACCACACGGAATCACCATCATATCCTACACAGACGACACCCAGCTCGTCATCTCCCTCACCCGAAACGCCACCACGCCAAAGCCAAACTCCACGCTGGACTCCTTGACACCGCTAAATGGATGACAGCAAACCACCTCAAGCTAAACTCCAACAAAACCAAAATCATCATCTTCGGCCCCAACAAAACTATATGGGACGACTCCTGGTGGCCCACTGCCTTAGGATCCCCACCAATGCCTGCAAACCACGCACACAACCTCGGCATAATGCTAGACTCTTCCCTCTCCATAACACAGCAAATCAACGCCATCACCGCCTCCAGTTTCAACATCCTCTGCATGCTACGAAAAACCTTCAAATGGATTCCCATAGAGACCAGAAATAACGTCACCCATGCACTCATCAGCAGCAGGCTATACTACGGAAATCCCTCTATGCCGGCACCACACTCAAGCTCAAGCAAAAACTCCAGACGATCCAGAACGCAGCCGCCCGCCTCATCCTGGACCTTACACACCATGAACACATCTCCTCACACCTCAGAGCCCTTCACTGGCTTCCAATCGACAAAAGGATCACCTTCAAAATCCTCATCCATGCACACAAATCCCTCCACAACACTGGACCAACCTACCTCAACGAAAGAGTGAACTTCCACACTCGCCACCTCCGCTCCGCCGACCTCGCACTCGCCACAGTCCCCCGCATCCAACGCGCCACCACTGGAGGCAGATCCTTCTCCTACCTTGCCTCCAAAAATTGGAATTCCCTCCCCACCAACCTCCGCAAGACTGAGAACCTCCTGCTCTTCAGAAAAAACCTCAAGACATGGCTTTTCCAACAGTAATCGGCCTCCCCCCTCCTTACCACTCCCACCCCCAGCGCCTTGAGACCCTTACAGGTGAGTAGGGCGCTCAATAAATTTTTTTGATTGATTGATTGATGGATTGAAACATGTGCCAACGAAATTTGGATATGCTATTGCCCCACTAATGTTAATGATGTTCGCTAGTGCAACATGTGAGGAAATTATTGTGAGAAGTAAATATGGTTAGATTTTTTTCTAAAGTGATTGCACCGTATCCTCAGAACAACATGAATTACATCTAGATCTAAGCATGCATTGAAAGCTTCCATTCAGCATGGAAATGCTGAAAATATTCATACGCTCACTGCTTTCCTTTGCCAATCGTCTCCCCACTGGCGTGCCTTCCAAATACCATGCTGCTACCCATAAAAAAAAATATAAAAAAGATTGTTGAAGCCATTCTGCTGTCTCCCTCTCAAGCTGTGAAATGCATGCCATATTGAAACAGAGATGAATGTAGCTGTCTCAAATGGAAAAACCCAACAAAAAATTTAAATAACAGAGTTTTATATCTAATGAACTAAAAACTAGTGTTGCTACCTGTCACAAAGTGCACTGATAGTCACTCAGTGATTTGTAATGTATCTCGGTGTACCAAAATGGCATTCTGCGTCAGTGTTATTCATATTTATTAATTATAAATCTTCCACATAAATGTGTATAAATCCCCAAAAAGTAAAGTCACTATCAATTCTACAAGCAAAAATCCCCTAGCACCATACTGTTAATTCAATGACTGAAATCCAGAAAAAACTTACAAGAATGGTATTTCAGGGAGGGTGCACAACATGTGTCAAAAGCAGTTGCTTAGGAAATTAATATAAATAGTAAATGTATGAATTCTCATAGAAAACAGCTGGATTCTGGTCTGCTATTTAGTCCTTTCGAGGTCAAAGTATAAAGTTTCTTAATCCAATAGATTTGTCTCTCTAGTAACAGTTTTTTGATGTCAACCCATTCTCTGGGATGTACTGTCTCTAATACTGTATATTGCCCATATGTTCAATCAACCTTGTTTTGATTTTGCGTTCAGTTTTCCCCAGGTATCCTACGCCACATAAGCATTTCAAAAGATAAATAACGTTTTTGGAGTCACATGTGGCACTGGTCTGCAATATGATTTTCATTCCTTTGTGCGGGTGAGTGACAATGGTAGTTTTGATGATATTATTGTAGTTGCTACAATTCAAACATGGGTCAGTCCCTTTATGTTTTTCTCTCTTGGGGCTCTTATTGCATTGTTTCAAAAGTTCCTTTAGGTTCTTGGATCTCTCATATGCAAACAGGAAGTTCCTGAAAAATACCCAGAAAATCCTCTTCCGTCTGAAGCATGGGCCAATATTTTATTATGATCTTCTTAAGTTGCGGACTTCTAGTGGAATATTTGGAGGCGAACACAACACTTTTGGTGATACAATCAAATTTGTTTTGTGTCAACAATTGAGTTCTGTCAATGAGATTAAGTCCCTCATTATAACCCTGGCGGACGGTGTTAAAGCGGCGGTAAGACCGCCAACAGGCCAGCCACTTTAACACTCCGACCGCCACGGCGGTACAAACAAACAGCGCGGCGGTCACCGCCAACAGACAGGCGGAAGACAATGTACCGCCCACAGTATCACAACCCACCAATCCGCCACCTTTTCCGGGGCGGATTCACCGCGGATAAAAACACGACGGAAACAGCCATTACAAAAGGAAAACGCTCACCTCTACACACTCCACGAGGAAGGAGGGCACCATGGAGCCGGAACTCCATATTCTGCCAGCGCTGGTCTTCCTGCTCCTCTACGAGGATCATCAACGCCGGCGGCGAAGACCACGCTGAGTACTGCACCTACGACATAGGGGAGGGGGGAGGCAAAACCACAGGGACACACACACTCAACACCATAACCCCCACCCCGACCCTCACCCACTACAACACACACACCAATGCAGATCTATACATTACAGAAACACCTCCAACCCCCCCGGAAGAATGCAAAGACAAAAGGAAATGAGTGGAACCATTGTAATATATCAAAATACAGTAAGCAAATATATACATATATATATACACAATAAACTAAATATACACCACGATTAGTAGTGCAGGTAGTGCACCATTCATAGTCCGTGGACCACTGGGCCCAAAATGCATGGGCGAGGCCCACACAAGATACCCAATCCAAACGGAGAGAATACTGCAGGGGCATCAGATCAATATACAACAGGCACCTCAGGGGGAAGTGAAGGGGGGGCACCTCAGCCGGATGAGTGCAGCACGCCAGATCCACGAGGGGGCTCCATGCCCATTGATGTATCCTAGGGAGTGCAAAGCCACAGTCTCTCAAGTCTCTACAGTGGGTAGGTTGCCCACTGTTCAATCCTGGGGAGTGCAAAGCCACAGTCTCTCAAGTCTCTACAGTGGGTGAGGTGCCCACTGTACCATCCTGGGGAGTGCAAAGCCACAGTCTCTCAAGTGGATGCAGGTCTCCACTGGTTCTGGAGGGGGACTGGTGCCCAGAGTGCTTCATCCTGTGCAGGACAGACGGAGTGGATGCATGTCTCCACTGGTTCTGGAGGGGGACTGGTGCCCAGAGTGCTTCATCCTGTGCAGGACAGACGGAGTGGATGCATGTCTCCACTGGTTCTGGAGGGGGACTGGTGCCCAGAGTGCTTCATCCTGTGCAGGACAGACGGAGTGGATGCATGTGTCTACTGGTTCTGGAGGGAGACTTGTGCCCAGAGTGCAGCACACACCCCGTGACGGTCCCAGTTGATTCACTGCCCCTGCCAAAGATGGGCTGGCGGTGTTTTCCATGGCGGTCTTTACCCTGTTCAGCGGTCCTTGGCCTGTTCAGCGGTGCTTGAGTTGCCAGTGTCAGACCTGTTCAGCGGTGCTTTCCATGGCGGTCTTTGCCCTGTTCAGCGGTCCTTGGCCTGTTCAGCGGTGCTTGAGTTGCCAGTGTCAGACCTGTTTAGCGGTGCTTTCCATGGCGGTCTTTGCAATGTTCAGCGGTCCTTGGCCTGTTCAGCGGTGCTTGAGTTGCCAGTGTCAGACCTGTTCAACGGTCCTTGCCAAGGTGGTCCTTCATTGCCCAGCACGGCTGTGGCTGGCAGTCTTTCATGGGTCAGCTGGGCTGTGGCTTGCGGGGCCCTCCTGGGCAGTGACGATGGGGCTGGCGGTGGCCTCCTGGGCAGTGACGATGGGGCTGGCGGAGGCCTCCTGGGCAGTGACGATGGGGCTGGCGGTGGCCTCCTGGGCAGTGACTCTGGCGGTGGCCTCCTGGGCAGTGACGATGAGGCTGGCGTAGGCCTCCTGGGCAGTGACGATGGGGCTGGCGGAGGCCTCCTGGGCAGTGACGATGGGGCTGGCGGAGGCCTCCTGGGCAGTGACGATGGGGCTGGCGGTGGCCTCCTGGGCAGTGACTCTGGCGGTGGCCTCCTGGGCAGTGACGATGAGGCTGGCGGAGGCCTCCTGGGCAGTGACGATGGGGCTGCCGGTGGCCTCCTGGGCAGTGACTCTGGCGGTGGCCTCCTGGGCAGTGACGATGTGGCTAGCAGAGGCCTCCTGGGCAGCGGGGATGATGGCGGTCTTCTCTGCCGTGCTGCTCCTCCCAGACTTTGGAGATTTCTTATGCCCCTTCCCCACCTTGGGAGGAGTCACAGCTGAGTCGACACTCCCCCCGGGACCCCTGTGAGCGGCTTGGCTGGCTGGAGTCTTCCCCCTCTCCCGCCGGGCACTGTCCAACTTCTCGTGCTTCACAGGGGGGGGACTGGCTGTGCTGTGGCTCTGTGCCACACTGGCTGGCCTGGTGGCCGGTGCACTCCACATACCTGTAACAACAGGCACCACTGGTCCCGGAGATTTTTTGGCTGAGGTGCTAGTACGGGACCTATGAGTTGGACGGGTGGGTGGTGGGAAATAGGTTAAGGGTGGACAGGAAAAGTTGTTTGGAGACACTGGGACGGGTACCTGGAGGGGGTTTGGGAGTGGAGGAAGAGGTGGTGGTTGTAGGAGGTGTAAGTTTTGTGGAATTGGGTGCAGGTGCATGGGCTGGAGGCTGTCGTGAGGTGGATGGCTGTTGGGTGGGTGTGTGCCTGTGTTTGTGTATCTTCGGAGGGGGCGTCACAGACACACTGGGAGACATGTAAATGGTAGTGGGGGTGGTGACTGCACGTGAGTGGGGTGTGGTGGTGGGTGTGCTGGTGCGGGACGTAGTGGCTGTAGTGGTAGTGCATGCAGGTGTGAGTGTAGACGAGACTGGGAGGGAGGAGGGAGATGAGGAGGAGGGGGACACAGTGGTGGCAGTGGATGTTGGTGTGACTGTATGTGTGTGATACTTGCGTGAGTGCCTGTGTGGTGCTTATGTTTGCCTGAGCTTCCCTTGTGTGTTGAGGTGTGTGCAGGCTGGTCTGATGGTGTGCTTGGGATAGGCAGAGGTACAGGGGATTGGGTCTGGGTGGAGGAAGTTGGAGGGGGGAGGCTAGACACAGGGACAATGGCTGCCATCAGTGCTGAGGCCAGAGTTTGTATGGTTCGATGAAGGGCAGCCTGACCAGAAACTGAATGCCCTCCAGGAATGCATTTGTGTGTTGCAACTCCTTTTCTACACCCTGGATGGCATTCAAAATGGTAGACTGCCCAACAGTGAGGGACCTGAGGAGGTCAATGGCCTCCTCACTGAGGGCAACAGAGGTGACAGGGGCAGGGGCTGAGGTGCCTGGGGCGAAGGTGATGCCCACCCTCCTGGGTGAGCGGGCACGGGGCGAAGGCTGAGGTGCTGCTGGGAGGGCGGTGCTTGTAGGGGGGTGGCCGCTGTACCTATAGAAGTGGGGGGCACAGATGTTGCCGCCACCACAAGGGAGCTCCCATCGGAGGATGAGTCCGTGTCGCTGGTTGCAGATCCTGTGACCGCCGTGGTGCTCCCCTCCGTCCCACTGGTGTACTCTGAGTCCGTAGTGTGGCTCTCCACGGCCATGTGGGATGCAGCTCCCTCGTGCTCCGGTGCCACTGTACCTCTGCCTGATGATGCTAATGCACACAAGAACAGGAAGACCACAAAAAAAAGGGGGGGACGGCGACAGAAGAAAGACAGGTTGAGTGCATGGCTTACCGCTACCGTTGGCGGACAATACAGACACAGCAGCCCCCGCACTACGTCGTGCTGTTGGGTTCTACAGATGCAATTCCTGGGAAATGGCCTACAAGGCTATGGACGACATCTGCACACATAAATGTCACAGGGGCATGAATACCTGTACTTGGCACTCTACAGAGGTGGGGTGGGGTGCCACATGGCCTGCCTTACGGAGGGGCCTTGCCTACGGAACTCGCCCTGGCCCAGGGAAACCCACAGCCCTCCTCCCCCACCCAGACACCTTCACTGCGCGCAAAGTCTGCAGAATGATAGTGTACTCACCCCCTTGTGTCTGCTGTGATGCCCCCAAGTGTTCATCCAACTCAGGGTAGGCCACCGCCAGGATCCGGAACATCAGGGGGGGTCATGGTTCGACGGGCACCCCTCCCATGTTGGGAGGCCATCCCCAGCTGAGCCTCCGCCGTCTTCTTGCTCCAGCGGCGAATGTCCTCCCATCTTTTCCGGCAGTGGGTGCTCCGTCTGTGGTGGACCCCCAGGGTCCGGACGTCCTTGGCGATGACACACCAAATATCCTTCTTCTGGTGGGCGCTGACCTACATGACATGTACAGGGGAAGAAGAGAAGTCATTACCAACTGCACCGTCAAAGTGAGTGGCCCACATCCCTACCCTTGCCACGTGGCACATGCATTCACAGTCCTTCATGCACGCAGAACTATGCCCCCTTCCTTCTTACAACCAGCCCTTTCCACACAGGCATAGCCCATACAACATGCTCCCTGTGTACTTACCTGTTGGTCTGGAGGACCGTAGAGTAGCGTGTACTGTGGGAGGACCCTATCGACGAGCTTCTCCAACTCCTCTGCAATGAAGGCAGGGGCCCTTTTCCCAGATGCACGAGCCATTGTCTCTTCCAGACCGAGGTCACAGCAGCACTTGCAGTGTAGGTCCTCTCCTGTCGAAGATCAGGTATCGAGTGATTCAACAGCTAGAAAATGGCGGTCAGGTCCGCGGCGGTCACGTCCGCGGCGGTGCGTACCATCACCGCCGCGTACATCGTCATTGGCTCCTGGGACCCATAGGGTCCAATGTTAACCAATGCAGCATTGCGCCGCAGTCTTCGACCGCCTACCGCGACGGTGTACAACGTCAGCGCAGTTACCTCACATCCCATTGTCCCAGTTTAGAGGTCAGGCAGCCGCCATTTCAGGGGCCCACATGGCATAATTACCAACTGCGTCACACATACCTAGGCCTTGTCTCACAACACAAATACAGGGCACATTTTGTGAATGAATGGTGTGCTGTGTAGACTGTGGGTACATAATTCTGAGTTGTTTGACTCTATGGACGCTGTTGTCCTTCATAGGCACCGTCCGCTGGGACATGTGAGGAGATGGCGGCATCCTCCGGTGTACCGACCGCTGGTGGACCTGTCGACAATGGAGGAAAGAAGTTTGATCATCACCTACAGGTTTGACCGTGCCACAATCCAGGAACTGTGTACCCAGCTGGAGCCTGACCTGATGTCAGCAATCCGCCATCCCACAGGAATCCCCCCTCAAGTGCAGGTGCTATCAGTGCTCCATTTCCTTGCAAGTGGGTCATTTCAAACAACAGTGGCCATGGCATCAGGGATGTCCCAGCCTATGTTTTCCAACGTGTTGTCCAGAGTGTTGTCTGCCCTTCTGAAACACATGCGGAGCTATATCGTTTTCCCTCAGGTGGAGGACTTGCCTACAGTGAAAGGCGACTTCTATGCCATGGGACATATCCCCAACATCATAGGTGCCATTGATGGGACCCATGTAGCTTTGGTCCCCCCCCACAGGAGTGAACAGGTGTACAGGAACCGGAAGAGTTATCATTCCATGAATCTACAGATGGTATGTTTGGCAGACCAGTACATCTCCCAGGTAAATGCTATGTTCCCTGGCTCTGTGCATGACGCCTACATCCTGCGGAATAGCAGCATCCCTTATGAGATGGGTCAACCCCAGAGGCACCGGGTGTGGCTATTAGGGGACTCTGGTCACCCCAACCTGTCATGGCTACTGACCCCAGTGAGGAATCCCAGGACAAGGGCAGAGGAACGCTACAATGAGGCCCATGGGCGGACTAGTAGGGTGATCGAACGCACCTTCGGCCTCCTGAAGGCCAGGTTCAGGAGCCTCCACATGACAGGTGGTTTCCTATTCTACTCACCAAAGAAGGTGTGCCAGATCATCGTAGCCTGTTGTATGCTTCACAACTTGGCTTTGGGACGGCAGGTGCCTTTTCTGCAGGAGGATGGTCCAGATGGCGGGTTTGTGGCAGTTGTGGAGCCTGTGGACAGTGATGAGGAGGAAGCAGAGGAAGAAGACATTGACAACAGGGACTCAGTCATCCAGCAATATTTCCAGTGACACACAGGTGAGAAAACATTCCTGCCTACTACAAGTACTTTAACACTTCTCTTCTACCTCTATCCTGTCTGTCGATTTCAACCAGTGTATGGTCACTGAGTTGTCATTTTCCCTTACGGTTTCACAGGTGTGGTTTCCAACGTGTGTCATCTGCTTAGATTCCTCATGGACTAGAGATGTGTGACATAGGTCTGTTGACATTACATTTGAAAAAGCATTTTGTCACTGTCATTGCTAATACACAATTTCGACATCACAGACTGACTCCAGATTGTTTTGTGCTTCAAGGGTGTTTATTCAAGTGCTCAATATTGGAGGGGGTTGTAAAATGGTGAGGGGGGATGGTAGAGGAATGTCCTTGGCAGAGTCCAGTCTATTAGTCTCACAGGTGCATTGCCCATATGGGCATAGGAAGTGGAGCTGGGGCAGTTTCAATTAAGACAGGGTTACAAAGTGGGACAGTGGTTTGACAATCAGGGTGGTCTCATTTCTTGGTGGGGTTCTTGGCATCATGCTCTGTCTTGTTCCTGGACCTCAGGGACCACTTGCGGGGTGGTTCTCCGTCTGCAGGGGGTGGGGTGCTGGTGTGGTGGTCCTGTGGCGGTGCCTCCTGTCCACTAGCGCCGGCGGAGGTGGTGGGCAGTTCATCGTCCATGCTAGTGTCAGGGGCCCCTTGTGGTGCCACAGTGTCCCTCATGGTGTTCACAAGTTCCTTCAGCACCCCTACGATGGTGCCCAGGGCGGAGCTGATGGTTCTGAGTTCCTCCCTGAACCCCATATACTGTTCCTCCTGCATGCGCTGGGTCACCTGAATCTTGGCCAGGACCGTTGCCATCATCTCCTGGGAGTGGTGGTAAGCTCGCATGATGGAGGAGAGGGCCTCGTGGAGAGTGGGTTCCCTTGGCCTGTCCGGCCCCTGTCGCATGGCAGACATCCCAGTTCCCCTGTGTTCCTGTGCCTCCGTCCCCTGGACCGTGTGCCCACTGCCACTGCCCCCAGGTCCCTGTTGTTGTTGGGGCGGTGGGTTATCCTGGGTTCCCTGTAGTGGTGGACACACAGCTGATTGGCGTGTCCTGGGGATGGAGGTATGGGCCCGCTGGGTGGGTACTGTGCTGGTGTTACCAGAGGGTGGAAGGTCTGTGGTGGGCTGTGCCTGTGTGAGGGGAACCGACTGTCCCGAGGCCCACAATGGTCCGGGCTGGTCATCTGGATCCAGTTGGACAGAGCTGCTGTCATCACTGTGGGCCTCTTCTGTGGGTGGGGTGGAGATGTCTGGACCCTCCTGTCTGGTGACGTTGGGTAGTGGTCCTGCAGGGGTGTAAAAGCATGATTATTGCATCTGTGTGTGTCATGGTGTGCAATGGGTGTGTGACCGTGTACCCCAGTGCTAGCATTCCTGTGTGGGGGCTTGTGTGATGATGGTTGAGGGGGGTGTTATGGGTATGTGCAGTGGGCATGCTTTAGTGATGGGTGTCCATGCTTTGTAGTGTCATGCAGGGCTTGGTGTTGGGATGTGTGGTTTGTGTTATTAGTACATTTGTGAGGAGTTGGAGTGATAGGGGAGGGGGTGAGGGTGGGGGTCTGTGATAGCATGCAGGTAGGGTGGGGGATATGATAGTTAAAGGTTTGACTTACCAGAGTCCATTCCTCCACTGACTCCTGCGAGGGCCTCAGGATGCAGAATCACCAAGACCTGCTCCTCCCATGTTGTTAGTTGTGGGGGAGGAGGTGGGGGTCCGCCGCCAGTCCGCTGTACCGCCAGGTGGTGTCTGGAGACCACGGAACGCACCTTCCCCCGTAGGTCGTTCCACCTCTTCCTGATGTCGTCCCGATTTCTTGGGTGCTGTCCCACTGTGTTAACGCCGTCGACAATTATGCACCATAGCTCCATCTTCCTAGCTATGGAGGTGTGCTGCACCTGTGATCCGAATAGCTGTGGCTCTACCCGGGCGATTTCCTCCACCATGACCCTGAGCTCGTCCTCAGAGAACCTGGGGTGTCTTTGCCGTGCCATGGGGTGGTGTAGGTGATGTGTGGGGTGGTGTGTGTGGTGATAAGTGTGGTGATATGTAGTGGTGTGTGGTGTTTTGTGCGTGGAAGTTGTGTGGGTGATGGTGTTGGGTGCCTGTGGCTGCTAGTTTGTGGATGGTGGTGTCTCTCTCTGGCCTTCTTCCAGAATTTTTGGTAGTAGGGGTTTGTGGGTGATGTGGGTGTGTGTTTTATATTGTATTGGGTGTGTGGGTGTGGGGTGTGTATGTGTATCAGGTGTGTGTATTTCGAATTGTCCAATGTGGCGGTGTTTTGTATGTGTGTGTGTATTTTGAGCGCAGCGGTGTGTACCGCCAATGGAATACCGCGGTTGAAAGACCGCCGCGTGGATTCGTGTGTCGTGATAGCATGGGCGTATTTCTGTTGGCGTGATGGTGTCGGTTTTGTTTTCGCCAGTTTATCACTGACCTTTGGTGTGGCGGACTTGTGTGGGTGTCTGAATTTTGTCGGATTTCGAGATGTGCATCATAATAGCTGTGGTGGAATTCCGCGGCGGTGTGTTAGCTTTTACCGCCAATGTTGTAATGACCGCCTAAGTCTTGTTTCTGCACTCTTTATCATTAATTCTGGATACCCTCATTCTGTGAATTTGTTGACCATGCGGATTTTACCGCTCATGATATTATTGGAGTCCGAGATGATACATTTTATCCTTAACAGTTGAGAATAAGGAAGGTGTCTTTTCAACGAGGTCTAGTGGAAACTACCGTAATGCAGCAAATTTTGCGGTCAGTTGGTGGTAGAAATGAGGTTTCTGGTTGGCTAGGGTATGCACCTAAGCTGGGCAGAACCCACCCACTCCAGTCAGGGCAAGGGAGTTACACGTCCAAGATAACCCCTGTTCACCCCCTTGGTAGACTGGCACGAGTAGTCAGGCTTAACCCGGAGGCAATGTGTAAAGCGTTTGCACGACACACACAACACACGTGACGCAAGATGTACACCACAAAGTAAACACAACACTGAGCTATGTAAAAATAAACTGTATTTCACAAAACATTATTAGACCAAACATTACACATCAGCAATACCCTGCTACCTTAGCAGTTGTCAGAATGTTACACAAGTTACTAACACTCTGCAAGAATAAGCAGTTGTCACATTAGAACACTTAAGTACTCAGGATTCAGCAACATAAGCAATAGTCAGGAATCACAGTAAATAAATGCACTTGTCATAGAAAATATCATAAAGGCCTAAATCAGGAACACTATATAATTATATGGCAAGTCATAAAAAAGAAAACATACATCAGCCTATCATGCCCATAGCAGGAACATGTAGCAAATATATATCCCTAGAAAAAGGAGCCTGGAGTGTACCACCCTCTCAGTGTCCCCAAAAGTACCTGGTTCTGTAGAAAAAGGTACTCCTAGTGCCTGGAAGGATAAGGTGGGGCCCCCAGTGCTCCTGTGCACTCAACGGGGGCCACGCTCAGCTCCTGGGGAAGAGGGGCAGTCGGCATCCTCTCTGATTTCCTAACAGTTCCCTCCTTGGGCCCATGATCTTTGGGGGGCCCGCCAGGCCTCCACTGGCCCTACCTCTAAGAGGGGGCCACCACAAATGCCCAAAGCTAAGTTACTGGGGCAATCGTGCCCCTAAGGCAGTGGCTGGGGAAAAGGAAACCCCTTTCCGCTCCCCGTGCCCTGCGTCTTGCAGACAGCCGCGCATGTCTTCAGGAGGCTGTCCAAACAACAGTAAGTTGGAGCAGGGGCCTCCGATGAGACTTTCCTCCTGCTCTGGTGGGCGGCCGCCCCCAACACGGTGCGCGAGCCACTTTCCTGCCCTTCTCGGCGTAACTGGAGAGCAGGGAGCAAGGACGGTGCCTGCTGGTGCCCCGGGGGTTTATCTGAAAGCACGCTTCGCCCCGGGGCAACGTTGGAGTGCGCTCGCTCCTCTCCTCCCTCTTTTGGTGCCCTGGGGGCATTGGATGGAGCGTGATGCGCTCCGACAATGAAATCACACCCACGCTGCGGCGGTGAATTCGGGCAGCACGTGGAGCGCTTTTAAAAGCACTAGAGGCAAATCTTGGATCCCAGGCTGCGGCTGTGATTCTTTTTCTCCGGCAACTGTGCGCAGGAGGCGCAGGGGCTACAAGAGAGCAGCTCTCCTCATGAAGAGGTTAATGGCAGAGGTCAGGGGCCATGGCACCCTGCCCCTGGGGACAGGAATGAAAAAGTAGCACAGGGCTGGCAAACCCAGCTACAGTCCAGCACAAGGGTTGCAGATGATGGCAGTTCCTCCTAGTGACCAGGCAAGTCACAGGTTAGCACAGCAGCAGCAGTCCAAGGTCGGTCCTGGTGAGTCCTCTCAGCAGCATCTAGTGTCCAGTTTCAGGTAAGTCTCTTCAGTCCTCAAGAATGTCCAAATTGTGGGGAAAATTCCACTGTACTTATATTCAGTTTGCAGTGTCTCTTACAATGAGGAGAGGGGGTTCCAACCAGTTACAACTGGTTCTGGGAGTGCCTCTTCTTTCCTCCAGCACAGGCTTCAAACATCAGTGGGGGGTAAATGACCTTATTGTGCGAGGCCAGGGCACAGCCTTTGCAAATGCAGGTGTGCCCCGCTGTAGGAAAGTACCATCTTGCCTGGCATGTTACCCTCATTTTTACATGTATGTAAGTTTGTTTGTGCCTGTCTCACTGGGATCCTGCTAGCCATAGTCATAGTTTGTGGCCTGGATGTGTGTACCTGTGTAGTGACTAACTGTGTCCCTGAGTCTCTGCTAACCAGAACCTCAGTGCTTATGCTCTCTCTGCCTTTAAAATTGTCACTATAGGCTAGTGACAATTTTTACCAATTCTAATTGGCACACTGGAACACCCTTATAATTCCCTAGTATATGGTACCTAGGTACCCAGGGTATTGGGGTTCGCGGAGATCCTTATGGGCTGCAACATTTCTTTTGCCACCCATAGGGAGCTTAGACAAATATTACACAGGACTGCCACTGCAGCCTGAATCAAATAACGCACATGTTATTTCACAGTCATTTTTCACTGCACTTAAGTAACTTATAAGTCACCTATATGTCTAGCCTTCACTTGCTGGAGGTTAGGTGCAAAGTTACTAAGTGTGAGGGCACCCTTGCACTAGCAAAGGTGCCCCCACATTGTTCAGGGCCATTTCCCCGGACTTTGTGAGTGCGGAGACACCATTACATGCGTGCACTACATAAATGTCAATACCTATATGCAGCTTCACAATGGTAATTCTGAATATGACCATGTAATGTGTCTAAGATCATGGAATTGTCCCCCCATACCAAATCTGGTATTGGGGTGCCAATCCCATGCATCCCCGGGGCTCCACTATGGACCTCGGGTACTGCCAAACCAGCTCTCTGGGGTTTTCTCTGCAGCTACCACTGCTGCCACCCCACAGACAGGGCTCTGCCCTCCTAAGATCTGGGCAGCCCAGTCCCAGGAAGGCAGAACAAAGAATTTCCTTTGAGAGAGGGTGTTAAACTCTCTCCCTTTGGAAATAGCTGTTAAAAGCTGGGCGGAGTAGCCTCTCCCAGCCTCTGGAAATGCTTTGAAGGGCACAGATGGTGCCCTCCTTGCATAAGCCAGTATACACCACTTCAGGGAACCTCCAGTCCCTGCTCTGGCATGGAACTGGACAAAGGAAAGCAGAGTGACCACTCCCCTGTCCATCACCACCCTAGGGGTGGTGCCCAGAGCTCCTCTAGTATGTCCCAGACCTCTGCCATCTTGGATCCAGAGGTGTGAGGGCACTCTGGAGGCCTCTGAGTGGCCAGTGCCAACTGGTGACATCAGAGACCCCTCCTGATAGGTGCTTACCTGACTAGGTGGCCAATCCTCCTCTGAGTGCTATTTAGGGTCTCTCCTGTGGGTTTTTCCTCAGATAACGACTTGCAAGAATTCACCAGAGTTCCTCTGCACCTCTCTCTTCGACTTCTGCCAAGGATCGACCGCTGACTGCTCCATGACACCTGCAAAACTGCAACAAAGTAGCAAGAAGACTACCAGTGACATGGTAGCGCCTAATCCTGCCAGCCTTCTTGACTGTTTCCTGGAGGTGCATGCTTTGGGGTCTGCCTGCCTTCAACCTGCACTAGAAGCCACAGAGAAATCTCCTGTGGGTTAACAGAATCTTCCCCCTGCTTCAGCAGGCACCAAACTTCAGTGTCACTGGTACTCTGGGACCCCTCTCATCCTGACGAGCGTGGCCCCTGGAACACAGGTGGTGGACCCAAATGACCCAGACTGTCCAGTGGTCCAACTGTCAAAATTTGGAGGAGGAAAGTCCTTGCCTCCCCTCTCCAGACAGTAATCCTGTGCACCGCATGAATTGGAGCTGCTAGGGCTCCTGTGCACATTTCCAAGGAATCCTTCATTCACAGCCAGGCCCAGGTCCCCAGAACTCTGTCCTGCATTGCTCAACTCCCTGAGTTGACCTCCAGCTTAGTTGGACCCTCTTGTGCAGTGTTGAGATGACCGCCATGTTCAGACTTCTTGAACCCGTATTCAAGGACTTCTGCGGGTGCTACCTTCTTGTGCGTGGGCTCTCTATATTGCTGAGGGCCCCCTCTGTCTCCTCTCCCAAGTGGTGACATCCTGGTCCTTCTTGGGCCCGGGTAGCACCCTTTTTCGTCAACCGCGACTCTTGCAGCTAGCAGGGCTTGTTTGTGCTTTTTTGCCAAAGAAACAACTCTGCGTCCTCCAGCACTCTGTGGGACATCTTCTACATGAAGGAGAAGTTCCTAGCACCTTTCATTGTTGCAGAATCTTCAGCTTCTTCCATCTGGAGGCAGCCATTTTGCACCTTCAGCTGGGGTTTAGTGGGCTCCTGCCCCCCCTGGACACTTTCACGACTCTTGGACTTAGTCCCTTTCCTTTGCAGGTCCTTAGGTCCAGTAATCCGTCTTTAGTGCGTTGCAGTCTGTTGTGGTCTTTGCAAAATCCTCTATCACGAGTTTAGTGTGTTTCTGGGGAAATAGTAGTACTTTACTCCAACTTTCCAGGGTCCTGGGGTGGGGTATCTTAGACACCCTTGGTGTTTTCTTACACTACCAGTGACCCTGTACACACTACACTAGCCTAGGGGTCCATTCATGGTTCGCATTCCACTTTCAGAGTATATGGTTTGTGTTGCCCCTAGGCCTATTGCATCCTGTTGTATTCTACAGTGTTTGCAGTATTTTTCTAACTGTTTAATTACCTGATTTTGGTTTGTGTGAATATTTTGTGTATTTTACTTACCTCCTAAGAGAGTATATCCTCTGAGATATTTTTGGCACATTGTCACTAAAATAAAGTACCTTTATTTTTAGTAACCCTGAGTATTGTGTTTCTTCTGATATAGTACCTATATGATAAAAGTGGTATAGTAGGAGCTTTGCATGTCTCCTAGTTCAGCCTAAGCTGCTCTGCTATAGCTACCTCTATCAGCCTAAGCTGCTAGGACACTACTAATCTACTAATAAGGGATAACTGGACCTAGCACAAGGTGTAAGAGCCATCAGGTACCCACTATAAGCCAGGCCAGCCTCCTACATTAGTGGTGCAGCGGTGGGATAAGTACTTGTAGCTGTTTTACCACTTTGTCATTGGTGCTTTTCCTAAGATCACCATATTCTAAATACTTAAAAATATACACAGTTAACCTAAACAGTTTTACTTTCTCTCTAAAAACTTTCTAAAAAGTTTCAGAAAAGTTAAAAAAGTGTTTCTATTTTCTTTAAAAGTTTGCTAAACTTTTTCTCTGTCTCCTAAACTCTTTCTTACAACTATGTCTGTAGTAGAGGCCACTTCCAAAGTTGTAAAGACATCTTATGACAATTTAAACTTTAAAAGTGTGAGGGGTCTCTGCATAGAAAGACATTTAGGGATTGGTAAGAACCCTATCAAAGATCTTCTCCTTAGTCTTTTGCTTGAAAGTGACCAGAACCAGTCAGGTCAAACCCAAGATCAGGAGGTAGAGGAGGAGGGTATCCAGGTAGAATCAGGGGAAAGCCCTGAGGACTCTGGGGAGGGTACTTCCAAAGACTCTTCTACTAACAGGCCATCTAGTGAAGCTGGTAGTGTGAGGGGGTCACACACTAGTTGGGCACCTTTCCCTCCAAAAGGCCAGGTAACTAGAGTTCAGGTAGTTAGAGATAGGTCCATTTCTGCCCATTCCCACATCACCTCTATGTCAGAGAATTCCCAAGCTTCCCACCCTAAGGATAACACCCTAGACAGGGAAATCAGAAAGCTGAGGTTGGAAGAGGCCAGACTGAAGCTGAGACAGCAGCAGTTGGCCTTAGACAGGGAGTCTTTAGATGTAGAGAGGGGAAGACAGACGTTGGGGTTAGTTCCCCATGGTGGCAGCAGCAGTGTTCTTGATAGTCATCCTGTGAAAGAAACAGATTCAAGGAACCTGCATAAGATTGTCCCCCATTACAAGGAAGGGGATGATATCAACAAGTGGTTTTCTGCACTTGAGAGGGCCTGTATGGTACAGTTGGTTCCTCAAAGGCAATGGGCTGCTTTCTTGTGGCTATCTTTTACTGGCAACGGTAGGGAGAGACTCCTTACTGTCAGGGATGGTGATACCAACAACTACAAAGTTTTGAAACATGCACTCTTAGATGGATTTGGCTTAACCACTGAACAATACAGGATAAAATTCAGAGATACCAGAAAAGAGTCCTCTCAAGACTGGACAGACTTTGTGGACTGTTCAGTGAAGGCCTTGGGTGGATGGTTACATGACAGTAAGGTGACTGACTATGAAAGCCTATATAATCCTATTTTGAGATAGCATATTTTGAATAATTGTGTGTCTGATTTGTTACATCAGTACTTGGTAGACTCAGATCTGACCTCTCCCCAAGAATCGGGAAAGAAGGCAGACAAATGGGCCAGAACAAGAGTGAGCAGATAAGCTCAAACAGGTGGTGACAAGGATGGCAAGAAGAAGGATGGTAAGTCTTCTGACAAGGGTGGGGACAAAGATAAAAATAATTCTGAGTCTTCATCAGGCCCACAGAAATCCTCTGGGGGAGGTGAGTCCAAATCCTCTTCAAACAGTCAAAAGAAGCCAAGGTGTTATTTATGTAAAAGTAAATGCCATTGGGCAAGTGATTCCACTTGTCCAAAGAAAAATATCAAGGCTCCAACTACCACAACCCCAACTGCGTCCTCTAGTGCCCCTAGTAATAGCAGTGGTGGTGGGAAGAACTCTATAAATAGCCATAGCAGTGGTGGTGGGAAGAACTCTACAAATAGCCAATCAAAGGGTGTAGCTGGGCTCACCATTGGTAATGTAGTTGGGGTTGGTCTTGTTAGGGAGACCACAGAGGCTGTTTTAGTCTCTGATGGTGGTATTGATTTTGCCACCTTGGTTACTTGTCCCCTTAATATGGGTAAGTACAAGCAACTTCCCCTAATAAATGGTGTTGAGGTTGAGGCCTACAGGAACACAGGAGCCAGTGTCACTATGGTGATTGAGAAACTGGGTCACCCTGAACAACACCTACTTGGTCAGCAGTACAAAGTGACTGATGCTCATAACAACACTCTTAGCTACCCCATGGCTGTTGTGAATCTCAACTGGGGGGTGGTTTACTGGTCCAAAGAAAGTTGTGGTAGCCACTGATTTACCTGTAGACTGCTTACTAGGCAATGATTTGGAGACAGCTTGGGCTGAAGTGGAATTGGAGGCTCATGCGGCAATGCTGGGCATTCCAGGGCATATCTTTGCTCTCACAAGGGCTCAGGCCCAGAAGCAAGGAGGACAGGGAAACTTGGATCCTGGACAAATGGACTAAGTGCTCCCAAAAGCTAGGGATAGAAAGGGTAAATCCTTGCCTCTCCAGAAGATTCCCCTTTTGAGGAAGAGGAATCCTCTCTCTGTGCAGAACCGACACCAGATGAGCTAGCAGCAGACACTGCTGAGCGTTTGGGTGCAGGGGGGCCTGCTAGGGAAGAGCTGAGTGTAGCACAGCAGACCTGTCCCACACTAGAGGGTTTAAGACAGCAAGCTGTCAAACAGCAGAATGGGGATATCACTGATAGCCATAAAGTCTATTGGGAAGATAACCTCCTCTACACTGAGTCAAGGGACCCTAAACCTGGAGCTGACAGGATATTGGTCATCCCTTTGCAATATAAGGAGTTTCTTCTGACTTTGGCTCATGATATTCCTTTGGCTGGGCATTTGGGCCAGAGTAAAACTTGGGACAGACTTGTTCCATTGTTTCACTGGCCTCATATGTCAGGGGACACTAAGGAGTTTTGTCGCTCCTGTGTGACCTGCCAAGCCAGTGGCAAGACTGTTGGCACACCCAAGGCCCCCTTAATTCCACTTCCACTGGTTGGGGTGCCCTTTGAGAGAGTAGGGGTTGACATTGTTGGCCCCCTTGACCCTCCAACAGCTTCAGGCAGTAGGTTTATCCTTATGGTAGTGGACTATGACACTAGGTATCCAGAAACTATACCCTTAAGGGTCACTACAGCTCCTACAGTGGCAAATGCCCTCCTGGGAATATTTTCCAGAGGGGGGTTTCCCTAAGGAAGTGGTGTCAGACAGAGGTAGTAACTTCATGTCTGCATACCTCAAAGCTATGTGGAAGGAGTGTGGTATAACTTACTAGTTCACTACTCCTTATCATCCACAGACAAATGGTCTGGTTGAGAGGTTTAATAAAACTCTCAAAGGCATGATCATGGGACTCCCTGAAAAATTCAGGAGGATATGGGATGTCCTGTTGCCATGCCTCCTTTTTGCTTATAGGGAGGAACCACAAATTGGAGTGGGCTTTAGCCCCTTTGAACTCCTCTTTGGGCACCCTGTAAGAGGTCCCCTTGCTCTTGTAAAGGAGGGTTGGGAACAACCTTTAAAAGCTCCCAAGCAAGACATTGTGGATTATGTACCTGGCCTAAGATCCAGAATGGCTGAGTACATGAAAAGGACCAGTAAAAACCTTCAGGCCAGCCAAGAGCTCCAGAAGCAATGGCATGACCAGAAGGCTGTCCTGACTCAGTACCACCCAGGACAGAAGGTATGGGTATTGGAGCCTGTGGCCCCTAGAGCACTACAGGACAAATGGAGTGGACCCCATCTCATAGTGGAGAAAAAAGGTGTGGTCACCTATTCGGTAGACCTTGGCACTGCCAGAAGTCCCCTTAGGGTGTTTCATGTAAACCACCTGAAACCTTATTATGACAGGGCTGACTTAACCCTGCTCATGGCCACTGATGAGGGGCAGGAAGAAGATAGTGACCCTCTCCCTGACCTCTTCTCCACCACTGAAGCTGATGACTTAGTGGAGGGAGTTGTGCTTGCAGATTGCCTTACTGCTGAGCAGAAGGACAATTACATAAATCTCTTCGATCAGTTCTCTGACCTCTTCTGACTGATCCCAGGTACAACTACCTGGTGTGAGCACATGATCAACACTGGAGACAGTCTACCTGTCAAAAGTAAGAGTTATAGGCAGCCTGACCATGTCAGAGATTGCATTAAACAAGAGGTACAGAAAATGTTAGATCTAGGAGTGATTGAACCTTCTGAAAGTCCCTGGGCTAGCCTAGTGGTGCTTGTCCCCAAACCTCACAGTAAAGATGGTAAAAGGAAATGAGGTTTTCTGTGGACTATAGAGGTCTCAATCAATTAACCGAAACTGATGCTCACCCTACACTCATGGCAGATAAGCTGATAGATATACTGGTGTCTGTCAAGTATCTAAGCACTTTTGACTTAACTGCAGGGTATTGTCAGATTAAGTTGTCAGAAGATGCTAAACCCAAAATAGCATTTTCAACCATTGGAGGGCACTATCAGTTCACTGTTATGCCCTTTAGATTGAAAAATACACCTGCCACGTTTCAGAGGTTGGTGAATACAGTCCTCCAAGGATGAGAAGCCTTTAGTGCAGCATATCTGAATGATATAGCAGTCTTTAACTCCACCTGGGATGATCACATGGTCCACCTGTGGAAAGTTTTGGAGGCCCTGCAAAAGGCAGGCCTCACTATCAAGGCTTCAACGTGCCAGATAGGGCAAGGGAAAGTGGTTTATCTGGGCCATCTGGTAGGTGGGGAACAGATTGCACCACTGCAGGGGAAGATTCAAACCATTATGGAATGGGCTTCACCTACAACTCAAACCCAGGTGAGAGCCTTCTTAGGCCTCACAGGGTACTATAGGAGGTTCATTAAGAACTATGGCAGCATATCTGCCCCTCTTAATGACCTCACATCCAAAAAAATGCCTAAAAGGGAATTATGGACAGCTAGCTGTCAAAAGGCTTTTGATGAGCTTAAACAGGCCATGTGCTCTGCACCTGTCCTAAAAAGCCCTTGTTACTCCAAAAAATTCTTAGTCCAGACTGATGCTTCTGAATTAGGGGTAGGGGCAGTTCTATCACAGCTTAACACTGAGGGTCAGGATCAACCTGTTGCTTTTATCAGCAGGAGGTTGACCCCTAGAGAAAAGTGTTGGTCTGCCATAGAGAGGGAGGCCTTTGCTGTGGTCTGGGCCCTGAAAAAGTTGAGACCATACCTGTTTGGTACTCACTTTATTGTTCACACAGACCACACACCTCTATCATGGCTTAAACAAATGAAAGGTGAAAACCCTAAATTGTTGAGGTGGTCCATCTCCCTACAGGGACTGGACTATACAGTGTAACATAGTACTGAGAGTACCCACTCCAATGCAGATGGACTCTTCAGATATTTCCACTTTGACAATGAAAACTAATCAGGGCAAGGTTAGCCTTATTGTCCCTTGTTTGGGAGGTGAGGTTGTGTAGGAATGTACCATCTTCTCTGGCATGTTACCCTCATTTTTACATGTATGTTAGTTTGTTTTTGCCTGTCTCACTGGGATCCTGCTAGCCAGGACCCCAGTGCTCATAGTTTGTGGCCTGAATGTGTGTACCTTTGTAGTGACTAACTGCGTCACTGAGGCTCTGCTAACCAGAACCTCAGTGCTTATGCTCTTTCTGCCTTTGAAATTGTCACTATAGGCTAGTGACCATTTTTACCTATTCTAATTGGCACACTGGAACACCCTTATAATTCCCTAGTATATGGTACCTAGGTACCCAGGGTCTTGGGGTTCCAGGAGATCCCTATGGGCTGCAGTATTTCTTTTGCCACTCATAGGGAGCTCAGACAAATCTTACACAGGACTGCCACTGCAGCCTGAGTGAAATAACGCACACGTTATTTCACAGCCATTTTTCACTGCACTTAAGTAACTTATAAGTCACCTATATGTCTAGCCTTCACTTGCTGAAGGTTAGGTTCAAAGTTACTAAGTGTGAGGGCACCCTTGCACTAGCAAAGGTGCCCCCACATAGTTCAGAGCCATTTCTCCGGACTTTGTGAGTGCGGACACGCGCCCACTACATATAGGTCAATACCTATATGCAGTTTCACAATGGTAACTCTGAATATGGCAATGCAACATGTCTAAGATCATGGAATTGTCCCTGTTAGACCTGACATGCCTTAGGGTGGTCACCCCTAACTTTTTGCCTGCCTCCCTCCACTTTTTGGACCTGTTTTTGCTGGCTTTTAGACTCTGCGCACTTTACCACTGCTAACCAGTGCTAAAGTGCATATGCTCTCTCCCTTTAAACATGGTAACTTTGGATCATACCCAATTGGAATATTTAATATACTTATAAGTCCCTAGTAATGTGCACTGTATGTACCTAGGGCCTGGGGATTAAATGCTACTAGTGGGCCTGCAGCACTGGTTGTGCCACCCACTCAAGTAGCCCCTTTACCTTGTCCCAGGCCTGCCATGGCAAGGCCTGTGTGTGCAGTTTCACTGCCGCTTCGACTTGGCATTTAAAAGTACTTGCCAAGCCTAAAGCTCCCCTTCTTCTACACATAAGACACCTCTAATGTGTGCCCTAGGTAACCCCTAGAGCAGGGTGCTGTGTGGGTAAAAGGCAGGACATGTACCTGTGTAGTTTACATGTCCTGGTAGTGTAAAACTCCTAAATTCATTTTTACACTACTTTGAGGCCTGCTCCCTTCATAGGCTAACATTGGGGCTGCCCTCATACATTGTTGAGGTGGCAGCTGCTGATCTGAAGGGAGTAGGCAGGTCATATTTCGTATGGCCAGAATGGTAATACAAAATCCTGCTGACTAGTGAACTTGGATTTGATATTACTATTTTAGAAATGTCACTTTTAGAAAGTGAGCATTTCTCTGCACTTAAATCTTTCTGTGCCTTACAATCCACGTCTGGCTAGGTTTAGTTGACAGCTCCTTGTGCATTCACTCAGACACACCCCAAACGCAGGGTACTCAGCCTCACTTGCATACATCTGCATTTTGAATGGGTCTTCCTGGGCTGGGAGGGTGGAGGGCCTGCTCTGACACAAAGGACTGCCACACCCCCTACTGGGACCCTGGCAGACAGGATTGACCTGAAAGGGGACCTGGTGCACTTCTAAGCCACTCTTTGAAGTCTACCCCACTTCAAAGGCACATTTGGGTATAAAACAGGGCCTCTGCCCTACCACCTCAGACACTTTCTGGAGAAGAAACCTGAACCAGAAACTGCATCCTGCCAAGAAGAACTGCCTGGCTGCTCAAAGGACTCACCTGTCTGCTTTCTACAAAGGACTGCTGCCTTGCTGTTGGCCTGCTGCCTTGCTGAACTCTTGTCTGGCTGCAAAAGTGCTCTCCAAGGGCTTGGATAGAGCTTGCCTCCTGTTCCCTGAAGTCTCAGGACCAAAAAGACTTCTCTTTTTCATTTGGACTCCTCGTGCGCTGAAACTTTCGACGCACAGCTTGCTCCGTGGTGAGAAAATCGCTGCACGCCGATGCTGCCCGACGCGACACCTACGGTGCGACCGGAACTTCAACGCACGGCCTCGCATGGACAATACCGCCCGACTTCCAGAGAGGAAATCGACGCGACGCCTGCCGTGAGAAATAAAATTCCATGCACAGCCTCTCCGAACGACGCGCAGCCGGATAACAAGCCGAGGAATCCACGCACAGACCCTGGGACATCTGGTAATCCCGCGAACCACAGAAGGAGTCGGTCCGCGTGCCGGAAAACGACGCACGTCTTCCCCGAGTGAAAAATAACGACGCAAGCCCATGTGTGAAGGGGGGCGAAACCGACGCACACACCATTTTTCTTCCCGCAGAACGACGCACGTCTCCCCACATGAAAAATAACGACGCAAGTCCGTGTGTGAAGGGGCGAAACCGACGCACACACCATTTTTCCACGCATCTCCTCCTCTGCGGCCCTCTGTGGAGATTTTCCACTCCAAACCAGGTACTTTGTGCTTGAAAGAGACTTTGTTTGCTTTTTAAAGACTTAAGACTCTTTATATCACTTTTCAGTGATACTTCTACAAATTCTTATTGCATCTTTTATTGTGTTGATCTACAAATATCCAGATAAATATTAAATATTTTTCTAAACACTGTGTGGTGTATTTTTGTGGTGCTATGTGGTGTTATTGTATGATTTATTGCACAAATACTTTACACATTGCCTTCTAAGTTAAGCCTGACTGCTCGTGCCAAGCTACCAGAGGGTGGGCACAGGATAATTTGGAGTGTGTCTGGCTTACCCTGACTAGAGTGAGGGTTCTTGCTTGGACAGAGGGTAACCTGACTGCCAACCAAAAACCCCATTTCTAACAGTCCCCCCATACTAAATCTGGTATTGGGGTGCCAAACCCATGCATCTCCGGGGCTCCACTATGGACCCTGGGTACTGCCAAAGCCAGTTCTCTGGGGTTTTCTCTGCAGCTACTGCTGCTGCCACCCCACAGGCAGGGTTCTGCCCTCCTGG
The DNA here is from genome assembly GCF_031143425.1 of Pleurodeles waltl. Taxonomy (NCBI): domain Eukaryota; kingdom Metazoa; phylum Chordata; class Amphibia; order Caudata; family Salamandridae; genus Pleurodeles; species Pleurodeles waltl. The sequence goes on from NC_090447.1 coordinate 500,547,363, forward strand.
GGTCTGGGCAGCCCAGTCCCAGGAAAGCAGAACAAAGAATTTCCTCTGAGAGAGGGTGTTACGCCCTCTCCCTTTGAAAATAGGTGTTAAAGGCTGGGGAGGAGAAGCCTTTCTCAGGCTCTGGAAATGCTTTGAAGGGCACAGATGATGCCCTCCTTGCACAAGCCAGTCTACACCAGTTCAGGGAACCCCAGTCCATGCTCTGGCACGAAACTGGACAAAGGAAAGGGGAGTGACCACTCCCCTGTCCATCACCACCCCAGGGGTGGTGCCCAGAGCTCCTCCAGTGTGAGGGCACTCTGGAGGTATCTGAATGGCCAGTGCCAGCAGGTGACGTCAGAGACCCCTCCTAATAGGTGCTTACCTGACTAGGTGGCCAATCCTTCTCTGAGAGCTACTTAGGGTCTCTACTGTGGGCTTTTCCTCAGATAACGACTTGTAAGAATTCACCAGAGTTCCTCTCCACCTCTCTCTTTGACTTTTGCCAAGGATCGACCGCTGACTGCTCCAGGACGCCTGCAAAACTGCGACAAAGTAGCAAGAAGACTACCAGCGACATTGTAACACCTAATCCTGCTGGCTTTCTTAACTGTTTCCTAGTGGTGCATGCTTTGGGGCCTGTCTGCCTTCATCCTGCACTGGAAGCTACGAAGAAATCTCACGTGGGTTGACGGAATCTTCCCTCTGCTTCATCAGGCACCAAACTTCAGCATCACTGGTACTCTGGGACCTCTCTCATCCTGACGAGCGTGGCCCCTGGAACACAGGTGGTGGACCCAAGTGACCCAGACTGTCCAGTGGTCCACTTGTCAAAATTCGAAGGAGGTAAGTCCTTGCCTCCCCTCTCCATGCAGTAATCCTGTGCACCGCATGAACTGCAGCTGCTAGGGCATCTGTGCACATTTCCACTGAATCCTTCATGCACAGCAAAGCCCAGGTCCCCAGCACTCTGTCCTGCATTGCTCAACTCCCTGAGTTGACCTCTGGCTTAGTGGGACCCTCTTTTGCAGTGTTGAGATGACTGCCATGTTCAGACTTCTTGAACCTGTATTCAAGGACTTCTGTGGGTGCTACCTTCTTGTGCGTGGGCTCCCTATATTGCTGAAGGCCCCCTCTGTCTCCTCTTCCAAGTGGCGACATCCTGGTCCTTCTTGGACCCGGGCAGCACCCCTTTTCTTCAACCATGTCTCTTGCAGCTAGCAAGGCTTGTTTGTGGTCTTTTGCCAAAGAAACAACTCTGTATCATCCAACACTCAGTTGGACATCTTCTGCATGAAGGAGAAGTTCCTAGCACCTTTCGGTGTTGCAGAATCTTCAGCTTCTTCCATCTGGAGGCAGCCATTTTGCACCTTCATCTGGGGTTTAGTGGGCTCCTGCCCCCTCTGGACACTTTCCCGACTCTTGGACTTGGTCCCCTTCCTTTGCAGGTCCTCAGGTCCAGGAATCCGTCTTCAGTGCGTTGCAGTCTGTTGTGGTCTTTGCAAAATCTTCTATCACAAGTTTAGTGTGTTTCTGGGGAAATAGTAGTACTTTACTCCTACTTTCCAGGGTCTTGGGGGGGTATCTTAGACAACCTTAGTGTTTTCTTACACTCCCAGCGACCTTCTACACACTACACTAGCCTAGGGGTCCCTTTGTGGTTCACATTCCACTTTCAGAGGATATGGTTTGTGTTGCCCCTAGGTCTACTGCATCCTATTGTATTCTACAGTGTTTGCACTATTTTTCTAACTGTTTACTTACCTAATTTTGGTTTATGTGAATATTTTGTGTATTTTACTTACCTCCTAAGGGAGTATATCCTCTGAGATATTTTTGGCACATTGTCACTAAAATAAAGTACCTTTTTTTTTAGTAACCCTGAGTATTGTGTTTCTTATGATATAGTACCTATATGATAGAAGTGGTATAGTAGGAGCTTTGCATGTCTCCTAGTTCAGCCTAAGCTGCTCTGCTATAGCTACCTCTATCAGCCTAAGCTGCTGGACCACTACTAATCTACAAATAAGGGATAACTGGACCTGGCAAAAGGTGTAAGAGCCATCAGGTACCCACTATAAGCCAGGCCAGCCTCCTACACCCACCTCTCCCTTCTCTCAGCCCAGGAATACTATACAATATGTAGATGCACCTCTGTGACACCTCCACCCTCCCTGTGTACAGGCTGTCTGAAAAGTATGCTCAAAGCCCCCACTGTCAGTCTGCCCAGATGTGGATTGGAGTCAAGCTGCAAAACACCAGAGTCCTAAGCACAGAGAAATGTGCCCTTTCTAGAAGTGGCATTTCTGTAATAGTAATAAAAAATACACCTACACCAGTAAACAGCATTTATTATCACCATTACAACCATACCAAACATGCCTACGCTACCCCTCATAAATCAGACAATACCCCTTACACATAAGGCAGGCCATTTCTAATACAATCCTATGGAAAGGAAACACTCATAGCAGTGAGACACCAAGTTAGGCTGTTTGTCACTACCTGGACAGGCCACACAACCCGGCACATGTCCTGCCTTCTACATGCATGGCACCCTGCCCATAGAGCTAGATAGGGCGTAACTTAGGGGTGACTTACATGTAGTAAAAGGGGAGTTCTGGACCTGGCAAGTCAATTTAGATGCCAGGTCCCTGTGGCAGAAAAACACGTACACAGGCCCTGCGCTAGTAGGCCTGAGACAGGTTTGAAAGGCTACTTCAGTGGGTGGTGCAAGCAGTGCTGCAGGCCCACTAATAGCATTTCATTTACAGGCCCTGGGTATAGGGATACCACTTTACAAGGGACTTACAGGTAAATTAAATATGCCAATTAGGTATAAGCCAATCATACCAATTTACAAGGGAGATCACATGCACTTTAGCACTGGTTAGCAGTAAAAAAGTGCTCAGAGTCATAATGCCAGCCAACAAAGGTCAGAAAAATACAGAGACAAAATGCAAAAAGTCTGGGGAATGACCCTGTAAAAGGGCCAGGTCCTACAGTTGGTTTGACATAAACATTGGTTTCAGGCTGCAATCTCTCCTAGTGATCTGCACGTCTAAAAGTGTGATAGAACTCTCACTCATGGTGTGTGTAAAACCAACACGACACTCAATTTAATTGAGAGTTTCTATAGCTTTGAAAAGTTCAGACATGGGACCCTTCCATATGGTTAAGATATCATCAATGAATCGACAATAGCTAAGGAGATTATCCTCAAATGTTCGATTTATCAAAATGTTGTCTAACTAGAATTTGTGCATGAACAGGTTGGCATAGAAATGGGCGGTGCAATTGCCCATAGATATTCCAGTTCTTTGTACAAAATATTTTCAATTCCACATGATTACTGAAGAAGTGTGGTGACTCACCAGCTCAGATTTAAGTGGAAAAACTGATTTGAAAGCACCAAAAGACATTTTTATTTTCAGCCTTGAGACCCAGAGTAGTGCACAGAGGGGACATTGATCAGTGCAATTACACAATGTGGAATAATGGCTTAATTCATTTTATTAACATAACACAAGATCCTCAAAATAAAAAAAAATATGCCAGCATAATTTAAATTGCGCCCAGGCTTATTCTGAAACCATTACATAAGAGATAACAAAGTAGATCAAAAACTCAATCCAGAATTCTAGACTTGTAACATATCTATACCCAAGCCTAGATTAGTTCTATCCAAACAAATAACATGGTTCAAAAACTTCAAGAACAAGCCCTGCAGGGGCTCTAAAAAGGAACCAATGTCACAGCAGCTTAAACCATGCGATCAAGGTTGACCTGGAATATTCTAGAAATATGATAGGTTATACTTCATCCCTACAACATTCATGCCTATAAGGGAGCACTAAGAGGAAGTTAAACCAGCCAAATACTATTGCCTCAATCTACATGCATAGTTAAAAAATGTAATTGCTAGAGGTTAATCTACAAACTCCAAATTCAGAAAGATCATGGACTAGCACTCTACCCTTCACCTTCATTGCCATGGGGGAGCCCTTAATTAGTATTGTTTCCTGTTTACACATAACCTCCAACTCATGTAAAGAGTTGATAGGGAAGTCCAAGAGCAGGCCGTACGACATGGACACACAGTTTTTGTCCTTCGATGCCTGGGGACTAGAGACTATCAAACTAACCCCTAGCTCACAGCTCAATAGCCAAAGATCATCCAGAGAGATATCTAAAAACACAGGAAATGGGCAAGTGCACCCTACTTGGGTGAACCTAACTTCTAGGAACCTGATGCCTGCACCCATTTGTCCAAGAAGTGCATGACTCAGTATTAACTTCAGCTCTCAACATTCAATGCCATGGAATGGGGAATGACTTACACTTCCTACATCAGTGAATAAGGGATGTAGAACGTAGAGACCCTTCCAGCACATGTAACTGCCAAATATCTTAGGTAGACATCGAAAACAATGGCAGAAAAAGACAAGCTGCAGAACTTCTGCACAAGTCAATAATCCAGCTTGCACCCATCCAGCACCAAAAACACTCACGCTAAAAGCAACAGGATGTTTCTTTTTATGTAAACAAAGCTATTTAGTAAAATGATGCCAGTCAATCTTAATAAATGAACATTGAGACCCACAGAAATAAAATGAAACATTCTGGTGAGCGTATGTGGCATGAAGAAGAGTACCCTTTTGTTAGTGACTTAAAGAGTGCCAGCGCTTCATGCTAAGGACCTAACACCTGAAATATATAGTGCCTTACACCACCCTTTTCTTGTTTCAAAGAGCTTTAAGAATTGCCACTACAGTTCAATGGTTGATTCACCAGATGGAAGGGGATGTGTGAGTTGTCCCTATCGGGACATTAAATCATGACCCACTGATGCAGGCCAATACATACTCCAATAACAATGGGTCAGAGCATTGGACCATGCCGGCATCCAAGCATCAAAATATTAAAGTGAACTATAAAATCAAAAATAGGGAAGAATTACCCCGCATGACTCACCATTTCGTCAAAAAGGCAGAAAAAAGCCTAACACACAGTTTAAGGTGCATCTGAGCTCTTGATCTCGGAATAGGAGGGAATCACAGCGGGATCAATGCAGTATGACCTGCAAATTCTGCAACTTCATCCCGGGAGTCAGGACCCAAGCCGCAGAGGTTGAGCCGGTCTTCAGCTTCAGGCTGGAGCCTAGCGCAGCTGCCAATCTTTTTTTCTCCATCCCAGGGGCCTCATTAGCTGTGACTATGCTGATAATCTCAGCGACGCAGCAATATCTGCATTTCTTTAAAACGAATAAAGAAAGTAAATAAAAACTAAAGGATGTCTAAGTAGAGTCTATGGAAGCAGAAATAAAAAAAAAACAGATAGATCTGGGGTCTCCTCCCACTTCATGGCTCTCATGCGAGAAGGGGATTGATGGGAAAAGTGGGAAAGGAAGTAAGAGAGGCATAGTCTGGTGAGGAACAATAAGTGCTGGTTCTCAAGAATGAGTGCTAGTGGGCACAAACTGCAACCACTGGCTCAAGTTAAGTACTAAGTATGCCAAGTATTTCTCTACTGCTCTCTCCCTCTCTCCTCCTTCCGCCAATCTCTCTATCTCTCTAAATAACTCTCTATCCCTCACTTTTGCCTCAGGCATCCCATATGCTGTCATATATAATATAGAGGAAAATGCTAGGTGTTTGTTTAGCCTCTTGGCATGCACAAATCAATGAAGTCAAAATAAAGCTAAAGATCAGTCATCTGTGGATACTTCACAACTGATCAGCAGTAAGTGTTTGGGAGTGTGGCCATTCCTCGTGCATAGATATGGATTTACAACAATTTCTACCTTAAGGTTTTGAGCTCTTTTCACTCGATGTCTGTTAGGCAACTCTGAAGAGCTCAATGAAAAACACATGTGTTATTGAAACTTACAAATATAAATTCTGTATAGTGTCATTAGGGAACTATCAAACCCCTTACATGATGTCATTAGCCATGCTTTTAGCAATTTAAATAAGGGGCTTGTCAAAACCCCAAATAGGTTGGACATGGATTATTACCACAGTGATGCAATCTATACATGGAAAACATGTCTCCTTTTATGTGTGACACAGCCAGTAGATTAACAGGAACCAATTTAAAACGAGGAGAAGAGACACAGGATTTGATTGGAAAGGCCAGGCATGAACGATTAATTTATTGAAAATCCCTGTACATTATGTACTACGGTTGCTATGTAATCACCCTGCCATAGGGAAGCATTCAAAGACAGTCAAAATTAAATAAATGTGTGATGGTCTCTTTGCTTCCTACTAAACAGTGCAGAATTATATGATTTTGCCTTGTAAGATATGCCAGCATCACAAGGTAAAGACAATTTATGGCTTTGTGTTTCACGAAAGTGGTTACTAACACTACTAGATATCAGTGTATGAGAGATAGTTAACATAAAGAGTAAAGTTTTTCAAGATTGTTAGATGTTAAACCATGTTTACTTGCATAACCAAGAAATGTTGACTATCAACGAAGAAGTAATGGTTTTTGATAACAAGGACAGGGGAAGAGGCAAAACGCAGATGCCTAGGGGACCTCTCTTCTAAAAACCAGTATTGCAAGACCACTTCTTGAACTCTTTGGAACAAACCTCTTTGAAATATAGTGCTATTCAAACAGCCTGCTAAAAAACACAAAAAGGCAGAGGAAAACAAAAACATACCTGTCAACTCAGCCTCATTTTGCAGATGTGTTGGAAAATGGGCTATTGGTAAGGGCAGGTAGGTACCTACACTTAGCAATAGGCCACTAACCTCCACTAAGGTCCAGTTAGGTCTCAGTAAATTAAACCCAGCTCAACCCTTGGTAGCTTGGCAACGAGCGTCAAGGCTTAACTGAGGAGACAGAGTGTAAAGCATTCAAATATCACAAAACAGTAATTAAATAAAACCCAGGAAACAGTTTAAAAATCCAAAACCAATTAATAAAAAAAGATTATATTTTTATTTTTAAAGTGACACCAAAACGAATAAAATCGGATAAGGCGAACTGGAGATATGAATTTGTAAAGAATTATTATTTTTTTAGCACCTAGAAACAAAAAGCGCCAATCGGGTCATCTGGTTGCACCTCGACCGGGGCAAAGTCAAAGTTTAAGGCCGACCGCGATGGAGCCCTGCTCGGCTACAGGCCACGGGAGGCCTCGGTTAAAAGTTTACCTTCACACTTAGGGCCTCATTCTGAGGCTGGCGGGCGGCGCTAGCCGCCCACCTGGCGGGAACCGCCAAATGGCCACTCCGCGGTCGAAAGACCGTGGAGGCCATTCTGGTTTTCCCGCTGGGCTGGCGGGCGACCGCCAGAAGGCCGCCCGCCAGCCCAGCGGGAAACCCCTTCCCACGAGGAAGCCGGCTCCGAATGGAGCCGGCGGAGTGGGAAGGTGCGACGGGTGCAGTTGCACCCGTCGCGGATTTCAGTGTCTGCACAGCAGACACTGAAATCCTTTCTGGGGCCCTCTTACGGGGGCCCCTGCAGTGCCCATGCCATTGGCATGGGCACTGCAGGGGCCCCCAGGGGCCCCACGACACCCCATACCGCCATCCTGTTCCTGGCGGGCGAACCGCCAGGAACAGGATGGCGGTATGGGGTGTCGGAATCCCCATGGCGGCGCAGCAAGCTGCGCCGCCATGGAGGATTCCGTCGGGCAGCGGAAAACCGGCGGGAGACCGCCGGTTTTCCTCTTCTGACCGCGGCCAAACCGCCGCAGTCAGAATGCCCTGCGGGGCGCCGCCAGCCTGTTGGCGGTGCTCCCGCCGACCCCGGCCCGGCGGGCCTTGACCGCCAGGGTCGGAATGACCCCCTTAGTCTTTTTTTTCGAAGATTTTCTTCAGCGGGATGAACCTGCCAGTCCAATCCGACCTCCTGGAGCCCTTCTCCGGGTACGCGATGCGGGAATCCTCGGTGGAGATTTTTACCTTCGGACTTAGTCGTTTTTTTGAGGTGAAAATCCTTCGACCGGGGTAAACCTGGATCTTGATCCGACGTCCGTGGAGCCCTCCACGGAAACGCTGGCTGGGAGGTCCCGGTCAACTTTTTACCTTCGGACTTAGTCTCTTTTTCGGAGATTTTCTTTACCGGGATGAACCAGCAAATCAGGCCGGGTCACAGTTGAGGCAAGCCGGCTAGAGTTGCCGCGGCGGGTCGGTCCCTCTATGGAGCTTTTTTTCAAAACTTCTCCAAACTTCTGGGGCTTCTCCCAGATGTCCCTTTAAGGTTCTTTTGAGGTCCACAGCTCACCCCAAGGGTCCAGAAGTTCTGAGATGGTCCTTGGGGGGGTGCGGACTACAACTCCCAGAATGCACCTGGCGCAAACTCCTTTTTGGCCACTGGACAGTGGTCAGCTGGTCGCTTTCTTCAGGAGTTGGTGCAGGGGACTCTGGTTAGCAATTTTTCACCTGTAGCAAACAGGGAGTCCCTCCTTGAACCAGTTGAAGCCAGGCAAAGTCCTTCTTGTGGTGAAGCCCAAGTGTGCAGCTGGTGCAGTCCTTCTGAGTGCAGGTTCCAGGTGCAGGCCAGGGGTCCAGCAGGGCAGTCCTTCTTCTTCTGTTGTTCTTCCTTGTTGGATGTGGTAGGGAACTGAGGTGTGGGTGCAGGTCTGCCAGTTTTATCCTTGTTCCTGGGTGAAAAGCAGGGGGGTCCTGGTTCTCCAATCAGGTGCAGGGTCCTTCCCCCTGTGATGACCACTTCCTGGGAAGTGTGGCAAAAATCAATCCCAGGAGGGAACATTCTCCAAAAATCCATCATGGCTGAATCTGATTTTTGGAGGTTACATCTGGCTGAGCCCACCCACTGGTGTGGCTAAAAATCATAAACACACCCCTCTCCTGCCCTCTCCTAATCTAATCAAGGGGGCACCTAGCTGTCTGGGGTTGCAGGATGTGGGGGTGTTGCTGGTTTCTCCAAATGTCCTTCTGTGCCTTTGAAGACCAGTTTGGCAGCCCTCCCCCTTCCTGCCTCACCATCTGCTGAGGGGAGATTCCCTCCCACAGGCACATTCCTTTGTGTGAAGCCAGGCCACTTCACACCCCATCAAGGCAACCTGGCTAGGCTGCTAGAGGCTGGCCAATCAGAGCACAGCAGCAAAAACAATGCAGGGCTGAAATTGGCAACTTTTCAGGCAAAGTTTAAAACTCTTTACCTGAACAAGTTATATTAAATCCAACAACTGGAAGTTGTGGGATTTATTACAACAATTAATTTGATTCCAAATTCTTGGTATGCATCATTTAAGGAGACTTTAAAAATTAAAATAAAGTCTCCCCATTCTAGCCTATGAAGGCCATTTACTACAATGAGGGAAAAACGAATTTGGCTGTTTTTACCTGACCAGGGTTTATAAATCTATTTTTATAAAGTCCCTGCTTATAGTTACATGGCACCCAGCCCTAGGGGCACATAGGGCACACCTTAGGGGTGACTTATATGTAAAAATAAGGTAGTTTAAGACTTTGGAACTACTTTTAATTCCAAAGTCGAATTTGCATCTAACTTTAATTTAAAAGCAGCCAGCAAGGCAGGCCTGCCTTTAAAATGACACTGGGCACCTCAGCAGTGCACCTATGGGTGCACTACCTATGCTGTGGTCCCTAAACAATACATGCCGTACCATATACTAGGGACTTATAGGTAGGTTAACTTAGCCAAGTATAATTAGCCTAATTTGCATATCCATTTTACACAGAGCACTGGCCCTGGGACTGGTAAGCAGTACCCAGGGCACAGCCAAGACTCAGTAAAACACCAGCAAAAAGTGAAAAATGGGGGCAAAAAGTTAGGGGGCCTCTGCAATCAGCCCTGTTTTCTCACAAGATGTCTCTGTTTTCACTTGTATTCACTGTTGAGACTGACATGTCAGTCGTAGAGGGTACAGTTGTATTCTCCTGCCATGAGTGACCACCTATTTGTATCTGGTATCCAGGGTTTTTATTTTGGCCTTTGTAGCAAACTAATCTAGCATGTGTGCAGAGGCTTAGGACTGTCCCATAGTATAACTACGGTCCTGGATCTGTTCTGTGACCTGGAGAGATTCAACAAGAGTGCCCATATTGACAGACAATGGACTACTGTCCCAGTCGGTTTAGCATATAGAGCAATAGTGGCAGTGTACTGTGTTTTGTGAATGCATATTTGTGACCAGATCATTTGTGTATATCAATAGAGTGAAAGTCTACTCACCTACACAAAGTTCCACTAACATGTGCTTACTCAAATCCTAACAGTAGCATTCGAGGTGTACATTGTGGGTGCTCGTGTATGTAGCCAGTGTGGTACATGCATGGTGTGTGAATGGGCCAGAGTAATTTGAGGGCTATGGGGTCCATTTTGTATACCACTGACTTGTTTTTTTCATAAGATGGAGGTGCGCTTGTTTTCTCAGACAGTGAAAGTGCATTGCTGACACTCTTGAAGCTGAAGGGAGGAGAACTAGACGCTGAACTGAGGGAAGGGAAGAAAAAGACTCTGTTAGAAGTTCAATTAAGCCTTTTGCTGAGCAAGAAGCTGCTAATTAGTATTCGTGAAAAAATATTAGGTGGATGGTAGGGGTAAGGGTGGGACTGCAGATCCTGCTATGCAAATAAAGAAAAAATACTTTCGGTACGCTCCAGCTTTTTGTCTTTCCATGATTACACTTTCAGTTAGCTTAGCTGAAACCTCTCATGTTTGTGTACCTCTGTTGTGGCTGTTCCCGGGTGGAGACAATCCTGTTGTGAGAAGCATCATTTTACAAAAATTCTGGGCCTTATTCACAAAGGTAAAGTTAGACTTTTTGTATAAGTTTAGACCAAAAGTCTAAGAGCTTGATTTAGAGTTTGGCGGATAGGATTACTCCATCACCAACATGATGGATATCCCTCTCGACCACATTAGGATTCCATCATATCCCATGGAAGTTGTAATACGGTGGACGGGATATCTGTCATGTCTGTGACGAGTAACCCATCTGACAAACTCTAAATCAGGCCCTTACTTTACTACTTTTCAGTATTCACAAAGGTAAGTTAGGAGTAGTATCTTAACATCCCGACTCAGGGTGGAATCTCTGCATTTGGGGTGAAATCTCCACTATAGGGCAGAGATATGTCCCAAATGTGGAGATTCTGCCCTGATTGTGGAGATTTCACTCTGGGTGTGGAGATTACACTCCGAGTGTGGAGTGGAATCTCCACACTCGGGCGGAGATTTCGCCCAGAGTGCTGATATAAAGATACTACTCGTAACTTACCTTTGTAAATACTGAAAGTCGTAAACTTAGACTTTTGTTCTAAATTCACCTCTGTGAATCGATCGGGCCCTCTTGTCTGAAGAGCAGCCTGAAAAGGACACTTGAAAGAATAACCACCCCAAACTGGTTCTGAAAGTGCAAATATAGGATTCAGATCTCTTTTCTGCTTTTGCTGGATGAAGTGGGGGCTGTACTACTCTACTTGCTCTGCAGATTACTCAGTGGGTTGTTGTTCAACCAGAGCTGGCTTCTGCCTGACAGCCACCTTCTCACAGGTAAGGGGAATTCACATGAGTCTGACTCCTTGATGGAAGTATTTTTAACCTGTCCTAAACCACCTAGAAAAATGCTTGCTGTCTGATAGAGGAATGGAGGTTTGCAACACTGCAGGGGGAATAACTGTCCACCAGTAATGAGGTACAGTGGGTCTCCAGTGCTGGTGAGGCTTCCAGAGGAGCAGTACTGAGGAAAGCGATCCATATACTTCACTGCCTGTGAACCTACAGTCTCTCCGGAAGCAATTATTGGCAGGAACAGTGATGACTCATCCTGAGTTCACCAATGCTCAGTTGGGGCTGCAATCTGAGTCCAACTTGTTCTGTGCATGGCTGCATTGCCCAGATCGACCTGTGTGTGGCTGTAGTGACCAGAAGGAAATGACCTCTGTATGGCTGTACTGCTCAGAAGATCAGCCTGAATGTGCAGTTGTTGTTCAGAAGATCAGCTGATGTGTAGCCAAACTGCCAGAAAGAAATCAGCAGGTGCCTGTCCACACCACAGGAAGGAGACTGATCTGTACATGGCTGTACAGATCCTGAAGAAGACATTCACACAGAGCCTACCTGTTCCATGTTAAGAGCATGCCTTGCACGGAGATCACCATCTCTGCTGGCTTGGCTCCCAATAGAGACCAATGGAGACACGCAGAACCAGCACTGCAAAAGTCACATCTTCCAGGTTGACACCCACAGTCAATGATAAGACTCCAGATGGAACGGTCTGTGAGTGCACACCCTCGAAGTAGGGCAGGCACCCTTGCCTAGCTATGGATTTTGGCCTCTAGTTCAGCCGGCACCTAGGGAAACCTAGCAAACCTGCTCAGTTTTGAAAACTAGACACCTAAGGGAATCCACGATGGGGTGACTTGTGGGGCTCTGATCAGGTTCTGTTACCCAGAATCCTTTGCAAACCTCAAAATGTGGCCAAAAAACACTTTTTCCTCACATTTTGGTGACCGAAAGTTCTGGTATCTAAGAGGAGCCACAAATTTCCTTCCACCTAGCATTCCCCCAAGCCTCCTGATAAAAATGGTACCTCACTTGTGTGGGCAGGCCTAGTGCCCGCAACAGGAATAGATCACACAACGGTCAATGTTAGTCCTTACATGAGTCAACTGTTGACCCTGGGGTGATCCATTCCTGACGCAGGCACTAGGTATAGGCACTCAAGTGGGGTCGTGTTTTTATCAGGACAGGTGAGGAATCACTGGGTGGTAGGAATTTTGTGGATCACAGCATATTCCTGTAGTTTGTGTGAAAGAAATGCAATAAAAAATAGAGTTTTTATTCAACATTTCAGCTTTGCAGGGTATTCTGGGAATTAAAACTTTGGGGAATCCACACAAGTCACACCTCTGGGGAATCCACTCAAGTCACACCTCTGTGGACTCCGCCAGATGTCTAGTTTCCAGAAATGTTTGGGTTTAGTATGTTTTCCTATATGGCCGCCGAACCCAGTAACAAAAACACAGGTGCCTGCCTTACAAAACCAGTTTGTTTTGTGATAGATAATTTTGATGCCTCCACAATACGATTTGGGCAGTGGAATTTGGGGCTGAATTAAATTGGGGAGCTCCCAAGAAAGCACCCTCTCTGTGCTTGCCGCCGCATTCACCTGCCCTCTGGGTTGGGCTAACCCACTATTGCCCCGTTGCACAGACTGTGCTTGCGAAGAGACAACAGGACTGCCCTCATCACCTCCCTCACAATTTACTGGAAGAGGAGTTATCCAATGGGACTGAAAAATCACTCCCAGAGACTGCGCCATTGTCCTATCCCTCAGATGCTGTCTCAGTGTCTGCTGTCTCAGTCTCTGATCCTATGTCAGAGCTGTCCTCTGTAACCAGAGTGACGGTGTCAGTAGCAGTCATCCATCAAGATGCCATCTCTGCTATTGGCTAAACTGTTGCTCTAAAATATTAGCCTACATAGACAGTCACAAAATTGCTGGTGTGTGTGTGTGATACGTGCAACAGTAGAGGGCACATTACCTGCGCTTCTTCCCTCAATCAGCACGTTCTTTCAAGACACTAAAAAAACACCTTGTCACATACCATTCGTCACAGTCTTTAGCACCTCCTGCGCCCAGTCCAACAATCATTATTGGTGCTCCCATGTCCTCCTCCTCGGATTCCCTCATTACCACCAAGCAAAAGTGCTCTTCATCTCTCCATAGCCTCCATAGCCACCCTGCACATACATTTCATTTGTATTATAGCGCAGGTAATTTCTGACTTTACTAATGTACTCAGCTATTTACATAAAATACAGTTTGCTCTTTGCAGTAGGCATATAAACCTTCTGCACTTCTTAATGGCACTAAAACTGCCACTAGACAAAAGTCTGATCCTTTTGTAGCAGAAACATAATCACAAGACTTACTTGACTTTTTTATTGCTGCCTAAAAGCTACAGTTGAAATGCGTCAGTTGAAGTATGTGCAGAGTTTGAAGACGCAAGTTGCAACTGCAAGACAACTGGTGGCAAATATATATATATATATATGTATATATATATATATATATACACATATATATATATATATATAAGACATATATATATATATAGAACACTTTTATATGTGGGTCTGGTTTTCCTGGGGGCCGATCGCAGCCCCCAGGGAAACCACACATGCATTGACAAAAGTGATATATATATATATATATATATATATATATATATATATATATATATATATATTTATATAGGTCTCTATACGGATATATCTATCTACATGGATATATCTATAGATAGATCTATATATATATATATATTTTAAACAAAAGCGTCCTCTCTGTGAAAGCGCACTCCCACCAGGTTAATTTAGGAAAATCGAAATTCAGCAACTCACAGCGAATTCCTTTCAGTCTTTTCAAAATTCAGGCCTATATCGAAAAAACATCTCTGGACACGTGTTTCGGGGTTGATCCCCTCATCAGCAGAGAAACTAAAAAATATATCACCCTCGTAGGTGCAGCCATTGCTGGATGTGTTCCAGACTCTCATTCCTTTTAAAGACCACATACCTGGCTCGTTCAGCAAATTCAATTGCAAGCACCTGATTAATATATTCAAGTACCAGCCCAAGTGCATGCTGGTTACGGTAGTCCTGCGCATTTGTAGTTGCACCCAAAGTGGGTTGCTGGAGCCAGACAAAATCATGAAAAGAATACAATTCCTTAGTAGGCGATTTCGACGTGAATTTTCAAATTAGCTGCATATATTCCAACCTGCTGCTCGAAGTGTGACAATCCATTTTAGTCACACCGACCTGCTCAGAACACAGTGGTGCTGCTTTCCCGGCTGGACCAGCCGGTGATTTATTTTAAACAAAAGCGTCCTCTCAGCGAAAGCGCACTCCCACCAGGTTAATTTAGGAAAATCGAAATTCAGCAACTCACAGCGAATTCCTTTCAGTCTTTTCAAAATTCAGGCCTATATCGAAAAAACATCTCTGGACACGTGTTTCGGGGTTGATCCCCTCATCAGCAGAGAAACAAAAAAATATATCACCCTCGTAGGTGCAGCCATTGCTGGATGTGTTCCAGACTCTCATTCCTTTTAAATTAACCTGGTGGGAGTTCGCTTTCAGGTGATATATTTTTTAGTTTCTCTGCTGATGAGGGGATCAACCCCGAAACACGTGTCCAGAGATGTTTTTTCGATATAGGCCTGAATTTTGAAAAGACTGAAAGGAATTCGCTGTGAGTTGCTGAATTTCGATTTTCCTAAATTAACCTGGTGGGAGTGCGCTTTCGCTGAGAGGACGCTTTTGTTTAAAATAAATCACCGGCTGGTCCAGCCGGGAAAGCAGCACCACTGTGTTCTGAGCAGGTCGGTGTGACTAAAATGGATTGTCACACTTCGAGCAGCAGGTTGGAATATATGCAGCTAATTTGAAAATTCACGTCGAATTCGCCTACTAAGGAATTGTATTCTTTTCATGATTTTGTCTGGCTCCAGCAACCCACTTTGGGTGCAACTACAAATGCGCAGGACTACCGTAACCAGCATGCACTTGGGCTGGTACTTGAATATATTAATCAGGTGCTTGCAATTGAATTTGCTGAACGAGCCAGGTATGTGGTCTTTAAAAGGAATGAGAGTCTGGAACACATCCAGCAATGGCTGCACCTACGAGGGTGATATATTTTTTAGTTTCTCTGCTGATGAGGGGATCAACCCCGAAACACGTGTCCAGAGATGTTTTTTCGATATAGGCCTGAATTTTGAAAAGACTGAAAGGAATTCGCTGTGAGTTGCTGAATTTCGATTTTCCTAAATTAACCTGGTGGGAGTGCGCTTTCGCTGAGAGGACGCTTTTGTTTAAAATATATATATATATATATATATATATATATATGTATATATATATATACATATCACATCTGGAAAGAGGAAATAACAAGGAGAAATGAAGATATTTCTCCTTATTACTCCTCACTGGGGAAGGCATGCCATTTTGACGCATTACCAAGTTTACAATTCTTTGTAAATCTGAGAATGCACCAAAATCCATGGGTACACCTTTCTGCACAACATCAATCCTGCCTACAATGCAGGCACACTTGCACCATGGTGCTAGGCATCAGTTTGTGCGCCATTGCAGGCAGAGAGCATAATATTAAATACAGCGTATTCTTGTCCTCTCCTTTTCATGGCAGGCAGCACAGGAAAGTGGCTTGCTGTGTTGCATTTCATGCAATATTGATAAATATGAGCCAAAGTATTTACCAAACCACGCAAAGCCAAATAAAGTGGCTTTACATGGCTTAATAAATTAGAACGTTGATTTTGGTTCGGGGCTGCGCCACAAAAAGGACGCAACTCGCGACGCAAAACCTTAGTTAATCTGCGCCTTGATTTCCAAGAGAAGCCCTAGTTTCTATAACTTTAGTGGTTTCAAATTAAAAGTCACTATAAAGTCCGGAACCTACGATACCTGTTTATTTGTCAGAAAGAGATGGCAGGACTAAGGTAGCCAAAAAATAACAAGTGGATATGGCATGCGCTATGTCTCCTCGATGTGCTGTATTTCGTGCGCTGTAGAGGGAATAAACCTATAATGCAGGCTTATTCAAAAAACTTCAAGAACATTAGGAGAATATGATGCAAGTAAATCATGGAAAAACTCGGGTGTACACTAAATAAGATCTAGCGTAATTTTCCCAATGTTCGCCTCCTAGCGTCTGCACTACTTCTGTTTCCACTGCAGTAAAAATGTAGTGGCTGGAAAGCTACGTCGCTCGCACGGCGCTTGCTCTAGGAAACACCTTCTAGCTGCTGCTACTCCTTTGAAGCGGGACAGTTTCGCCATGAGCGTTTGATGATACTTTTATCAGTTGTCCGCCAGACAGCCCTCACCTGCATCGCAGCAGCGATTAGAAGAGTTAAATATTTAAAAGTACGAGTTCGGATGCTTTGGGAACGGGCGAAGTTTTTTCAGCGAGAGGCAGCTCAGAGTGGAAATCCCGCGGTGACCTCAGACCCGGCCTCTTCTATTTTATCAGCGCGCGTACTTGATTAACGGAGCAGGGTTTCGAGAATAGCAGGAAAGAAGCCTCTTTTGTATGAGCTCTCGAATATCCAGAGAACAAAGTGCTCAAAGTGACTAACAGAAAAGAGAAAGATGAGTGCACGCTTGCGGGAGAG
The DNA here is from genome assembly GCF_031143425.1 of Pleurodeles waltl. NCBI lineage: Eukaryota > Metazoa > Chordata > Amphibia > Caudata > Salamandridae > Pleurodeles > Pleurodeles waltl. The sequence continues at coordinate 500,564,501 of NC_090447.1, forward strand.
GCAATGGGACACTCAGTGTGCGGCTTGTTTCCTCGCCCCGTCCCCTCTCACGGGCACGTCATCCGAAGGAGAGGGCACGGGTTTCAAAGCCTGACAAGCGCGGCTGAAGTCCAAATTTATGTTTGCCTTTCTTCTCTGAGACTATTGAACTTGACGGGTGAGAGAAAGCCGAGCCCAGGGCACCCCCATCAATCTTTATCAGACAGACAAAGGGTACAGGGAATGAGAAAGAATAGCACGACAAGAGAAGTAAAGGAAAGGGGAGACGGAATGGTGCCCCTCAAACCTTTACTCCTTTCTCATCCTCCCTGTTCCAGTACCTTGCAGGGATATCTGTCAAAGTGAGAGCTTTTTTTTACCTTTTGTTTTCAAACAAGAGAGCTTGAGCGAGACCAGTTAGGTGATTACCTAGTCATCCATTGGCATGCATTCGAGGGATGTGTGTTTTGTTTTTTAAATAAGCGAGTGCTCCACAGACCCTACTTTTAACAAGGTTACCAAGGACAACCCTTCGCGATATATATATATATATATATATATATATATATATATATATATATATATATAAATATATATATATATATATAAATAAAAACACTCGCACATACGCACGCATATATCCCGACCAACAAAATGATCTGGCAAGTTAGCTGTCAGGTTTTCGATAACAGGGCGGACTGAGACCCAAAATCAGCGAGGGTCCCCAGCAACAACACCACCAGCCCACAGGGAAAATGTGAGCAAAATGTTGTTATGTAAAAAACAGACGTCAAAACATTGACATAATAAAAACATAAGAAGTGACATTGTAACAATAAGCTTGTTCAATTTTTTTGGTACAGCTAGAATCATTAGTTCTTTTATTCCAATTGCAAAGTATAGCATTTCAGGACAATTTTAAACTCATTGAGGGGCACACTTTAATATCTGAAAGCAATGAGTCCAGTGATGGCTTCCTCATCCACCCCACTCCAAAAATCTACCTTGCTCCAATCCAATCCACCCCAATCCAATCCACACCAGACCACTCCAGTTCACTCCACCCCAATCCATCCCACTACAAACCAACCCACTCCAAATCACCCCACTCCAATCCACCTTCCCCACTCCAATCCACCTAAATCCACACCACCGGAATTAACTCCACTCAGTCAATCGACTCCACTCCAATTCAACCCAGCCCACTCCACTTCAATCCACCTCACTCCAATCAAATCCACCACATCTAATCCACCCCACCCATTCCACGCCACTCCAATCCAATCCACCCCACTCCAGTGCCTTCCACTCTACTCCAACCCACCCCACTCCAATCCATCCTACTCCACTCCAGTCCACCCACTCTGTGCAACTCCACTCCACCCCAGTCTACCCAAATCCAATCCACTCCACTGTACCTGAATCCAGTCCAACCCACTCCACCCTTTTTTGCCCCACTCCACCCCACTCTAAGCCACTCCATGTCACTCCAATATATGCCACTGCACTATATGACACTCTCTGCCACTGAATCACTGATTTCAACAACCCATCCCCACTCTGCAACACTCAAATCCCCTTACTCCACTCTATGACACTCTACTCCAACAGCTCCACTTTATGACATTCTTCTCCACTCCACAACACTCTACTCCACCTACTCCATTATACAACACTCTACTTCCCCTACTGCACTCTACTCCCCTTACTTTAATTTACAACACTTTAATCCACTCTATGACACTCAATACCACTAACGGTTAGCCATGCTAAACAGCAGCCACACTAATGTACAACATGGCTAAAACACATTGTCAAAGCCAATAGCCCTTGCGTAGGTGAGACCTATTGGCTTTGCCAACGCTTGTTATGAGGATGTTGCTTGTGTCTATTGGGGGTCTCCTCCCATGTCTCTGGCAAATGAGTGTGGTTTCAGGCAGAGGAGATGGAGGTTGCCAGGGCTTTAAATGATCCAGGTCATTCCGAGTCTCATACACAATAGTACTGTGAAACAGACATTGAAACGGGTCCCTATCAGGGACTATATTCATGTCCTTAACATTATTGGGAAAAACACTGATGAGGTCTGAATAATAAATGTTCAGGTAATCCATGGCAGTGATTTATTTCCTGTTTATATTTCACATGTTTTACTGAATTGTATACTCCATTAGAGTGTTAGCTCTTCCCAGGATGTTGTTTTTTTGTACTTTTTTGTGTAGCATATTATTCTTGTGTAGGGTATTCTTTGACATGAGTTGCATCCAAGTGTTTATAGCAGCAACAATAGAGAGATCTGAGGTTAAGGCTTAAGGGAGTGTGCGTTTCTCTCCCTGCCTGTCAGTGAGTCGAACAGGTGTCCCTACTGACAACTATTGACAAAGCCAATAGTCGTGGCTGTTGTTAGGTGTATGTCAGTTGCTGTGTTATTGTATAGGGATGCAAAAAAAGAAAGGTCACTGCTTGGGAGGCACACTATGGGGATCACAGAAATGTAGTTTGCAGGTTTAAGCCACACCTGTACCTATATAGGCCATGGCCCTTTTAGAGAGCCTCCACTTTTTTCACCATATGTAAAGCCCTAGAGTTTACCAATCCAACCCGCACCTGGTAGTGTGGGATTGATCGTGGCAGGTCCTGTCAATGTCAATGCTTCTGTCTTCGAAGGCAACACAACAACCCCTCAGAGGGTCTTCCATGTAGACCCCCACTACAGAAAAGACAACTCTAAGGTGCTGTTGTGCACATCTTTACATATCAGCCCCCACTACAAAGAGGTCACAGCATTCAGTGATGGTTATTTTAAGTATATTTCCATGTGAAGCAGCAGCTTCTGTGTTCCAATGGTGTACTGCACTGGTAAACACAAAGTGGTGGGCTGTGTGGGATGCATTGCACTGTGAAGACTCCTCCATGTGTTACGCCAAAGAAAGGCACAGGTACAAGTTTGGTACGCTATGAATGCATGTAGAAATGCACTTGCATATACTGTATTTTATATACTTTGTAGAGCTTTCACTCCACAAACAATAAGACAGCACAGTGGGTTTAGCACATGCCATTGACATCTGCATGCCCAAGATTCCAAAGCCTACTGGTCAGGCATTTTCATTTGCGTAGTTACTTGTATACATTTTATTGGAAGATATACTTATTATTTTAATCATAAAGTCCTATGTTTAAGACATTTATAATGTGCCACCAGGTATGATGTTGAGTCATTAGTGGACGTACTGTTGGGTCACTCTAGGGCACATTGTACCAGGATTGGTCACACCATAATCTTATATTAAAGGTATCCCTGCAGTTTTGGCTTGAGACAGCACATGGCACATCTTTGTCTGGAGAATTGTGTCACTGAGTGGTCCATTAATGGGCCAAATGGCAAATTAAATGTTTTGACATGTGTTATTTGGAAATCAGTGAGTCAGGATTTGTAAAGCGTGGCTAATCACCTTTGAGGATCTCCAGGCACTGTAAAGGTTGGTTTCAGTTGAACATCCAGGTCTTGAGTCCTTTCCTGAATTCCAGCAGAGAGGAAAAGGTTCGGAGGTGCAGGGGAAGGTCATTCCAGACTTCCCCGTGAGGTAGGGGAAGGAGCAACCTCCACTATTGCTTCAGTGGATGTGGAGGATGCGAACGAGGGAGAGAGAGGTGGAGCGTAGGTGCCTGGACGGTTGGTGGAAGTTCATGCAGTGGTTGATGTATACTGGTCCTTGATTGTGCAGGGCTTTGTACGTGTGGATCAGCATCCTGAATTGACATCTCTTCTGAATGGGTAGCCAGTGTAGCTTCCTGGGGTGGGGCATGATTTTGATTTGTCTGGGTAGGTCAAGAATGAGTCTGGCCACTGAGTTCTGGATGATCTGCAGTCTTTTCAGGAGGTGTGCGGTGATACCTATGTATAGTGTGTTGCCGTAGTCGAGCCAGCTGTTGACTACAGCTTGAGTGTTGTTTTTTTGTTTCAGTGGGGAGCCATGTGAAGATCTTATGGAGCATGTGCAGGGTGAAGAAGCCAGCTAAAGCCTCTGATGGTGGTGTTGCCGTCAGTTCAGAGCTGGAAGTTGAGGAGTTCCATGACCGGAGTGGCGTTGTCTGCTGTGGTGATGCAGATAATGGTTTGCCTTGTGGATGATGGTGATCCCTCCTCCGTGTTTGTTGATGAGGTCTTGGTGTGTGATCCTCTAGCCATCTGGCGTTGCTGCTGGGATATCAGGTGCGGAATTGGGGTTTGAGCCAGGTCTTGGTGAAAAAGATGACATAGTGGGTGAGTAAGGTAATGGTATCCTTGAACTCTGTGGCGTGCTTGCATAGAGGTCATGCATTGTGCAGAAGGCAGTGGAGGTAATTCAGTGTGGTCATGGTGGTGGTCACAATGTATGCATGGAATTTGGTGCTGCAGGAGAAGAAGCAGTGCCGGCAGTTGAACAGTCGTGCTTTGGAACGAGGTGAGGTGTGGCAGCAGTTGTTGTTTTGGGTGCCAGGGACTTTGAGTTCAGAGGTGGTGTGTGTTTGGGTGGTGGCCCTGGGCATAGTCGAGGCTTGCCTTTGATGTGCCTTCGGCACGCCGGTCATGCGGCTGCCCTGCGGCCTACATTAAGTAGGGTTGAGAGGAGGGAGAGGTGCCCAGGTGGTGGTCCGGGTATCAGAAGGTGATGGGAAGAAACAACTAGAATTGACAACAAAGATACAATGTAACAGAAAAGTACAATATGTGGCTAACAGAGAAGTACATTTAACACCAATAAAAAGAACAGTTTTAAGTACATTTTTTAACTAATACAGTAATAGTACTAGGATCAGCAGTGAAAAAACAGGCAACACCATCAAGCAGAATCACAGGAAGGCAGCTGAAGAGCGAGTGTGGGAACTCTGCTCATGGTACTTGACAATAACTTAACCTCCAGTGCTGATGTTTCATGTAGTAATGCATCTGAAGTGAGGGAGAGTTTCATTAGTTTTGCTGCTATTGTTTACAGAATCTTTTTCTTTTAAGTGTATAAAAGATGAAGGGCAAACCATAGAGCAGGTGTCCAGGTCGCAGGCAGTAATATGGTTGGTATCAATAAGTTGGATGCATTTCAGAAGGAATTGTGGTTAAAATTGGGCCATGAATGTTCCTATCTCCATATTTCTTTTCAAATGTTACAAGTCCCTGTTTTAGGAAATGAGGATAAAAGTTCTTTGTCATTGAGGGATGGAGTTTGCACAAATAAATTGTTCCCAACAAAGCTAACTAACTGTGTGGAGTGATGCTCCTCACAACAGGGTAGTCTCCAGATTGAAGCACACACAACAAAGTCAGAAAGAGATGCACACTATCTGCACCTGGCTCCCAACAGTCACAATGATAATGGTCAGGAAAGAGTCAAACGCCTGGTGTTTAGTAGCGTGGGTGGAACTTGTAGAGTTTCACTTCATGGAATTCCATGGAGTTACATGATAAATCTGTGAAATTTCATGAAGTTCTGCAAAAACGTGGAAAATATGCATATCATGCTGCTCACGCTGCCATTTGTCACTGATAGTGCAAGCAGCGCCAAAATATCAACACCGAACGGCACCATCTGGTGCATGACAGAGTGCTTTTATTCAAGTTGATTTTGCTGCCACTCGACAAACACACACAACAGACACTTGGATGAGATTAGGTGACAAAACAGGTGTAAATCTGACTGTGCTTTGGTGAGACACTCTCAGCAAGCGCCAAATAACTACTTTTCAGTTAGTGAGTAAAACAACATTTAATTACAGAATAGTGAGGGAAGATCTTTAAAATAAACTTCTTCTTTTTCAGCGCCAGCTCTGCTTGTGCAGCGTATAGACCATGTGCCAAGGTTAGCCCATATACTAGACTATGTTTAAGAGGGCTCTCCTTTGCTTGGCACACAACAAGCTAGAGCTCGTAATGGTTAAATGATGTCTACACTCAGAATCATATGTTTAAGCTGTCTGTCCTGGAAATGGAGTCCTATGTATAATGTTGTCTCATTCTACAGGTTACATCCTCTCATTTCTCGCTATCACAGAAAGCCTTTCGACCACTATGGTCCTAAAATCCAACATGAAAAATTGACCTGGATTTATTCCTGCTTTATTGCTCTTCTTTATTTCTTCAGACTGAGTCTCTCTTTACATTCCATCCTCTACATGCCTTCTATTTCTGAGTATGGAACTCCTCTCCATCTCATGCTTGTCTGCCTTAATCCTTCTTATTGTAAGTCTGCAATTGGCTGACACCTCATTTAATAGATCACACCTCTCCTCTTTAAAACTCCATCTCAGGAAGCTAACATTACCTAATCTCCGCCGGTTTACCTATCTCACAATCCATTCACTTGAAACAACATAGGCCCTACTAATGATCATAACTAACGAGTATTATATGTTCTGTCTCAAAGTAACTGGAATAAATGCAAGCATTGTTTCTTGAAAGCACATGACTAATCAAAATAACCAATAATACCCAGTGGATTAACCACTAACCTTGGGTTCTGGAGTAGTGTGCTACTTGCCATAAAGTACTTCAATGCCTCATCAGGGGTAGTTAGTGCTATAAAAAGTACAATTACAATTTCTAGTAGTTATATAGCAGGTCAGGTGTTGCTACAGTCGTTTCAGGAGGTACTGTGGACCACCATGTATACATTTGTAAAAAATTGGAGTGGTTTGTATGTCCTTGGCATGATGAATATGGATCTGGTGGCAAAAATGAGAATCTTGTCAAGTGTGGAGATTTACTATTGAAGGAGGTTCACAAGCATGCTGTTATAATACCCCAATTTGGTAAGGACTAGTGAATAAGCCCTATCTATGACTTTCAGGTATAAACAAGAAGGGTAGAGGTTCTGAGTTTGGGGGATAAGCTCCCTGGCTGAAGTAATAGGAAAGACAAAAAGCAAACAGGGGAGCACCTGTGGAGGCATGGGGGTGGTGGAAAAGCAAGGAAGGTCCATAAGTCAAATAGTGAGGATTCCTCTGTGGCAGGGCACTTAAAACATATATTGTAAAATGCTTCGTTGAGAGTGAAAGGTGAGTGATCAGTGTGTGTGGTGTGCTGATTAAGCTGTTGATTGTAGGTTTAAGAATTTTTCAGTGTGACTGTGGTGAAGAAGTAAGATTTTGATTGTAGGCTGACTTGGTGTTATCTAAATCTTGAGAATGTGTGTTCAAGGTTTGCCTGTAAGTATTGAGATTTTCTGATGTTTTGAGTGGTTGTCATTTCTGTAGAAGTTCCCTCATCTTAGCGTTCAGTGAATGAGTGCCTCTTGTGACCGATAATTAAGGACGTGGAAAGCCAAAGGGAAATGACCAGACATGGTAGAGTATTTCATAAGCATGATAAAGCATTTCACTTGAATTAATTTGTATTCAAGTGGTGTAAGGTTGTTATGGATTTGGTGAATACATAGAGTCATTAGCATGTTTCCATTTTAGTATAATGAAATATTTAATGGGCATAATACATTGGGTTGTTGGTTGACTAGGGTGTGAACCCTGGCCAAGTGCCAACCACAATCCTTGTCAGGGTGAGGCACAAACCAACCCTACTCAACCTGTGCTCAATCCTCCGGTAACTTGGCACAGAGCAGTCAGGCTTAATTCAGAGGCAATGTGTAAAGTAGTATTGCTACATTTCAAACAGTAATAAAGTATAAAACACAACACAAACGGATACCACACCAAGGTATAAAAATAGAGTGACTTTTAGTAAGTACAACAAAACCAAAACAACAAAAGTCCAATCAGTAAAACCAGAGATATATACTTTTACATATTTCAGTGAAAATAGAGTCCTGAGATGCAGCGAGGCTGCAGTGTGAGTACCTGTATTGTCTCCCAGGATCCCATTGACAAGGGCTTGGGATGTAACATCAGATGTTGAGAATACATTGCGCAATTGGGGTGATGCATCAGTTCCCTAGGAACTTCTAGGCTGCAATACTGAGACCAGCATTGTCATCAAGGCTGTCTTAATGAGGGATGCAAAGTCCTGTGGCAAGGACGCATTGAGCAATGGAAGCTCTGATGAGACAGCAGGCTACTAAGCGGATTTTAATGGCAGAATGATCCATGCAGCAATACATCAGTTTTACTCAGGGTTGGCCGTGCAGCAGAGGAGATATGTTGGTTCCACTAGATCCACAGATGCCAGCAGAGCATCTTAGGCCCACTTCCAAATGCCTAGGACCGAGGTGGCACTTTGGCTGAGGTTGTTGGATCATGCTGTCCCTGAGACTTAAGCCAGGAGTCAAGCCAACTAGCCGATGGAGTCACTTTAGGGCCCTAGGTGCAACAAGTTCAGGTCCAGTTCTTACCCAGGCAGGAGGGCAGCAGGCAGGAGGTCAGCATGGCAGGGTAGCAGTTGTTCAGAGTAGCAGTACAGCAGAGTGGCAACCCGTTCAGCAACCTTTGCCTGGCAGAGTATCCACAGGTCCCAAAGTGGATGGAAGAGTTGGTGTCTGAGGTCCAGTACTTATACCCAGTTGTGCCTTTGAAGTGGGGAGGAGATTCTAGAGGCATGCCTTTGAAGTGCACAGGTGTCCTGCCTTCCTGGCTCCAGACTAACTACAGGTGGGTTTGCAGCCTCTTGTGTGAGATCAGGACACACCCTTTTCAAGTGTAAGTGGGGCTGTGTCCAGCTCCTCCTTACCATCCTGCCAGTGATGGTCTATACGGGCACATCTAAGCCTACTATTGTGAGTGGCTGTATAGGAGGAATACACAAAGCTCAGCTGTCAACTGAACTTAGTCTTTTGACCCAGAGGCAGGCTGAAGGCACCAAATTGCTAAGGCAGGAAAATACCAACTCTTTAAAATTGTAAGTTAACATCTGACTTCAACATAAGTTTGGGGTTTTCACCCCAATTACAAAGTAGCCAAACATGAATATGTTCCCTGTTCCCACTTGGAATTTACAGCTTATTCAATGTTATAAGATAACTCCAATGTCATACTGTTGGAAAATGGGTTATTGGTAAGGGCAGGTAGGTACCTACACCTAGCAACAAGCCACTAACCTCCACTTAGGTCCAGTTAGGTCTCAGTAAATTAACCCCAGCTCAACCCTTGGTAGCTTGGCAACGAGTGTCAAGGCTTAACTTAGGAGACAGTGTGTAAAGCATTCAAATATCACAAAACAGTAATTAAATAAAACCCAGGAAACAGTTTAAAAATCCAAAACCAATTTATAAAAATAGTTTATATTTTTATCTTTAAAATGACACAAAAACAAATAAAATCGGATAAAGGGAACCGGAGATATGAATTTTTAAAGAATTATTATTTTTCTAGCGCTTAGAAACAAAAAGCGCCAATCGGGTCATCTGGTTGCACCACGACCGGGGCAAAGTCAAAGTTTCAGGCCGACCGCGATGGAGCCCTGCTCGGCTACAAGTCGCGGGAGGCCTCGGTTAAAAAGTTACCTTCTGACTTAGGGGGTCATTCTAAGTCTGGCGGGCGGCGGAGGCCGCCCGCCAGACTTCCCCCTCCGAAATACCGCTCCGCGGTCGAAAGACCGCGGAGGGTATTCTAAGTTTTTCCCTGGGCTGCGGGCGGTCGCCAAAAGACCGCCCGCCAGCCCAGGGAAAAACTCCCTTCCCACAAGGATGCCGGCTCGTAATCGAGCCGGCGGAGTGGGAAGGTGCGATGGGTGCTGTTGCACCCGTCGCGTATTTCACTGTCTGCCAAGCAGACAGTGAAATACTTGTAGGGGCCCTCTTACGGGGGCCCCTGAAGTGCCCATGCCATTGGCATGGGCACTGCAGGGGCCCCCAGGGGCCCCGCGACCCCCCCTACCGCCATCCGGTTCCCGGCGGGCGGACCGCCGGGAACTGGATGGCGGTAGGGGGGGTCGGAATCCCCTCGGCGGCGCAGCTAGCTGCGCCGCCTTGGAGGATTCAATAGGGCAGCGGTACACTGGCGGGAGACCGCCAGTGTTGCCGGTCTGACCGCGGCTTTACCGCCGCGGTCAGAATGCCCTGCGGGGCACCGCCGGCCTGTCAGAATCACCCCCTTAGTCTTTATTTTGAAGATTTTCTTCAGCGGGACAAACCTGCCAGTCGAATCTGACCTCCTGGAGCCCTTGTCCGGATACGCGATGCTGGATTCCTCGGTGGAGATTTTTACCTTCCGACTTAGTTGTTTTTTTCGAGGTGAAATTCCTTCGACCGGGGTAAACCTGGATCTTGATCCGACGTCCGTGGAGCCCTTCTCGGATACGATGGCTGGGAGGTCAACTTTTTACCTTCGGACTTAGTCTCTTTTTCTGAGATTTTTCTTTACCGGGACGAACCACCAAGTCAGGCCGGGTCGCGGTTGAGGCAAGCCGGCTAGAATTTCCGCGGCGGGTCGGTCCCTCTCTGGAGCTTTTTTACAAAAATTCTCAAATCTTCTCCAAACTTCTGGGGCTTCACCCATATGTTCTTTTAAGGTTCTTTTGGGGTCCACAGCTCACCCCAAGGGTCCAGAAGTTCTGAGATGGTCCTTGGGGGGTGCGGACTTCAACTCCCAGAATGCACCTGGCGCAAACTCCTTTTTGGCCACTGGACAGTGGTCAGCTGGTCACTTTTCAGGAGTTGGTGCAGGGGGACTCTGGATAGCAATTTTTCACCTGTAGCAAACAGGGAGTCCCTCCTTGAACCAGTTGAAGCCAGGCAAAGTCCTTCTTGTGGTGAAGCCCAAGTGTGCAGCTGGTGCAGTCCTTCTGAGTGCAGGTTCCAGGTGCAGGCCAGGGGTCCAGCAGGGCAGTCCTTCTTCTCCTTTAGTTCTTTTCTTCTTGAAATCTGGCGGGGATCTGAGGTGTGGGGGCAGGTCTGCCAGTTTTATCCTTGCTCCTGGGTGAAAAGCAGGGGGGTCCTGGTTCTCCAATCAGGTACAGGGTCGTCCCCCTATGATGACTACTTCCTGGGAAGTGTGGCAAAAATCCATCCCAAAAGGCAACATTCTCTAAAAATCCAACATGGCTGAATCAGATTTTTGGAGGTTACATCTGGCTGAGCCCACCCACTGGTGTGGCTAAAAATCATAAACACACCCCTCTCCTGCCCTCTCCTAATCTAATCAAGGGGGCACCTAGTTGTCTGGGGTTTCAGGATGTGGGGGTGTTGCTGGTTGCTCCAAATGTCCTTCTCTGCCTTTGAAGTCCAGTTTGGCAGCCCTCCCCCTTCCTGCCTCACCATCTGCTGAGGGGAGATTCTCTCCCACAAGCACATTCCTTTGTGTGAAGCCAGGCCACTTCACACCTCATCAAGGCAGCTTGACTAAGCTGCTGCAGGCTGGCCAATCAGAGCACAGCAGCAAAAACAATGCAGGGCTGAAATTGGCAACTTTTTAGGTAAAGTCTAAAACTTTTTACCTGAACAAGTTATATTAAATCCAACAACTGGAAGTTGTGGGATTTATTACAACAATTAATTTGATACCAAATTCTTGGTATGCAACATTTAAGGAGACTTTAAAGTTTAAAATAAAGTCTCCCCATTCTAGCCTATGAAGGCCATTTACTTCTATGAGGGAAAAACGAATTTGGCTGTTTTTACCTCACCAGGGTTTATAAATCTATTTTTATAAAGTCCCTGCTTATAGTTACATGGCACCCAGCCCTAGGGGCACATAGGGCACACCTTAGGGGTGACTTATATGTAAAAATAAGGTAGTTTAAGACTTTGGAACTACTTTTAATTCCAAAGTCGAATTTACATATAACTTTAATTTAAAAGCAGCCAGCAAGGCAGGCCTGCCTTTAAAATGACACTGGGCACCTCAGCAGTGCACCTATGGGTGTACTACCTATGCTGTGGTCCCTAAACCTACATGCCCTACCATATACTAGGGACTTATAGGTAGGTTAACTTAGCCAATTATAATTAGCCTAATTTGCATATCCATTTTACACAGAGCACAGGCCCTGGGACTGGTTAGCAGTACCCAGGGCACCATCAGAGTCAGGAAAACACCAGCATAAAGTGGAAAATGGGGGCAAAAAGTTAGGGGGCCTCTGCAATCAGCCCTGTTTTCTCACACATACTCTGGGAGAGGTAGGCCTTGCAGTTGTGAAAAAGGACTTTAAGAGTGTTTTTTCTCTGTCAGGACCTGTAAAACATAAATGTACAGGTCTTAGCTTTTAAATACATTGTACCCTGCCCTCTAAGCTATCCAGGGCGCCCCTAAGGGTGGCATATATATCAAAAAGGAAGGTTGGCCCTGGTAAAAGGTTTATTTTGCCAGGTTGAAATAACAGTGTACAACTGCCCATACAGGCTGCAATGGCAGGCCAGAGGCATGTTTGCAAAGCTAGTTAAGTGGGTGGTACAATCAGTGCTGCAGGGCAACTCATAGTCTTTTATTTACAGGCCCTGTGCACACGTAGTACCATTTTACTAGGGAAGAATGAGTACATTAAATATGCCAATTGGGTATAAGCCAATCTTACCATGTTTTAAGAAGAGAGCGTAAACACTTTAACACTGGTTAGCAGTAGCAAATTGAGCAGAGTCTTAAGACCAGCAAAAAAAAGTCATCAAAACAAGATATCTAAAAGCAAAAGGTTAGGGGAAAAACATGCCAAGGATGCCAGGTCTAACAATGGGTATTAAGACAGGTGGAAAATTAACCAGTCTATCAAGTCATAGTCTGAGTGGGAGGGATGGATAATAGGTATAGATAAAGTTAGATTGTCAGACGGTAGCATAAACTCCAAAGGGTTACCTTACTTTTGTGTCAGTGAGACTTAAATGCTTCTGATAAGCATTAAGAGATTAGACAACGGATGAGTGAATACATTGCTCTATAATTGAATGTAGAGATTACAATTGAATTTAGAAAGATGGGGATGGATGGCAGGACTAGCTCAAAACAGTACTCAAGACCTTGAAGAAAGAATCACTGGTGCATGATATGCAAAAGAGTGAATGAATATTTGAATTGAATTATTGGAACTTATTGAAAACCTTCCATGATATTGGTAATTACATAGATAACTATTAAAAGTAAAACACAACACATCAGGAAACCAAACGTCTAACCTATATTTAATGCAAAACAGAAAGCAGCACAACCAAATAATCAAAATATAATTGCCATTTTAACTGATCAGCTCTCTTGAATAAAAAGGGTTACTTGGAGTATAGAACTAAAATGCATACAATTTAGGACAGCTTATATAGGATGTCTCTCAGTACAAGTTTACAGATCTAGTCATGGGTCAGAAACGTGCTACTTTCACCACAAAATTGTTGCTCGAGTGTAAATTTACCTTGAAAAAATAACAAAAAAGAGGCATTTGGCAAAACAAGAACAGTTGGTTTAATTAACCACTATGGCTAACAGTTCCAGAAACGGGGTCTGAGGACTGTCTCAGAGTACAATCGAACTGAGTGGTGTTTTGTGCATTTCTCTGGGTACCATAAAATAGTTTCAGCATTCCTTTTTAGGTAAAGAATGTGGACCATTGTAATGGACTTGTAAATATGGCCCCTGATAACAAATGCAGGTGGGCCGCGACCTTGCATGGACACTATGAGGGCCAGTGGGTAACGTGTTCGATGTCCAGCCTGAGGGGCGCATGATCGCTGCATGTTGTTGTGCATGCTGTTTTGTGATTGGCTGAGTGTTCCTAACTTGGTTTGGTATCTGACTTTATGGTGTTTTGGGAACGCGGCACCCCTAAGGCAGTGTGTGCTTTATTGGAGCCAGTTTCCTTGGACCATTGTGATGTTGCTGCGCTTATCTGTGGGATTGATTTGATTTTCCTGTTCGCACACTTGTCTTCCGGCTACGTGCCACCCTACCAGTGACCTGTCAATCAGTAACCTCAGGCCTAGGTCTCAGACCCTGCCTGACCATGTATTTCTTAGTCGGGGTTGATGCAATTTTGTTTTTATAAATAAAGTTATCATTGTGCACATCGACATCGATTTCTTCAATATTAACATTCCTTCCTCTAGTTGAATTTTCAACTACACTATCTAACCCATACTTCATGACAGGCATATTATTAGGGGCTTGTTGTTCTTCAGTTTTGACTATTACTACTCCCCTAGTCACTTGTATTCTTCCCAGTTTTGCGTTTTTACAGCAGGAAACCCACACTTGCAGGAAACAACACAAAAATAATAATAACATGAAAACGGGCCACAATGATGTACACAGACTGGTCAACCACCAGGTGAACCAGGCGGACCAATTCATGAACCACTCCTGATCAGGGGCACCTCCCTCCTCATGCATGTCTCTTTGTAAATAGTGCAATGTTTTGGATGGAAAATGTCAGAGTCCCATTGTCCATCTCATTGCCTGGTATAAATGGACAGCAGCATATACCGATCTTGTACACACCCCTCCCTACATTGCAGTCATTAACTCTAGCACGTATTGATGTTGCATCACCATGAGGTGGATGGCTCACAGTTCTTCTTTGATAAAATTAAGGTCAAGAACAATACTTTTCATCATCTTGAGCATTTCCTACCTGGCTATCTGTAATCAGCGGATGTTCGATTCTGTCTGAATGGTGAAGAAGTTTATGGACCCTCCTGATGATATTTGTGCATCAGAGAACAGTCTGAATTCTTAAGGAATGTCCTTGTACAGAGCCCAGCCAAAATAATCAACAGTTCTTTTTTCTCCAGCGTGATGCAACAGAGTAGTCATCTTCCTCAGTGGAAGTTGGTATAATCCTAAAAAATCTTCTCCGGGAATGACCAGGGTTGGGGTGTGCATGGTGATGAGGGAGCAGAGGTCACGCCACCTGGTGATGAGCTGAGTGTAGACAATCACACTGCATTGCCAGTAAGTATCCATCAGTGTGGAGGTGTCCCACTGCATTTCCGGAATGTGAAGGATTGTGCCACAGTTTTCATTTGTTTCCAGATGAATTGTTCATTTTCCTCTGAAACACAAGTAATACAGTGTAAATTTCTGTACAATTAGGGGTTGCCCTTTCCCTTCTAACCACGTATATCTATCCACCTCAGAATCCCAGTTTTAATGACATGGGGAATCTATGTTGGTATTCAACCCTCCCCTATGGTACTCATTCCCTTCATATCATCTAGATGGATGGCCCTACACTGGAACTTCATGCCTGGGGTCCATTTGGGATTAAAGAAGACAGTCCCAGATGCACTAAGGGCTACCCTGGTACCACAGATGGAAGTGGGAGTGGACGACTTTATCCATTGGTTTGGTGGATTTGACACCTCTAAGAATCTCTTTTCTGAAAAGTCTGGGGGCCAAACCATATCCTCCCTTATGGGATCCTCCTGTGCATCTTAGCTAGCTCAGTTTGAATTTCACTGGGATCAGTGAATACGTACAGTGCTGTAGGATAGGTCTTGTATCGGGTCTGAACTACTACTCCATGGGGCTCTATTCTGTTGGGTTACATCTTGGCCCTAATCCTACATAGGTATAGGTGGAGAAGGCATTTTGGTTTTTCAGGGACTACCTCTTGAGACAAGTAAAGCCTGTCTGTGCCTACTGCACATGGTATCAGCAAACAGATGTAACATGACCTGGCTAATATCTTGGAATCCACGGTGGCCATGTGCTGATACCATGTGTTTTATAAGAGGGCGCTGTGTAGCGCATGTGGAATTCTGGTGTTGGGTTTGGTGTAATTATGAGTGACATGGTAGAGGTCCCTACGCAAGTGCTGTAACAATTTCTGGGTGGACTCCATTTGACTAGGCAGTTCTTTGGCAATGAATGGACGTGGCAGCACCCATAGTAAACAGAGGGTATACAAATGCGCAACAGTACAATAACTTATTTAGCATTACAGGTTTTTGTATTAATCCAGGGTAGATGCCTGTAGTCCTCTTCTGAATTGGGTGTTTCTTGGTTTTTAACAGTTCCAAAAGTTTGTGGTGTGGTTCACAGTTCCTGATCCTATTGGGATTTTTGATGTGGTTGCTGAAAAAAGTGATGGTCCGCTATAAAGGTGGTGTACTTGGAGGCTCAATTGCAGACCTGTTGGAGAAGAGCTAGGTTTGGTTTGTTATTTTAGAAAACATTGCATCCTTATATCTGTTGTCACCAATCATTTCTTAGAGGTTTCTGTGCTTTTCACAATTTTAATGAGACACCAGAAGGAGGCCCCACTTGGGGTATCTATTTTTAAAAAAGGGTTATTGTTCATGGATGCATTTTTGGGCCTTCTCCCTCACTGTGACTGACTAGGCGTATGACGGTAAAGTATTTTTTATGGGGTGATCTCATGAGCATGTGGGAGATATCAGTTATTAACTAGCACTCTGTGGGGTTTGCCATCCCTCCAGTATCCTAACCCTCCTAGTGTGCACATGGGGTACCATTGGTGCAGCGGTGACTTTTGAACTACACATGCGGGGGCAATGTAGAAAAAGGAGTTGTGTTGCAACTGAACATTGTACCCTGAGGTCACGTGTATACCCCACTACTGCCGGCATGTGGCATGCAACTGAAATTTCTTAGTGGCACCAGGTGTCTTGACTACACCTTTTTTCTTTTGGGCTGGCTTTGGGCTTTTTTAATTGGTTTTTGGGTGCTTCCCTAGATCTTCACATGATCTGTTATCTTAATTGTCATGAAACGGAGGGGGCTGGAGACTTGCTCCACGGCCCCCATGTACTTCTGATATTGAGGTGTCTTACATTGGGGCTATTGCTTCCTCCAGATGGTGTGTGTAAGGTCTTGTGTGTTGGATGATAGCTAGGCCTGATATGAGGGTGAGCATATTTCTGAGTTCTAATCTCACTCAGAACAGTGATGGATCTTTTCGGACTCCCTTTCCCGAGCATCCCACCTCTCCCTCAAAACCAGATTTTTTAAAGGATATTCAGATCTGTGGTTCCCAGTTGTGGTCAGGGACTTCTAACCGGTGACATGCTCCTTTCATTATTTAGGAGGGGCATGGCCCGGCGAGCAGGCTTAGGAAACTTTGAGGGAAAGAAGGAGGCAAAATATTGCTGCCTGGAGAGTCCAGTGCAAAGCCAAGAACTCGTCAGCTTTTGGCCAAATTATGGTAATGGACTGGGACGCCTGGTTGTTCTGGAGAGCCCCCTCTACTGACTCGGCATCATGCGGTGCTTCGCAGTATGACAGATGTCATGCGTGTGCTGTGGAAGTTATGGGGGTTTACACTATCCCAAGCGTACTGGAAACTTGGCTTCTGACACTGGAGGACAGCTTTATTTTGGAACTAAAAGGGGGCCTCTATTTGACGGGAGGCAAATAGCTTTCTGAGGGCGCTGGTGGGACCACACTATATAAAGAACTTTTGATCCCAGGCTGTGTGCCAGAGAATGGGACTTTCTGACCTGATGATCGGAATCCTTCCCAATTGACTTGTGGGTGCAGGGACCTAGGAGCCTGTTTTTAAGCGCTGGACGGGAACCACCCTGCGCCCCCCTCATTAGACTGCCCTCCCCCTATGGTGTGGCCAGCCAACCCCACCCTGGGGATCAGCAGCAGAGGGGCCTACACTCCTGCAGGCACCCTGAATGGCTGACTGTAGTGAGGATACCCAATTGACAAAACACCCACAGCAGCCCTGAGCTTCCAGAACGCATATAAAGGCTTGAATCTCTAATGTTGTCTCATTGGTCCTTCCTTTGAATCTTGGTACAGCGAATTTTGAGGTGTGCATGAAATGGATGCTTCGCATTGAGGGTTTTAACTTACTGCACATTTGGGTTCTGCGTTTGTGTGAAGGCATTACTTCATAAATCAGTTACTCCTCCATGCTGTGGTTGTGGTCCTGGTTCTTGTTGGGCTGGGTTCCCTGTCTGTGGTTGCTGTTGCCACATGTTTGTCCAACTACCTGACCTCTGTTGCTGTGATGCAGGGGTGGACTGACTTCCCTGCAGTTGAGTGTAAGCCTCCCTGGTTTCTGCCATTATAGCTAAATTAAAACCCTCCAGGGGTTTGGGGTGGAGCTCCCTAACATAGCATTCCCTCTTTTTAGACAATCCTGCATTTAGGAGAAGTTCCACTTGGGATCTCACCCTCTGTGCTGGATGCAGTCTTCTGTAACTGTTATGTCCTCTGGTTCATAGGATCCCTCATCTGTTCAGGGTCTATCGTACTGTTCTCTTCCCTCAGTCTAGTGGGCTAGCAGGTGACAAAATGGGCACGCAAACGTTTCGCCTTCCTCTCTGTCCACTCTCTCTCTTGGGGTCAGATTGTCTGTCCTGAGCATTCAGGAGGAACAGCGGATGTCTTTCTTGCTGCTCCCCTCATGTGCACACAAAGCTGCCGTCTTGGTTCTCCAGGGTCTAAGTTTAGCCTGCACTGGGCTCCTTTAGTCTCTTATTTCCTGATTAGCCCCTCTCCTATTTTGATGACCTGGTGAGACTCAGATCCCATCCAAAAGCCTCTCCTCTAGCTCTGCCTCGGACTGTTCCCTGAAGGGTGCTCTGTGCCTACCTCTGCTCTCCTCAGGTGGAGGGAATACTGCTCTGCTTTCTCATTGTGCTTTCCGGGTGCTCTCTCTCTATCTCTGTAGTTTGTGCCTTTCTTCTCAATCCCACCTAGGTTGCTTCCTTCCTTCTGAGCTATATGCTGTTCTTGTTGGTGGGGACATGACCTAAAACTCGCTTTCTGTTGTTTCTTCGATTACCTGAGCAAACCCTGTGGCTCCCCCCTTATCATCAGATACCAGAGGACTGAGACCCCTTTCCTCACTCCCGCTAGTTGTGTCACTGTCCATAACCACTACGAATCTCCCTGTCTCTCTGGAATCTTTAGCGCTCAACTGGGGTGGTGCTGGGATTGCCTGAGCTTACTGGCCTGTTGAACAGCCATGCTTGGGCCTAACAGTTTGTTGTTTGGTAGGGGACCCTCGGGCTCCCTCGACCAGCGGATTGGTATAACCGAATGCAGGGATAGCAGACATCGGGGAGGGCACCTCGATTCTTGCATGTGGTGGGGGTGGTGCTGAAGTCTTGCTTGCTGACTGTGGGATAGGATTATCGGTCTGGGCCTCCTCGAAGATGGCCCATAGTTCTACTAGTGCTTCTCTCCTGTCCTTCCTTTGCCCTACATGTTTGGTCCGTATGTGTGTCCTCATATGTTCTATTATGTGAGTGTCAAAGGTTCTTTCCTTTGGCCAGGGAAAGGTGTCCGATTTGTGGCAAAACTTGGTACGTTTTTTAGCCTGTGTGGAAAACCTGGTTTGCGTGTGTTTTAGTGGCGACTTCATGATGAGTTGGGTAGTTTTTAGGGGTAGGGGACAAATACAACTCTAGCTTTTCAGGTTTTAGGGAACCTTAAGTTCTGGTCTAGTCATGGGGAAATATACACACTACGTTACTTACAGATTCATCAACACGAACATTTTACAAACACAAATAGCAATGCATATGAAGCGTCACAACCTAGAAGGAAGTGCAATTGTTAATTTAAACGTCTTGAAATTTGGCATCAAATAGCAAACTTTATTTTAGTATTAAATAGTGATTGTGAGAAATAGCAACACCTTCATATAGCACATTATGTCATCGATAAAACACAATACTCAAGACAAAATACAGTTGCATTAATTTACCAGCACCACAACATCAAAGCTATATCAATGATCAACTATGATAAAGAAAAAACTGACAAAGAAAAAGTGATGACTTTGTCAAAACTACCTTAGTCTGTTCCTGGAGCATGCTATCCTGTGAACAGAAGAAGCTCTGTGCGGTACAGGACCAAGTGAGCCTGATAGTCAATATAATCTCCAGGACAAAGACAATAATTTATGCAGAGAAAAGAAATAACTCAACCACCACAGGCCCTTCTGGCTAAACACAATCTACACCTAATCTCCCAGATCCAAAACTTTTTCCCTAACGTCTGAATCAATCCCTATATCATACCAGGGGGTCAGGCGTACCATCTGTGTGATGCCCAGTGGTCTAAGCGAGCAAAACCTCTCACTTCTTTCAGATACCAACAGAGTTAAGAAACTGGTAGCACTGACAAAAGACTTTTAGACTACACAATCTGGCCCTATATCACACCTAGGCCCCATGCGTACCATCTTTGTCACACCCAGCGGTCCAAGCGGTGAGGGTTGAACCCTGTATCACTCCCAGGGTACCATCTGTGTCATGCCCAGCTGTTGAGGTGCTGACCCAATATTACACCCAAGGGCCATGCATACCATCTCTGCTATGCCCTGCAGTCCAAGAGACAAACAACATTGACCTTTCCTAGTGTGCTCACTATCGAAAAAAGATATATTTTGCGGGAATACCTCCAAGGCCACCTTGTGACTACTTAGTTTGGACACATAAAATAGGTAATGTGCCAGATTTCTGCCTGACGCAGTGCACTCATATTATATTTTTACGCTTCTTCCTAGTTTGCCATTTGCCAAATGCTGGGACTAAGGCTCTAATGTAGTCTCTTATGCTCTGACAGTGGCTTCAGGATGGAACTCTGGCCCATGGAGTCAGCAGAACTTTCAATCAATTGGGGTGTCTGCTCACCTCCCTTGTTACACAAATATAAATCTGTCCGGACGGGATCCCCTTCCTTCAGTTGCAGTCAGGTCCGAGGTACCAATCAGCTCCTATCTGGCTCACCAGAATGCTTCTCGAATATAAATTGACCTTGAAAAAATAAAAGACAAGGGGCGTTTGGCAAAACAACAACAGTTGGTTTAATTAAACATTACAGCCGGGGGACAGTTAGAGAAATGGGGTCTGAAGACTGTCTCAAAGTAGTCAGTATGGTGCCAGGGCTCCTGTGCGCTTCAAACGTCTGCCTCTGGAAGCTTCTCCCACTTCAAAGGCACAACTGGTATAAATACTGGACCTAAGATACCTCTCTTCAATACACTTCTGAACCTGTAGAAACCCTGCCAGGAAGAAGGACTGCTGTGCTGCTATAAGGACTGCTATTCTGCTGAACTGCTGCTCTGGAGGACTGCTGCCCTTCTGTGGTGACCTGCTGCCTTCTGTCCTCTTGCCTGGCTAAGAAGAAATGGACCTGCATCTCTTGAGCCCAGAACCCAGTGTGACTCCAAGGACTATGTGGCTGGCCTTCTGATCTGAAGCCTCAGGGACACAACAGACTTCCATCAACCTTGCACCTGCACCTGGACTCTGCCATCTGTGAATCTACCCTGCCAAGTGGTGCCACCTCAGTTCTGGATCCCTGGAAGTGGGTTATGGAGGTCTGCCAGCCTGTGGACCCAGGGGAACAGACGCATCTCCTCTGCTACATGGCAGAAACCCAAGCAGAAAGATTCATCGCGACTGCTGCACGGTTGGAACCTGTTGCAAAAGACCCATATCTTATTCACAGCATCATCAGAACTGCCACTGTGCAATGCATCCTCAGCACAGGCCCTTGCATCTCTCGCTGACAGCTACCTTGACAACAGTTCCGGGCTCCGCATCGCAGCCTCGCACCTCCCCAAAACCGAAACATCACTCCGACTGCACGCTGCATCCTCGACACCGGACTACGCACAACAAGCCCAGTCCAGCATGACCAGTTATCCACAGTTACTGCTTAGTGCTTTTTGGTGCTATTTTCACACAAAAATGTAAAACTGCATATCTCCTGTTCTACTGATTGGATTTTTGTCATTTTGGTATTTTTTTATTTATGAAAGAAAACTATGTTTTATAATTTGGTGTGGGATCCTTTTTGTGTGGTGTTTTTACTTTATTACTGTTTGAAGCATTGCATAAATACTTTTCACATTGCCTTGAACTTAAGCCTGACTGCTCAGTGCTCAGTGCCAAACTGCCAGAAGTTGAGCACAGGTTAATTTAGGGTTGGCTTGTGCCTCACCTTGACACAGGTTGTGGTTGCTGCTTGACCAGGGCTCACACCATAGTCAATCAATAACCCAATTTCATACAAATGTTTTTTTTTACATTTTAGCAGCGGAAAATTAAACCAGACCATGATGTGAAGGTGTCATTCACAACAATATTAGGCATTCATCAACTATCAATTAGAAAATTCACTCCATAAAACAGGCTGATTCTAAAAACCCTTCCAATATTAATAGTTAAGTAGGAATTTTCACCTACATACAAGTGGAAATGAAATGATGTTGCAGTATTAAACTATAGGTACTTAAACATATGAATATGAACAGTTCTGCTAGCAAGAAAATCAACCTTGAATGTTGAAACATTATATGTGTGTTCATCCGGCAGGACAGGAACCTCTCTTCTGCAAGCTCACAACTTTGCAAATTATGTGATTACTTTATTAGTAAACAAATATATATATATATATATATATATATATATATATATATATATATATATATATACAGCAAAGGAGACCCCCACCCTCTTTGGTGAGTGAGCACAGCCAATTGGGTAGGGAGCTACATGGAGGGCGTGGTAGTAAGGGAGATGGGAGACAGAGATAGGGCTGGGATGGTCCCAGATGGGTAAACCAGGTAGTACCCATTGCAGGAGGATTCCCATGATGAAGACGTGGATCCTGTCTCCCCGTGGCCCTCCCCTCGCCCTCCCCTCGCTCCGGGCACATGAGTCCCTCAGTGTCGGTGGCCTCAGCACTCCGGGTCCCTTGGCCGGCAGCTTCCCTACTTGGCTGTGCCCTGTTTCCTTCACCTGCTGTTGCTGATGCACTGAATGAGAAAGAGAGGTTCTTCACATTCTTCACGCACGCATACCTTACAACACGCATAACAGTGCCAACGCATCTATATCAAATAAAACTCCAGTTAGAAACCATTCAGAGCCTACATCATGTCACAACAAGATACTTCCAACATTCCAATATGACTACAGTCTCACCCACAACGTAAGCCAACCACCTGACCACTACATCACCAACCCATCAATTCAGCTGTAACTCAAAAGCATCATGCACAAGACGGATTGGCTACATCTAAAGTCTATCTCTATACCGATCATCACCGTCCATCATCAAATCACTCTAAGGAAATGCAGTTGACTGACAACACTATAACATTCCTCCCCCTCCTCCACACCTGCCCAGTCCATCACCAGTAGACATATTCCATGAAAATAAACTAATCTCACTTCAAATACGACACAGCATGTTGCTTTCTAATCACATGCCTAACTTATCATTCTGAACACAACTTACACAATGGCAAACACCTCAGATGAAGACACTACATATGGCATACCCATACAGTGTGCTCACAAAATGACATAGCATGTCATTGAAACATCTATTTAAATAGTAGGAAATGATTCATTAGCAGTATCCGGACCCACCTATCTAATTCATTTTCACATATACAACAATTCTATGTACTGCAATAGGGGCCTACTTATCGCACAGGATACATCCACAGACAATCAAAAGGAGCATAGTAACACCAACAATACAATGGACACCAAACAATGTGCATGGAGGGGTCATAGCATTCTACCATACATGCTGATTAGAAACCTCTACATAAACACATCTGAACACCTACATCACTAACAACTATTCAGATATGTGATTCCTGCTACTTTAGTCCAGAACTACCACTTACACAACTGATTACTAATGTACCCATGAATGACACATTCACCTAGAGTCAAGCAAATTAAATGACAACATATCCCACAACACCAACATGTGTATGTGAAATGCAACACTTGCTACACCACTAAGTCGGGCAGAAATGAGAAGGGGCATTATCAAAACTGTCCAAACAGCCTCAGATTTGCTAAGGTAAGTCTGGCAAAGAAGAGGTATCAACATCAAATCAGGCAGGAAGTATCAACTGACACATGATTTAGGCAGCAAATAGCATTAGTTGCACTCATATAGGTATGGTTTTGCCCTGTGTAGCATGGGTAATATACATGGGATAAGGGATTAGCAGCTTAGCAACTTACCTTCTTAACACCAAATACATTAGGATAAAAAGGTATTTGTACACATGTCAATGTAATGCCATGAAATGTCAATGTATTATTGTCAACATGAATTTCACATTGTAGGATGTCCACCCTGATCAAACTTCACATCTCCAATGTATGAATCTGACATGACAATTGGGACACCTCCTCAAACCTCACAGGGAGGGTTGTAAATTGGCCATACCAAAAGCTTGATTGAGATGACAGCCTCACATGAAATGTCCAACTATTTCAGGACACGGGATTACTTGGCCCTGTTACTCATCTGTTAGACCCAAGGTTGCACATAGAGCAGATCCAGTGGAATAGGAGTGGTCAAAGACCAAAGAGCTTTACAACTTACCATTTCGGTAAATGGACTTGGGAACACTAGGAGGAAAGGATGACACAGCAGGTTACAAAGTAGTAAAGTCACACATATGACACAGTCACATGTGCATCTCCACATGCAATCATACTATTTGCTAGACAAAGGTGATTAACATGTTCCTATCCATAATACAATGGCCACATCTGTGTTTGTGTGTTGGCAACTGCAGTACCATGTCTTCCTAGTAGTCACCATACCTGTACCTCATTGTCACAGCTGTAATACTTAGACATCACAAACAATTTTAAGAGGCAAGTACATGGGTTATGTCAGTACTTACCCCCTTGTGGCTGCTTTGCTATCCTCAAACACCCATCCCCCTCAGGATAGGCCACTGCCAAAATGTGGGCCACTAGCGCGGTCAAGGTCTGATGGGCATCCCTCCCTTATTGGGAGGACTTCCCTAGCTGGGCCTCTGCGGTTCCTGGGCCCAACATCTCAGGTCCTCTTACCGCTTCCTACAGTGGGTGCTCTGCCGGCTGTGGAACCCAAGGATCCGCACTTGCTTGGTGATGGCATGCCAAATTCCCTTCTTCAGATAGGCGTTGATCAGCATGGATGACACAGACAAAAGGAAAAAGTCATGTCCACATGAACCATATCAATATAGTGGACAGTACACTTCAGTGACAGCAAGTAGGCAAACATTCCCATCCTCTCAACTCACACTCATTCACAAATTATCACCTGCATCCATCAACACCTTCAATACCTTACATTTCAGGTACATCATCATACACCACACCTATCACACATTGGTATTGCATTGGACTCCCCTGCTCCTCTGGGGCACAATAACGCTGTTCATACAGGGGTAGGACCTCCTCCACGATCTTATCCAGCTGTTCAGGGGTGAAGGCTGGGGCCCTGTCACCTGCAGGATGTGGCATGATAGTTCCCAGATGCAGTACACAATAGCTCAGGTAGTAGAGGTCTTGCTGGCAGCAGTGTCAGGAGTCAAGTGAGCAATACTGCAGAATATGGGGGTCATGACCGCCGCATACATGACCGTTACCGCCGGCAGACATTGCCATTGGCCCAAGTCCGCCAAAGGCAGTAATGTCTTCAAATGGCAATTTCCACTGCAGTTGTGACTGCCTACCGCCATGACGACTTCCGCCGGCGGACTTAGGTCACTTCCGTATGTCCAGTTCTGTAGGTCAGCTGCCATTTTAAGCACATTTCATGTATGGAAGAGTTTTATAATCTGTGTCATTAACTATACCCCATATTGTGCAGTAAAACTGTAAGTACTGCCTTCATGTTTTGTTGTCAATTAGTACATCTGTGCAGTAAATGCTGTGTTACTGGAGGACATGTGGTGGTAGCAATGTACACCTACTCGTATGTTCCTATGTGCATTGAAAACATAGATAATGTACAACAATATGTGTAAGACATGCCAAATCGGTTGGACTTACAACCATGTTCAGTAACAGATGAATCTGTATGTGCAGTTCAAACGTTATTTGGGAGGAATGTGCACCAAGGAGGGTTGCATACCTATGTGCTGTACTGTAGATATCAGAGTTTGTAACCAACCTCGACAGCAGATATGTGTGAGTTGTTTATCTGACTTTACAAGATGTCTGCATGCTGCATGTCACATACTATGTTGACATTTTTTCACATAGTTTTCCTGCCATGAGTAAAGGACTACAACTAACAGTGTACTATCCACTAGTAGGCCTGCACACCATGGAGGAGAAACATTGTATCCAGACATATTGGTTGAACTGTCATACTATCATCGATCTTTGTGCTCAATTGGAGCCAGATCTGATGCCTGCCATTCACAATCCCTATAGCAGAACTCCTATCATTCACGTCTTGTCAGTGCTACACTTCCTGGCCACTGGGTCCTTTCAGAATATAGTGGCCCTAACTGCAGGAATGTCTCAGCCCATGTTCGATCTGGTTTTGAGGAGGGTACTGTGTGCATTGTTGAAACACCTGGACAGCTACATCAGGTTTCCCCAATGCACAAATTTGGCATTTGTGAAGGCAGAGTTTTATGCTATGGGACACATTCCACATGTGGTTGGAGCCAAAGATTGCACCCATGTAGCCCCCATGTAGCCTTGGTTTCCCCAGTGCTAATGAACAGGTGTATAGGAACAGAAAAAACTACGACTCCATAAACGTTCAGGTGGTGTGTCTGGTAGACCAGTACATTTCACAAGTCAGTGCTAAGTATCCAGGATCAGTCCATGATTCCTTCATTATGCGGAACAGCAATGTCCCACTGCGGATGACACAACTCCACACAGAGAGGGCCTGGCTGGTTGTTAAGTTACAATTGAAATGTGTGTTTGCAATGTATGTCTCCTACCATCACAATGCTGCATGTCCCACATATATGTGTGAGTTGTTCTACCAATTTGTTTACAGGCGAATATGGCTATCCACACCATCCTTGGTTGTTGACACCAGTGAGGTACCCAACCACACAAGGGGAAGTCTGCTACAATGAGGCCCATGGGAGGACAAGGCATGTTGTGGAGCGGACATTTCGGCTCCTTAAGGCAAGATTTAGGTGCTTAGGCATATCAGTAGGAGACCTCCTCTCCTCACCCAACAAGGTATGTCAAATAATTGTTGCTTGCTGTATGCTTCACAATCTTGCCCTGAGATGACAGATACCATTTATACCAGATGAGGGGGAGCCAGCAGAACCTGTGGCTGGAAATGCTTATTTGCCAAGTGATAAAGAGCCAGAGGAAGATGAAGCAGGATACTCTAGGGCAGATCTCATCATTCAGTACTTCAACTGACTAAAAGGTGTGTGAAGTAGGCATAATGTTGTGGTTCAAATGTGCAAACTGAAGTAGATGGGTAGCATGTCACCTCCTTTCTTGCATCATCTGTGGGGTTGTAGATAGCCCCTATGCCTATGAGTGAGTTGTGCATGCAAACTGAAAATATGTATTGTGTATCATGTATTGTTATAGAAAATGCAAAGTTACACTTGTGGACATGACTTCTCTTATTTTGAGGAGTGTATTCTGCTATGTCCCATTACTCTTCTCTTACAATCACAGTTTTGCGTAGAACCTGTTTGGCTCATCAACCTTGGCAAATGACAGACAGTGTCAGAAGCAGATGGGAATTGCAGACAGAGATGAGAAGTGGACTATGAGTCTTGATTGTGTGGAGTGTGACTAACATTGTTAGACTGTAAGGACTCTGGGGTGGAAAAGTGTTTTCCCATCAAGGTCACCTGTAGGGTACAGGAGATTGGCAAATGCTGTCATTTGTGTCTGGGTATGTGTCGGCTCATGTGTAAATGTAGGACCATAGCCTCTCCCATCACAATGGTAACAGTTGTATGTAATCTACCTTGAAACTAGCTGTCAGTGTATTCCTACTTTGCAGACCAATGTGCATGTCACTGTAGACTGACATAGGTGAGTGACAAGCCTACAGGTATGTGATCAATGTAAGTGAAACTTTATAGGAATGGGTAGATCAGTACTGATCTATGTCTGTACCATGGGATAGGCATATTTGGAAGCTATGGTATGGGTATGTGATAAGACTTTCCGAGGTGATAAAAAGAACCAATCTGTATGCCTCCTGCCATGTTGATAGAATTATATGACCCTAACTCCTGTATTGTGTATTTTAGCATTGTGTTACACCATAGCAGACATCCTGACAGTACTCTCAGTCATGCTCTTTGTGCGGCTAGCATATCTATCACTGATTGTGTGTAGTTGTATTTACATCCTAAATGTAAATTGGGGTGGGTATAGGTGGTGAGGGAGCATTCAGGACACGACAGATGTGTGATATAAATGTTGTTGGTACTTACTAACCTCCACTCCCCCAGGTATTCCTGTTAGGCCCTCAGGATGCAGGATGTTTAAGACCTTCTCCTCCCAAGATGTGCACGTAGGGGGAGGAGGTGCGGACCCACCACGAGTCTTCTGTACTGCTAGCTGGTGCCTGGATGCCATGGACCATACCTGCCCCCTGAGGTCATTCCACCTTTTCCGGATATCTCCCCTTGTGCGTGGATAACTGCCTACAGAATTAACCCTGTCGACTATCCTTTCCACAACTCAATTTTCCTGCAATAGGTGTGGCTCTACCCTTACAATTTCATCCACCATGACCCTTAACTCCTCATCCGTGAAACATGGGTGTTTTAGTGGGGACATGGTAGTGGTTGTGAAGACGGTGTGATTGTGTTCAAAGTGAATGGGTGCAGAGTCAGATAAATAGTGAGGTGTAGAGGCTGTGATGTGAGTGGGTGACGGGTGTTGTGAATTGTGCGTAGTACTAATATGTGTGTTGTGTATGTTGTGCAGGTATGTGATGTGTGCATAGTGAAGTGTTAATGGGTGCCTATTTTTGCTATATTTAACTCTCTGGAATGTTGTTTGTCTGTGGTTGTGTGTGGTGTTTTGATTGCAAAGGATTGTGGGTTGTGTTGGGGTGAGTTATATAGAGCAGTGAGTAGGTTTGTCGGGTGTGTGGATGTGTACCAGGTGTGTTGTATTCAAACTATCCAATGTGGTGTGACGTTCTGATTGAAGTGAGTTGAGACCGCCGCAGTTTGCATTGCCAATGGTTTTCTGCCATGGAAAAACCACTGTTGTGATTTGTGGATCGTAATCTGATGGGAGGATTTTTATAAGGCTGGCGGTGCTGGTGGTGGGACCGCCTCTTTTCTGTACTCCAGTGTTCTGGCACTTTCAGAAATGTGGCTGTTTTCTAGTAGACTTCACAGTGTGACTCAATACGGTACTCATATTGTCACCAACATGGCAGTCTTTTGGTAGGTGCCACCGTGGCGGTCTTGTCAAAAGACCGCCAAAGTCGTAATGAGGTCCGTGTGTCTAAGTGTCTGTATTTGGAAATGAGTGGCTGTGTTTCGGACTGGATAGCTGAGTGTGTGAGTGTGTGACTGCTTGTATTGGTGAGTTTGGGTTTATCAATTTGTAAAGCACGAACAAATGCCCTGGGCAATCCCAGCATTGCCTACGATTGAGATCTACCACTTAGTGATAAATACATAGATATTACAAAGCCATAGCTAAGGAGTTTCCAAAGAGACAGACAAATTGGCTGATTTTCCAAGTTAACTGCTGCTTAGTGCTGCATAGAAAAATTAAAAAGCCATGTTTTAAGGAGTTTCCTGAAAGATAACAAATTTGACTGGTTTCCCAAATGATGAGATAGCAGGTTCCAAAGGTCAGAAGTGTAGTTTGAGAAACCCCTACCACCCCAGGGTGATTAACTTCCTGGCAGTTAGAGATTTAAGGTTCTGATAAGGATATTTGCCAACAGATACTATTTTTGAGGGGAACCGAGCTAGCCTAGATGAAGGATTTATGGGTGAAGCAGATGATTCAAAGGTGACTCTTTTGCTGATGGGAAGCCAATTAAGTTCTTCTTTAGCCTTTAACTCTGAGTCATGCTTCTTCAGGCTTTTTAGTTGACGTACAACTGCATTTTTAATTCTTTGCAATTTTCTTTAAGATCCCTGTTTTGTCTCAAGTATATAGGGCATTACAGTAGTCAAGTTTTGAATGAACTAGCAATGTGACAACAGTTTTCTGTAGCTCGTGAGGTAAGAAGGGAAGAATATTTGTTACTGTTTTTCAAGGAAAAAAAGAACAATGATGTTAACTAATTCATGTGGTTTAAGAGAGTTTGGAGTCATTACAACACCAAGATTTCTGGCTTAAATTACTAGGACAGGTGGCAGCCCCAAGAGGTAAGGCCACCAGTCAGAGTTTCATAGTGAGGCTTCCAGACCAAAAAGGAGGACCTCTGTCTTATACGAGTTTAGCTTTAGACAATGGGAGCTCATCCAGTTGACAATCTCAGACATGCAGTTCTTAAAACCAGGGCTGTATCGCTGATGTTATCAGTACTGGGGACCACAATTTGAGTATCATCAGCATATGAAACTGTAAGGAAACCAAAATTCCTTATCAGTTTCAAAAGAGGGGCTATATAATTGTTAAAAAAAGTAGGGCTTAAAGAGGACCCTTGAGGAACGCCACAGGGAAGGGTGAATGGTTTCTAAGTGAAGTCTCACATAGCATCTGATTATACTCTTTCATCCAAGAAAGAGCATAGAAGATTCAGAGCTGAGTCCTGAATTCCAATGTCCACTAAATGTCTCTTTAGGATTGAGTGGCTAACTGTATCAGAAGCAGCAGATAGATCCAACAGGACAACTGCTGCCTATCCACCTTTGCCTAAAAAATCCCATACTTCCAAAGTCACTGTTAAAAGAGCAGTTTCAGTGCTATGGGCTTTCCTGTAGCCACATTTTCCATAATCCAATATGTTATTTTGGTTGAGGTGCTCTGTGAGATAGACATTTAGATGTCTTTCTAGGATCTTGGCCAAAAATGGGAGTCGAGAGATAGGTCAATAGTTTTTATATTCTAGAGGGTATAAGATGTTTTTCTTCAAAAGTGGGAGAATTGACCCTGTCGCGTAGGCTCTCGTTATTCTAATGAGACTACTGGATTTTGAGCTGCAGAATGCCCGCGGTGTGGGGAGACTGAGTCTGACCCACTGCAGGTGACATCTGTTGCTCCAATCTGGGTTTTGCTCCAGGTAACCAGCAGTGCCTCATCTAAACCCAAGGGCAGGGATGACTGGGCAGTCGAGCGCATGACATAATTGGTTTCTCGGGGAAGCCATGGTCACTCAGGTCTCGTCCGTTTCTCTCAGTTACATTAGTCTCATATATACAATGATAAACAGAGGCAGTATATGTTTCAATAATGTTTTTAATGAAGCAACTGCATCTTAGATAGCAAAGAGTGAGCTGCAATAACCAGGACGACACAGCATGACAGTATTAAAATTGTGACAAGGAGAGATAAGCATAAGAATAATGCTACCATATTGTCACTACAGTCAGTAGACTAACTCCTACCTAGGCTATGAGAGAGCACAGCTTGTTAAGCTCTAGTTCTGCCCTTAAGGTTCCCCTGGGAAGACATCATCCCCCATACCTGAGCAACGGCCTGTGGTCTGTAAAACAGCTGTAGCAAAGCATTCGGCAATCAGCATACAGTTGTGATTCTCTGGCTGGAATCATCCACTAACATGTAAGGGACATGGAAGTGTTTTTATAAAAAAACAACTAATAGTCTGAGAAAATGTCCCTACGCAAGAATGTTTTCTAGGAATGTCGGAGACTAAACTTATACCACTTTCACCGGCATTGTTCCTTGCTGTAGCCTTGGAAAAAGCACAGAGTGAGCAAGAATGTCTTGTTTGAGAACAGAGTGCTGGCCTAGGCAAAACAGCTAGATAAACAGAAAATAAAAGAAGACCATAAAAGTGTCTATTGTTAACAATAATAAAATAAAGCCAAATACAATATATCTAGGTTAGAGTGCACTGCGGCTTGGCCTAGTGTGTTAAAGTAACAAGCATGGAGCTATAACTAAAATGGCTACACAACAACCCTGTTTTCCAGTCCAATGGAAAAATACCAGATGCCATAATGCTGTTGAATAGAGCAGCCAGAGGATGGCCAGTGGCACTCTCCAATTCATGAGGAATCTTTGCTGGACATGGGTCTGGTGGGAATCCTGACATAAAAGCTCTGCTACATGATCGGGAGAGATAGGAGGGAACTCACTGAAGGAGGGGTGGGCAGAAGCCAGCTCCCCAGTAACTGCTATTGGGGATTTGTACCAATGAGGTTTTGAAGGTCTCTATAAACAGTTTTAACTTTGCTTTTTTTTAAAAAGTGGCTAGGCTATCACAACAGTGTTGAGGAGGGGGTGTCACCTGGGCTATGGACAGGGTAGAAAAAGCTTCTGGGCTGCTTGGAAAAGCTCTTTTAAAGGAGTTTGCAGCCAATTGAATTTTATCAGTAAAATAGGCTGTTTTTCAAATTCAATCAGTTTTTATACTCAATGATCAAGAGTTTGTTTTTGAATCTTTCCTCTGGTGAGTATGAAGATCTCCAAAATGTTTCCTGTTTTCTGCATCTCTGTTTCACTTATCTGACTTTAGCAGAAAACCTCAGGGCTGTGGTAGGAGCTCTGTCTCTTTTCATGCTCTTCAGAGGAACCGCCTTGTTTATAGCATTGTGGACCAAATCTGTATAGTTGACTATTGATGCATTATTATCCCTAGAGAGGGAGGGTTTAGTAACTTCAAGTGTCACCTTTAATTTGTGACAATTGGTTCTCCCCTATACTCGCACCCATTTGGGCTGTGGTTTGATAGGTATTATGGATTCATTGCAAAAACAACAAGTGATGGACGGAATGCTGAACATTGTCAAACATTCACCCCCAGTACGGTGATCTGGGCCTAAATCCATCGTTTTTTTGCTGCCCATGCCATTTCAGTTTGGACCCAGCCATATGCAAATCAGTCTTGACCCTGTTCCCCATGGGAACAGTCCAGCCCGAACTGCTAGGCCAGGTCTTCCCTGGACTGGAAACAAGCATCCTGGGACCGGTTTCAGGGTTTCACCCCTCATCAGCCAGGCTAGCTTGAATCCAGTGGCATGGGAAGCACGGGACCCACGTCTTGGCATACCCTTCCCACTTAGGGCGACAAAGCAAAAACAACAAGTGATGGACGGAATGCTGAACATTGTCAAACATTCACCCCCAGTACGGTGATCTGGGCCTAAATCCATCGTTTTTTTGCTGCCCATGCCATTTCAGTTTGGACCCAGCCATATGCAAATCAGTCTTGACCCTGTTCCCCATGGGAACAGTCCAGCCCGAACTGCTAGGCCAGGTCTTCCCTGGACTGGAAACAAGCATCCTGGGACCGGTTTCAGGGTTTCACCCCTCATCAGCCAGGCTAGCTTGAATCCAGTGGCATGGGAAGCACGGGACCCACGTCTGGGCATACCCTTCCCACTTAGGGCGACAAAGCAAAAACAACAAGTGATGGACGGAATGCTGAACATTGTCAAACATTCACCCCCAGTACGGTGATCTGGGCCTAAATCCATCGTTTTTTTGCTGCCCATGCCATTTCAGTTTGGACCCAGCCATATGCAAATCAGTCTTGTCCCTGTTCCCCATGGGAACAGTCCAGCCCGAACTGCTAGGCCAGGTCTTCCCTGGACTGGAAACAAGCATCCTGGGACCGGTTTCAGGGTTTCACCCCTCATCAGCCAGGCTAGCTTGAATCCAGTGGCATGGGAAGCACGGGACCCACGTCTGGGCATACCCTTCCCACTTAGGGCAACAAAGCAAAAACAACAAGTGATGGACGGAATGCTGAACATTGTCAAACATTCACCCCCAGTACGGTGATCTGGGCCTAAATCCATCGTTTTTTTGCTGCCCATGCCATTTCAGTTTGGACCCAGCCATATGCAAATCAGTCTTGACCCTGTTCCCCATGGGAACAGTCCAGCCCGAACTGCTAGGCCAGGTCTTCCCTGGACTGGAAACAAGCATCCTGGGACCGGTTTCAGGGTTTCACCCCTCATCAGCCAGGCTAGCTTGAATCCAGTGGCATGGGAAGCACGGGACCCACGTCTGGGCATACCCTTCCCACTTAGGGCGACAAAGCAAAAACAACAAGTGATGGACGGAATGCTGAACATTGTCAAACATTCACCCCCAGTACGGTGATCTGGGCCTAAATACATCGTTTTTTTGCTGCCCATGCCATTTCAGTTTGGACCCAGCCATATGCAAATCAGTCTTGACCCTGTTCCCCATGGGAACAGTCCAGCCCGAACTGCTAGGCCAGGTCTTCCCTGGACTGGAAACAAGCATCCTGGGACCGGTTTCAGGGTTTCACCCCTCATCAGCCAGGCTAGCTTGAATCCAGTGGCATGGGAAGCACGGGACCCACGTCTGGGCATACCCTTCCCACTTAGGGCGACAAAGCAAAAACAACAAGTGATGGACGGAATGCTGAACATTGTCAAACATTCACCCCCAGTACGGTGATCTGGGCCTAAATCCATCGTTTTTTTGCTGCCCATGCCATTTCAGTTTGGACCCAGCCATATGCAAATCAGTCTTGACCCTGTTCCCCATGGGAACAGTCCAGCCTGAACTGCTAGGCCAGGTCTTCCCTGGACTGAAAACAAGCATCCTGGGACCGGTTTCAGGGTTTCACCCCTCATCAGCCAGGCTAGCTTGAATCCAGTGGCATGGCAAGCACGGGACCCACGTCTGGGCATACCCTTCCCACTTAGGGTGACAAAGCAAAAACAACAAGTGATGGACGGAATGCTGAACATTGTCAAACATGTTCAGCATTCCGTCCATCACTTGTTGTTTTTGCTTTGTCGCCCTAAGTGGGAAGGGTATGCCCAGACGTGGGTCCCGTGCTTCACATGCCACTGGATTCAAGCTAGCCTGGCTGATGAGGGGTGAAACCCCAAAACCGGTCCCAGGATGCTTGTTTCCAGTCCAGTGAGGACCTGGCTTGGCAGTTTGGTCTGGACTGTTCCCATGAGGAACAGGGTCAAGACTGATTTGCATATGGCTGGGTCCAAACTGGGGTGGCATGGTGAGCAAAAGAATGATGGATTAAACCCAGATTTATGACTGGGGGTGAGTGTTTGACAATGTTCAGCATTCCATCCATCACTTGTTTTTGCATTATGGATTCATTAGCCTTCATAGGGCAGTGAAAGTGTATGACCCTATGATCAGACCAGGTGATTGAGTGAGTGGGGATATTAGTGACTGTGTGGGTATGTTATTTGTTTTGTGTATACTTGTACAGGTATGTGAGTTGGTGTCAGAGGGGCTATATGGGTGTGTGAATGGGAGTGTGAGCAGCTGTGTAAATGTATGAATAGCTGACTTAGTATTGTATGCAGCCAGATGCTGCGGCCAACCCCCCTAACCACCCAACCCCACACTGGCGGGAGTTAGACTCGGCTTGTCTCTCTGGGTGTGAGAATAGGTGTGAGGGGGTGTGAGAGTGGCTGAGAGAGTGTCTGTATGTGTGTGACAGTGGATGCATCAGTGTCTGAGTGGATCTGTGAGTGGGTGCCTCAGTGGGGCTCTGGATAGGTGCCCGAGGGTCTGAATGGGCCTGTGAGGGGGTGTGTGAGTGTCTGAGTGGGTCTGTGAGTGGGTGCGTAAGGATCTGAGTGGGTGTGTGAGTGGGAAAAAGAGAATGAAAGAGAGAAATTGAGAGGAAGAGAGTTTTTTAGGCTTTGATGAATGTTATACTTAGAATGAGAAATTTTTGGAGAAATACTTAGAATGAGAAATTTCTGGAGAAAATGAAAAGAAAAATGTATTCGTCAATTAAAAAGAGTGAGATCACCTTTCAATATTAACCTTAAACTTTTGAAGTTTAAAAGAAATTAAAGAAGGAAAATAACCACAGACACACCTGAAGTAGAACACTCAACTTTCAGAGCGAGGATATGTGACCGTCACCTTTAGGCCATATGTGACTCCTTACGGTGATGCTTCCAGACATACCTTTGACAGTCAACCCATGTATGTGCTTGGAAAGAAGTGTGAATGTTCCATCACTAGGAAAGTGTAGAAATAAATAAATGTGCCTTCGCATCTGCCAGCTTTACCAACACAGGCCACTGATAAACCTCTTCTTTATTTTCAGCTCATCCCGACTTCGTCCATTCAGTGCTTTCCTTGTCATGACTTTCCTCAATTACCGCTGGTAGAATACAGTCCCTTTAACTCTGAGGTTTTGGCTTGTCACGTAGAGTTTAACACAGTCCATGAGGATACACCTTATGTATAAAGAGGAACAATATGGAAGCAACAGGTGGAGGAGCAAGAATCGAATGTCGAGAAGAACGCTGAGGCCTTCAGGACCGAATGGAGAAGAGGAGCAAACAACAACCAAAACCAAAACCAGATATCAAATGAAGGAATTCCGAAATGAGGCTGGTATTGGCCCCAGCTCCAGAGAGAAGCTCGAAGAATGAGAGGGACGCCCCACGAGCGATGCAATGGCTGTTAAAGAGACCTAGGAGGAGCGTGGCTTACCCAGGTACACAATCGTCCGCTGGGGTTCTTTACATTTAAGAAACCAGGGTAGGAAGGCAGTAAAAGTAACTGGAGGAACAGAAACACTTATCCATAAGCGGGTGGTTTGAAAACAAAAAGGGGAGATCTTGGTGGAGGAACGGGGTATGGTGTCATATTCTCATGTATTCACGGTGATATGCCTAATAACCTCTCAGCCCGAGGCCTCCCATTCACTATTATAATCCGAGTGAAAAAAAAAAAAAAGAGGCCTGGCGGAGCTTATAGATCGGAAAGCACAAAAATCACAACGTTGCCTGGCGTGCACATACTAACCCAGAAAATAGAAAGTGAAAGCCAAACAAGAACACACACTTACCAAGGGTTTTGTCCTGTTTCTTTCTTTTCGAGACCAACAATCCCTTCCACTGGTCCTATTATCCAGTGACCTAAAGAAGAATGAAGGAAGAGACCCTCATTAGGATCGCATATTACCTATACAGCAAGAATTAAATAAACAAGTCAAAGGACCCCTAAATAACAAACTTGTTTGTGTGTCTATCCCGCAAAAGTCACATGTGGTGGAGAATGCGGGCACAATTCCATTGGACAAAAGAAGAAATAATGAGTCAAATCTATTTAGAACAATTCTTAAAGACCTTACCTATTGCTACCCAAAAGTGATTGAGGCAACATACAAATCTCACTGTTGAACAGGCGGTCGAGATGGGAATTACATTTTCCAGGGCCCAGACTCAGCTTTCCCCATGGGAAATGTTGAAATCTCACAGAAGTACTCCATATGGAGGTACGCAATTGAAAAAGAAACCCCCGAAGGTCACCTCTGAGGTGACAAAAGGAAAAATTGTACAATCGGGACAGGTATTTCCAAGAGGACCACAGTGCTTTGACTGCAGAGAGTGGGGTCTCATCGCACAGACTTGCCCTCATAAAAACCCAACCAAGGAACCCATGTAGGTGAACTATTCCCCTCGAAGCATCTTATACTCCACTTATAGACTGTGATCATTGTTTCTATGTAAGTCTAACCCTGAATGGCAGAACAATACCTGCCTGCCTTGTATACTCAGGATGTAAACGGTCCATTATATGGGATCATCTAGTTCAACCCTCTCAAGTCCTTTGAGGGGAACAGGTCCATATTAGGTGTGTCCACGGAGATGACAAAAGTTATCCCTTTGCGTTTGTATGGGTTACCACAGCAACAGGTCAGTCCTTTGATGTGCGGGTAGGAGTTTCTCACTTACTACCAGAAAATCTGATTTTGGGCCTTGATAATCCTCAGTTTCTAAGCATGTTTCTCACAGCTTTAAGGGCCAAAATTCCAGAACGAGAAATAGTTGATGAACCACAGTCCTCAAATACGCTTCTTACCTCAGAACCCTGGACTTTAGACTGTAGTTTTAGGCAAGCCCATGTAAATGACTTGACTTTAAGCAATGCATGGCAGAGTGCCTACCGAAGCCAACCAGAACCCAATCCCACATACCCTCATTTTGTTATACAAAAAGTCTTCTTGTATAGAGTGGAGAAGCAAGTAAGTGAACCACAGGACATTCAAGAATTTTTTTTTTCTCTCCCCCATTTTTTAGCGGGACACTTTGTAGAGAAAAAAACACCCGGATGTTCCTAGGCCATTTTTATTGGCCCTGTTTCTATGGCTCCATAAAAAAATATTGTCAGGAATGTGAGGTGTGCCAGCGCAAGAACCCATCTAAACCACCCCCTTTAACCTTATACCCACTTCCCATTGTGGGGAAACTCTTTAGAGTGGATCTTATAGGCCCCCTTCCTTGAACTAGTAAAGGGAAACAATATATGGTAGTGATTGTAGATTGTGCAACCAGATACCCAGAGGCTCTACCACTAAAGACTGTTGCCACTAAAACCATTGCTCAAAGCCTAGTAGAGGTGTTTTCTAGAGTTGGATTCCCCAAAGAAATACTTATGGACCAAGGGACCCCTTTTTGTCACAGCTAATGAATCAAGTTTGTCAGACGCTCAACTTCTCCCACATCAAGACGTCAGTATGCAACCCATAGATAGATTGTCTGGTCGAGAGATACAACAGCACCCTCAATTCCACTCTAAAAAATGCTAAAAGCCAAGGGTCAGAACTGGGAACATTTATTACCCATAACCCTTTATGTCATCAAGGGACAATACAGAGCAGTTTAGGCTGTTTCTCCTTTGAGCTATTATTCGGTATACAACCTCGTAGTCTCCTTGAAATGATGAAGGAGACGTGAGAGGATGATATGGAGAATGAGACCTTAAAGCTGTTGGATTACACCAAGAGCTTGATGTCTCAGATAAGAACACTTCAGAACTTGGCATATACCAACCTAGAGAAAATCCAGATCAAACAAAATACACTATGGGGGTCATTATGACCCCGGCGGACGATGGTAAAATGGAGAAAAGTACTGTCAACAGGCTGGCAGTACTTTTCCACATAATATGAAATTGGCGGTTTGGCTCAAGCTAAACTGCCAATGTACCACTCCGTTCGCCACGGCGGTAACAGCCGCCGGGCTGGAGACTTCTGTCTCTAGCCAGGTGGCCGTCACTAGGCCACCCGTGGGATTATGACCCCACCAACCATCATGGTTTTCGTGGCATCCTTACCACCACGAAAACCATGGCAGTAGGCACTATCAGTGACAGGGAATTCCTTCCCTGTCACTGAGAGGGGTCTTCACCACCCCCATCCCCCGCCCCTGGTTCCCCCCAACCCCCCTCCCACTCCAGACCCACCCCCCCCAACATAACTCACCTTCACGCACCATCGTACACACTCATACACACACTCATACCCACATTCATCCACGCATGCATATATCCATTCACACTCACATCCACACTCACTGAAATACATACAAGCATACACGCATTCACACAACACAACATACACGCACTCACACATCCATACATGCACACACATACAACACGCAAAACACACCCACATTCATGCACACACAAACATTCACACACTCCCCCACACACACACACAACACCCCCTACACCCTCCCGTCGGAGCACCCGTCTTACCTGATTTCAGAGGGTCCTCCGGCAGGAGACGGGATGGGGTGCTGCTGCCAGCAGCAGCGTCCGCCAGCAGAACACCGCCAGGCCGTATCATGTGTCATGACACGGTCTGGGGAGGTCTACTGCCAGCTTACCACCATCCGCCGCCATGGCCACAACCAGAATTCCGCCATCCATCTGGCAGAATTCCAGCTACGGTCATAATTTGGCAGACGGCTTGAAGCCGCGGCAGTAGGCGTTTTTTACTGCCAATGTTATAATGAGGGCCTATATGACAAAGGGAAAAAGTGGTGGGAATACCGCACAGGTGACTGGGTATTGGTCCTGATGCCCACAGACTCAAAAAGATTCAGTGCAGAATGGAAAGGCCCCTACAAAACCGTGGCTATAATAGGAAAAGTCACCTGTCGCCTTCAAGTGACCGCTAAGAAACAACAAAGCCATCATATTAACCTCCCTAAAAAGTTTTTAGGACCTCTCCCCAAATCGGTCCAAACAATACAACTCTAACCCAACCTGGCAACACCCTCAACCAATTGGTTATAAATGACGCCTTGAATCCACAACAACACCGAGACCTCCTTAAAATTCTAGATCCCTTCTCTTCTGTATTTTTGAACCTCCCAGGATGCACACACCTAGCAGAACATATCATCCCCACCAAGCAGGTGTTGTTATCAAAGAGAAACCATATAGGATCCCCGCAGCTATTGAGAGACAGTTTGAAAAGAGTTTGAGACTGTTTTACAAATGGGTGTCATTAGAACGTCTCAAAGTATTAGTCCCAAACCTGCATGGCTCCATCAGATTTTCTATAGACTTTAGAGCCATGAACCGTGTTTCTAAATTTGACACCTATCCCCTCCCTCCAGTTGATGAGT
The DNA here is from genome assembly GCF_031143425.1 of Pleurodeles waltl. Taxonomy (NCBI): domain Eukaryota; kingdom Metazoa; phylum Chordata; class Amphibia; order Caudata; family Salamandridae; genus Pleurodeles; species Pleurodeles waltl. The sequence continues at coordinate 500,604,579 of NC_090447.1, forward strand.
TGATAAAAAAACTCTGGGAAGTCAAATATATCACCACCTTGGATCTTACAAAAGGCTATTGGCAGGTGTCCCCTAATAAGGAAGACCAAGAGAACAGAACCCTTTTCCACTCTTGATCGCTTATATGAGTTCACTGTGCTCCCCTTCAGTCTTCATGGGGCTCCACCTACCTTTCAAAGGCTGATGACTACTGTTCTATAAAACCATTAAGCATATTTGTTAAGCTATCTGGATGCTATTGTTATCTTTAGTACCACCTGGGAAGACCATCTCTCCCATATAAATAACCTCCTCCTGGAATTACATATAGATACATATACAATACGGTTCCTTTAACTCTAAGGTTTTGGCTTGTCAAGAGGAGTTCGAAACAGCCAGTGACGATACACATTATGAAGTAGAAATAAGGGGAGGAACAGAAACACCTATCCACAAGTGGGTGGTTGGAATGGGGTATGGTGTCATAGTCTCACGTATTCACGGTGACATGCTTAAATAACAGACTCAGACCCCAGGGGTGCTGGAGGTATGTGCACCACCGGCATTCTCAGCTATCTTCGCCCCAAGGAGGTGGCAGTCCCCGTGGCTGCCGGGCGTGTTCATGCCCCGCACACAAAACTACATCTTTGCCCCATGGAGGTGGTGGTCCTCTGGGCTACAGGGAGGCTGCATGGCGCTCCAACATAACATAGTACATTGGCCCGGGGAGGTGGTGGTTCCCAGGGCTGAGGGGGTGAGCCACATGGCTCCCCTCACACATCTAAATCTTTGCCCTGGGGAGGAGGCGGTCCCCCAGGCTGTGAGGGGGCCAGACGGCCCCCCAGCATACCTTATTAATTTAGCACAGCGGAGGTGGAAGTCCCCAGGGCTTAGACAAGCCCAGAAGGGGGCCCTGTGCATACCCCTCCTTATTTTTCACATGTCCCAGGACATGGCCAATCAGGGGCTTCATGAAAAGGGCGGGAAACTGCTCATTTCTTTTTTAAATGTCAAAAAAATCTAATACACTGATTTTTCTGACGTTTTACAAAAAAAAAAAAATTAAGCCCCAGCGCAAAGCTAAAGGGTCAGGTTGTTCTTACCCTGGCCTCTTTTCTTTTTTTTTAAACTTTTTTTTCTTAGACTTGCCTGAATCCGAGTCCCAAGATGGCTGCTAACTCTTCTTGTTTGAAGTTTTGGAAGATAATCAGATATCAGCACGGGGAAAGTTGGATATATATATCTATATTTCTATAAACGAAGTCCCATATTTATACTTTTTTTGTAAGTTAGCGCCACTTTTGTGTAAAAAAATGATGCAAATGCGGTGCTAAAAAAGTATAAATAAGAGCCTGATTTCTTCAAAACTACTGAACTGATGTAATCAAATCAAATCACAAAAAGCATGCTTTTAAAACTAAAATCTAGCTTTCTGCCAGTTCTAGTTTTGAACATTTCATGAAGATTCATCAAATGACACCAAAGTTATTGGCAAAACAATAAAACACTCAGGCCCTCATATGACACTGATGGTAAATCCCACTTACCACCACGCTGACTGCTGCCAACATACTGCCGCTGCCGCGGATATCCGTTCACCATATTATGACACACACACACCAATCCATCAGTATTCAGCCACAGACACAACTCCAGCACACCAAAGGTCAGTGATAAACTGGCGGTAGCAAAACCCACACCATTACGCCAACAGAACAATGCACATCACATTATGACCCACGAATCACCACGGCGGACATTCAATGGCAGTAAACCATTGGCAGTACATACTGCTGTGCTCAAAATACACAAACACATACAAAACAACACCACATTGGACAATGCAAACTACATACACCTGGCACACACACACACACCACACCCACACCACTATAAAACACCCACCCACACAACCCTTTACGACTACAAACAGTTGCCATGAGATAGACATCATGACCACAGACAAGACCAGAGCCACACACCACCATCACCTATACACTACCCACGCACCCCACATCACACATCCCAACACATCACCCTACTCACCCTCACCCGCACTACTCACACAACACCCATGGCACCACAGAGACACCCTAGATTCTCAGAGGAGGAGCTAAGGGTCATGGTGGAGGAAATCATCTGGGTAGAGCCACAGCTATTTGGAGCACAGGTGCAGCAGATATCCATTGCAAGGAAGATGGAGCTATGGCGGAGGATCATGGACAGGGTCAACGCCGTGGGACAGCACCCCAGAACAAGGGATGTCATCAGGAAGAGGTGGAACGACCTATGGGGGAAGGTACGTTCCATTTCAGCAAGACACCAGCTCGCTATACAGAGGAATGGCGATGGACCCCTACCTCCTCCCTCACAACTAACAACATGGGAGGAGCAAGTCTTGGCAATCATGCATCCTGAGGGCCTGGCAGGAGTAGGAGGAGGACTGGACTCTGGTAAGTCAACTCTCTACTATTATCTCCTCCCTACCTGCATGCCATCAAATACCCTCACCCTCACTCCCATCACATCACCACTTCCCACACACCCCACCATCACATCTCACTCATCCCAATGCCAAGCCCTGCATGCCTTACCAATGTATGGACACCACTTACAGACCTGCATGGACACCTATCAGCAAAGCATGCACACTAGAGAGAATCAGCTAGCCCACCACATATCAACTCACACAAGTGAAAACTGCAAGGGCAAATACAAACAAAGAGGGCAAACCACCCATGCACAATATGTCACATACAGAAACAATAACACTGCATTTACATCCCCACAGGTATCCCAGCCAATGTCAGCAGAGAAGAGGTGCCAGCAATTTCCAGTCCCCCCACAGAAGAGGCCCACAGTGATGACAGCAGCTCTGGTCGCCTGGATCTGGATGACCAACCTGGCCCATCAGGGACCTCTGGACAGTCGGTTACCCAGGGACAGTCCCACACCACCACAAAGCCTCCCCCATCAGGAAACACCACCACAGCACCCACCCAGCGTAACCACACCTCTGTCCCCAGGACACGTCAATCAGCAGTGTGTCCACCACTACAGGGACCCCAGGGCACAACTCACCCCCAAGACAATCAGGGACCTGGGGTCAGTGGCAGTGGGCACACAGTTCAGGGGACAGAGGCACCGGACAACAGGGAAACTGGAAGGACTGCTGTGCGCCAGGGGAGGACAGGCCCAGGGAACCGACTCACCAGGAGGCACTCACTAAGATCCTGGGAGCATACTAACATTCCCAGGAAACGCTGGGCCAGATCCTGGCCAAGGTGCAGGAGAACAGGCAGCTGCAGGAGGGACAGTACTAGGGGATCAGGGAGGACTTGAAGGCCATTAACACCACCCTGGCCTCCATAGCAGGGGTGCTGGCATACATGGCCAACATTATGAGAAAGGCAGTCTTACAACAGTTGGCCCCTGCCACTAGCCAGACTACTGGACTGCCCTCCACCTCTGCTGCCGCTAGTGGGCAGGGGGCCCGCCACAAGACCAACAGGCCACCAGCACCCCTCCCCCTGCAGAGGGAGAAACACCCCGCAAACGTTCCCTGCGATCCAGGCAGAAGCCAAAGACTATTGTCAAGACCCCCGCCATGAAATAAGACTCTCCTGATTGTCACCCTTGTGTCCCACTCAGTCACCCTGTCCACCTTGAAATGAAATGTGAAGTTACACTGTCTTACCTGTGTGTTATTGGAAGTATTGTCTAATCACTGCAGTTCTGTTGTCCTCATCCTCATTCTCTGCCTCCTCATCTTCACTGTCCACAGGATCCACTGCTGCCACACGGCCATCTCCAGCCTCCTCCTCCTGCAGAAAAGGCACATGGCGTCTCAAGGCAAGGTTATGCAACATGCAGCATACCACGATTATCTGGCAGACCTTCTTGGCTGAGTAGCACAGGAATCCACCTGTTAGATGGAGGCACCGAAACCTGGTCTTCAGGAGGCCAAAGGAGCATTCTATTATCCTTCTTGTTCTCCCATGTGCCTCATTGTAACGTTCCTCTGCCCTTGTCCTGGGAGTCAGTAGCCATGATAGGTTGGGGTAACCTGAGTCACCTGCAAATATTGAGGGACAACATTTAGCCACACACTATCCCTTATGGTCCACACCACACCATACACCAACATTCACTGGGTGGGAACCAGGGCTCACCTATTAGCCATACCCGGTGCCTCTGTAGTTGGCCCATCACATTTGGCATGCTGCTATTTCTCAGGATAAAGGCATCATGCACAGACCCAGGATACGTTGCATTGACATGGGGGTGTACTGGTCCGCCAGGCACACCATCTGGACGTTTATGGAGTGAAAACTCTTTCAATTTCTGTACACCTGTTCATTTTGCGGGGGGACAAATGCAATATGTATTCCATCGATCGCACCAATGATGTTGGGGATATGTCCCATTGCATAGAAGTCAGCCTTCACTGTGGCCAAATCCTCCACCAGGGGGAAAACTATATAGCTGCACATGTGTTTAATCAGGGCAGACAACACTTTGGTCAGCATGTTTGAGAACATTGGCTGTGACATTCCTGCTGCCAAGCCCACTGTCACTTGGAAAGAACCACTTGCCAAGAAATGGAGCACAGACATCACTTGCACAAGAGGGGGGATCCCAGTGGGGTGACGGATAGCAGGGTTGGGCACAAATCTCCGTGATTGTGGCCCTGTCAAGTCTGTAGGTGAGGATAATATGCCTGTCCTCCATTGTTGCCAAGTCTTCCAGGGGTCTGTACACGGGTATGTCTCCATCTCCTATTCATCAGCAGCGGGTGCAACCTATGGGGCAAAAGAGTGAGGAGCCGGTCTTAAACTGTGTATTGTAGCAATAACAGTACTATACATGATGTTTATTTGAAATGTATAAGTGGCCTTTGTCCTGTATGTACAATTGTGAACTGTGACACAGTTATAATCCAGGGCCTGCCCCCCATCTCTGAAATGGCATCCACCTGTATTGTGTGGAGAGACAGGTGGAAGTGAGATAATTCCGCTGACGCTGTGTGCCGTTGTGGGAGGCAGTCGGGAACCGCCATGCAACGCCTCATTAGATAATATTGGGCCCTATGGAGTACAGTGGCCAATGGTGATGTACGCCGGCGGTGACGGTATGCATCGCCGCGGACGTCACCGCCATTTTCTATTTGTTCACTCACTTGCTACCTGACCTTCAACATGAGAGGACCTACACTGCATGTGCTGCTGTGACCTGCGTCTGGAACCTACCATGGCCCGTGTGACTGGGGAAAGGGCCCCTGCCTTCACCTCGGTGGAGTTGGAGCTACTGGTCGATGGGGTCCTACCACAGTACGGACTGCTGTGTGGGCCTGCAGACCAACAGGTGAGTACACTGTAAGCACTATGCATGGGCCATGAATGCATGGAGTGGTGTGTGTGAAGGCCTCATGTGGGGGGGTTGGTAGATGTCCACTGGGCAGTGTGCAGATGTGTGCGGGCCAGGTCTGTGCAAATTGGGTTGGGAAGGGGTATGGTGGGCCATAAGTGTAACAGGAAGGACGGTCTGACTGATACCATTTCCTGTGTGTATTTCCCAGCAGGTCAGCGCCCATCAAAAGAAGGGTATATGGTGTGCCATCACCAAGGATGTGGGGACCCTGGGGGTCTACGGCAGGCAGGGCACCCACTGTTGGAAACACTGGGAGGACCTGAGACGTTGGGCACAGAAGACAGCAAAGGCCTACCTGGAGATGGCCTCCCAACGAGAAAGGGGTGCCTGTCGAACCCTGAGCCCCCTGATGGCCAGCATACTAGCAGTGGCCTATCCGGAGCTGGATGGGCACTTGAGGGCATTACAGCAGCCACAAGGTGGTGAGTACAGTGCCCATCATTACTACTTATTCCTGGTGGGGTGGTGTTCCGTTGGGGGATGTGTGTTTGTGCGTGCCCCTAGGGCAGGCCTGACATTGCAGACTAGGTCCCATGGTGGCCAGGGTTCTGATGGGATATTCCTTCTACCTAGCTTGTAGGCATCCACTACAGGGCAGGGCTGTGTGGGTCCCAGGTATGCTGCAGTTGGCGGTATGTGTCCCTCCCCATTCCCTGGTGACTAGCATTGTTACTGATAGTGCAATGCATACTGCGTAGGCCTATTCCCTGTGTGTGAGGGTGCTGTGTACGCCAACTGTGGTGTTGGTGCAGCCATTGACCAAGTGTACCCTATCTCTCTTCCCCCCTTTTTGTTTTTTCACCCTGTCCTTATGTGCATTAGCATCATCTTGCGGAGGAGCAGAGGCACTGTCGACAGAGGGTGCTTCACGCCACAGGACCCAGGAGGCAGAGTCCACCGACGCGCAGGGCGCCAGTGGGACGGAGGGTGAGGGGAGCACCATGACGGAGACTGGAGGGGACAGTTCTGACACAGATACCTCCTCCGATGGAAGCTCCCTGGTGGTGGTGGACACCTCTGTGGCAGTACCGCCCTCCCAGCAGCCCCTCATCAAGTTGCCTGTGCCCGCTCACCCAGGAAGGTGGGCATCTCCTTCACCCCAGGCACCTCAGGCCCTGCCCCTGTTAGCCCTGCTGCCCTGAGTGAGGAGGCTATTGACCTCCTGCGATCCATCTCTGTTGGGTAGTCCAGCATTGTGAATGCCATCCAGGGCCTGGCAGCCCAAATGCAACAGACCAATGCATTTCTGGAGGGCATTCACACTGGCTTGGCGGCCCGAAAGAGATCAATCCAGGCTCTGGCCTCCTCTCTGATTGCAGCCATTGTCCCTGTTTCCACCCTTCCCCCTCCATCTTCCTGTAACCAATCCCATTCCCCTCAACCCCAACCTATCCCAAGCACACAGGCTGACCAGCATGCACACAAGCAACACACAAGAGTGGCACATGCAAACACAAGCACCACACTTCATCCCACAGGCACTCACACAAACACCATCCAGATGCAGACACGCCAACATCCAGTGCCTCCACTGTGTCCCCCTCCTCCTCCTCCTCCACCTCCCTCCCAGTTCCATCTAGACTCACACCTGCATGCACTACATCCTCATCCACTACCGCCGGCACACCTATCAGAAAACACACCTCACTGGCAGATACCACCCCAACAGCCATGCACACATCCTGTGTCCTCTCCTACTGTGTCTGTCCCCCCTCCCAAGGTACACACTCAGACACCCAACAGCCATCCACCTCACAACAGCATCCGGCCCATGCATCTGCACCCAAACACAGCAGATAGACACCTCCCACATCCAATCCCTCTTCCTCCACTCCTAAAACCTCCCTCTTCCCACCCCAATGTCCCTAAAACATTTTTACTCTCCACCATTGACCTCTTCCCTCCCCCTCCCCCACCCCTCCTTCACGTCTGGCCAGGATGGGTAAAACCCAGGCAAGCACCTCAGCCACCCAGGCACGGGCCCAGTAGTGTCCACAGCAACTCATGGTGGGAAAGGATCCAGGGCACCAGGCAGCCTCACGAAAAGGGTGCCTGCCCCAAGTGCTGGCTGGAAGGTCAAGGAGCCCTCCTCATCTGCTGCCAGGAAGGGCAATGAGCCCTCCCCAGCTGCTGCCAGGAAGGACAAGGGGCCTGCACCAGCTGCTGCCCTGAAGGGCAAGGAGCCATCCCCAGCTGCTGCCAGGAAGGGCAAGGGGCCTGCACCAGCAGGCAGGAAGGACAAGGGGCCTGGTGCTGGGACTCAGTCGGAGCCCCCACCACCAACCATGGTGGTGCAGCCATCCGAAGCTTTAGGGGATGGGCAGGAGCTTCCTCCCACAACCACCAGTACCAGCAGCAGCAGCACCAGCACCACCCCCTCCATTGGGCCGCCGTCCAAGGCTGCAGGGGATGGGCAGGAGCTTCCCCCCACAACCACCACCACCAGCAGCAGCACCACCACCACCTCCAGTGGGCAGCTGTCCGAGGCTGCAGGGCATGGGCAGGAGCTTTCCCCCACAACCATCACCAGCAGCACCACCACCACCACCAGCAGTGGGAAGCCATCCGAGGCTGCATGGGATGGGCAGGAGCCTCCCCCCACCACTACCAATAGCAGCAGCACCACTGCCACCACTGAACAGCCGTCACCGCTGGCAAACATTCTGTAGACCTGCCTCCATGGGCTGTTGTGCAGCCTGCCCCCGCAAATCCTGTGGGTATGACACCCAGCTGAGAGACTGTGACCTTGCTCTCCCCAAGATCTGCATCACAGGGCACAATGCCCCCTCCAGAACCAGTGGGTAAGCCACCCACTCACCCCATCCTCCCCAGGATGAAGTTCACAGGGCACAATGTCCCCTCCAGAACCAGTAGGGAAAACACCCACTCACCCCATCCTCCCCAGGATGAAGATCACAGGGAACAATGCCCCCTCTAGAACTAGTGGGGAAAACACCAACTCACCCCATCCTCTCCAGGCTGAAGATCACAGGGCACGATGCCCCCTCCAGAGAATGTGGGCAAGTCACCCACTTGAGAGACTGTGGCCTTGCACTCCCCAGGACCAAGCACAGGGTGTGTTGCCTCCTCCAGAGCATGTGGGCAAGTCACCAACTTGAGAGATTGTGGCCTTGCACTACCAGGACCAAGCACAGGACATGTTGCCCCCTCCAGGACCAGTGGTGTTGTTCCATCTGCTGGCTGAGGTGCCCCCCGTCTCCCTGAGATGCCTGCCTATTTTCAAACTCATGCCCCTGCAGTGTTCTCTCCGTGTTGTTGCAGGAGACAAGTGGGGCCTTGGACTTTGCCATGTGGCCCTGTGGCCCACGCACATTGAGGACTGGGCAGTGTCCCTTGAATTGTACATATGTATAATCTTTTAGATTGGATGTACGTATTTTTACTGTATTCATATTATTACACTCACTTTCATCTATTTGTGTTGTCCTTGCATTATTCCTGATGGGTACGGGGTATTTATGTTTTCTTACTGCATATGATTGTGTGTATGGTGCTGGAGGTGTGTGTGTGTCATGTGTGTGTCACTGTCGTTTTCCTCCTACCCTCTCTTGTGTGCTAGGCTGGTGTTCTCACCATGGTCATCTTCGCCGTCGTTGGTGTTTGTGGTGGAGCAGGATGTAGAAGATCATCGGAAAAATCTGCAGCTCAGGCTCCATGGCGGCATGGTTGTTCCCTGTGTCTCCAATGGTGAGTCCTTTGCCTTCTGCGCTCTGTTTCCGCCAGGCTTTTGATGTCCTTGGCACCTCCCCGGAAAAGGTGGCAGATTGGATTGTCATAATACGGTGGGCGGAACATTGACTTCCGCCTGGATGTCGGCGGCTACCGCCGTGGTGGCTGTTGTTTCTGCCCCGGCGGTCGGTGTGGTAAAGTGGCTGTCTATCTGAGCCCTTTCCACCATTGTCATAATTTGCCGTTATTTACCACCAGCATGTTGGCAGTATTACTGACACTTTCTCACCGACCGCCAGGGTTGTAATGAGGGCCTCAGTCTATGGTAAAAATGGTCCTAACTATAACTGCCTAGTAGCAGTAGCCCAGTTGAAGGTGTAGACGAAATGCGTAGGCTGTCTATTTTCTTTTTAAATGTGTTTTGCACTTATCTAACCTAACATTATTATGCTCAAAGAAAACAATAATAAAGAATTGCCGGATGTTTCAAACTGGTCCGGGAGCTGTCTGTTCTTGTGCTGGCGTGTAACTGGTCCAGGGGAGTGGATGAGAAAAGACCTGTTTGCAGATAGAGAGAAAGAGATAGATAGATAGATAGATAGATAGATAGATAGATAGATAGATAGATAGATAGATAGATAGATAGATAGATAGATAGATAGATAGATAGATGTGCATATATATAAAAGTACATGGGATTCTGTAATCTCTGTATATAAGCATCAGTCTCTAATTTCTTGTTAATGGTCGATCTGTGACACACTCAGTAGCTGTTTATAAAGAAAGATGTCAGAACTCAGCTAATATAAATTATTATAGCTGAGGTCTGATGTGACAATGCCTACAGCCAGCAGCCGAGGAGAAAGGACAGTAAGGTCACGGAGCATAATTGAAGCAACTGTTTAAAGCAACAAAACAGAATGTTGTTTTTCCTTCTTCTGCTGTGTTTTAATAGTTTTGATAGACAGAGAGAATATGTTTAATTTTGCACTCCTTAGATAGAAAAAAGGCTGGAACTTTTCTGCATGTTTCTACACATTCCGAGGTATGGCAGTTTTTTTTAACAAAAACAAAAAACTGACTTATATTGAGCTGTTTCTAATATCTCTTTGCAATAAATGTCTAAGAGGATTTTGGTGTTTAGTTCTGCACTAGAGATTCAATTAGTACTCTTCATATATGCAACCATGCTCACTCTTTCTTATTAAAGAGCTACGCACCAAGGTGTTAAGTGCTTTGTGAGAAAGTTGATGGTGTGACCATGTATTATTTGCAATAAAGTACCCCTTTGTGTACATTATAAGTATACCACACATCACCTTGAAGTTCCATAACCTTTAAAGAATCTCAGCCACATAATAAAATTAATACAATAAAGAAAGAACTTCAAGTTAGGTCCCAAATCATTTTTCTTTTACTTGCTAGAAAGAATTACTCCAAAATAGTTGTCTTTCCAAATACTATCATTCTCAAATGCAAATTATAGCATCCACCAATCCATTCACATCCACTGACAACCCTACCCCGCAAACCTAAAAAGATCATGTGCATAAGAAACCAATATTATAATTGTAAACATTTTCAACTCATTCCTAAAAGTGAGTGTGTTCCCTTCATCATTAAAATATTCAGGCCAGTATCCAAAGTTCTGTCCTAAGGTAACATTTTTTAAAAGACTGCCTCAAAACAACTCACTGAAATCTTCAGCAATCTTCAGCAACCTACAGAAACCACAACATTCCAAATTCTCAATGGCACTCATTACCATATATCCTAACTCTCAAGTAAACATCCTTTTTTACATAATGAGGATAGAAGTAACTATTGAAAGTTGTACAAATCATTCCTCTTATCAAGGTCTTAATTTGTAAAAAGCATTGGCAAATAAAAGAGACGACTTTTCATTGCCAAAGCAAATGTATTGACTTTGCCAATGATTTTTGCGAACAGCAAAAAGAACAGACGATGGACGGAATGCTGAACAATGCAAACAATCACCCCATTCACAGATCCAGGTTTAGTCCATTGTTTTTTTGCACATCACACCACCCCAGTTTGGACCCAGCCATATGCAAATCAGTCTTGAGCTTGCTCCCCATAGGAACAGTCCATGCCGAACTGCCAGGCCAGGTGCTTTCTGGACAGGAAACAAGCATCCTATGACCGGTTTTGGCACAGTGAGCAACAGACCCACGTGTGGGCATACCCTTCCCACTAAGAGCAACAAAAGCAAAAAGAACAGATTATAGATGGCATGCTGAACAATGAAAATATTCATCCTCAGTCACAGTTCTGGGTATAATCCTTTGGTATTTTTGCTGACCACACTACCCCAGTTTGGACCCAGCCATATGCAAATCAGCCTTGACCCTGCTCCCCATGGGAACAGTCCAGCCTGAATTGCCAGGCCAGGTGCTCCCTGGACTGGAAACAAGCATCCAGGGATTGGTTTCAGGGTATCCCCCTCATCAGCCAAGCTAGCTTGAATCCAGTTTCACAGTTAGCAAGGGACTCACGTCTGGGGATATTCTTCTCACTAAGGGTGACAAAAGCAAAAAGAACCAATTATGGATGGAATGCTGAACAATGCAAACATTCACCCGCAGTCACAATTATAGGGTTTAATCCATCGTTTTACTTGCTCACTACGCCACCCCAGTTTGGACCCAGCCGTATGCGAATCAGTCTTGACCCTGCTTTCCATGAGAACATTCCAGCCTGATCTGCCAGGCCAGGTCCTTCCTGGACTGGAAACAAGCATCCTGGGACCAGTTTCAGGGTATCACCCCTCATCAGCTTGGCTAGCTTGAATCCTTTGGCACAGTAAGCAAGGGACCCACATCTGGGCAGATTTTCTGCACTCCTGTGTAGAAAGGATCAAACTTGTACATAATTTGTCTTTCAAAGAGGGGCATCTCCTAACTGTAATTTGAGGTTTTTGTCCTATCACATCTGCCAGATGTTCCTCCATTCTTAGTATGTCCCAATATTTGTTTAAACTCTGTTTTACCTCCAATGCTTGAGTGGGGAAAGTGGTAATAAATCTTATAGTTTGGTTCTCCTCAACCTTATCTGTAATCCGCAGAATCAATAATTTCTCGCGGTTCAATGGTATCACTTTCTTACAAGTATTGTCAATAAGACTGTCTGGGTACCCTCTCTCCAGGAATCTGTTCCTCATAATTTCTACTTCCGAAAGAAAGTCATTGTCATCACTACAATTTCTTTTAGCTCTCAGTAATTCCCCATATGGAATACCCTGTATTAAATTCTTAGGATGACAACTTTTCGCATGCAATAGACTATTCCCCGCTGTTTTTTTTTACGAAACAGTGTACTTGTTAATCTCGTACCTCTGACCTGTAATTTAAGATCTAAAAATTCTATCTCAGAGCGATGTATATGTGCTGTAAACTTAAGATTCATTTGGTTGTCATTAAATTGTTTGAAAAACTCTAATGCTTCATTCTCACTACCATTCCAAATACAAAAAATTTCATCAATAGAACGGACCCATGGGCCTGCTTGTTCATTAAACAGACGGATATTATATACCACCTGTTCCTCCCACCAGCCCAGAAAAAGTCCTGCATAGCTGGGGGCAAAGCAAGTACCCATTGCTGTCCCTTGTATTTGTCTGTAAATTTCCTTATAGAAAAAATTATTAGTTAAACATGTCTTCATCATTTGTAATAATATATCAGTATGTTGCAAAAACGATATTGATCTTGCTCTAAAGAAATGTTTACATGCTGTGATACCTAAATAATGGAGAATGCATGTACACAAACTTTCCATATCTAGACTAAAAAGTGTTCATCCCATGGAACATCATTAATTCTTCTAAAAAAATCCCTGGTATCCTTGATATAAGAAGGTAAAGCTTCAACAGAAGGTTGAAGAAAATAATTAACATATTTTGACGTATCTCAAGCATGCTACCTCTAGAGGAGACAATAGGTCTACCTGGTGGATTAAAAGGATTTTTATGTAATTTGGGCAACATATATAAAACCGGGACCTTAGGATAATCATATTTCAGAAACAAATATTCATCCTTTTCAATGATTTTTTTATCAAACCAAATTTGTAATTTCTCCAAATACTCCCTATTGGCTGTAAGATATCTTTGTCTGGTAGTTCTTTCATATTGCCTCGTATCCCCAAGTTGTCTCAATACCTTCCTTCAGGTATTTTTCCAATGGCCAAATCACAACATTGCCACCCTTACCAGATTGTTTATTGACTATATTGGGATTATTTTGCAACTCTGTTATAGCTTCAAATTGCTTCTTTTGTAAATTTTGTGGTAAAAAAATGTCTTCTTTCTTTCTATTCTTTGAAATTCCTTAATGATACATTTTTTAAATATATCAATCCATCCAGTCATTACTTGGGGCCAAAATGTTGATCTAGGTTTAAACACATTTTCTCCTCCACAGTCCAATTTTGTTTGTAATCCTTCCCATCCAGAATTAAAATAGGGTAATTTACCCAACTACTGTCTTCAATTTGATGCCCCATGGTTTGAAGCACTTCTATATCACTTATCTGGAGAATGGATAAACTTCTCCTACCGGATCCTGTATCCTGAACCTTGGGTGCTTTTGTATTTAACTTAAGTTTTCTAATAAAGTGAAAAAGGTCAATTCTACTCATTGTGTAGTCAAAGAATGCTGTTGGACAAAAAGAAAGTCCGAGAGATAGCACCTCTTCTTGTGTTTTAGACAGAGTAATATGAGATAAATTTACCACTGTTCTGTTCATGGGTTCAGAGTTGTTTGTCCCCTTGTGTGTATCCCCCATGAACTTTCGATATCTCTTTGTCACGGTCCGCTTTTTTTGATTCCGCCTCTTCCTCCTTTTCCACGACCTCTGAAACCTTGGGCACCTCTGCCTCGTTGAGCCTTTATTCTTCCTTGTGCCATCAGGCTGAATTCCTTTAAAATTTGAGATTTTACTCCTTCTACTTCCGATTGATTTGACACATCACTTTCACTATTCTCACTTTCCGTTGTGTCTCCATGATTCCTTTTTTCAGTTATAACTTGTGGTACTGATGTCACCCCAATGTTTTTTTAACTTGATGCATGCTTTTCATAACCTTTGTTATCAATTCTCCTTCTCAAATACTCATATCTTTGTCCAAATGTTAAAATTTGACCATTTTCATAATCACATTTGTCTCTATGAAATTTCCGTTGATTCTTGGCTATAATTCCTCCTTCTAATTTGTCCAATTTAATTTGTATTTTATCCATTTCACCTTTGAACTCATATGCACTGCACTTTTCTTTCAGTGCTGAAGTATATTTCTCTATTTCAACTGCGGCTTTTTCCACATCTTTTTTAGCATATTTTATCAGTATTTTTAACATCCCTATAGAACAGTTATGATTATTCATAGCCCATTCTTCAATCATTTCCGGGTCATGATTAAATATAGTTGGTAACATAAAAATCCTTAATCCACGTGGGACCCGTTCAACGTCAACATATTTTTGTAAGGTAGTAGCCTCCCACCATTTAGCTTGTTTCAAAAATTGTCCCACAATTGTTTTTGTATTGCTTCATCATTATGTCCACTTGTCACCTCAGAAAAACTTAATTTGTCTCCTGAGGGTATGAACAGTTTATCAGCTTATAATACATAGATTTACTAAGATTCTGTGTGTTAGATAACATTCCGACCCAAGTAAGAGGAGGAAATAGAGAACAAGAACTTAGGAGATTGGAGTCAAAGTTTATTATCAAATATGCAACAATTTATCCGAGAGGTTTAAATCTTGATGAAGAATTATCAGTACATTTGGGATAAAATATATAAAAAATACTTTAAAAAAACAGCAATAAATATCTATTTTTTTAAATAGTTTTATCAGCTTGCATTTTGAAATTTGGAATTTTTATATGCTTTTTGAGAAAATTAGCTCCTCTGAAACTGGTTTTCTCAATGTATCAGGGGCTTTAGTTATGTTAGATATTTGATTAGGTTCACAATGTATATTAACTTTCAAGTTAGTAGTTTAAAGTTTGATTATTTATGTTTGTTTTTTTGTTTATTAGGATGATTTTGCGGCAACGGAAGCACATTGACTTAGGCATAAGAGCTATTATATTGAAGGACTGGTCAGTGCAGTATTTGGTGACTTGAAAATGATTCTTAAGTGAAGGCTTTTGTATTCAATTTAAGGTGATAGAAATCAAAATATATATTGCATTTAGGAGCTACATGATGTTTACATATCCTCAGCATGAGTATTCAGTTTTAAGTCAGTATGTTATTTCATGGTTGACATTTAAAAAGTATTTTTTATGTAATTTATAAGTAGAATCTTTCAGTTATGTGTTTAGAAATTGATAATTACGGTTTTTTATTTATAATGCTGACTGAATAACGATAAGTAAACAAGAATGCAATACATTCAAAGATGGCCGACACTTTCACATCTAAGATGAAGGCTTTGTATTAGTCTGTTGCCCTTGTCTATGCTGAGAACGTAGTAATGTGTGGATATTTAATCACTGAATGTGTATGGTATACTTGTAATCTGTGAACAAGGAGCGGAGGCTCCGAAACGCGTCAGGATTCTTTTTGTTTTGGAAGTTCAATAACCACGCTGGTGCATTAGAGTCACAGTACGTTGTTTCTTCAACACCGAGGTTTCTTGTGTGTTTTTTTAGACAATGCGTTGCTGGGATATATATATATATATATATATGTATGTATATATATATATTACGCAGTCCTTCTAAAATCGTATAGAAGATTCCCGAACAACAAATGGAGGTCCAAAAATACTTTATTCACCAGTGCTTCCTCCCAGTACAACGCGTTTCAGCCGTAGCCTTGCTCACGTACAATATGGGAGTTTACTGCACACAAACTATATACCACTCCCTGCCTAAACACCAAAAAAGGACTATAAAAGAGCATGATTACATTGCACTGTGCAAATTTGAGCGCCATCTTAAAATGTCTAAATCCATATAAAAGTTCTATAACAATCTCATAGTCATTAGTTCATCAACATTATTTGTTATTTAAATATTATTGCATATTATTTAAATATTACTACACCAATAATTTATATAATAAATAACAAACAATATAAATATCTATACAACCCCTATTATAAAGGCATTATGTAAACTGAGGGGGTCATTCCTACATTGGCGGGCGGCGGTCGCCGCCCGCCAAGCGGGAACCGCCGAATGACCCCATTCTGGCTTTCCCGCTGGGCCGGCGGGCGACCGCCAGAAGGCCGCCCGCCGGCCCAGCGGGAAACCCCCTTCTACGAGGATGCCGGCTCCGAATGGAGCCGGCGGAGTCGAAGGGGTGCGACGGGTGCAGTGGCACCCGTCGCGATTTTCAGTGTCTGCTTTGCAGACACTGAAAATCTTAGTGGGGCCCTGTTAGGGGGTCCCTGCAGGGCCCATGCCAGTGGCATGGGCACTGCAGGGGCCCCCAGTGGCCCCACGACACCCGTTCTCGCCATCCTGTTCACCGCCAGGAACAGGATGGCGGTAAGGGGGTCGGAATCCCCATGACGGCGCAGCAAGCAGCGCCACCATTGAGGATTCCCTGGGCCAGGGGTAAACCGGCGGGAAACCACCGGTGGCCCTTTTCTGACCGTGGCTTTACCGCCGCGGTCAGAATGGCCAAGGAAGCACCGCCAGCCTGTTGGTGGTGCTTCCGTCATTTTAGCCTTGGCGGTCGCCGACCGCCAGGGTTAGAATGACCCCCTGAGTGTCTTCTTGTTATGGATCATTAAGTTGGCTATGCAGTGTACATATTCCTTAATACTCCTGTGTTCCTGCAGAAAAAATATTATGTCCCTTATCACCTGCTAGTATGTGAGCACTCTCCCAACCTGTCATATCTACCCAATAAATATACTGAGCAAATCTAGAGTGTTGTTGGTGTTGCAGGGTGCTCCTTACTAGAGAGGCTCTCTACCTAAAATTGGGAACTTCCCAGAGTTCTCCTTTGTTTTTTGCATAATTTATGCGTCACTCTAACCCTGAATGGGCCTTAGTTTGACTTATGCTGGGTGCTCCCTTGTGTCTGGACAAAGCTATACCCCTCTGAAGAGCTCTAATGAGAGCGAAACACGTGTCAGGGGTTGCTTTACTCATTCCAGGTTGGCTTGGACGGTATTTGACCAGTCCAAAGCTGTAATACTGTGCCTGGAGTGGTAAATGGCTTTTGTCATTTTATAGCTCGGCGAGGATGACACTGTGTCAATCCTATGCTTAAAGATTTTGCTGTACAAATGGCAAAAGACTTTGTCACTATCTAGCTCAGCGAGGATAGCACTGTGCTGATCCTGTGCTTAAAAACTTTGCTAGATAAGCAGACATTTGAGGTGAGCAAATCTAGAGTGTCGTTGGTGTTGCAGGGTGCTCCTTACTAGAGCGGCTCTCCACCTAAAATTGGGAACTTCCCAGAGTTCTCCTTTGTTTTTTGCATAATTTATGTGTCACTCTAACCCTGAAAGGGCCTTGGTATGACTTATGCTGGGTGCTCCCTTGTGTCTGTACAAAGCTATACCCCTCTGAAGAGCTCTAATGAGAGCGAAACACATGTCAGGGGTTGCGTTACTCATTCCAGGTTGGCTTGGACGGTATGTGACCAGTCCAAAGCTGTAATACTGTGCTTGGAGTGGCAAATGGCTTTTGTCATTTTACAGATCGGCAAGGATGACACTGTGTCAATCCTATGCTTAAAGATTTTGCTGTACAAATGGCAAAAAACTTTGTCACTATCTAGCTCGGTGAGGATAGCACTGTGCTGATCCTATGCTTAAAAACTTTGCTAGATAAGCAGACACTTGAGGTGAGCAAATCTAGAGTGTCGTTGGTGTTGCATGGTGCTCCTTACTAGAGCGGCTCTCCACCTAAAATTGGGAACTTCCCAGAGTTCTCCTTTGTTTTTTGCATAACTTATGCACCAAAGGTGCTGGTATTCACTGGGCTGTTGATGTGATGATTCGAGCAAGGCTCCGGCTGCCCTAACAATTATAAACACACCTTCCAAAGGAAATAATTCTCCAATCTCCTATGGGTGCGAAAATTAGTTTATTCCAGGCCTTTCCCGACGCGTTTCGGACCCAAAACAAACACAAACCACTGGATGCATTTTGGAGCGCCAGGCGCCTTGATCGCCTCACCTGTAAACGCAGCTGAGTCAGGAGGGTCCTGGCTAAGATGACTTGTGACTGCAATATATAAATAACATCATAAATAATATAAATGAATTGAATAGCAAAAGATATATCAATACATGTGGATAATGCATAAAATATTAAAAACTGTAAAATCCAAAACACATGTTTCCAAAAAATACTACAAACATTAACCCCTTGGGTGCCTGGGATGTAATTGTTATGTCCTGGGCAACACCTCTTGGGTGCCCAGAATGTACTCATTACATCCTGCACCCAGACCTCGAGGGAACCACTAGCACTCCCCACAGGCCTCCCACTGCCCTCCCATAGGCAGGGACAGAAGGGGAATCGCTTCCCCTTCCACCCCCACCCTCCTGCCCCATTTAATGACTTCAGCACGCGGTCGCGCGCTGACATCATTAGAGGCCGCCATCGCGCTGCTAGCCATTTGCTTCCAGCCAGAGGAAGATGAAACAAGGTGAGCTTCTCCTGCAGCCAGGGGGGACTGATAGTGAAAGAGGTGTTGGGGCCTTTCCTTTCCCTCGATGTCTCTTTCAGAATGTCCACTAGACACCGAGGATTTCTGTTTTGGTCAGTTTTAGTCAGTTTCATTCAGCGGGGAGCGGCCCCTTTAGCAAGGGTCGCTCCCCTAAGGGGGCATATTGATTATTGCCGTATCTGCCCCCCTTAAGGGCAGATCGGCCCCTTATTTTTAGGCCAATCTGCCCCCAAGGAGGGGAGAAGCCACGGATTGTTTTTGTGCATGTTTTTTTCATGTAGGGGAGCGGCCCCTTGGGTAAGGGATGCCCCAAAATGGGGCAATATATTATGTGCAAAATCTGCCCCCCTAGCGGGCAGACTGACCTATTTTTTTTAGGACCTTCTGTCCCCAAGGCCTCTTGAAGCCATGGATTGTTTTTGTGTTTTGTTTTATGTGCGGGGCGGTCCATTGGGCAAGGGGGCACAGTACTGATGGCCATTTCTGCCCCACTTGGGGGCAGATCGGCCTAGTTTTTTTAGACCCATCTGCCCCAAAGTGGGGAGAGACCACTAGACACCATGGAAAACTTCTAAGTGTTTGGTGGTAGGGTGTTTGTCAACTGGCAAAGTATTTTCATTTGTGATTATAACAGTTTATTTCTCCTTTCTGTTCTAGTTCAAAGATTTTGCTTCCTTTGCTGTGACTCCTTGCGGTTTTGGCAGTGGTTGACTTGCAGTTTGCGCAGTTGCATGTTTTAGGTAAAATAAAAACAATTGACATAAAAGAAGTATTGTTCCCATGCATGAATGACATTTATGTAAGTGGTGTACTAAATGCAGGATTTTGTATGAAATTGCTCTTTGATTTGTGCACAATGATATTTGTTTTGTCTTATGTCTAATTTTCTTTTCCTTTTGTCTTTTTAGTGGGATATCATTGGTGATTGCTGTGCCTGTGCAGAGCAGTTGCTGGTGAGTCTAGCTTTTGCAGGCTAGTGAGTAGTATAGTTTTTAACTACATAACTCTTTGTGATAAAGCCAAACTTTGTTTATTACTTATTTTATACAGTGCTGATTGTTGTTGGCAATCCATTTGTTGTTAGAAAGGATCATAGCTAGCCGCACGGTAAATGCTCAGCAGGTTGTTGGTATGCTTTTTGAGTCATCTTCTGATCATGATTATGAGACTGACTCTGCATCTGAGGCAGAGGAGGAAGAGAGAGATTCTGTCAGTGAATTTTCTGTCCAAGAGGAATCTTCTGATGAAGAAGCCACTCTCAGTGTAGATGAAGGGCCTGTTTCAGAGGAGGACACTGATGTGCCAATAGTACAGCACCCCGGGGCTGAAAGGTTTCCAATTGGAAGACCTAAACTCTGGGTTGCCCCAAACATGGAGCAACCACAGTTGCCTGCCTTTACTGGTCTCCCAGGGCGTAGAGTGAACACGGAAAACATTTTGCCTGTCATCTTCTTTGAGTTGTTTATGGATGATATATATTTGGAAGAGATTGTTGAGCAAACTAATTTGTATGAGGAACAGTATTTGAGGGGCAACGCTGCCAGACTTAGGCCACAGCCTAGAGCTACCCAGTGGATTCCCACAAATGTGGAAGAGATAAAAAAGTTCTTGGGTTTGACTTTTGATGGGGTTGATAAGGAAGCCATCACTGGTCTACTAATCCCTTGATGGCAATGGCTATATTTCCTGCAACCATGACTCTTAATCAGTATTTACTGCTTCTTCGGATGCTGAATTGTGTTGACAATGCTTTAGCCTTGGATCATACTGATTATGACCGTCTTTTTAAGATTAGACCTATCCTTGATCACTTTGTAGATCAGTTTTCAGAGGTCTATGTTCCAGGCAAAGAAATAAGTGTGGATGAGTCTTTGGTCCTGTTCAAGGGTCGTTTGGTTTTTAGACAGTACATTCCTAGCAATTGGGCACGGTATGGAATTAAATTGTATATGCTGTCTGAAAGTAGTACAGAATATGTTTATAATTTCTGGGTCTACACTGGTAGATGTTCCAGTATTGTCCATCCACTTTTGGAGTTAGCGAGAAAATTGTGTGGGAACCTGGCAGATGGCTGTTTAATGTCACCATTTGTATGTAGATAACTTCTACACTGGAGTGCAGTTGTTCAAGGAATTATTCAGAGTGGACACTGTTGCTTGTGGCACAATGCGCTCTAACCGGAAAGGCTATCCAAGTGAGCATGTCTGTAGGAAACTTGAGAATGGGACAATGCTGTGCCTTGCGAAATGATGAGCTACCAGCTCTGAAATTTACAGACAGGAGGGGTGTCTACACGCTAACTACCATCCATGATGAGAGTACTTCACCTGTGGCTGTTTGGGGTCAAGTTGCTGAAGTTTGCAAACCTGTGTGCAATTTAGACTACAATAAGCTCATGGGTGGTGTTGATAGAGCAGACCAGAGGTGGGAACCTCACACTGCTGTTCGTAAGTCTTATGTTTGGTATAAAAAGTTGGCCATACATTTGTTTAATTTAGCAACTTTTAATGCTTTTAATGTGTTCAAGGATTGTTCCCCTGAGTCAAGGAAGACATTTTTTTGTGTCCTCATTTGCCTTTAGTGCTTTCGTCCTGATCCCAATTACCTTTCCCTAATTGAATGATGTTCCTGACCCAGGGAAATTGTGGTTCTCAAGAGAAAGCACCAGACCCAGGAAGGGATAAGATTAGCTTCACATCTCAACCCCATTACGGCTTTAATCATTGGACAGTCGTATCTTGTACAAAACACCCTTCTCTCCAACCACTCCTAACAGGGGGACCATGTCAACCCCGCCTTCCCTGCGCTAGGACAGGATAAGTCCATCTTACATATGTCAGCTACTGACTCTAGCCATCCCGTCTTGCAAGGAGCCTTTGGGTTTATCCACTGCCTGCATATTTCCCTTCTGCTCAAAAGCATCAAATAAAACAATAGTTTTTGTTTGCAGTTACTTAACCCACTGGCTTTGGGCAACCACCCAAAGACGACTAGTGCTGGACCTATATCCATAGGAGTGGCAAAAACCTAATTTTTCACACTACTAACGTCTACCCTGAAGGCCTGAATATAAGGGAAAAGGACAAACATATGTTCATCGTCAGCCTTACTTAAGCCACATTTTCCACAAACCTGACTGTCTATTTCTCTAAATTTTGCCAACTTCTTGGGAGTGTAGTATGCCCTGTGAAGAGTAAAAAGATGATTTCTTCTTAAAGATGCTGGTTTTACTACTTGATATAAAAGACGCCATGATGTTGAAAAATTTTGAGAAACGTCTTCATTTGGAAATACTTCCCCCCACATGGAGACAGATGAATCCTTGTCCTCGACGAAAGCGTCTAAAAATAAGCTGTAATAGGTTGCCACTTCTTTCTTACGAATACTATTTTTAGCCAACTCCTCCTCCAGTTCATTGGTGTCCTTTCCATCCACCCGTAAGGAATTTACCCAGCTCTGCAGCTGATAATATTTAAATCCCAACAAGGCCCCCTGAGCCACAATCTCAAGTTCCTCCCATGGAAGAATTTTCCCATTTTGCAGCAACTGACCCCATTCTGTAATACCAGCATCCCTCAAGGTGAGTGCCAACCTATCTTTCAAACAATTTGGCGTTCCTGGAGAGTCCCACACAGGGGCATACTGTAGGAAAGTACCATATTCCTAGGCATGTTACCCCCATTTTTACCTGTATGGCAGTATGTTTTTGCCTGTCTCACTGGGATCCTGCTGGTCAGGACCCCAGTGCTCATAGTTTATGGCCTAATGTGTGTGTCTGTATAGTGCTTGACTGTGTCACTGAGGCTCTGCTAATCAGAACCTCAGTGATTATGCTCTCTCTGCTTTTAAATTTGTCACTGTGGGCTAGTGAACTTTATTTACCAATTTCAATAGTTCAGGGCCATTTCCCTATATGTAGCTTCACAATTCCGAATATGGCCATGTAACATGTCTAAGATCATGGAATAGCCCCCCATTCCAAATCTGGTATTGGGGAGCCAATTCCATGCATCCTGGGGCTCCACCATGGACCCCCAGTACTGCCAAACCAGCTCTCTGAGGCTTGCACTGCAGCTACAGCTGCTGCCACCTCACAGACAGGGTTCTACCCTCCTGGGGTCGGGCAGCCCAGTCCCAGGAAGGCAGAACAAAGCATTTCCTCTGAGAGCAGGGAGTTACACCCTCTCCCTTTGGAAATAGGTATTACAGGCTGGGGAGGAGTAACTCCCCCAGCCTCTGGAAATGTTTTGAGGGGCACAGATAGTGCCCTCCTGGCATAATCCAGTCTACATCAGTTCAGGGACCCCTTGTCCCCTGCCCTGGTGTGAAACTGGACAAAGGAAAGGGGAGTGACAATGCCTCTGTCCATCACCACCCTAGGGGTGGTGCACAGAGCTCCTCCAGTGTGTTCCAGACTTCAGCCATCTTGCTTTGCAAGGTGTGGGGGCACTCTGGAGGGCTCTGAGTGGCCAGTGCCAGCAGGTGACATCAGAGACCGCTCCTGATAGGTCCATACCTGATAAGGTAGCCAATCCCCCTCTCAGGGCTATTTAGGGTCTTTCCTGTGGGTTCTCTTGAGATTCTGCTTGCAAGTTTCCTTCAGGAATCCTCTGCCACTACTTCCTCATCCTCTGACCTCGGATCAACTGCAGCCTGCTCCAGGAACCACTGTAATATCAACAAAGTATCCACAAGGGATACTTTTCCTCTGCAACTTCAGCTCCAAGCCAGCAACTGCAACAGTTTCCATGGTGTGCACGCTCTGAGGACTCCCTGTCTTCATCCTGCACCAGAAGGACTGAAGAAATCTCCTGTGGAGTGACAGAGTCATTCCCCTGCTCCAGCAGGTACCTTCCAAGATGACGACTGGTATCTTTGGACTCCTCTAACAGCGACGAGCATGCTCCTAAGGACACAGAGGGTGGACATCATCAACATGGACTGTCCTGAAGTCCTGCTGACACAATTTAGAGGAGGTAAGACCTTGCCTTCTGTGAGAGCGTCGGTACCCCTGTGTACTGCATCTTCTTCACCTCCTGAGGCCTCTGTGCACTCTATTCAAAATTCCTTCATGCAGAGCCTGGCCCAGGTCCACAGCACTCCATCCTGCGATGCTCAACTCGCTGAGTTGTTCTCCGGCAGCGTGGAACCTTCCTTTGTTGAGCTTCATCAACTGCCTTTTGCACCTCCTTTGTCCCCATGTCCTGGGACTCCCAGGGGTGCTGGCTGGCATCCTGAGGGCTCTGTAAAGTGCTGATAGCCCCCTCTTCCTCCTCACACAGAGTAGAGGCCTCCAGGTCCCTCCTGGGTCCATCTAAATCCATTTTGATGCAAAACGCACTTTTGTCGTAACCAAGGCTTGTTGGTGACTTCCAACACGAAATAACATCTGCAACGATCTTCACTTAGTGGGACATCCTTTGCATCATGCAGGAACCTGCTGGCATATTCCTAGGTTGCATTACTGCAGTCTTCAGCTAACAGGGGACTCTTCTTTTGTACCCTCTTCTGGGTTGGCAGGGGCTCCTGCCCTTCCTGGAACTTCTTTCGACTTCTGGACTTGGTCCCCTTCTTGTGCAGGTCTTCAGGTCCAGGAATACAGCAGTTGTTGTTTGCAGACTTGGTTGGTTGCTGCAAAATTCCAATTACGAGGTGTAGTGTGTCCTAAGGAAACTTGCAGTACTTTACTCCTGCTTTTCTTGGCTCTGGGGTGGGGTAATGTACTTACCTTTACTGTGTTCTTACTCTCTGAGCGATTCTGCACACACTACACTTGTCTAGGGGGTAATTGGTGATTCGCATTCCACTTTCTCAGTATATGGTTTGTGTTGCCCCTAGACCTATTTTCTCCCATTGCATTCTATAGCATTTCCTATTGTTTGCATTGTTCTATGACTATTTACTTGTCTAATTTTGGTGTCTAGTGTATATATTGTGTATAATACTTACCTCCAGAAGGAGTATTTTCTCTAAGATATTTTTGGTACTGTGGCACCCAAATAAATACCTTATTTCTGGTAACACTGAGTATTGTCTTTACTTGTGTATAAGTACTGTGTAACTATAAGTGGTATTGCATGAGCTTTGCATGTCTCCTAGTTCAGCCTAAGCTGCTCTGCTATAGCTACCTCTATTAGCCTAAGCTGCTAGAACACTATTACTTCACTAATAAGGAATAACTGGACCTGGTATAAGGTGTAAGTATCCAAGGTACCCATTACAAACCAGGCCAGCCTCTTACATTGGTAGTGCAGCAGTGGGATAAGAACTTGCAACTGCTTGACCACTTTGTTACCTGTGCTTTTCACAGGAAAAGCTTGCTCCAATACTTAGAGCATGTATAATATACAGTATACCTAGAAACAATTTTCTATCTTTCTGAAAGTTCTTTTTAATTTTGCAAAAGTTTTTACAAAGTCTTGAAAAGTTTTCTTCTTTTCTCTAAAAAGGTAGCTCTGTTATTCTACTAACTTTTTACTCACTTACCTAAACCTTTTTAATTCAATATGTCTTCCATAGATGCTACCCCTAGAGTTGTGAAAACAACATATGAAAATCTTAACTTTAAAAGTTTGAGGGGTCTCTGTATTGAACGAAGTTTAGGGATTGGGAAGAACCCCAATAAGGAGTTCCTCCTAAATATTCTCCTCCAGGATGACCAGGGACTCAGCACTGGTCCAGATCAGACAGGGGAAGAGGTAGAGGATGAGTCCAACCAGGAAGGCTCAGAGGAGCAGAATGACAATCCTGGGGAGGGTACTTCCACAGACCTATCTGTCAACAAGCCCCCTAGTATAACTGGTAGTGTGAAGGGTTCACACACAAATAGGGCTCCCTTCACCCCTAGAGGCCAGGTCATTAGAGTGGCCCCTGTTGGAGATAGGTCTGCCTCTGCACACTCTCATATTACCTCTGTGTCAGAGGCTTCACATAATTCTAACCCTAAGGACCAGTCCCTAATAGGGAACTCAGAAAGCTGAGGTTAGAGGAGGCCAGACTGAGGCTAATGCAGCAACAGTTGGCCTTAGACAGGGAATCCCTCGTTGTGGAGAAAGAGAGACAGGGTTTGGGGTTAGCTCTCCATGGTGGCAGCAGCAGTTTTAGAAATAGAAATGTTAGGGGACCTTCATTTGATTTTAGAAATATGCCCAAAGTTGTCCCTCTTTTCAAGGATGGTGATGACTTCTATAAGTGGTTTGCTGCACCTGAGAGGGCCTGTAAAGTTCAGAGGGTCCCTCATGTACAGTGGGCTGCCATCCTTTGGTTATCCTTCTCGGGCAAGGGGAGAGACAGTCTTCTTATTGTCAGAGAGGATGATGCAGATAATTACCAAATTCTGAAAGGTGCACTCTTAGATGGTCTGGGCTTAACAACTGAACAATACAGAATTAAGTTCAGAGAGACCAGAAAGGAGTCATCACAGGACTGGACAGACTTTATAGACTGTTCTGTGAAGGCCCTAGAAGGTTGGTTAAATGGCAGTAAGGTGACTGACTATGAAGGCCTATATAACTTGATTCTGAGAGAGCATATTTTGAACAATTGTGTATCTTGTGTATCTGACTTGTTGTATCAGTATCTTGTGGACTCAGATCTTCCCTCTCCCCAAGAATTGGGAAAGAAGGCAGACAAATGAGTCAGAGCAAGGGTGAGCAGAAAAGCTCATACAGGGGATGACAGGATGGCAAGAAGAAGGATGGTAAGTCACATGACAAGGGAGGGGACAAAGATATAAAATCATCAGAGTCTTCATCAGGCACACAAAAATCCTCTGGGGGTGGTGGGTCCAAATCCTCTTCTCACAAAAATAAGAAACCTTGGTGTTATATGTGTAAAGGCAAAGGCCATTGGGCATCTGATTTTCATTGTCAAAAAGAAACACTAAACCTTCCACCACCACAACCCCAACTGCAACCACTAGTGCCCCTAGTAATAGCAGTGGTGGTGGGAAGAGCACTACTAATAGCCAGTCAAAGGGTGTAGCTGGGCTTACCATTAGTAATGTAGTTGGGGTTGGTCTAGTTAGGGAGATCACTGAGGCAGTTTTAGTCTCTGATGGTGGCATTGACCTAGCCACTTTAGTTGCTTGTCCCCTTAATATGGATAAGTACAAGCAACTACCCCTGATTAATGGTGTTAAGGTTGAGGCCTACAGGGACACAGGTGCCAGAGTCACCATGGTGATGGACAAACTGGTTGCCCCTGAGCATCACCTACTTGGTCACCAGTACCAAGTGACAGACGCCCATAGCAACACTGTAAGCCACCCCATGGATGTTGTGAATCTCAACTGGGTGGGGGGGTTACTGGTCCAAAGAAAGTTGTGGTAGCCGCTGATTTACCTGTAGAATGTCTGCTAGGCAATGATTTGGAGACTTCCGCTTGGGCTGAAGTGGAGTTGGAGGCCCATGCAGTAATGCTAGGCATTCCTGGGCATATCTTTGATCTTACCAGGGCTCAGGCCAAGAAGCAAAGAGGACAGGGAAACTTGGATCCTGGAACAATGGATCAAGTGCTCCCAAAAACTAGGGGAAGGAAGGGCAAACCCTTGTCCACTATCCCTCCCTCCACAGATGATTCCCCTTTTGAGGAAGAGGAATTCTCTCCCTGTGCAGAACATACACCCGAGGAGCTGGAAGCTGATACAGCTGAGCTTGTGGGTGCAGGGGGGCCTGCCAGGGAAGAGCTGAGTGTGGCACAGCAAACCTGTCACACATTGGAGGGCCTCAGACAGCTATCTGTCAAACAGCAAAATGCTGATGTCACTGACACACACAGAGTTTATTGGGAGAATAATCTTCTTTATACTGAAGCAAGGGACCCTAAACCTGGTGCTACCAGAAGACTGGTCATTCCCCTTCAGTACAGAGAATTCCTCCTAACTCTGGCTCAAGACATCCCTTTAGCTGGGCATTTAGGCCAGAGTAAAACATTGGACAGACTTGTTCCACATTTTCACTGGCCCCATACATCAGAAGACACAAAGGAGTTTTGTCGCTCTGGAGTCACCTGCCAAGCCAGTGGCAAGACTGGTAGTACCCCAAAGGCCCCCTTGATCCCACTGCTAGTGGTTGGTGTGCCCTTTGAAAGGGTAAGGGTTGATATTGTTGGCCCCCTTGACCCTCCAACAGCTTCTGGCAATAGATTTATCCTTGTGGTGGTGGACCATGCCACAGGGTATCCAGAAGCTATCCCCTTAAGGACCACTACAGCTCCTGCAGTGGCAAAGGCCCTCCTGGGAATCTTTTCCAGAGTGGGCTTCCCTAAGGAAGTGGTGTCAGACAGAGGTAGTAACTTCATGTCTGCATATCTAAAAGCAATGTGGAAGGAGTGTGGTGTTACCTACAAGTTTACCACCCCTTATCATCCACAAACAAATGGACTGGTTGAGAGGTTTAATAAAACTCTCAAAGGTATGATTATGGGACTCTCTCAAAAACTCAGAAGGAGATGGGATGTCCTATTACCATGCCTCCTTTTCGCCTACAGGGAGGTACCCCAAAAAGGAGTGGGCTACAGCCCCTTTAAACTCCTATTTGGTCACCCTGTTAGAGGTCCCCTTGCCCCTTTTAATGAGGGTTGGGAACAACCTTTAAAAGCTTTAAACAGGACATAGTGGACTATGTACTTGGCCTGAGAAGTAGAATGGCTGAGTACATGAAAAAGGCCAGCAAAAACCTTCAGGCCAGCCAAGAGCTCCAAAAGCAATGCTGTGACCAGAAGGCTGTCCTGACAGAGTAGCACCCAGGACAGAAGGTGTGAGTATTGGAGCCTGTGGCCCCAAGAGCACTCCAGGACAAATGGAGTGAACCCCATCAAATTGTAGAGAAAAAAGGTGAGGTCACCTACTTGGTAATCCTGGGCAATACCAGAAGCCCCCTTAGGGTGATTCATGTCAATCGCCTAAAGCCTTACTATGACAGGGCTGACTTAACCCCGTCTTTGCTACAGGTGAGGGACATGAAGAAGAGAGTGATCCTCTCCCTGATCTCTTCTTCACCACTGAAACTGATGGTTAGGTGGAGGGAGTGGTTCTGGCAGACTGCCTTACTGCTGAGCAGAAGGAAGATTGTAAAAATCTCCTTGATCAGTTTTCTGAACTCTTCTCACTCACACCTGGTACAACTACTTGTTGTGAACATACAATTGACACTGGAGAAAGTTTACCTGTCAAAAGTAAAATTTACAGGCAACCTGACCCTGTCAGAGATTGCATAAAAGCTGAAGTTCAGAAAATGTTAGACCTTGGAGTTATTGAGCCTTCTGATAGCCCCTGGGCTAGCCAGTGGTGCGTGTCCCCAAACCTCATAACAAAGAAAGAAAGAGTCAAATGTGGTTTTGTGTGGACTATAGGGGTCTCAATACAGTAACCAAAACAGATGCTCACTCCATACCCAGAGCAGATAGGCTAATAGATACACTGGCCTCTGCCAAGAATCTAAGCACTTTTGAATTGACTGCAGGGTATTGGCGGATCAAAATGTCAAAAGATGCTAAAGCAAAAACTGCATTTTCTACCATAGGAGGGCATTATCACTTCACAGTGATGCCCTTTGATTTGAAAAATGCACCTGCCACTTTTCAGAGGCTGGTGAATACAGTCCTCCAAGGTTTGGAAGCAGTTAGTGCAGCATATTTGGAAGATATTGCTGTCATTAGCTCCACCTGGGATGATCACCTGGTCCACCTCTGGAAAGTTTTGGAGGCCCTGCAAAAGGCAGGCCTAACTATCAAGGCTTCAAGGTGCCAGATAGGGCAGGGGGAAATGGTTTATCTGGGTCACCTGGTAGGTGGAGAACAGATTACACCACTCCAGGGAAGATTCAGACCATTATGGACTGGGCTCCCCCTACCACTTAGACCCAGGTCAGAGCCTTCTTAGGGCTTACTGGGTATTACAGGAGGTTCATTAAGAACTATGGCTCCATTGGAGCACCTCCTAACCCCTTCGCTGCCAGGCCTTTTCCCCCTCCTGTGCCGAGCCTTTTTTTGGCTATTTGGGGCAGTTCGCGCTTAGGCCCTCATAACTTTTTGTTCACATAAGCTACCAACGCCAAATTTGCATCCTTTTTTTCCAACATCCTAGGGATTCTAGAGGTACCCAGACTTTGTGGGTTCCCCTGAAGGAGAGCAAGAAATTAGCCAAAATATGGTGAAACAATTGTTTTTTTCAGAAAAAAAGGAAAAAGGGCTGCAGAAGGCAGCTCGTGGTTTTTTCCCTGAAAATGGCATCAACAAAGGGTTTGCGGTGGTAAGATCACCATCTTCCCAGCTTTCAGGAACATGCAGACTTGAATTGAAAAACCCAATTTTTCAATACAATTTTGACATTTTACTGGGACATACCCCATTTTTACTATTTTTTGTGCTTTCAGCCTCCTTCCAGTTAGTGACCAAAATGGGTGAGAAACCAATGCTAGATCCCAGAAAGCTAAACATTTCTGAACAGTAGACAAAATTCTGAATTCAGAAAGGGGTCATTTGTGTAGATCCTACAAGTGTTTCCTAGAGAAAATAACAGCTGAAATAAAAATATATTGAAATTGAGGTGAAAAAAACAGCAATTTTTCTCCACGTTTTAATCTGTAACTTTTTCCTGCGAAATCAGATTTTTAAAAGCAATATACAGTTACGTCAGCTGGACTCTTCTGGTTGCGGGGATATATAGGGCTTGTAGGTTCATCAAGACCTCTAGGTACCCAGAGCCAATAAATGAGCTGCACCTTGCAATGGGTTTTTATTCTATACCGGGTATACAGCAATTCATTTGCTGAAATGTAAAAAGTGAAAAATAGGTATCAAGAAAACCTTTGTATTTCCAAAATGGCCACAAGGTAAGGTGTTGAGGAGCAGTGGTTATTTGCACATCTCTGAATTCCAGGGTGCCCATACTAGCATGTGAATTACAGGGCATTTCTCAAATAGACGTCCTTTTTACAAACTGCCTTACATTTGGAAGGACAAAATGTAGAGAAAGACAAGGGGCAATAACACTTGTTTAGCTATTCTGTGTTCCCCCAAGTCTCCCAATAAAAATGGTACCTCACTTGTGTGGGTAGGCCTAGCGGCCACGAAAGGAAATGGCTCAAAACACAACGTGGACACATCACATTTTTTCACAGAAAACAGAGGTGTTTTTTGCAAAGTTCCTACCTGTGGATTTTGGCCTCTAGCTCAGTCGGCACCTGGGGAAACCTACCAAACCAGCGCATTTTTGAACACTAGACACCTAGGGGAATCCAAGATGGGGTGACTTGTGGGGATCTGACCAGGTTCTGTTACCCAGAATCCTTTGCAAACCTCAAAATTTGGCCAAAAAACACTTTTTCCTCTCATTTCGGTGACAGAAAGTTCTGGAATCTGAGAGGAGCCACAAATTTCCTTCCACCCAGCATTCCCCCAAGTCTCCCGATAAGAATAGTACCTCACTTGTGTGGGTAGGCCTAGCACCCAAGAAAGGAAATGGCCCAAAGCACAACGTGGACACATCACATTTTTTCACAGAAAACACAGGTGTTTTTTATAAAGTGCCTACCTGTGGATTTTGGCCTCTAGCTCAGCCGGCACCTGGGGAAACCTAGCAAACCAGCACATTTTTTAAAACTAGACACGTAGGGGAATCCAAGATGGGGTGACTTGTGGGGCTCTGACCAGGTTCTGTTACCCAGAATCCTTTGCAAACCTCAAAATTTGACCAAAAAAACACTTTTTCCTCTCATTTCGGTGACAGAAAGTTCTGGAATCTGAGAGGAGCCACAAATTTCCTGCCACCCAGCATCCCCCCAAGTCTCCCAATACAAATGGTACCTCACTTGTGTGGGTAGGCCTAGCGCCCACGAAAGGAAATGCCCCAAAACACTATCTGGACACATCAAAATTATCAAATACAAAACTACCTGTTTATGCAGGGGGGCACCTGCGTTTTTGGTCCGGGGCTCAACAGCCTTCTAGGGAAACCTACCAAACCCAGACATTTGTGAAAACTAGACACCTGAGGGAGTCCAGTGAGGTGTGACTTGCGTGGATCCCCCAATGTTTTCTTACCCAGAATCCTCAGCAAACCTCAAATTTAGCTAAAAAATCACATTTTTCCCACATTTCTGTGTGGGATCACCACACTGGGACACATTTCATACCACCCAATGTTCCCCTCAGTCTCCTGGTAAAAATGATACCTCATTTGTGTAGGTGGGCCAAGTGCTTGTGAAAGGGAAGAGGCAAAAACATGTCGATATTGAGGGGGAACAAAGGGGGTCCAAAAGGGCAGTGTGCAAAAAAACATTTTTAGGCTGACAAGTGCAGCAGAATTTTTATCGGTATAGATGAGACAATGCTGGGTGGTAGGAATTTTGTGGATTCCTGCAGATTCCGGAAGGTTCCATCACAAAAATGTGGGAAAAATGTGTGATTTCCAGCAAAGTAGGAGGTTTGCAGGGGATTTTGGGTTCAAAAATGGTGTGGGTGCATGTGAAACATACCACCCTGGAATCACCCAGATGTTTAGTTTTCAGATGTGTCTAGGTCTTGTGGATTTTTCTACATGGCAGCGTCCCAAAGTCCATAAAGTGCAGCCCTCACCATTCCAAGTGGGACGATTCTGCGAGTAAGCCAAATTCTCATGGCCCAAATGTAAAACTTAAACCCAAAATAATCAAATGTCTTCTTGCTTGCTGTGGGATAAGATGTTTTAGAGTGCTGGGGAGAGCTGAAAGACTGTTACCCCCTTCAGTTGAGGTGGGGGCGTAACCATGCCCATACTGGTTGGTAGCCACCACCCCAATATTTTTTGTTTTTTTTAAATTCCCTGGCATCTAGTAGACTTTCTGCCCCCCCAGGGTGTGGATCAGGGGTAATTGCCCCATCTGCCCACTGGTGGGCAGAACAACTTTGGCCCCATTTATTTGGGGTGGGGGTATGGCATACCCCCACCCTCTTATTTACAAAAAAAAAACTTCCCTGGCGTCTGGTGAGCTTTCTGCCCCCCCTTGGGGGCAGATGGGCCTTCCAAAAATAAGCCCATCTGCCCCCAATGGGCCCCATGGGGCGCGACCTTACCCAAGGGGCTGCCCCCCTAAAGAAAACACACACATACACACACACCAATCCCTGGTGCCTAAGTTGTTTCTGCCCCCATGGGGGCAGATTGGCCTTACAAAAATCGTCCGATCTGCCCCCAAGGGGGGCAGAAATGGTCTAAATACAATTTGCCCTCCAGGGGAGCGACCCATGCCTAATGGGTCGCTCCCCATCTCTAAAAATACAAACAAACAAAAAAAAACACAAAACAATTTGCCCTGGTGCCTAGAGATTTCTGCCCCCTGGGGGCAGAAAGGGGCTAAAATAAATGTGCCCCCGCCCCTCCTACCCCCCCGGGGAGCGACCCTTGCCTACGGGGTCGCTCCCCTTGCGTGACATTGGCGGAAAAAAAAAAGATCCCCGGTGCCTAGTGGTTTGACCTAAAATCGGCCGATGGGCAGAAATGGCCTAAATACAATTTGCCCCTCCAGGGGAGCGAATCTTGCCTAAGGGGTCGCTCCCCATCTGTAAAACAACAACAACAAAAAATTCACCGGTGCCTAGTGGTTTTTGCCCCCCTTGGGGGCAGATCGGCCTAATTAAAATAGGCTGATCTGCCCCCCAGGGGGGCAGAAATGGCCTAAAATAAATTTGCCTCCCAGGGGAACGACCCTTGCATAAGGGGTCTCTCCCCTCGCGTGAAATTCACGAAAAAAAAGAAAAACTCCCTGGTGTCTAGTGGTTTCTGTCCCCCTTGGGGGCAGATTGGCCTCATAAAAATAGGCCAATCTGCCCCCAAGGGGGGCAGAAATTGCATAAACATAATTTGCCCCCTAGGGGAGCGACCCTTGCCTAAGGGGTCGCTCCCCACCTCTAAACAAAATCAAAAAACAAAAACAAAACAAAAACAAAAACAATTATCCCTGGTGCCTAGAGGTTTCTGCCCCCCCTGGGGGCAGAAAAGGCCTTAAAAAAAAATGCCCCCCCCCGGGAGCGACCCTTGCCCAAGGGGTCGCTCCCTCATGCCAATTTCCTATAAAAAATAAATCCCTGGTGTCTAGTGGGCGTTTTAGCAGCCGGATTGCTTCGCAATCTGGCTGCTAAAACGCTCAGAGAGACTTCAAAGGGAAGGAAATTCATTTCCTTCCCTTTGAAGCCTCTCCGGCCTCCTCCACGTGATCGGAAGAGAAATGCTTTCCATTTAACTACAGGGGATTGATTATACTGTGGAACATAGACCTGGGAGTACCCTCTCCAAAGCAGATGGACTATCCAGATATTTCCACTTAGACAATAAAGACTCATCTGGGCAAAGTTAGCCTTACTGTCCCTCGTTTGGGGGGTTTGTGTAGGAAAGTACCGTCTTCCTTGGCATGTTACCCCCACTTTTACCTGTATGTCAGTATGTTTTTTCCTGTCTCACTGGGATTGTGCTGGTCAGGACACCAGTTCTTATATTTTATGGGCTAATGTGTGTGTCTGTATAGTGCTTGACTGGGTCACTGAGGCTCTGCTAATCAGAACCTCAGTGCTTATGCTCTTTCTGCTTTAAAATTTGTCACTGTAGGCTAGTGACTTCATTTACCAATTTCAATTGGCACACTGCACCCCCCTAATAAGTCCCTAGTATACAGTACCTACTTACCCAGGGCATTGGAGTTCCAGGAGATCTATATGGGCTGCAGCATTTCTTTTGCCACCCATAAGGACCTCAGACAAACCCTTACACAGGACTGCCATTGCAGCCTGCGTGAAATAGTGCACACACTATTTCATAGCCATTTTCACTGCGCTTAAGTAACTTATAAGTCACCTATATGTCTAACCTTCACTTGCTGAAGGTTAGGTGCAAAGTTACTAAGTGTGAGGGCACCCTTGTACTAACAAAGGTGCCCCACATAGTTCAGGGCCATTTCCTGGGACTTTGTAAATGCGGGGACTTCAATACCTATATGTAGCTTCACAATGGTAACTCCGAATATGGTAATGTAACATGTCTAAGATCATGGAATTGTCCCCCATCCAAATCTGGTATTGGGGAGCTATATTCCATGCATCCTGGGGGCTACACCATGGACCCCCAGTACTGCCAAACCAGCTCTCTGAGGCTTGCACTGCAGCTACAGCTGCTGCCACCTCACAGACAGGGTTCTGCCCTCCTGGGGTCTGGGCAGCCCAGTCCCAGGAAGGCAGAACAAAGCATTTCCTCTGAGAGCAGGGTGTTACACCCTCTCCCTTTGGAAGTAGGTGTTACAGGCTGGGGAGGGTTAGCCTCCCCCAGCCTCTGGAAATGCTTTGAAGGGCACAGATGGTGCCCTCCTTGCATTAAACCAGTCTACACTGGTTCAGGGACCCCTTGTCCCATGCTCTGGAGTGAAACTGTACAAAGGAAAGGGGAGGGACCACTCCCCGGTCCATCACTACCTTAGGGGTGGTGCCCAGAGCTCCTCCAGTGTGTCCCAGACTTCAGCCATCTTGCTTTGCAAGGTGTGGGGGCACTCTGGAGGGCTCTGAGTGGCCAGTGCCAGCAGGTAACGTCAGAGACCCCTCCTGATAGGTCCATACCTGATAAGGTAGCCAATCCCCCTCTTAGGGCTTTTTAGGGTCTCTCCAGTGGGTTCTCTTCAGATTCTGCTTGCAAGTTTCCTTCAGGAATCCTGTGCAATGACTTCATCATCCTCTGACCTCAGATCAACCGCAGCCTGCTCCTGGAACCGCTGTAACAGCAACAAAGTATCCACAAGGGATACTTTTCCTCTGCAACTTCAGCTCCAGCCAGCAACTGCAACAGTTTCCACAGTATGCATGCTCTGGGGACTCTCTGTCTTCATCCTGCACCAGAAGGACTCAAGAAATCTCCCGTGGAGTGACAGAGTCACTCCCCTGCTCCAGCAGGCACCTTCCAAGATCACGACCGGTACCCTTGGACTCCTTTCACAGCGACAAGCTTGCTCCTAAGGACACAGAGGGTGGACATCATCAACATAGACTGTTCTGAGATCCTGCTGACGCAATTTGGAAGAGGTAAGACCTTGCCTTCTGTGAGAATGACGGTACCCCTCAGTACTGCATCCTCTTCACCTCCTGAGGCCTCTGTGCACTCTTTACAAAATTCCTTAGTGCACAGCTTGGCCCAGGTCCCCAGCACTCCATTCTGTGATGCTCAACTAGCTGAGTTGTTCTCCGTTGGCGTGGGACCTTCCTTTGTTGTGCTGCATCAACCACATTTTGCACCTCCTTTGTCCTCGTGTCCTGGGACTCCCGGGGGTGCTGGCTGGCATCCTGAGGGCTCTCTAAAGTGCTGAGAGACCCCTCTTCCTCCTCACACAGAATTGAGGCCCGAGGTCCTTCCTGGGTCCATCCAGCACCATTTTGATGCAAAATGCACTTTTGTCGTAACCAAGGCTTGTTTGTGCCTTCCAACAGAAAATCATGTCTGCAACAATCTTCACTTTGTGGGACATCCTTTGCATTATGCAGGAACCCGCTGCCATCTTCCTAGGGTGTATTACTGCAGTCTTCGACTAACAGGGGACTATTCTTTTGCACCCTCTTCTGGGTTGCCAGGGAGTCCTGCCCTTCCTGGAACTTCTTTCGACTTCTGGACTTGGGGGTTATTACAACTTTGGAGGAGGTGTTAATCCGTCCCAAAAGTGACGGAAATACCACCAGCCGTATTACGAGTTCCATAGGATATAATGGACTCGTAATACCGCTGGTGGTATATCCGTCACTTTACCGTCACTTTTGGGACGGATTAACACCTCCTCCAAAGTTGTAATAACCCCCTTGGTCCCCTTCTTTTGCAGGTCTTCAGGTCCAAGAATCCAGCAGTTGTTGTTTGCAGACTTGGTTGGTTGCTGCAAAATCCCAATTCCGAGGTGTAGTGTGCCCTAAGGAAACTTGTAGTACTTTACTCCTGCTTTTCTGGACTTGGGAGGGGGTAATTTACTTACTTTTACTGTATTATTACTCTCCCAGCAATTCTGCACACACTACACTTGTCTAGGGAGGAATTAGTGATTCGTATTCCACTTTCTCAGTATATGGTTTGTGTTGCCCCTAGTCCTATTTTCTCCCATAGTATTCTATGGCATTTCCTATTGTTTTCATTTTTCAATGATTATTTACTTGTATAATTTTGTTGTCCAGTGTATATATTGTGTAAAATACTTACCTCCAGAAGGAGTATTGTCTCTAAGATATTTGGGTACTGTGTCACCCAAATAAATACC
Organism: Pleurodeles waltl; assembly: GCF_031143425.1. NCBI lineage: Eukaryota > Metazoa > Chordata > Amphibia > Caudata > Salamandridae > Pleurodeles > Pleurodeles waltl. Next base: position 500,641,598 of record NC_090447.1, read on the forward strand.
TTTATTTTTGGTAACACTGAATATTGTCTTTACTTATTTATAAGTACTGTGTAACTATAAATGGTATTGCATAAGCTTTGCATGTCTCCTAGTTCAGCCTAAGCTGCTCTGCTATAGCTACCTCTATCAGCCTAAGCTGCTAGAACACTATTACTTCACTAATAAGGGACCTTGTATAAGGTGTAAGTACAAAGGTACCCACTACAAACCAGGCCAGCCTCCTACACATACTTACTATAGTTTGCCAAATTTGTAACTTTCGGAATCTGGGCCCATAACTGGGCTGCCGCCTGCAAAGCTTTTAGTCTGACTCCTTTATAGAATTTGGGGTGACCAAATTTATACATCAATTTCCAGCCATCTCCTGCTAAATCCTTCAACATAGTGTCTTTTAGCCGATTTTTTCCAGCCCCTGATAACAATTCCTTCTCATTTTTTAGCTAAAACGATCAGACGTACAGTTGAATATCCGGAAGTGCTATTCCCCCCTTATCAAATTTTCTTCTCAGTTTTTTCCTTGCAATTCTACTACCTTTAGAAGGCCTAATGAAGGAGTCTATTTCCCCTTGGAGCTTTTGTATCCAAGTCGTCTTAAAATGCAAGGGATCAAGTTGAAACGAAAAGTGAATTTTGGGAGGATAGACATCTTAATTAGACTCGATATTCCATACAGGGATAATGGCAAATGAGCCCAAGTTGAGAACAACCTGTTGACCTCTTCCATCTCACCAGCCTCCGTCAGCGATGCTGCACATTGTTTCTCCAGCTGCGGGCATCGATTTTCTGGTTGCGTTGCAGCCGCGAAGCCAGCGGTCCATCAATTTTCAGCCGCAGATCAGAGTCTCGTCGATCTTTTCCCAGCACAGCGGTCTGTGCATGGATTTCTCACCCTTGGGCTGCCAGCTTCTCTTCTCAGGGCCCCAGGAACTGGATGGGCACCACTTGGCAGAGTAGGAGTCTCTCCAGAGGCTCCAGGTGCTGGCAAAGAGAAGTCTTTGCTCTCCCTGAGACTTCAAACAACAGGAGGCAAGCTCTAAATCAAGCCCTTGGAGATCTTCACAAGAAGGAAGGCAACAAAAAGCCCAGTCTTTGTCCTCTAGCACAGGCAGAAGCAGCAACTGCAGGACAGCTCCACAAAGCACAGTCACAGGCAGGGCAGCAATTATTCCTCAGCTCTTCAGCTCTTCTCCAGGCACAAGTTCCTCTTGGTTTCCAGAAGTGTTCTAAAGTCTGTGGTTTTGGGTGCCCTTCTTATACCCATTTTGCCCTTTGAAGTAGGCCTACTTCAAAGGAAAGTCTCTCTTGTTTGTGAAATCTTGCCATGCCCAGGCCAGGCCCCAGACACACACCAGGGGGTTGGAGACTGCATTGTGTGAGGGCAGGCACAGCCCTTTCAGGTGTGAGTGACCACTCCTCCCCTCCCTCCTAGCACAGATGGCTCATCAGGAAATGCAGACTACACCCCAGCTCCCTTTGTGTCACTGTCTAGTGAGAGGTGCAACCAGCCCAACTGTCAAACTGACCCAGACAGGGAATCCACCAACAGGCAGAGTAACAGAAATGGTTTAAGCAAGAAAATGCTCACTTTCCAAAAGTGGCATTTTCAAACACACAATCACAAAATCAACTTCACTAAAAGATGTATTTTTAAATTGTGAGCTCAGAGACCCCAAACTCCACATATCTATCTGCTTCCAAAGGGAATGTACACTTTAATCATATTTAAAGGTAGCCGCCATGTTAACCTATGAGAGGGACATGCCTTGCAACAGTGAAAAACAAATTTAGCAGTATTTCACTGTCAGGACATATAAAACACATTACTATATGCCCTACCTTAACCATACACTGCACCCTGCCCTTGAGGCTACCTAGGGCCTACCTTAGGGGTGCCTTACATGTAAGAAAAGGGAAGGTCTCGGCTTGGCAAGTGGGTACACTTGCCAGGTCTGATTTACAGTTTAAAACTGCACACAAAGACACTGCAGTAGCAGGTCTGAGACATGATTACAGAGATACTTAGGTGGGTGGCACAACCAGTGCTGCAGGCCCAGTAGTAGCATTTGGGTTACAGGCCCTGGACACCTCCAGTGAACTTTACAAGGGTCTCACTAGTAAATTAAATATGGCAATCATGGATCAACCAATTAAATACACATTTTGTATAGGAACACTTGCACTTTAGCACTGGTTAGCAGTGGTAAAGTGCCCAGAGTACCAAAAACAGCTAAAACAGAGTCCAGCACACATCAACAACCTGGGAAACAGAGGCAAAAAGTTAAGGGAGACTACACTAAAGATGAAAAGTCTAACAATTCTTTAACAAAGAAATTGGTCTAAACGATTCACACCCCATTGGGTCTTTACCCGGTTTCAAAATTAATGTAATCACAGCATCTACAATGGTTTTGGAGATAAGGTATCTCTTCTAAGAAAGACATCAAACAGTTGTGTCAGCGCAGGCATAATAACCTCCTGCAGACACTGATATGATTCAATGGGAAGCCCATCTGGCTGTGCAGCCTTTCCTTTTTCCCCCTTACTAATGGCATGCAACACCTCCTCTGACGTTATTGTTTTATCCAGTTCTTCCTTCTCCCACTCAGTGAGTTTTTTGTCTCCAGCTCTTTCAACCATTCTACTCTTTGAGGCTCCATTGTTACTTGATCTTCAGTATGTAGTGACCCAAAGAAATCTACAAAGGCAACCTGTATTTCTGGAGGCTCCTTCAGCACCTTCCCATTTGTATTACATCTAATCTCCCTCACCTCATTTCTGTTCAAGTCCGTCTTAATTTTCCATGCCAGAGGCTTCCCTGCATTTTCACTATACTCAAAATGTTCTAGGTTGCTTGCCTCCTACTTGGCCTTAACCCTTGCCTCTAAAACAACTGCTAGAGTCCCCTTATGTGCCATTATCTCTTCTAGTAAGGCTTCCCTGTCTGCCACTTGTATTTGTAGTTCCAAGTTCATCTCTATGCGAGAGATAGCTTGTTCAGATTCCTTTACTATTCTCCTATATTCCCCATTTTTTGTGCTGCCAACTTGATCAGGATACCCCTAATGAGAGCTTTGAAAGCATCCCAAACCATATGGGGTGCCGCAGAATTCATATCAACCTCCAAAAACTCCCTAGCCTTCTCCTTTAGGATTTCTGTTACTTCTAAATCTTTCAAAAGTGAACAATCTAAGGTCCATCTCCTTATTTGGTTGCCCAGGTTACTTTTTAGATTTAACAAAACTGCTGCATGATAGGATAAGGGAGCGACCATATGTTGAATGTCTATTACTTCTGCTTTAAGTGACTTATCCAGTAAGAAGTAATCTATTCTTGACTGATGTTTATACTTTTTATTATGAAACGTATAGCCTCGCTCTAAACCATGTTTCTCTCCCCAAACATCCAGAAGTGCAATCTGCTTTATTAATGATTTAATGTATGTCTGTGATTTCAAACAAGTTAAGGCTCTATTCTTATGTGATTTGTCCAGAGAATTACCCAATATTACGTTGAAATTCCCCAGAAACTATTATGGGATGGACAATGTCTGATAGATCACAGAATAGTTCTTGCAAAGATTCTATGGTGGTCATTACAACCCTGGCGGTTGGTGTTTAAGCGGCGGTAAAACCGCCAATAGGCCGGCGGCAAAAAATTTGGAATCACGACTGTGGCGGAAACCGCCAACATAGACAGCCACTTTAACACTCCGACCACCAAGGCGGTACAAACAAACACTGCGGCGGTAACCGCCAACAGACAGGCGGAGGACAATGTACCGCCCACAGAATTACAACAGTCCAATCCGCCACCTTTTCCGGGGCAGATTCACCGCGAACAAAAACACTGCGGAAACAGGACTTAGAAGGGAAAACGCTCAAATCTACACACCCCACGAGGAATCAGGATGCCATGGAACCTGAGCTCCACATACTGCCAGCCTTTATCTTCCTGCTTCTCTACCAGGAACAACAAAGACAGCGGCGAAGACCACTGTGAGTACTGCACATACGACACAGGGGAGGGAGGAGGGAAAAGAGAGTGACACACACACACAACACCCCCACCCCCACCCTCACCTACGACAACACACACACTAATACATCATGATAGATTACAGTTACACGCCCCAACCCCCCCTGGAAGAATGCAAGGACAAAATGAAATGAGTCGAATGATTGCAATATATTCAAATACATGAATCAAAAATATATACATATATAAAGATATTCACACTATAAACAAATATATACACCAAGAATACAAGTCGAAGGGATTCCACCATCATAGTCCGTGGACCACTGGGCCCAAAATGCATGGGTGAGGCCCACACAAGATACCCGAACAAGACAGAGAGAACACTGCTGGGGCAACAGATAGAAATAAAACAGGCACCTCAGGGGAAAGGGAAGGGGGGCACCTCAGCCGGATGAGTGCACAACGCCAGATCCACGAGGGGGGCTCCATGCCCATTGATTTATCCTGGGGAGTGCAAAGCCACAGTCTTTCAAGTCTCTCCAGTGGGTGGTTTGCCCACTGCTTTATCCTGGGGAGTGCAAAGCCACAGTCTCTCAAGTCTCTCCAGTGGGTGGTTTGCCCACTGATTTATCCTGGGGAGTGCAAAGCCACAGTCTCTCAAGTCTCTCTAGTGGGTGGTTTGCCCACTGCTTTATCCTGGGGAGTGCAAAGCCACAGTCTCTCAAGTCTCTCCAGTGTGTGAGTTGCCCACTGCTTTATCCTGGGGAGTGCAAAGCCACAGTCTCTCAAGTCTATCCATTGGGTGGTTTGGCCACTGCTTTATCCTGGGGAGTGCAAAGCCACAGTCTCTCAAGTCTCTCCAGTGGGTGGTTTGCCTACTGCTTTATCCTGGGGAGTACAAAGCCACAGTCTCTCAAGTGGATAACAGTCTCCTCTGGTTCTGGAGGGGGCTTTGTGCCCAGAGTGCTTCATCCTGCCAAGGACTGAGGTAGTGGATGGATCTCTCCACTGGTTCTGGAGGGGGCTTTGTGCCCAGAGTGCTTCATCCTGCCAAGGACTGAGGTAGTGGATGTCAATCTCCATTGGTTCTGGAGGGGGCTTTGTGCCCAGAGTGCTTCATCCTTCCAAGGACTGAGGTAGTTGATGTCAATCTCCACTGGTTCTGGAGGGGGCTTTGTGCCCAGAGTGCTTCATCCTGCCAAGGACTGAGGTGGTGGACGTCATTCTCTACTGGTTCTGGAGGGGGCCTGGTGCTCAGAGTGCTTCATCCTGCTCGTTGCGGCCTCAGTAGCGTCGGAATCTTTGGCGCTCACTGGCCTGCGGTGCTTGTTGCGGCGGTGTCCTGTTCAGCGGTGCTGGTGGCAGCGGTGACCTTGGCATGGCATCGGTGCTGGTGGCGGCGGTGTCCTTGGCAGCGGTGCTGGTGGCGGCGGTGTCCTGTTCAGCGGTGCTGGTGGCGGCGGTGTCCTATTCAGCGGTGCTGGTGGCGGCGGTGTCCTTGGCAGCGGTGCTGGTGACGGCGGTCTCCTGTTCAGTGGTGCTGGTGGCGGCGGTGTGATGTTCAGCGGTGCTGGTTGCGGCGTTGTCCTTGGCAGCGGTGCTGGTGGCGGCGGTGTCCTTGGCAGCGGTACTGGTGGCGGCGGTGTCCTGTTCAGCGGTGCTGGTGGCGGCGGTGTCCTGTTCAGCAGTGCTGGTGGCAGCAGTGTCCTGTCCAGCGGTGCTGGTGGCAGCGGTGTTCTTGACAGCGGTGCTGGTGGCGGCGGTGTCCTGTTCAGCGGTGCTGGTGGTGGCGGTGTCCTTGGCAGCAGTGCTGGTGGCGGCGGTGTCCTTGGCAGCGGTGCTGGTGGCGGTGGTGTCCTTGGCAGCGGTGCTTGTTGCGGTCTTGTCCGCCGTGCAGGTTTTCCCAGACTTGCCTGTTTTACTGTGCCCCTTCCCCACCATGGATGGTGGCGCAGCTGTCTCCACACTCCCAACTGTACCCCTGGGAGCGGCTTTGGTGGTAAATGTTTTTCCTCTCTTCCGCCGGGCACTGGCCAACTTTTTCTGCTTTTGAGGTGGGGGACTGTCCATGCTCTGGCTCTTTGCCACACTGGCTGCCCTGCTGCCTGGCGCACTCCAGAAGCCAGTTACTACTGGCACCACTGTTACCGCAGATGTTGTGGCTGAGGCGCTGGGTTGGGACCTGGAGAGGTGGGCCCTAGGAGACTGAAGGGGTGGGGGAGGTGAGGGAAAGAGGTCAAGGTTGGACAGGAAAAGTTTTTTGGGCACACTGGGACGGGTAGATGGAGGGAGTTTGGGAGTGGAGGAAGAGGTAGTGGTTGTAGGAGGTGTACATTTGCTGACTTTGGGTGAAGGTGCATGGGCTGGAGGCTGTCGTGAGGTGGATGGCTGTTGGGTGTGTGTGTGGCTGCGTTTGTGTACCTTGGGAGGTGGGCTCACAGACACACTGGGAGAGGACACAGGGGATGTGTGAATGGTAGTGGGGTGGTGAGTGCACGTGAGCGGGGTGTGGTGGTGGGTGTGCTGGTGATGGAGGTAGTGGCTGACGATGTAGTGCATGCAGGTGTGAGTGGAGACGAGACAGGGAGGGAGGAGAGAGACGAGGAGGAGGGGGACACAGTGGAGGCAGTGGATGTTGGTATGTCTGCATGTGTATGATGCTTGTGTGAGTACTTGTGGGATGTGTGGTGCTTATGTTTGCCTGAGCTTCCCTTGTGTGTTGACATGTGTGCATGCTGGTCTGATGGTGTGCTTGGGATAGGCTGATGTACAGGGGTTTGGGTGGAGGAAGTTGGAGGGGGGAGGCTAGAAACAGGGACAATGGCTGCCATCATTGCTGAGGCCAGAGTCTGAAAAGCTTGCTGTTGGGCTGCCTGGCCAGAATGAATGCCCTCCAGGTATGCATTGGTTTGTTGCAACTGCCTCTCTACACCCTGGATGGCATTCAAAATGGTAGACTGCCCAACAGTGAGGGACCTGAGGAGGTCAATGGCCTCCTCACTGATGGCAGAAGGGGTGACAGGGGCAGGGGCTGAGGTGCCTGGGGCGAAGGAGATGCCCACCCTCCTGGGTGAGCAGCCACAGGGCTGAGGGGCTGCTGGGAGGGCGGTGCTGGTAAGAGGGGTGGCAGCTGTACATGTATATGCGGGGGGCACAGATGGACCGCCACCGCAAGGAAGCTCCCATCAGATGAGGAGTCCGTATCGCTGGTCTCAGCTCCTGTCCCTGCCGTGGAGCTCCCCTTGCCCTCCGTCCCACTGGTGAATTCAGACTCCATTGTGTCGCCCTCCAGGGCCATGTGGGATGCAGCTCCCTCCTGTTCCGGTGCCACTGCTCATCCGCCTGATGATGCTAATGCACACAAGAACAGGGAGACCATAAAAAGAGGGGGGAAGACAGAAGAAAGACATGTTGAGTGCATGCAATACCGCTACCGTTGGCGGACACTACAGACACAGCAGCCCTCTGCACTACGCCATGCACTTTGAGTTCCCTAATTGATCACAGGGACATGGGGTATAAGGCCTATGCCAGATTGCTGCACACATGCAAGTCACAGGAGCCTGACTAGGTGTAGTTGGCTCTGTACACAGGTGGGGTGGGGTGCCACAGGGCCTTCCTTCAGAAGGGACCTTGCCTACCAAACTCGCCCTGGCCTAGGGGAACCCACAGCCCACCTCCCCCACCCAGACACCTCCAATGCGGGCTGAATCAGCTGAATGAGAGTGTACTTACCCCTTGTGGCTGCTGTGATGCCCTCAAGCACCCATCCAACTCCGGGTACGCCACCGCCAGGATCAGGAACATCAGAGGGGTCATGGTGCGACGGGCACCCCTCCCACGTTGGGAGGCCATCCCCAGCTGGGCCTCCGCCGTCTTCTTGCTCCAGCGACGAATGTCTTCCCATCTTTTCCGGCAATGGGTGCTCTGTCTGTGGTAGACCCCTAGGGTCCGGACTTCCTTGGCGATGGCATGCCAAATATCCTTCTTCTAGTGGGCGCTGACCTACAGGAATTGTACAGGGGAAAAGGAGAAGATATAACCGTCCGCACCGTCACAGTCATTGGCCCACATCCCTACCCTTGCCATGAAGCATATGCACTCACCGTCGTTTCATGCACGCCTCATTCTCCCCCCCATCTTTCATCCACACCACTCCAAACAGCCATTGCCCATACAGCATGCTCACAGTGTACTCACCTGTTTGTCTGGAGGACTGTAGAGTAGCGTTTACTGGGGAAGGATCCCATCCACTAGTTTCTCCAACTCCTCCGTGCTGAAGGCAGGGGCCCTTTCCCCAGACATAAGATCCATTGTCTCTTCCAGACTGAGGTCACAGCAGCACTTGCAGTGTAGGTCCTCTACTGTCGAAGATCAGGTTTCAAGTGAATGAACTGAGAGAAAATGGCGGTCACGTCCGCGGCGGTGCGTACTGTCACCGCCGGCATAATCGTCATTGGCTCCTGGGACCCATAGGGTCCAATGTTAACCAATGCAGGATTGCGCCGCGCTCTTCGACCGCCTACTGCGACGGTGTACAACGCCAGCGCAGTTACCTCACATCCCCTTGTCCCACTGTACAGGTCAGGCAGCAGCCATTTCAGGGGCCCACATGGCATTATTTTGGACTGCGTCACACATATCTAGGCCTTGCTTAAACATTAATACAGCCATATGTTGATTTGCAAACATTTTCCGATTAAGTTGTGTTTACGTACCTCAGAGTTGGTTGACTCTCTGCTCGCTGTTCTCCTCCATAGGCAATGTCCGATGGGGCAGGTGAGGAGATGGCGGCATCCTCCGGTGTACAGACCACTGGTGGATCTGTCGACAATGGAGGAGCGACATGTGATCATCACCTACAGACTTGATTGTACCACAATCCTGGAACTGTGTGCCCAGTTGGAGCCAGACCCGATGTCAGCTATCCGCCATCCCACAGGAATCCCCCCTCTAGTGCAGGTGCTGTCAGTACTCCATTTCTTTGCAAGTGGGTCTTTTCAAACAACAGTGGCTATAGCATCAGGGATCTCCCAGCCTATGTTTTCCAACGTGTTGTCCAGAATGTTGTCTGCCCTGCTGAAACACATGCAGAGCTACATCGTTTTCCCTTAGGTGGAGGATTTGCCTACAGTGAAAGGTGACTTCTATGCCCTGGGACATATCCCCAACATCATAGGTGCCATTGATGGGACCCATGTGGCCTTGGTCCCCCCACGCAGGAGTGAACAGTTGTACAGAAACCATAAGAGTTACCATTCGATGAATGTGCAGATGGTGTGTTTGGCCGACCAGTATATCTCCCATGTGAATGCCAAATTTCCTGGCTCAGTGCATGACGCTTACATTCTGAGGAATAGAAGCATCCCTTATGTGATGGGGCAACTCCAGAGGCACCGTGTGTGGCTATTAGGTGAGGACATGGACCCTATACAGTGTGAATAGGTGTCTGGGTGTGGGGATGTCCCTATGAGTTAGTGTGTGTCTAACAGTTGTCCCTTGATATTTGCAGGTTACTCTGGTTACCCCAACCTGTCATGGCTACTGACCCCAGTGAGGAATCCTAGGACAAGGGCAGATGAACGCTACAATGAGGCACATGGGCAAACTAGGGGGATAATTGAGCGCACCCTCGGCCTCCTGAAGGCCAGATTCCGATGCCTCCATCTGAGACGTGGCTCCCTATACTACTCACCGAAGAAGGTGTGCCAGATAATCGTGGGCTGCTGTATGTTGCACAACCTGGCTTTGCGACACCAGGTGCCTTTTCTGCAGGAGGATGGGCCTGATGCTGGTCTTGTGGCAGCTGTGGAACCTGTGGACAGTGAAGAAGAGGAGGCAGAAAAAGATGTAGACAAACGAAACAACATCATCATGCAATACTTCCACTGAGACATAAGGAAAGAGGATGGAACTGCTTCCCACATCTCATACTATTGTAGGACCTAGCATATGTATCTGCCTTTTTACCTCTGGTTATGGACCCTAACTTGTCACTTTGGCTTTCCATTTCACAGATCTGACCGTTGTTCCCTCTGCTATGTTTACTCCTGGCCTACAGCTGTGTAACATTGGTATGTGAACAAGTACATTGACATTGCTATATTCCAGAGATTTTGCAATTACACATTTGTGAAAGCACAGACTGACTCCAGATTTTTGGGTGATTCAAGGGTGTTTGTTTCTGTGCAAATAAGTGGAGAGGGGTGTGAAATGGGCTAAGGTGATGGTAAGGAATGTCCATGGCAGAGTCCAGTCTCTTGGTCTCACAGGTGCACTGTCCAATGGGGCATGGGAAGTGGAGCTATGGCAGTTTAAGGTGGACAGGGTGGCAAAGTGGGACAGAAGGGTGACATTCAGGAGGGTCTTATTTCCTGGCGGGGTCTTGGCAATGTTCTCTGTCTTGTTCCTGGATCTCAGGGACCATTTGCGGGGTGGTTCTCCTTCTGCAGGGGGTGGGGTGCTGGTGGCCTGTTGGTCCTGTGGCTGCGCCTCCTGTCCACTAGCGCCGGCAGAGGTGGAGGGCTGTTCATCGTCCAGGCTAGTGTCAGGGGCCGGTTGGTGTGCCACTGTGTCCCTCATGGTGTTGACAAAGTCTGCCAGCACCCCTGCAATAGTGACCAGGGTGGTGTTAATGGACTTCAAGTCCTCCCTGATCCCCAGGTAGTGTTCCTCCTGCAGCCGCTGGGTCTCCTGAAACTTGGCCAGTACCATGCCCATGGTCACCTGGCAATGATGGTATGCTCCCATGATGTTGGAGAGTGCTTCGTGGAGAGTGGGTTCCCTGGGCCTGTCCTCCCCCTGTCGCACAGCAGTCCTCCCAGCTTCCCTGTTATCCTGTGCCTCTGTCCCCTGAACCGTGTGCCCACTTCCACTGACCCCAGGTCCCTGATTTTCTTGGGTTGGTGGGTTTGCCTGGGTTCCCTGTAGTGGTGGACACACTGCTGATTGACATGTCCTGGGGAAAGAGGGATGGGCCCGCTGGGTGGGTACTGTGCTGGTGTTTCCTGAGGGGGAAGGTTCAGTGGTGGTTTGGGACTGTGTCAGGGGAACCGACTGTCCTGAGGTCCCTGATGGGCGGGCTGGTCATCTTGATCCATGCGTGCAGAGCTGCTGTCATCACTGTGGGCCTCTTCTGTGGGGGGACTGGATATGTCTGGCACCTCCTGTCCAGTGATGTTGGGTATGGGTCCTATTGGGGTGTAAATGCATAGTTTTAGTATCTGTGTGTGCCATCTTGTGCATTGGGTGAGGTACCCTCTACTCCTGTGCTTGCATCATTGTGTTTGCCCTTTTGTGATAGTGGGTTTGGGGTCTGTGTGGGTATCTGTCCTGGACATGCTTTGGTGACGGTGTTCCATGCATAGGTGTTGCATGCAGGGCCTTGGTATTGAGATGTGTGGGTTGTGATAGTGGGACATATGTGAGATTATGGTGTGATGGGAGTGAGGGTAAGGGTCGGAGTATGTGATGGCATGCTGGTGGGGTGGGGGGATAAAGTAGTTAAGATATGACTTACCAGAGTCCAGTCCTCCTGCTACTCCTGCCAGGCCCTCAGGATGCAGCATTGCCACGACCTGCTCCTCCCATTTTGTTGGTTGCGGGGGAGGAGGTGGGGGTCCACCGCCAGTCCTCTGTACAGCAGTCTGGTGTCTGGATACCACGGAATGCACTTTCCCCCGTAGGTCGTTCCACCTCTTCCTGATGCCATCCTGTGTTCTTTGTATGCTGTCCCACTGCGTTGACCCTGTCGCCATAGGTCCATCTTCCTCACAATGGAGGTGTGCTGCATCTGTGATCCGAATAGCTGTGGCTCTACCTGGATGATTTCCTCTACCATGACCCTGAGCTCCTCCTCAGACAACCTGGGGTGTCTTTGAGGTGCCATGATGTGGTGTGGGTGATGTATGAGGTGCTGTCTGTTGTGATGTGTGGGGGGATGTGTTTTATGTGTGTTGTTTGAGGTGCGTGGATGTTATATAAGTGATGGTGTTGTGTGTCTGTGGATGGTGGTGTTGTGTTTGCTAATCACTCTCTCTGGCCTTCTTCAAAATTTTAGGTTGTAAGGGTTTGTCGGTAATGTGGGTGTGTGTTTTATAGTGTTGTGGGTGTGGTGTGTGTATGTGTATCAGGTGTGTGTATTTCGAATTGTCCAATGTGGTTGTGTTTTGTAAGTGTATATGTATTTTGAGCGCGGCGGTGTGTACCGCCAATGGATTACCGCGGTTGAAAGACCGCCGTGTTGATTCGTGGATCGTGATAATGTGGGCGTATTCTTGTTGGCGTGAAGGTGTGGGTTTTGGTATCGTCAGTTTATCACTGACCTTTGGTGTGGAGGACTTGTGTGGGTGTCTGTATTGTGGCGGATTCCGAAATGTGGGTCGTAATAGCTGTAGCGGCATTCCGCCGCCGCAACGGTATGTTGGATGTCTTCAGCACGGCTGAAAGCAGGATTTACTGCCAGGGTTGTAATGAGGGCCTAAGTCAGAACGTAGGAAGTTGACCGGGACCTCCCAGGCAGTTTATCCAAAGAGGGCTTCAGGGACATCGGATCAAGATTCAGGTTTGCCCCGGTCGAAGAATTTTCATCTAAAAAAAACGTCTAAGTTCGAAGATAAAAATCTCCACCGAGGGCTACTGCGACGCGTATTCAAGGAAGAGTTCCAGGAGGTCGGATTGTACTGGCGACTTGGTCCCGCTGAAGAAAATCTCCAGAAAAAGGACAAAGCCTGAAGGTAAACTTTTGACTGAGGCCTCCCGTAAGCTGTAGTCGAGTAGGCCACAAACTTTGACTTTGCCCAGGTCGAGGTGCGACCAGATGACCAGATTGGCGCTAATCGCTTCTAAGCACAAAAAAACATTAATTCTTTAAAAATTAATATCTCCGGTTTGCCTTATCTGATTTTATTCATTTTAGTGTCATTTTAAAGATAAAAATATAATCTATTTTTATAAATTGGTGTTGGATTTTTATTGTGTTTTGTGTTTCACTTATTTACTATTTTGTGATTTTTAAATGCTTTACACATATGTCTCCTAAGTTAAGCCTTATTGCTCATTGCCAAGCTACCAAGGGTTGAGCTGGGTTTAACATATTGAGACCTAACTGGACCTAAGTGGAGGTTAGTGACCTGTTTCTAAGTGTAGGTTAGTTACCTGCCCTTACCAATAACCATTTTCCAACATTAGTCTTTCCCGCTGAGCTCACCCTGCTTTAATACCTTAGTCAATATTTTCTCTTCGATCGAATATGTGAGGAAATTCACAAAAATCCTTCTGGGTTTACTTTGATTTACAGATTTCCAAAATGGATCTTGATGTACTCTCTGAATGTCCTTAATAAACACATCCTCCAGTCCCTGCCAGGCACCACTATGAATAAGTAGCTCAGGCGACAAATAGCTTTATGTCTTCCCCTTCTTTTCCCTCCTGAACCTTCATCAATGTGATGTTATTCCTTCTTGTATTGTTCTCTAAAAAGTCAAGCCTATCCAAACTCTCTTTGTATTCCATATTCAATTTATCCATTTCCTGCCTATTTCTGATGGTGGTTTCTTTTAGTTCTTCGACCGAGACCTCCAGGGCCTGCGTTCTTTGCGTGAGAACATCGAGTTTACCTGCAACTCCTTTGCACACTTCTTGTATCTCTTTCTGATTTCTCTGTGAAACCTTAAACCTCTTTCTAACTTCTTCTGCTAGGGATTGCAATAGGTGCCCTAGAGAGCTAGATTGTGCCCCCCCATGTCATTCCCTTCTTTAGACATGATTTGTGACGCCGAGACTTTCTGGGGGTTTGAATGTCCTTTTTGTCCTCCACCTGCAGGCTCTTGTTTTCCAATTACTTCACTAGTTGGGGGCCCCTGTGTCTCTGCCAGCCTATTTGAGTCCCCCTCATCACTATCCCCACCTGCACCCGCCAAGCATTGATACAGGTTTACTACTAATGGTATTGGCCCGTCTTCCCTCCTCTCCATACTTATACGAGGGTGTTCCCATGGATGTGAAGATCGTTGAGGGGGGGCAGCAGTCTCAACTAACACTCCCTGCTTTTTAAAGAAGGACCTCAGAGAAGGTGTTACTTTTTGTTGTCCCTTACTTTGCACTGGGGTTACCTTTTTCTTTCTGCATGCTGTTGTGCTCTCCCTCTGTCCTTTTTGATTTGGGATAATTATCCCCTTTACGGGGGGCACCCCTCCTATATGCTCAATCTGAGAGGCTTGTCTCTGGACTTTATCCACCAGTCCTCTCACCCTGGCTAAAGCCCTCAGAAAATAACTTCCTGACCTCCCCTTTGTCCTGTGGGAACCTTCTGCCCTCTGTTCATCCAAGTCCTCTGTCACTCCCTCTGAGGACTCCAGGACTATCTCTGTACCCTTCTGGGGAGTAACCAGGTCAAAAATCAAATTCCTCCCTTGGGGAACCAATACATCTTTTCTTGTGCTGTCTCTGCCGCTGCTGCCCCCTCTTGATCCCCTCAAAGCGACCCTGGAGGTGAGCCTACGCCCCTTCCTCACCTCCAGGGCCACCCAGCTCCAACGCACCCCCTATCACAAGCTCCTCCTTCCAGTTTTATTGCCTGGCGTCTTCCGGCAGTGCGGCTCACCTGGAGCCCGGAGCATGCTGCCACCCACACCGAAGAAGAAGAAACAAGGACTCCGACCTCTCCTCCTGTGGCCGACAAAGCCGCAGCCTTCCTCAACATCATCCAGCCCACCAAACCACACCCACCCACTCCTCCGGGTAAGCAGGGCTACATTTGTCCGAACCACGCCACGGTCAGCCGCTAACTGGCCGCCATGTTCTCCTGGGGTTGCCTTGTCGACAGTACTTGTCTTGGTCCAGCTGAAATTTGTTAAATTTCTGAAGTCAGTGATAGAGAGCCTTGTTGTGGTGGAACATGCAAGAGTTCCTAGAGTAGCAGTGATGGAGGATGTGGCTAGATTGAAAGATCGCCACTTTCCTGATCAGATTCCTCCCACTCCCAAAAAAGACTTTCCCACTAAGAAATGTAGGTTCTGTACCCAAAGAGGTATCCGGAGGTAGACTTGAATGTACTGCCCCGTCCTTCAAAGCCTGGGCTGTCTGTTGCCAGCTGTTTCAGGAGTTACCACACCAAAAAGGACTTTTGGGAAATACCATGAGCGTAAATTGCCTGTTTTATATTTTCATATGTTCAGTTTCACGGTTGGCATTACTGTCACGTATTTAGTTAGAGCTTTTGTGTTTGTAGTTTTGTACTTATTTATAATTAGCTAGTGGTTTCTTTGCTGTTAAAAAAAAAAAGTGATGGTGGTGTGTGTGAAGTTGCCCTTGGCTGGCAGTTTAAATAGTGACTTGATGTGTCAGGCATGTGGGCATATGAAAGTGATGGGCCCTTGAATGGCGCTGTTTGTTGATGCGAGTGTTGTAATGCGCAGGGCCCGCGGCAGGTGGCCTGAATGATCTTGTGCATGTCATCTATGAAAGGTGTGTGAATGGACTGTAAAGCGGTTGGTGCCTTGACCCGGCTTTACAGCTCAGAAGCTGTGAGTCATTGGTTCAGTTTTTTGGTTTTTCAGTTATTAACAGTGCAGTTCATTTTTGTGAAATCTCTTGTTAATAAAACTTCATCGACTGAACCATCATTCACCCTCGTGCCTAATTCAACCAGTATGCGTGATAAAAATGAAAAAACCTGCTCCGTTGTAATCAGGCGTCGAAGCACACCAGTGGTTGGTGGCTAAGAGGTCTTTTCAACATAACCTAAGTGTGTTTCTTTTCCCAATTTTAGTGTTTGGAACATCACAGAAGGATGTGGACACATCAAAATGATCTTTTACAAAACTACCTGTTTTTCCGGGGGGTACCTGCGTTTTTGGTCCCGGGTGTGGTGGTCATCTACAGAAACCTACCAAACTCAGACATTTTTTTAAACTAGACACCCGGAGGAGTCCAGGGAGGTGTGGCTTGTGTGGATCCCCCAACATTTTCTTACCCATACTCCCTGCAAACCTAAAAATGTGCTTAAAAAAGCATATTTTCCTCAATTGTCTTTGTAGGATCACCGCCCTGGCACAAATTTACTATCACCCAGTGTTCCCCTCAGTCTCCCAAGTAAAATGACACCTCACTTGTGTGGGTCCCCAAAGCAGAGTCAGCCTAAAAATGTATTTAAAAAAAATTGTGCTTATCAACTCGCTGTGTTATCCTCTCAATCGCTACAAGTTTTTTGGCTTTTCCTATTGCAGGCACCTGGGTCATTCTCACAAATGAGGTATCATTTTTATTGGCAGACCGAGGGGAACATTGGGTGGTAGGAAATTTGTACTGCCACAGTGATCCTACAAAAAAAGTGTGGAAAATGTGATTTTTTAGCTACAGGTGAGGTTTGCAGAGGAGTCTGGGTAAGATATTTTAGGTGATCCACACAAGCCACACCTCCCTGGACTGCTCCGGGTGTCTAGTTTTCAAAAATGTTTGGGTTTGGTAGGTTTCCCTAGATGACCGCTGCACCTGGGACCAAAAATGCAGGTGCCCCTCCTGCAAAAAGAGGTAGTTTTGTAATAGATCATTTTGATATGTCCACATTGTGTTTTGGGACATATCCCGCCGCGGGCACTAGGCCTACCCACACAAGTGAGGTACCATTTTTATCTGGAGCCCTGGAGGAACGCTAGGTAGAAGAAAGTTTGTGGCTCCCCTCAGATTCCAGAATTTTCCATTACCGAATTGTGAGGAAAAAATTTTTTTTTGCCAAATTTTGAGGTTTCCAAAGGATTCTGGGTAATAGAACCTGGTGAGAGTCCCACAAGCAATTCTGGATTCCCATAGGTGTCTACTTTCCATAAAAGGTATAGGATTGCTAGGTTTCCCTAGGTGCCAGCTGAACTAGAGGTCAAAGTCCAAAGCTAGGCACAGGTCAGTTTTCCTTGGGAAAATGTGATGTTTCCACATTGTGTTTTGTGGCATTTCCTGTCACGGGCACTAGGCCTACCCACGCAAGTGAGGTACCATTTTTATCTGGAGACTTGAGGGAATGCTGGGTGGAAGGACATTTGTGGCTCTTCTTTGATTCCAGAACTTTCTATCACTGAAATGTAGGAAAAGCTGTTTTTTGCCACATTTTGAAGTTTTCAAAGGATTCTGGGTAGTAGAACCTGGTGAGAGCCCCACAAGTCACCCCATTCTGGGTTCCCCTAGGTGTCTACTTTCCATAAATGTATGGGATTGCTAGGTTTCTCTAGGTCCCAGTGAGCTACAGACCAAAATCCACAGTTAGGCACTTTGCAAAAAACAGGTCAGTTTTCTTTGGGAAAATGTGATGTGTCCATGTTGTGTTTTGGGACATTTCCTGTCGTGGGCACTAGGCCTACCCACACGAGTGAGGTACCATTTTTATTGGGAGACTTGGGGAAATGTTGGGTGGAAGGAAATTTGTGGCTCCTCTCTGAAATATGAGGAAAATGTGTTTTTTTGTCAAATTTTGAGGTTTGCATAGGACTCTGGGTAATAGAACCTGGTGAGAGTCCCATAAGTCACCCCATTCTGGATTCCCCTAGGTGTCTACTTTCCATAAATGTATAGGTTAGCTAGGTTTCCCTAGGTGTGGGCTGAGCTAAAGGCCAAAATCCACATCTGGGCACTTAGCAAAAACAGATCAGTTTTCTTTGGGAATATGTGAAGTGTCCATGTTGTGTTTTGGGGCATTTCCTGTCACGGGCTCTAGCCCTACCCACATAAGTGAGGTACCATTTTTATCAGGAGATTTGGGGGAATGCTGGGTGGAAGAAAATTTGTGGCTCTTCTTAGACTCCAGAACTTTCCATCACTGAAATGTGAGGAAAACGGTTTTTGCCAAATTTTGAGGTTTGCAAAGGATCCTGGGTAATTGAACCTGGTGAGAGCCCGACAAGTCACCACATTCTGGATTTCCCTAGGTGTTTACTTTCCATAAATGTATAGGTGCTAGATTTCCCTAGGTGCCCGCTGAGCTACAGGCCGAAATCCACATCTAGGCCCTTTGCACAAAATAAGTCAGTTTTCTTTGGGAAAATGCGATGTGTCCACGTTGTGTTTTGGGGCATTTCCTGTCACAGGCACTAGGCCTACCCACACAAGTGAGGTACCATTTTTATCAGGAGACTTGGGGGAATGCTGGGTGGAAGGACATTTGTGGCTCCTCTTATGTTCCAGAACTTTCCATCACCGAAATGTAGGAAAAAGTGTTTTTTTGCCAAATTTTGAGGTTTGCAAAGGATTCTGGGTAGTAGAACCTGGTGAGAGCCCCACAAGTCACCCCATTCTGAATTCCCCTAGGTTTCTACTTTCCATAAATGTATAGGATTGCTAGGTTTCCCTAGGTCCCGCTGAGCTAGAGACCAAAATCCACAGTTAGGCACTTTACAAAAAACAAGTCAGTTTTCTTTGGGAAATTGTGATGTGTCCACGTTGCATTTTGGGACATTTCCTGCCGCAGGCACTAGGCCTACCCTCACAAGTGAGGTACCATTTTTATTGGGAGACATGAGAGATGCTGGGTGGAAGGAAATTTGTGGCCCCTCTTAGATTACAGAACTTTCCATCACTGAAATGTGAGGGAAAAGTGTGTTTTGCCAAATTTGGAGGTTTGCAAAGGACTTTGGGTTAAAGAACCTGGTGTGAGCCCCACATGTCACTCCATTCTGGATTCCCCTAGGTGTCTACTTTCCATAAATGTATAGGTTTGCTAGGTTTCCCTAAGTGCCGGCTGAGCTAGATGCCAAAATCCACATCTAGTCACATTACAAAAACAGGTCAGTTTTCTTTGGGAAAATATGGTGTGTCCACATTGTGTTTTGGGGCATTTACTGTCACGGCCACTAGGCCTACCCACACAAGGGAGGTTCTATTTTTATCGTGAGACTTGGGGGAATGCTGGGTGGGAGGAAATTTGTGGCACCTCTTAGATTCCAGAACGTTCCATCACCAAAATGTGAGTAATAAGTGTTTTTTGCCAAATTGTGAGGTTTGCAAAGGATTCTGGGTAATAGAACCAGGTGAGAGCCCCACAAGTCACCCCATTCTAGATTCCCCTAGGTGTCTACTTTCCATAAATGTATAGGTTAGCTAGGTTTACCTAGGTGCCGGCTGAGCTAAAGGCCAAAATCCACATCTGGGCACTTAGCAAAAACAGGTCAGTTTTCTTTGGGAATATGTGATGTGTCCATGTTGTGTTTTGGGGCATTTCCTGTCGCGGGCACTAAGCCTACCCACACAAATGAGGTACCATTTTCATCAGGAGACTTGGGGGAATGCTGAGTAGAATGAAATTCGTGGCTCCTCTTAGATTCCAGAACTTTCCATCACCGAAATGTGAGGAAAAAGTGTTTTTGCCAAATTTTGAGGATTGCAAAGGAGTCTGGGTAATTGAATCTGGTGAGAGACCCACAAGTCACCCCATTCTGAATTCCCCTAGGTGTCTACTTTCCATAAATGTATAGGATTGCTAGGTTTCCCTAGGTCCCGCTGAGCTAGAGACCAAAATCCACATCTAGGCCCTTTGCAAAAAAAAAAGGTCAGTTTTCTTTGGGAAAATGTGATGTGTCCACGTTGTGTTTTGGGGCATTTCCTGTTATGGGCACTAGGCCTACCCACACAAGTGAGGTACAATTTTTATCAGGGGACTTGGTGGAACACCTTGTAGAAAGAAGTTTGTGGCTCCCCTCAGATTCCAATGCTTTGCAGCACCGAAATGTGAGGGAAAAGTGTTTGTTTTTTTGGCCACATTATGAGGTTTGCAAAGGATTCTGGGTAATAGAACCAGGTGAGAGCCCCACAAGTCAGCCCATCCTGGATTCCCCTAGGTGTCTAGTTTTTAAAAATGCACAGGTTTGATAGGTTTCCCTAGGTGCCGACTGAGCTAGAGGCCAAAATCGACAGCTAGTCACTTTGCAAAAAACAGGTCAGTTTTCTTTGAGAAAATGTGATGTGTCCACGTTGTGTTTATGGGGCATTTCCTGTCGCGGGCACTAGGTCTACCCTCAGAAGTGAGGTACCATTTTTATTGGGAGACTCTGGGAACACCAGGTAGAAGGAAGTTTGTGGCTTGCCTCAGATTCCAGAACTTTCCATCACCGAAATGTGAAGAAAAAGTGTTTTTACTGCCAAATTTTGAGGTTTGCAA
The DNA here is from genome assembly GCF_031143425.1 of Pleurodeles waltl. Lineage (NCBI taxonomy): Eukaryota > Metazoa > Chordata > Amphibia > Caudata > Salamandridae > Pleurodeles > Pleurodeles waltl. The sequence continues at coordinate 500,661,717 of NC_090447.1, forward strand.
AGGATTCTGGGTAATCAAACCTAGGGAGAGTCCCCCATATCACCCCATCCTGGATTCCCCTAGGTGTCTAGTTTTTAAAAATGCACCGGTTTGGTAGGTTTCCCTAGGTGCCGGCTGAGCTAGAAGCCAAAATCCACAGCTAGACACTTTCCAAAAAACAGATCAGATTTCAATGTAAAAATGTGATATGTTCATGTTGTGTTTCCTGTCACGGGCATTAGGGCTACCCACACAAGTTAGGTACCATTTTGATCAGGAGACTTCAGGGAACACAGAATAGAAGAACAAATTCTTGCCCCTTGTCTTTCTCTCCATTTTTTCCTTACAAATGTAAGACGTGTGTAAAAAAGAAGTATGTTTGAGAAATGTCCTGTAATTCACATGCTAGGTTGGGGACCCCGAAATTCAGATATGTGCAAATAACCACTGCTTCTCAACCCCTTATCTTGTGCCCATTTTGGAAATACAAAGGTTTCCTTGATACCTATTTTTGACTCTATATTTTACCAAATAAATTCCTGTATACCTAGTATACAATGAAAACGCATTGCAAGGTGCACCTTATTTATTGGCTCTGGGCACCTAGGGTTCTTGATGAACCTACAAGCCCTAAATATCTCCGCAACCAGAAGAGTCCAGCAGACGTAACAGTATATTGCTGTTGAAAATCTAACATGGTAGAAAAAAGTTACAGTCTAAAACGTGGAGAGAAATGGCTGTTTTTTGCACCTCAATTTCAATATTTCTTTTTATTTCAGCTGTTATTTTCAGTAGGAAAACCGTGTAGGATCTAAACAAATGACTACCTGTTGAATTTAGAATTCTGTCTACTTTTCAGAAATGTTTAGCTGTCTAGGATCTAATATTGGTTTCACACCCATTTCTGTCACTAACTGGAAGGAGGCTAAAAGCAGTAAAAATGGGGTATGCCCCAGTAAAATTCCAAAATTGTGTTGAAAAATAATTTGTTTTTCTGATTTAAGCCTGTTCCTTAAGGTTGGGAAGATAGTAATTGTAGCAGAGCAAACCCTTTGTTGATGCCATTTTCAGGGAAAAAATCACATGCTTTCATCTGCAGCCCTTTGTTCCTGTTTTTTGCAAACAAAACAACATTTTCGCTGTATTTTGGCTAATTTCTTGGTCTCCTCCAGGGGAACCCAAAAACTCTGGGTACCTCTAGAATCCCTCGGATATTGGAAAAAAAGGATGCAAATTTGGCGAGGGTAGTTTATGTGGACAAAAAGTTATGAGGGCCTAAGCGCAAATGGCCCAAAATAGCCGAAAAAAGGCCTGGCACCTGAGGGGGAAAAGGCGTGGCAGCGAAGGGGTTAAAATAAACAGAACAATAACACAAATAATGCTATATATGCTATTTAACCCACGTTATGAAAACTACTGCTTTCTAAGATTATTAAATATATTATTTACACTGTAGTTTCTGCAACAGTATGAGAAGTGTTGGACTTCGGAGGGTTACATTTACTATTCACAGCCCAGTCTGTGCAACAGTAGGGAAAGCGTTGGATTTTAGAGGGATGAATTTTACTATTCCTACTTATGCCTGTGAATCAGTAAGGAAAGCGTTGGATTTTAGTGGGGTGTAATTTGCTATTTCAAATCAGCACAACAGTAGGGGAAGAGATTACTTTTACTGTTCCTAGTGCAGTCTAGACAAGAGATAGGAAAGAACTCCACTTCAAACACATGACATGTATGAGTAACACCATGAATGTAGAAAAATATGAAACTTTTAATCTAACAACTATTAATTAACATAAATATATGTAATACAAATAGAAAATAATCAATGTATATAATTACTATTAATTAGAAATAATTGCCAATTATTAAATAATTATTATTCAGTTATTCATTAATTATCTTCCTATCCCATACACCTACAAACCTAGCCACCGGCACCTAAAATACAACTTAAAATCAAGTATTCCTTAATTTACATATTTAAATTCAATGAACTAATTAATCAACAATTAATAATTATTTGTTAATTTATTATTTCATTATCTTCTGAGCCTAGCCACTACAAACCTAGCAGCCCTCAACTAAAACATAATAAAATAAATGACTATTCCATATTTTGCAGAATAGAAAATGAATTAAATAATTATTTACAAAATATTATAAATTATTCATAATTATTACTTAATTAACTTTTCACCTTAGACCCCTGATAAACCTAGCAGCTTTCAACTAAAATATAAGTAAAATAAATATTGAATAAAATACATAATTAAAACCAATTAAATAACTAATTAACAATTAATAATTATTTGTTTGTCAATTAATTAATTAATTAACTTCCTACCCTATTCCTCTATTAATTATTACTTAGTTAACTTCCCATCATATACCTCTACACACCTAACATCCCGCAAATAAAATATAAAAAAAATAAAATATTAGATAATTTACATATTAAATCTCAATCATATAATTAAACAAAATATTTTAAACAATTCATTATTATGTTTCACTAATTAACTTCCTACCCTGTGCTCCTATGCCCCATAAGCCTAACAATCTGCTACAACACTAGAAAAATGTAAATATTTAAATAAAAAATATTCTAAATCACTTAAACTTACAATCTATATTTAAAAAAAATGGCATTTATATAAACAATAGTAACACATAACATTATCATGTCAACTAAACTAAGCTATATTACTTACCTCATAAAACAATAGTCTTGTCAACAATATTTGTGCATCACAACATTTGTGTACCACAATATTTATTTTCCGATATTTCTGCCTCACAATATTTCTAACACTATATTTTGTCCAAACACTACATGAACAAGGGGGGTGGTGGAGATTTAGTGTAACGCTCTTGCAATCAAATCCCACAGGATTGGTTTGTTGCTCAATAGGTTCCACCTTCTGACTGCCTCAATTCTGGTTGGTATTCTAACACAGGGGTTTAAGATTATCAAGTTAGGGAAGGAAGAGAACTGCTGGGAAGGAGACCTGTTACACAAGAACATATAGCAATTTACTCTGAAAAATAATCTAACAAATAGTAATCTATACCCTTGTGCTATCCATTACCTGTAACAGGAAATCTTTAACTTTGATTCAGAGGAGTGGCATAGATTACATGTCAGTTCAGTTATGCTTATATTCACCTCTTCAGTATGTTGCTGCAATAGTAAGAGAATGTTACTCATATGCTAAAAATTCTTTCCAACTGATTCTTAGCTTCTTGGCTTTATTAGGTATGACAGATACCCACCGAATATAGTAAGGTGCCTTGCCTCACAGGGAGAGAACCAACTCCAAAGACGCAAGATACCCCTGTTAAGAATGGAACATGATATAATAAACATCAGAAGAGAGTTGTGCACATATTCTTCCTCAAAGCGCTTGTTCATTCTTTTATCACATTTCTTTATATAGACAGTGGTTATTGTTTTGTCATAATCCACTGTTTTGCAACTGTAGCAATGTCGTATCACCATTTGTATCCAATATCCATTTAGAACATGATAGGCTTTACGTATTCCTGGCAAGCGCAAGTCTAATTTTTTGTAAACAATATCACAGCATGACAGTGTCCACTCTGTAATTTATAATAACAGATTTTTGCCCAATCAGAAAAAAATGGGCAGGACTATGGCAGTTCCACGTGGGTGAATCCTTCATATCAGCCCCGTAGAACAAACATGCAATGCCATAAGTGCACCTAATTTCAGAAAATGGCTGCTGAAGCAATGTGGTGTTGCTGGAACACACATTAAAGGAGAAATGTAGGAGGAAACAGAACAGTTGATACCGAGCACCCTTACCACCCCAAACACCAAGACTTTCACTCCTTCGGCAAACAGGACAGGGTACATGGTAAAATAATCTGTCCTGCTATGAGGGAGGAAATGGCTTTTATATAATTTCTGGTTTAAAAGCAATACTACCAATCAAATCCCTAGTATTGTCTTTACACCTGCAAGTGTTCATGGGAGTTGTACTTTGTTACCTCATGCTCCTTTACTTTCAATCTTAAAGCTCCTTTCTCTATGTGTTGCAGGAGTTTTTCCATTTATGCTCCCCACCATCCCGTGAATGTGTGAAACAGAGTCACCAACTTTTGTACTGTGGCTTGAGATACCGGAATGTTTGTGGTGGTCAGAATATGGTGGCTCCTGACAGCGTTCAGACCCCTATTACTATGCATGTAACAGGGAGGGAAGAAGCAACAGGGACAACTGATGCTATGATGCGACCAGCACTGGCCACGCCATAGTGCTTTTTTTCCTATTGTAGTTGTGGGGGTGCAACACAGACAATGGGAGGGTGTGAGGCGAAGAAGCAACACACAACGGGAGGGTCTGAGATAGAGGGAAGATGCATCCAGGACAATTAGGGGTATAAGGTAAGAAGGAACATGGACAGAGAGAAAAAAGAAAAATATTACCTGAATTACAGCAAGAGCAGCGGAAGGACACCAACCAAAAAGAAGCAAACAGTCCTTGAACCATGCTCCACTTGAAAGAAGAGGAAGTGAGATTTTCACACGCTGGGCAATTGGAAGGCAGCATATAAGAGTTCAATGACGCCAATGAATGGTAAGCAATCGGCGGGCTCCAAGCTCCTTTGTAGTAAATAATATCTTTCACAAATGACAGCACATGGAGTCTTAGATGATATCTAAAAATGATTGTTATTGCCAATGCCCATCAGCATTGTCCAAAAATATGATGATGTATGTACAAACATGTTTTCAAGCACATGCACATAGGAATTAAGACAAAATGGTCACAGCATCACAATGCACATTTATTAATACATCACCTGATACGATTGCATTTGCATCATGATGGAACGGTTTATACACATGAATGTGTCATAATGGCAGTCACTTTAATTTTTGTTTTCATTTATCAGTCATTGTTGATGGACACCCATCTGAAAGAGCTAAATTAAAAAAAATATAAATAGTGCACCAACGTGCATTTTCTTAAGAAACATGCAGCCCAGAAACAAAATGCAGCTTCCGAATCCTTTAAACAGAAAACAATAATACAAAATTAACATGATAGAGGGAGATAGGTTGTTCGGGTGGGAGGTGGATTAAAAGCTGGCACACAGAGAGGGACAATGAAGGAGATGGGTGGGAGTGCTGAAATAAAAAAGAAGACAAAATCTAATGGTAGTAGAAGGGTGGGAAAAGCAATGGAAGACATGAGAGGTGTGCAGGAGCAGCATAGAGAGGGCAGAGGGTGGGGTTGGGATTTCAGTGTGGAATCAGCACTGGGAAAAGAGAGCAAGATAAACATGCACTCACATGAATTGCTGAAAGAAAAATAAATAAAGTGGTTCCCTTAATGTACCTTAATGTAAATAGTGGAAGAATACAAGTTATCCAATCAAAAGCATGATGAAGATGTCTTGTGCCAGGGGAGAGATAAACAGAAGAATGGGATAGAAAGACTTTCAATAAGAGCCAAGCAAATGAGAGTGAGAAGAAAGCAAATAATTTGAAACCAATAGGCTGCCGCAAAACCCACTTATTATTTGGTATTGTTCATAATAGGTATTTGACAGAAGACAGCTTTTCTAAACGCTGTCTGTAAATGAGATTTACAATGGTGCTAATCCTGTCTACACCAATGACCTGTTTGTTATATCCTAGGAAAGACAAGCCATCACCCAAGATAACATTCACATTTTCATTATACATGGGATGGAATTGTTTAAGATCAGGTTTACGGTGGTAGAAAGTGATTTATAAATAGATGAACATTTATACAAAGGACTAAGGCCCCGATTATCAAATAGGCTGATAAAAATATCAGAGAGTGCTGAGTTACAAAGGTTGATGCTGCTAGTATGTGCCACCTTTTCAGGACCTTTTCCCAGTAATTTGCCAATAACTGGAAGAAACATTGCTTGCACTAGTAATTCTGACAGCTTTCTTTAGCAGCAAAAAGCTGTCAAAGACAACGTTGCTAATTGAATTACCAAGAGAAGTGGGGTACCAGCTATATCCTGGTATTAGCACTTCAGTTCCAGTTAATACCTGAGACATTTTCAGAACAGTGCAGATCAGATAAAAGATTTGTAATCCAATAACTGGACATTTCTTGTGGGCCTCATTTCAACCCTGGCTGTCACCGACTGCCAGGGTTAAAGTGGCGTTCATATCGACAATAGGCAGGCGATACGAAATGTCATATTATGACCGTCACACCGCTGGGACCGGTGGTTTACGGCCATGGATGCCCTGGAGGTCACAATCCGCCAGGGAAGAGCTGCCATGGGGATTTTGACTCCCCTTACTGCTAGCCTGTCCATGGTGGTAGACACCGCCATGGAAAGGCTGGCGGTAAGGGGACTCACGGGGCCTCGGCAGTGCAGTAGGCCCCCAGGAACAGCGCCATCGTGATTTCCACTGTCTGCTTGGCACCCGCCACATTGCCGCCGGCTCCATTAGGAGCCGGCGGCAATGTAACAGCCCACATCCCCGCTGGGCTGGCAGGTGGAAACTCTGTTTCCGCCTGCCGGCCCAGCGGGTATGTTGTAATGCAGTCGGCGGGTTTGTGGCTGTATAGACGGCCGTTAGGCGGTTCAACCTTGGCAGGTGGCCTAAGCCGCTCGCCAAGGTTGTAATGAGGGCCTATGTTTCTTATACTTACCAGCACATATGTTATAAGGGTCTTTTAGGGCCTGTTTACAAGTTTAGCGGTCACAGTTGTCCGACTGCTGTCAGCTTGGAGGTTGGACCACCGTATTACGATGCATGCGGTTCCATAGACTAAAGACCGCTGCGATCCCGCCGGCACCGCCAGGTAGTGCAGACCGCCTCGGTTGTTAGAGAGACCAATGAGGCCGTCAGAGCCAGTGTTTCCACTGAACACATTATGATGTTGCCTTCCGCCAATGTGACTGTACCAGTCCGACCACCACATCCCAGCTGGCGAAAACGGAGGCATAAAAGGAAGGACTCAACTCAACTCAGGTAAAGGTACGCATTCATCTGCTGGAGTTGGCTGGCCAAACCCTGGATGGCATTCAGAATGTCAGTCGTCCCACAGAGATACTCCTGAGGAGGTCAATAGCCTTCTCACTCAGGGCAGCACGGGTAATAGGGGCTCGGGTGAGGTGTCTGGGTTGATGGCGATGCCCACCTTCTTCGGTGAGCGGGCACAGCCAACTGGATAGGAAGCAACAGGGAGGGTGGTTTTGGGACTGGGGGTGGTTGACAAAGATGGTGTAGTAGTATGTCTTGATGGATCCGCCACCACTAAAGCGTGGCCACTGGAGGTTGAATGCGATGATGAGGATATAGATCCAATCTCCTCCGTGGCACCCACCTCACCCTCCGGGCCACTTGGTCCCTCCGTGTCAGTGGTGTCATGACTGGATGTACCGTCGCCAGATGCTTCCCAACTTGTTTCGGCCCTGTCTCCTTCACTTGCCTGGCATGATGCTGAAAATACAAAGAGAAATAGAGTCACTACATGTCCCTGATCACACTTGAACAACACCTGTGATTAGCAAACATTACCAAGATCTAAAGTCGACCCCAGCAACAAACTCCAACAAAGTGGCCCCTACGTTTGCCACACTACAGTATATGCATGCATGCCACATGAACTGACAACATTGGCCCACAGGAAATTCACAATCACAGACAGCTCCAAGTGCATGGATGAAGTTGTGCAATCACAGTACCCATTGAGCATGTAGGAGACCGTATCACCTTCAATAGTTTGCCTCATGTAGCATTCCTCAGTTACCTGTTGTCATACAATAGTAGGGCAATGCGAAGTTCATTTACACAGATCACACACGAAGTAATGCATTTAGCTAATTGATGGTCCAAAATCCTGGCATGTTGCTGGCAGAAGTACGGTTGCCTGAAGAAGGTGACATGGAAATCCCCATGTTACACTGGAACAAATTAACAATGCTCACCTTACCATGCATAAATTGTCTTAATGGAGTCAATGAGGTTGTACTAATGTTGCTCAGATAGATTACACATCTAGCACGGAAATGTACACTGGAGACAACTTGTGCAAAATATCAGGGAGCTATGTTTTCAGAATCCACAACACAATAAATCAGCTAGACCCTGGGAAATCACCTTTCTTGATTGGTACCCATGACAGTAACATTCTCTAATTGCATCAGTAGAGGCCAATAGTCCTTTGAATGGTGGAGAGGCCCAGGCTTTATTGAGTACTTGTAGAAGACCCTCAACATGTTGCCCAATGGGAAGCCATGTCACTGTCTCCATTTTTGTCCTGCAAACACAGATTTCCGTGGATGAATGGTTGTACACAACCTCCTATGATTACCACATAAATGCAAGTCACTCATGATGCATGCCAACACTAAGGTAATTAACCTACCCCATTTTACATGTGCAAAGCACTTTGGTACATGATGTCACATCAACGGCATAGAAATGCACATGCACCTGTAGTCATACCAGACGTCGTTCATTGTTACTGCAGTCGTACATGCCAAATGACATGCAACAACGGGTGAGGGTATGTGTGAGCCAGCAATCAATGGTGACGCACTCCTGTCTGTGGCACCACATGAAATATGTCCAATGCCAAACACATGTTGACATGCATACATATGTGAGGGAATACAGAAATAATCAAATGAAGACAGGTAGGCCATGCATGAAACAGCAGTGAAAATGATTTGTCAAAAGTAAAAGGAAGACATGCTAACATGTAGGCACAAGGAATGATGGCAATAGTGATGTCACACGAATCATGTCAATGGACATTCCCCACTTACCAAGGGAAACTATTGCTCTCTAACTGCATCTAAAGAGCATTGTATGCTCTGTCACATGTATGATGGCCACCTTCACATGGCAGGCAGTAGTGAGGCATCTACACTTGTGACACACTGAGGACAAGTGGCCTCTGGGGGACAGATGCCAATATACTCACTTGAACTGAGGACCTTGATCCATTATGTCATTTTGTTTGGGCTGTCACACTGAAGAGAAGTGGACTGTTGTCTACCAATTAAACCCACAACAACAAACAACATTACCTGAGTGATCACTGTATACAGCCATGTCTTGGCCTGGAGGGTAAATTGTTTGTGGGCTGTATTTGGTTGTGCCTTAGGTCCATGGGCAAATAGACAAGGCACATCAACATGCACCAACTTCCATACCTACACAAACATTTACTCCTCTTGTGTGTCACACATGGCACATCCCCAACCGTCAGAGGGAGTTGGCCGAACTAAACAAATCAACGTGGCAATGTGACAGTGGGAAATATGCCCTGGACTCACTACGATGCGAGCCACAATGAAACACTACACCCATTGTGGCTTCTGAAGGGTATACCCCTTGGGCCTGACTGGACCAACACATTTACTCTCTGGAACATTGACTCACTGCATACAGGCCCTACAGGCAACTACCAGAGTACAGACTACACCCTTACACTTGAAGGACAATGAAAGGGCCTGCATGGTAGGTATACAAAGGCCCTGATTCTAATTGAGGCCATTCAGGCTTTCCCGCTGGGCTGGCGGGCGACCGCCAGAAGGCCGCCCGCCAGCCCAGCGGGAAACCCCTCCCCACGAGGAAGCCGGCTCCGAATGGAGCCGGCGGAGTGGGTATGTGCGACGGGTGCAGTGGCAACCATCGCGTATTTCAGTGTCTGCATAGCAGACACTGAAATACATAGTGGGGCCCTCTTACGGGGGCCCCTGCAGTGCCCATGCCATTGGCATGGGCACTGCAGGGGCCCCCAGGGTCCCCGCGGCACCCCCTACCGCCATCCTGTTCCTGGCGGGAGACCCGCCAGGAACAGGATGGCGGTAGGGGGTGTCAGAATCCCCATGGCGGCGGAGCGCGCTCTGCCGCCATGGAGGATTCTCAAGGGCAGCGGAAAGTCGGCGGTACACCGCCGACTTTCCGTTTCTGGCCGCGGCTGAACCGCCGCGGTCAGAATGCCCAGCGGTGCACCGCCAGCCTGTTGGCGGTGCTACCGCGGTCATTCGCCCTGGCGGTTTTTACCGCCAGGGTTAGAATGACCCCCAAAGTGTCTTCCGTGTGCATGTGAAGTCATGTGACCTACCAAATGTAAACTCATGCTACTACAGGGTGGATTTTTGTGGTATGTACCTGTACCACAGAGCACACATTTGACCATAAGTGGTAGACCTACAGAGATGGCATCCAGCATACAAAGGAATGTTTGGTTTAATTCCTGCTATGTAACAAAGCTACTGAATCACGCCATGGCCTCCCTGGAATCTGCACACTATACAGTATGCACTGTGGATTTGTCAATTGTGCAATACATCGGTACTGGATAAATTTGACTTATATGAAGGTGACAAGAGAGCTCTGGGAGTAAGGGACCTGGCATGAGTCAAAGACTCACATTGACAATGATGCAAAATGCACATATGTACTGGTTCAGGGTTTTACCTCAGTAACCATTGCTAATCTAGTCAATGGACTGAGGCATTGAGGCTCAAGTTGTGCCTCTTGCACCTCATATTGACCACATGACAGGATCTGCAGTGCCACAGTTGCATAAACACAGTACCTGTCCCACAGCCTGGAGTATGTCCCATACTGGGAGATAAATTTGGCATGCCCTGGCCTCTGCAGGCTGAGCATACAGAACCTACATGGCACTCACATTTCCATCCCTTTCATGTATGACAGTACATCATGTGGTCATCATCAATGCTGCTTGTGTGGAAAGTTGAAGGGTACCGTTTATTATTATGTGCCTCTCAAACAACATTTTGGCAAGGCCAGATATGGGTGAAATATCTGTGGCACAATACATATTGCTTACAAGACCCTCACATTACTCAAGCAAGATGCATACTCATCTCATGCTGTCATGCACATACATGTTGTCTGACATTTACAACCATTACATTCAAAAAATGTCATTGAGTGGCAGTAAAGTCTCCTTGCCAAGATATATGCATCCAACAAAAGGAGGATCTAGACCACAAAACACATTAGAAAACACAGTGTGAATGTCCAAAACATATAGTACTTTTCTCCAATACCTGCACCATGTATCCCATTGATGCCACACAAACTCCGGCAACAGGGACTCAAAAAGACTAACTGGCACACAGGGGCACATTGTATCCTGTGAGGAGGGAAAGGATGGTGTTGAACAGAGTCAACTGTGCCTATGAGATTATTACCTGCTCCTCTGGTGAGCCACAGTGCTGACCATACAGGGGAAGGACCTCGTTCATGAGCTTCTCCAGTTCCTCTGGAGAGAAGGCAGGGGTCCTTTCACCTGCTGGCCATGGCATGTTTGCTCCCGGAGGTGGCACACAGCTGCTGAAGTGGTGAAGGTGTTGATGACAGCAATGTGAGGAGTCAAGTGACGGATTTTCCACTACGTGGGGGTCACGTACGCCATGTACATAGCCATCATCGCCGACAGCCACCTCCATTGGACTGCATCTACCACAGGCAGCAAAGGTAGCCTATGGCTGTGTCCGCCGCAGTTGATACCATCCACTATATGGACAACTTCCACCGCCGGCTGCAGGCAGTTACTAATATCCAGTGGAGCAGGACAGGCATCTGCCATTTTGGCAGTTTGAAAAACAGTATATAGCCCTGTTGAATGCACCACAAGAACAATATATGTGTTGGATCATCCCAAACATCCTAAATCAGTCTTGTTGTATAGTTCCTACTACACAATCACCAGTGTAGTGTGTTGCAGAGCACAGATGCCCCTCGGAATTTAACAGTCTTTTCCAACTGCCAAAAATACCTTCAGCAGTGGTGGACAGTGCACCACTGTCATATGGACAGTGCACCACCGTGGTGCACTGTCCATATGACGGTGGTGCACTATCCACCACTGCTGAAGGTATTTTTGGCAGTTGGAAAAGAATGTTAAATTTCGAGGGGCAATTGAGTAGCAGATAGTTGGGTGTCACCTGAATCCATGTCGTCAACACATGTCTTGTCAACCATGGAGTTCACATTTTGGCTCTTGTGTAGTTGACAGCTGCGATGTGTACTGGGTGTAATCTATTTCCAGCCTGAAATGCGTTGTCACATGATTTTGTTGGTATACGATATGTATGTTGGTCTAGGCACTGTGACCAATGCTAACATTCATGTATTTTCACACATAGGTACCCTGGGAGAGGGAGGATGTTGGAAAATGGGTTATTGGTAAGGGCAGGTAAGTATCTACACTTAGCAGTAGGCCACTAACCTCCACTTAGGTCCAATTAGGTCTCAGTAAATTAAACCCAGCTCAACCCTTGGTAGCTTGGCAACGAGCGACAAGGCTTATCTTAGGACACAGAGTGTAAAGCATTAAAATATCACAAAACAGTAATTAAATAAAACACAGGAAACAGTTTAAAAGTCCAAAATCAATTTATAAAAATAGGAAATATTTTTAGCTTTAAAATTACACCAAAATGAATAAAATCGGATAAGGGGAACCGCAGATATGAATTTTTAAAGAATTAATGCTTTCTAGCACATAGAAGCAACTAGCACTCAAAGGGTTAAAAAAAGGTCACACTGGAAAGGAACAAAGGGCCAGATGTATCATCACGGCCCTTTGCGATTCGGAAATAGCGATTTTTAAGAAATCGCTATTTCCGACTCGCAAAGTGCCATGTGTCACATTTGCGATTCGGTAATAGCGATTTCTTAAAAATCACAAATGCTATTACCGAATTGCGATACTGGCCCCATTCGCAGCTATGGGCCTGTTGGCCCATCTCTGCGAATTTTTTGCATTTCCAAAATTGCGATTTCTGAACCAGAAATCACAATTTTGGAAATGCAAAACCCCAGGGTGCTGGGGGGCTAAGGCCCCCTCTGCTGCACCCCAATTTTTTTGGGGGGGACATGTAAGGTGCACACATGCCAAAAGGGCATGTGTGCTTTACATGTACAATTTAAAAATGCATTTTAAATGCATTTTTTAATTTTGCACATGGTTACCAGCGATTCCTAAATGCCAAAATCGCATTTAGGAATTGCTTCATACATGTGCTAAGAAATCGCAAATAAGGAATCCTTATTTGCGATTTCTAATTTAGAGATTCACAATTTTCGACTCTCTAAACAGGGTCGCAATTTTAAGGAATCGCTATTTGAACGATTCCTTAAAATTGCGTTCAGAATGTATTTCATACATTTTGAACTGGCATTTTGCATTCGCAAACGGGCATTCGCACCATTTGCGAATGCAAAATGCTTTCATATATCTGGCCCAAAGTCCAGAGTTCAGGCCACCCATGAGGTAACACTGTCACACTTACTTCCAGAAGTGTTTGATTCAGGAAAGGGGTCCACAGCACCAGCCAAGGGTTCAGAGGCTCTGGTGTGCCTCTTGGGGTCTGAGACTACAACTCCCACAATGCACCTCTTCAACTTATGGCGTTGCTCCAAACGTCTCCAAACTTCTGGATCTTCTTCCAGAGGTCCTTTTTGTGTCCTTGAAGTGTCCACAACTTGATCCAAGGTTCCAGAAGCTCTGAGTTGCTCCTTGGGAGTTGGGACTACAATTCCCAGAATGCACCTGGTCAGAATCCTCAAATGGCCACTGGACGCTGGTCAGCTTGGCTCTGCTTGCAGGACTTGATGCAGGGGATTCTGGGCAGCTCCTTTGTACCTGTAGCAAACAGGGAGTCCCTTCTTGAAGCAGTAGAAGACAGGTAAAGTTGTTTCACTGCTGAAGCCCAAGTGTGCAGCTGGTGCAGTCCTCCAGAGTGCAATGTCCAGGTGCAGGTCAGGGGTCAAGCAGGGCAGTCCCTCTTCTCCTGTAGTTCTTCCTTGTTGGAATCTGATAGGGATCTGGTAGGGAACTGAGGTGTGGGTGCAGGTCTGCCAGTTTTATCCTTGCTCCTGGGTGAAAAACAGGGGGGTCCTGGTTCGCCAATCAGGGGCAGGGTCCTTCCCCTTGTGATGACCACTTCCTGGGAAGTGTGGCAAAAATCAATCCCAGGGAGCAACATTCCTCAAAAATCCATCATGGCTGAAAGTGATTTTTTGGAGGTTACATCTGGCTGAGCCCACCCACTGGTGTGGCTAGAAATCCTAAACACACCCCTCTCCTGCCCTCTTCTAATCTAATCAAGGGGCACCTAATTGTCTGGGTTTGCAGGATGTGGGGGTGTTTCTGGGTTGCTCCAAATGTCCTTCTCTGCCTTTGAAGGCCAGTTTGGCAGCCCTCCCCTTCCTGCCTGACAATCTGCTGAGGGGAGATCTCCTCCCACAGGCACATCTCTTTGTGTGAAGCCAGGCCACTTCACACCTCATCAAGAGGCTGGCCAATCAGAGCACAGCAGCAAAAACAATGCAGGGCTGAAGTTGGCAACTTTTCAGGTAAAGTTTAAAACTCTTTACCTGAACAAGTTATATTAAATCCAACAATTGGAAGTTGTGGGATTTATTATATCAGTTAATTTGATACCAAACTTCTGTTATCTGTTACTTAAGGGGACTTTAAAAATTAAAATAAAGTCTCCCCATTCTAGCCCATGGAGGCCATTCACTACAATGAGGGAAAAACGAATTTGGCTGTTTTTACATCACCAGGGTTTATAAAACTATTTTTATAAGGTCCCTGCTTATAGTTACATGGCACCAAGCCCTAGGGGCAGATAGGGCACACCTTAGGGGTGACTTATATGTAAAAATAAGGTAGTTTAGGACTTTGGAATTACTTTTAATTCCACAGTCGAATTTGCATATAACTTTAATTTAAAAGCAGCCAGCAAGGCAGGCCTGCCTTTAAAATGACACTGGGCACCTCAGCAGTGCACCTATGGGTCCACTACCTATGCTGGGGTCCCTAACCCTTCATGCCCTACCATATACTAGGGACTTATAGGTAGGTTGACTTAGCCAAATATAATTAGCCTCATTTGCATACTGATTTTACAAAGAGCACAGGCCCTGGGACTGGTTAGCAGTACCCAGGGCACCATCAGAGTCAGGAAAACACCAGCAAAAAGTGGAAAATGGGGGCATAAAGTTAGGGGACCTCTGCAATCAGCCCTGTTCTCTCACAGAGGATGAGACAAGCTCCAATGTATTGTGCCTATCCAGACCTTCAAACCATGGAGCAACACCACATAATACAACTGTACCATCTGAGTAGGCAAACAATAGTGTATTTATGGTACCAGTTGGAGCCAGATCAGATGCCTGCAAACAGTAATCCAACCTGCACACCTCCCATTGTTCAATTCATGGTGGTGTTGCACTTCCAGGCCATAGGGTCCTTCCAACGTACAGTGGCAATATCTTGGGGTATATCTCAACTTATGTGTAGTCCTGTATTGAGAGAGTTCCTATCAGCAATGTTGAAACACATTGACAGCTACATAAGGCTCCCTCGATGTGAAGATTTTGCCAAAGTGAAGGCTGACTTCTATGGTTTTGCCTCCGTCCCACATGTGGTGGTAGCTATTGGTGGCACACATGTTCCCTGGGTGCCAATCGCAACAGGAAAAACTTTCATTCTATCAAAGTGCAAGTTGTCTCTGTACTTGATCTCTACATCTCAAACGCCTGTGCCTGGATCACCCCATGATTCCTTTATAATGCGGAACACAGCTCCATACCCCAACTGATGTCACAACTGCAACCAGAGAATGCGTGGCTGATTGGTAAGTCACATTTATCCTGATTGTGTGTGAGCAATGTCATGTGTAGCAATCATGAAGTGAGTGATTCATTGTTGCATTTATGCCCCATTCCTAAACAGGAGACTCACCATATCCAAACTGTCCTTGGTTATTGACGATGCTGAGGAATCCAACTATGCCAGGGGAAGTCTGCTTCAATGAGGCCTATGGAAGAACACAGAAGGCACTGGAGCAGGCTCTTGGGCTCCTGAAGGCCAGCTTTCGTTGTCTGGACAGGACAGGTGGAGCCCTCCTCTACTCACCCGGTAAAGTGTGTCAGATCACTGTGGCATGCTGCATGCTTCACAATATCACACTGTGGAGGAACATCCCATACATCACAGAGGAGGGGGAGCCTGCAGTGCCACTGTGTGAGAACCATGAAATGCCAAACGAAGATGACATGGGTGAAGAGGAAGGAGCTGACTTGCGACAAGATCTCACCAACATCTTCTTCTCATGAATGTAAGTATGTCATGTGATGTCATGACTTTGTAAAATGTTCTGTAGTTGTGAGAATGTGTGGAGTTGATTATTTCAAATAGTTAGGGAGCTGATACTCAGGCAAAACCAGCTAAAAGTTGGGGGGCGTGGCCTGACCGCCAGGCAAGATGGCCGTCACTACGTGAGGCTCTGCCTGGCCCGGGGCCGTTTATCCATATATTTTCCCATCTGACGGTGCTGGCGGGTGCGAGCCTAGTGCACCCTGCTAGGAGGAGCCCGTGGACTGCTCTTGGCGGCTCGGGAGCGGCGGTGCGGCTGGAGCAGCTGAGGAGAGACGTGGGCGGGCCTGCTGTCGGCCGCGCCCGCAAGGTGCAGGGCGGACGAGCGGACGAGGAGGCCCGCGACTGCAGCCGGAGGTGTGTGCCCGGGAGCGGAGCTGTGCAGGACGTGGAGCGGGCGGGCAGACGTGGAGGCCCGTGACTGCTCCTGGAGGTGTGTGGCCGGGTGCGGAGCTGCGCCTGGGGGCTATTCGGCGACGCGGCTGAGTCGCGGCCCTGCGGTGCGCTCGTTCACGGTGGCGCTGCCGCGGAGGAGGTACCGCTGGGCCCCGGGATCCATCTGGGGACTGGCGGCTTTAACGGGCGAGGAGGAGGCCCGAACGGGGACAAGCTGCCGTGGTGAAGCCTTTCAGGGGCACACTTGAAGTTTGCAGTTGCTCTCCCTTGGCTTCTGGGGAGGTACCGCCCGGAATACTTGGGCGGAATACTTAGGCGGGCCCTCTTGGGGGCCGCTAATCGAGAACACGAGGCAGCACCCGGTTGAGGACGGTGAAGGCTGTGATCGCGGAGGCCCGAAGAGAGTGAACGAGCGGCGACTATCCGGCTGGGCAATGTGGACCGAGCGGGCCCGAGGGAACTGGCTGATGCTCTGGTGCCCTGCTATTTGATGACCTCGGCTGTTGGTGCTGGTCCAGTGGTGAGTTATACGCTGTCTGAGGTGGCCCCTGGATTCTGGGCTCCCTAGTGACTGGTTCTAATTACTTGGGCACAGCCGGAGGTGCTGGTGCAGAGTGGAACAATGGGCAAGGCTGATCAGCGCCAGGCCAAACTTACCTTTGAAGGGGGAAAAAAAAGAACGCTGCTGCCAGCTCCCAGCCCTGTGAGGAGATGAACGGGGAGGATGGCCCTGAGGCATCGATGAAGTCCATGTTCTTGGACCTTAAGACCAGCCTGGCTGGCATTGACTCCAAGCTGGATCATGTAACTGAACAACTCGATCGCATCAGGGCACGTGTAGACGACCACGACTCCAGGTTTGAGGCCCTGGAGTCACGCACATCTGAGATAGAGGACACGCGCCAGGGTGACAGGGATCAGATTGCACGAATGGAGCGAATTCTTGAAGTCATACGCAACAAGAATGAGGACTTGGAGGCAAGATCTCGCCGCAATAACATTCGCATTGGCAGAGGCGACCGAGATGGGCCGAATGGAAGACTTCATAGAGCAGATGCTATCTGATCTGTTCACTGGTGAGCTCTCCCGGGTGTTAGTGGTTGAGAGAGCTCATAGGTCTTTGGGGCCCGACCCCCGCCAGCGACCCCCCCATGCCCAATTATTGCGCGTCTGCTGAACTACCGTGACCGTGATGCTGTGCTTCGCCTGGCAAGGGATAGACGTCCGTTGCTTTATAAGAACTCCGAAATAAAAAATTTCCCGGACTACACTCTCGGTGTGCAGACCCAGAGGCGTGCTTTCCTGCCGGTTAAATGACTGTTGAACCAAGCGGGAGTAAGCTTTACCCTGCTATACCCCGCTAAGCTGAGGGTGCGCCACGAGGGTAAGATGCTCTACTTTGCGGATCTGAAACAGGCGACCAAATTCGCTCGGCAGTTGCCTAAGAGACGGGAGACTGCTGAGCGCCGGGGCCGTGGCGATGACAACGCCGTTCTGAGTGACAATGACTAATAAGCTCCGATCGACCTGATACTCATTGCTGGAGCCGCTTGGGTGTGTTGGCTTGCTCCTTGCCTGGATCCGTCCGCCTGATGTCTAGTAGTTGGCCCACGGGCCCCTCTCTCCCGGTGTCAGCTGGGCGGAGAGGTACCAGGCCGGTTACAGCCCCTAGGATGAGTCCTGTTATTCACTGTTTTTGTTCTCAAGGAGGGTTTTGGGGTCAAGATGGGTGGGTCACTGGTTGGGTCCGATTGGGGGGCCTGAGTGGGTGGGGGGTGGGGGTATCTCACATGTTCGTGGGGTATTGTTCCTTTTTCTTTGTATGGAAGTTTTATTTGATCCTTTGCTAAATCTATGGCAGGTGGTGACAGATCTTTGCGTGCAATGCTGGCTGATTGCTGACTGGGCTGAGGGGTGAGGAAGTGACTGTGGTTAGATGTTTGACTTGGAACGTGCGAGGGATTAATGATAGAAGGAAAGCTCGACTTGTGGCTGCATATGGTAAGAGACATGCAATTGTTGTCTGTATGCTTCAGGAGACGCACTTGGTGGAGTCCACAATATGCAGACTAAGAACTGGGTGGGTAGGTGAGATGCACTGCTCCACGTACTCGGGTTATTCCCGTGGAGTGGCAATCCTTCTTCGTAAGGGTCTGCAGTGGCGCACGAAAAAGATCCTGGTAGACCCAAACGGCAGATACATACGGATGAGTGGTGTGCTACTAGACAAAGAGGGTCGCCTAGTTGCTATATATGGGCCGAATGTTGATGATCCAGGTTTCTTTTTGGAGCTGTGGCGTCTGGTGGAGTCGCTGGGGCCGGGTGCGGTGCTCTGGGGGGGAGATTTTAATGTAGTGCTAGATGCTAAGATGGATAGGGAGAGCTTGGCCAGGATATAGCACGTTGCGGTGGCTAAAGCCTTGGAAGGCGTGATGCGAGATGGTGCGCTGGTAGACTTGTGGCGACAGCGGCACATAGAGGCGAGGGAAGGTACATGTTTGAACTATGTACACGGTAGCTGGTCTTGAATTGATCGCTGGCTGGGTACCAGGGATGAGTTGGCCTGGACTAGAGCGGTCGACCATCTCCCTCGTACGTTGTCGGATCACTCGCCGGTATGTCTGGAATTGGAGATACCGACTGAATTTGGTGGGTCGGTTATGTGGTGGCTGCCTAAGGGGGCGCTTCGAAATGCGGCCTTCCGAGAGGAAATGCGTGAGGCGATTAAACTGTATTTTGCCGAGAACCAGGGATCGGTTGAGTCCCCAGGTACTCTTTGGGAGGCAGTTAAAGTTGTTATCAGAGGGGTGTGTCTCTCGAAACAGCATGGTATAGTTAAAACTCTAAGGCGAGAGATGGCTGAAATTGAGTCGCGGCTTGCTGAGTTGGAAAGGCGACTGGCATCCCACTGGTCCAGTGATGTTCTTGCGGATATTCGTCGAGAGGTGTCGCTGTACGAGGAGATCTCCCTTAGGCAGATTTGCTTCCTCGGGAGGGAGGCACGCGCACGCCAGTATGGGGAGGGCGAAAGGGCTGGACGTACGCTGGCAGCGTTACTTCGCAAACCTTGGGCCAGTGATTATGTCTCTGAGGTCATGGATGGTGAGGGTGGGAGCGTGTCAGGATCAGGTGGAGTTATGCAGGTGTCTACACGAGGCTTTATGCGGCTCCGGTGGGTGCTAGTGCGACTGATGCACAGGTGATCTTCGAGGATATTGCACTAGTATGGTTTGATGAGGTGCACAGGAAATACTTAGAGAAACCATTCTCAGTAGAAGAGGTGGCTGCGGCCATAAGTGGACTGCCTGGAGAGAAGTCTCCTGGGGTGGACGGCCTGTCCCCCGTGTTCTATAAAGAGTATGTGGATATTTTAGCTCCCTGGCTGTTGGCAGTCTATTCAGAAGCCCTGGAGAGTGGGTCGCTACCGGCCTCACTCAGGGAGGCTTTGATAGTGACGATCCTGAAACCTGGAAAGGACCCAACTCGATGCGATTCGTATCGTCCACTTTCCATGATAAATATTGACAACAAAATCCTAGCAAAAATGATCACGGCGAGATTGCAACCTCTCCTCCCTAGATTAGTGCTACCGGATCAGTCGGGCTTTGTCCCGGGAAGGTCTACAGGCCACAACTTGCGCACCTTTTTCGCGGTGGCCGGTACACTGGCAGAGGATGATAATGCAGCAGCTGTTTTTCTGGACACAGCTAAAGCGTTTGATTCCCTGACATGGGACTATATGTTCGCTCTGTTGGGTAGGGTGGGACTTAGTGCGCGCTTCCTTCGCTGGATTAAACTATTGTGTACGTTGCCCACTGCTAGATTGCGCATTAATGGGAACGTGTCGCCTACGTTTCCGGTTGCGCGCGGCATGCGACAGGGATGCCCGCTGTCCCCTCTCCTTTTTGCAGCAGTGATGGAACCCTTGGCGGCCCGGCTTCGACACAAATATAACGACAGAGGATTGCAATTCCGGCAGCGTCCTATCCTGATATCTCTGTATGCTGATGATATTGCATTATATGTACGGAATCCTGATCAAAATCTGGATATGCTGCTAGATGAGATCGTGTGCTTTGGTACCTATTCAGGTATTACTATTAACTGGTCTAAATCTGTGGTGTTGCCTCTGACCCCTGGGGCGTCGCGGTATGACTCTAGATACCCTCTGGTGTGGGCAGATGGCCCGGTGCGGTACTTGGGTGTACAGCTGAGTTGCGCTGTGGAGGAGCTGTGGCGGGCTAACTATGGCTCTGCTCTGACGTGGCTGGAGAGGAAGGTTGAGGCTTGGCGGGCCCTTCCGTTATCATTGATAGGGCGTATTGCTATTGCAAAGATGGTGGTCCTGCCGAAGTTTTTGTACTTATTTTTGAATCTTCCTCTCCCGCTCCCGAGAGGCTACTTAAAACGTCTTTACCCTCGGCGCTGATCTGTCTGGTATGGGCGGGCCGACGCGCACGCATTTCTTGGGAGAGGCTGACGCTGCCGTTCGAACTGGGTGGGCTCGCTGCGCCAGATATGGAATTATACTAGCTTTGTGCTCAGGCGCATTTTGCGTATTACTGGCTGAATCCTATCCGTTATTTGCCGCACATGGCTCCTGAGAGCGACTCTGTATGGCCGGATGACCTGACTCAGGCATCCGGTAGACGTGTTCCGTCCCGGGTGCGGGGGATTGATACTGTGGCATGCACGATGCGGGCGTGGGATATGTTGATGCGGCGGTCCGGGGTTGCGGTCCCGTTCGCTCCCTCTCTGCCAGTCATGGCGATAGCCGATGGACAGTTGTACTGTGACAGTGGAGTATGTGGGTTTCTCCGAGATGCTGGTCTGACCGAGATGAAAGATTGGATGGCGGAGGGTCGCCTGCTTGAAGTATCTGAGGTGCTGGCTGACCGCGAGTGCACGGCACTTCAGCGTATGTATGTTATCCGAGTCCGTTCTTTTTTGCGAAATCGCCTGCGTGGTTCGGCGGAGGCACCTGTGGTGTTCCGTGCACTGGAGGTTCTTTGCTGTGCGCAGTCGCCTAATAGGCTGGTTACCAAATTATATAACTGTATGCAGGAGCAGAGAAATAATCTCCGAGAACCGTCTAGGCTCGCGTGGGAGGCGGACCCGGGAGTGCCCATCCCGGAGGTCCAGTGGCACGATTGCTGTGCGCATATGAGAGCGTTGACACCAAATTATAGATTTAGATTGCTGCACTTTAATTTTTTGCACAGACTATATTACACCCCAGCGTGGTTGCACTCCTTGGGGTTGCGTGAGGATACGCGCTGTGTACGCTGTCGGGCGCTGGTTGCTGGTTTTTTACATTTAGCATGGGAGTGTAAGGAGGTTCACGCCTTCTGGGTGGCAGTTTTTAATGCAATCTCTGAAATGGTCGGAACAGAGATTCCTGCCAATCCTAGAACCGCGCTGCTTGGGTACGTGGAGGATCTTCGGGTAACGGATAGGCGCTTGGTGGGCCTGCTATTGCTGCTGGCCAAGCGTAGAGTGGCCATGTGTTGGGGTGGGACGAGAGTGCCGCGTTGTTATGAATGGTTAAGTGATGCTGCTTATTGTCATGATCAGCTCACGGTCTACTGGAGCCTGATGCCTGAAGGGTCTAGACCCAAAGATATTTGGGCCCCATTGAATAACTTCTTAGCGGCCCAAGTCGAGTGAGTGAAATAACCGGAAAAGCCCGGACTGTGTTGTTACCCCCCTCTGTCTGTTGGCATCTACTCCAGGAAGGTGAATGATTGATAATGCCTGGCTGTATGCCCCACCTGCCTTTTTTGTTTGTATCGGCTGTTGTCCCCTTCTTTTGCGGTAGGATAATGCCATCACATCACTACCAGAAGCTGCCCTGTGGTAGTTGGTACGGATTCTGTCACCAATAATGGATTGAGTGGTTAAAAGGGTAAATTGGATTACAGCGATTAATGTGTGCCTATCTGATTTCTCCTACGCGACATGTACGCTGATATTGCAGATGATGACAATTTTCTTTTGTTATGATGCTGTGAAGGGACTGTTTTTTTCTTCTGTATGTTAATAAGATAAAATCAATAAAAAAATTAATTAAAAAAAACAAAAAAAAAACAGCTAAAAGTTGTTTGATGAGATAGGTGTTGACACACACCATCCTTGATAATGTTGCTTTGTTTGTGTCAGATTTATTGCAATGTACTTTGTTTTCCAGATGCTTCCAATGTAACTTGTGTCATATGCATGGTTTTATGCCTGTACACCTTGTTTTGGTCTTTGTTCAGGTACCGTCACCATGACATCTTCAAGTGGGCATTTGAGAGTTGTGACATTGGCAGGTATGTGATGCTGTTCTGACATACAAAGTGGACATGGATTGTTCCAGGGAATGTAAGTCACAGAGTTTGCATGTAAGAGACCGGTGCCAAAACAGTTTGCACAGTGATAGGATAGACGTTTAGAAAACTCCATTAGACTTGTTTCTTGTTCTGTGTTGACCCTGATGCATCATGTGTGCCATCATGTGGTCAGAAAATTTGTACTTGTAGGCCACAACCATGTCAGTTACCCTTCACATTGGCTAAACACTCTTTTTATATGACATGTATGTAGCTGTTTCTGTGTTTTATCATTGTAGGTCAAAGTGCCTGTGCCGAATCACTGACATATTTTTGTGTCATACCACCAATGCATGAGCAAGGATTATTGTGACCCTGTGATCAGAAACTGTTGTACTGCCATCTTTCTCAGTCTTGCATGATATGATTATATTATAACTACCACCCAATCTCTCTGCTACCCTTCCCCACCAAAGTACTGGAAAGAGCCATTGAATGTCAGCTCTCCGAATACCTGGAAGAGCACATCCTTCTGGACATCTCCCAGACCATCCTCATCGCCACAACTGATGATATCAGAACAATCCTCGACTTCAGAGAGAAGGTTGCCCTGATCCTCTTTGACCTCTTTGTGGCATTTGACATGGTATCACACCACATCCTAGTCACTAGACTCCACAACATCGAAATCCGTAGCAAAGACATCAAATGTGTCCACACCTTCCTCACCGGATGTACCCAGAGAATTTGTCTTCCACCCTTCACCTCTGAACCCAAGAACATTATCTGCAGTTTCCCAGAGGGGTCCTCACTCAGACCCACCTTCTTCAACATCTACATGATGCCTCTTACCTACATCATCCATTCCCACGGACTCAACATAATCTCACATGCCGATGACACGCAATTCATCCTCTTTCTCTCCAAGGACCACACCCAAAGTCAATTTCAACATTGCCATGACCAATGTCGCTGAGTGGATGAGATCCAACTGCCTCAAACTGAGCGCGGACAAACAGAAGGGATCATTTTCTGAAACAACACATCCCCCTGGGATTACACCTGTTGGCCCACAGCGCTCGGGCAAACCCTAACCCTGACAGACCATCCCCGCAACCTCTGCATCATGATCAACAGCCAACCAACATTTAAGCGACAGAAAAACACAATGACCTCGTCGTGCTGCCTCATCCTCTGCATGCTGTGTAAGATTTTTCAATGGATCCCCACCGATGCCAGGAAAACAGTAACCTAAGCCCTCGTCATCAGCCGACTAGACTATGTAAATGTTCTCTACTCCGAGTCACCACCAAACTCCTCAACCACCTCCAAGCAATACAAAATGCAGCAGCAAGGCTCATCCAAGACCTCCCAGATGAACCAGCATCACCCCACCTCAGAAGCCTCCACTGTCTGCCTGTGCCCAAAAGATTCAAATTTAAGATCCTGACCCTCTCTTACAAAGACCTCCACAACATTGGACCCAAACACATCAACCAGCGACTATCTTTCCTCCAACCCACCAGAGAACTCTGTTCAACCTCCCACACCCTCACATATGTTTCACATATCTGCTGCAGCCAGTGTGGTGGACGCTCCTTTGCCTACCTTGTAGCCAAAGCCTGGGACGACCTTCTCCACCTGCAAAACATACACGCCCTGACCAATTTCAGGGCGAAACTCAAGACCTGGTTCTTCAACGAGTGGCCGGCAGCACACATCAACCATACTCATTGCTTGGATCCCCCCGGGGGATAATAACTGATTGATTGATCAATGATGATGGATTTCTTTGGTGTAGTAGGTGGTACGGGTTGAGCTGATGACATCAACCACTTTAATGTTTGCTTATTCTACAGGGCAATGTCGGACAAATCCTTTCCTTCCATGGTATAGAGGTCTGTACCTGTAAATATGTTAATTTACCCAGTATGATTCAATTACAAATGATTTGCTCTGTTTCAGACGTATTGACAGCCTATATGCTGAACATTGTGATAAAATGTCTTCTTTGACAAGCCACTTGTATGTATGTGTTTGTGTAGACTGGTTGTAATTCTGGGCTGCTCATTTGTGTACATGCAACATATTCCATCTTGAACAAGTACCTTGAGTCATCATTGTATGGTTCACATGGTCTGACGTATCGACATCGCAAAATGTGAAATTAAAGACAGCAGACAATGGGTTAGTGAAAGGTGAATTTATTAGGAAGTTACAACTAACAGAATATATATGTGACATGACAACAGAAACGAAAATGTGAAGGGGTCACTCATAATGAATTAAATCATTGGAGTAAATGCCACAACATTGGAAGTCCAAAGTCCAGAGTACTCCTCCCATTGGAAATAGAAAGTAGTTCAGGAGCAGTCCACAGAGTCAATGTGTGACACACAAAGGAGGACATTAGGGAAGAGGATTCTTACTGGCAGTGCTGAGTGTCTTGCCATCTGCAACTACTGGATTCTTGCTTGGATGTCCCCGCTTGGGAGGGGGGGTGGGATCAGCTGCTGCAGAGACAGGGGTATCTGCAACTGTTTGTGTCTCTGTCAGGGCCTCCCTTCCTATGTCTGCCAGAGATGTAGTTTGGCATGATGTACTTGCCACACAGGAAGGGGCAGATGTTGGGACTAAAGCCCTGATCATTGTGGTGTTAATTTCCTGCAGCATCCCTGTTAGGGTGCTCATTTTGGCATTATTGAGATCCCTTTATCAATCATGATCCTCTGCAGCTGCTTCATGTCCCGAAGTTCAGTCAACACCTGGCCCATCATGCCTCGGGAATCCTGATCAACCCCCAATATGTGGCTGATGGTGTCCTGACTGACAGCAGCCCTAGTGGCCCAATCCAGTGGCCCACAGCATCCCTCCTATTCACCCTCCTACCATGAGCCTATGCCATGGCAGAGGGTGCACTCTCCAACTGGGTCCTAGACCCTCAGTGTCCAGAGGGTCAAGTTGCACTTCAGGATTCAGGACTGGGAGGCACTAGATTATAGAAACTGTGCTATGTGCACAGGTTGGGAGGTGCATTGTTGACTGGGATGTTGAAGCCACAGGGCTTGGAGGTGAAATTGTGGGTGCAGTGAGATTCACTGTTGCAGTCTGACCATGTTGCCCAGATGGGCCAGGACCTTCCTCCATGTCCACAAGTCCAGGAGTATTTTCATCCTGAGGACTTCATCCAGGGAGCTAGTGGTAGTCTGTTCTGTGGCCTCCGTGTGCCCAGTGGCAGCTCGACCTGTTGATGAAGAACATACATTGTTACTGGTTGAAGTGCTACATCTACCCCCAAAGGTTCTGAGTTACGGTAAGCAGAGACATTGGACATTCTTAAGTTGTAGGTTATCCTATTGTGCCAAGTTACCATGGTATTGGGTTATTTGACACGACGTGTGAAGCCTGCCTAAACTATTTGACTCAAGCAGCTCATGAGATGTGCAGATCAGTTGCACTTTGGAGGATGGACTGTAAGTGACATCTTTCAAAGAGTGAACTCAACACAGTGGAGAGGCAATTTATGGTTCTGACCATTTGGAGGCATAGTTGAGTGAGATACAGGTAAACACAGGACTTCGTTATATATGTGACTGGAGTCATCATGTGCACAGTGCTGTGTCACTGTGTCTGCTTCCGATACCAATCTGGTGATGCAGCTTGAGACCTTAGGAATACTTTTTGTAAACACTTGGTAAGGTGTCATTCCTGTCCTAAATAGTTTCATCTTGGGTTAGCAGGCCAAGATAGAGCTAGGTAAACAGACACCTCTTAGTTGATCATGATCTGTATATTGCTTAATCCCTGGTGAGTAAATTTCAATTGAGAGTTAACAAACAACGGTGTTTGGGCAAGTGAACACTCGGCTGGTGGTTGGAGGTACAGAAACAGTGTCTCCTGGGAGTTGCACTCAGCTCACTCCCTTTACTTCACAACACATGTCAAATTGCATACTCCCAGGTGATTGAAGAGCATTGGAGAGATTGGAAACAGGTGCATTTGGACAAGTGAACACTGGGTTTGTGCTTTAAGTTACAGAAACAATGCCTCCTGGGAGTTGCAGTCAGGTCACTCTTTCTACTACACACGCTATACAAATGGTATCCTCCACGGTGAGTACACTTCAATCGAGAGTTACCAAACAGGGGTATTTGAACAAGTGAACACTGGGCTGGTGTTTGGAGTTACAGAAACAGTGCCTCCTGGGAGTTGCAGTGAGGTCACTCTCTCTACTACACACACTATACAAATTGTATCATCCCAGGTGATTACAGATCATTTGAGAGTTACCAAGCAGGGTTTTTTGGAAATGTGAACACTGGGCTGGTGGTTGGAGTTACAGACACAAGGAACCTCCGGGGAGTTGCAGTCTGGTCACTCTCTCTACTACACACACTATACATATGGTATCCTCCCAGGTGAGTACATTTCAATTGAGAGTTACCAAACAGGGGTATGTGGACAAATTAACAGTGGGCTGGTGGTTGGTGTTACAGAAAGGTGCCTCCTGGGAGTTGCAGTCATGTCACTCCCTCTACTTCCCAACACTTGACAACCCCAAGGTGAGTACCCTACAATTGAGAGATACCAAACAGGGGTATATGGACAAGTGAACAATAGGCTGGTGGTTGGAGTTCCAGAAACAGGGCCTCCCGGGAGTTGCAGTCAGGTGACTCCCTCTACCCAACACTTAACAAATGTTGGGTGTTACATATCTGTAGGCAGACTGCATTTACGTTTGAGCATACATTTACATTTTGGGACATGCTCTGAATCCTAGAATGTTTTTTGATATTGTTAGATTTACAGACTTCATTTAGACATATGGTAAGCAATGGGTCTTGGTAGGTGTGTTGTTGTGTTCATATATACAAATTGACAGAGTTAAAACTCCGATGCTCTGGGTATTGAATGCTGGTTAAGTAAATGAAAGGCAAAAGCTGATCTGTGAGCATGCAGGACATTGCAGCTTTGTGACAGTTTCTGTGTTGTAACTTAGCAGACTCCACTCCCCCAGGTATTCCTGTCAAGCCCTCATGATGCAGGATGGCTAAGCCCTTCTCCTTCCAGGGAAAGCACCTTAATGGGGCACTGGGAAGGCCAACACCAGTCTTGTGGCCTCCAGCTGCTGCATGGAGAATAGGGAAAGCACCTTGCCCGTTAGGCCATTCCACCTCTTCCTAATGTCCTCCTTTGTTCGCACGGTGGTACCTGCAGCATTCAGTCAGTCGATGATCCTTTGCCTCAGTTCCATTTTCCTACTGAGAGGACTGTGCTGGACTTGGGCTCCAAACAATTTTGTCTCTAGTCATCCACCATGACTCTCAACTCATCTTCAGAAAAACAGGGATTTTCGGAACATGACATGGAAGGCAACTAAAGTGGGTTACAGGGTCTCACTTAAGTGCAAAAGGGAGTGAAGGGACAAAAGTGAGTGCAAGGTGTTCTATGGGATGGAGACAAAATGGGTACCTAATTCATGTAATGTACAAAAAAAGGTGTTCAGGGTTCTTTGGCTTCCTGTGCAAATGCAAGGGGTTGTGTTTTGTGATGGGGTGTGTTTTATAGTGCGATTTGCAGGCAGCTGTGTTGTATTTTAATTCATTCAATGTGCACTTGTCTGTCACTTTGCTGAACGCATACCGTGGTGGTCAACTGCCATTGGCTAACCGCCGTGATGAGACCATGGTGACTGTGTGTTTGTGATACGCTCACTGGTTGGCCCCGGAGCTGGTGTCGCTGGAGGTTGGACCACCTAGATACAAGGCTGCTGTGCCGCTGGCAGTCTGCCTTTTTTGCTTCACGGGTGGCAGTTCTGCCTATTTGCATGGTAATACAGCAATCTGGAGATCTCCGGCACAGTGGACTTTTTGGGACCACCAACATGAAGGTCTGTAGGACTTACCACCAAACTTGTAATCGGGCCCTTAGTCATTTGTATCATATGTGTATTGGTTGTTAGTAAAGTCTGTTGACACGCTTCGATCCTAAGTGCTCTCTGGTTTGGGTCATTTGCCCACCACTAGTATGAGGAGCTTCAAAAAGCAGGTGCAGAGAGAGACACAATGGGCCAGAGCGGTTAGTCAAAGTCAGGCCAAATGTAAACATCACATGTAATAAATCTGACATAAATGAAAAAAAATACCTAAGAGATATACTTTTTCAAATTTTAATTACCTCAACCTAGTTTTGTAAAGTGTATGAGAACAAATACATTGATTTTTCATGTATGTAATATTAACTATAACAAAGAGATGTCACATATTCTAAAGTACATGAGGGCATTAATATCATTGTATGTGTCTGTGATAATAAATATAACAAATTACATCTTAGGGCTTGATTTAGAGTTTGGCGGAGGGGGGTTACTCCATCACAAATGTGACGGATATCCCATGTGCTGTATTACGACCCCATTATATCCTACGGGAATTGTATGACATCAGATGGGATATCTGCCACGTTTGTGACCTTAGTAACCTGTCTGCCAAACTGTAAATCAGGCCTTTAGGGGTTACTCCATCACAACGTGATGGATAGCCCATCCGCCAAAATCTAAATTCATATGACATAACAGGATTTAGATTTTGGTGGAGGGGATATCCATCACCGTTGTAACGGAGTAACCCCTCTGCCAATATCTAAATCAGGCCCTTAGACTTGTAACAGACCTGAGCTCATTCATATGAATTTGTACATGTGTCATATTCCACATTTCCCAAAACAATTACTTTTGATTACGTGTGAGGGATCTGACTAACAAAGTTAATACACAGAACGTTATAGCATACACAATTGTATCTTGTTGTATATCTGATTGCACTTGTTTGTTGTGGAATATAGTACTATTTAAAGAAATCCTAATAGGCATGTTCCTAATAGACACATTGATGGTAAGTGGCACTAAATAAAAAACAATGTGAATACATGCATAATACCGTCATCAGCAGAAATAATGAAATTTCAGTTTTTCCACTTCTCACTTTGAGGACTCAGGAGCCTGGCATCACTGCAATAAGTTTGCTTGTAACACATATAGGGGGTCATTACAACCCTGGCGGTCTTCAACCGCCAGGGCTGTTTTGGAGGAAGCACCGCCAACAGGCTGGCGGTGCTTCCAGGGGGGATTACGACCGCGGCCCGCCGGGACTTGCGGTTTACCGCCACTTTTGTCCCGGCGGGAGTAATCCTCCATGGCAGCGCTGCTTACAGTGCTGCCTAGGGGATTATGAGTCCCCCTCCCGCCAGCCTTTTCACGGCGGTAAGAACCGCCATGAAAAGGCTGGCGGAAAGGGGAGTCACAGGGCTACTGGGGGACCGGCACTGCCCATGCCACTGGCATGGGCAGTGCAGGGGCCCCCTGCCACGGCCCCATGCAACTTTTCACTGTCTGCTGTGCAGACAGTGAAAAGCGTGACGGGTGCAACTGCACCCGTCGCACAGCCGCAACACCGCCGGCTCCATTTGGAGCCGGCTCCTGTGTTGCGGCTGGGATCCCTGCTGGGGATCCGCCGGCCCAGCGGGGATCTCATTATGGCTGCGGCGGGAGTGCGGCCGCATTGGCGGCCGTCTGGCTGTCCAACCTCCGCCCGCCAAGGTTGTAATGACCCCCATACTGTCTACCTACCAAGCCACCTGTGTCTACATGTGTTTTAATAATTCATGCAACAATCCCTTAAAACATAATGCCAAGTTTCACATTGAAAGTGGCTTTACCACTCAAACTTCTTAACTGCAGACACACAGAAAGGTCACTCTGGTATCCACCTCATCACCCAATCCATTCAGAGGCCTTTCAGAATGTAACACTGAGGCAAACAAAGACTAGACAGATATTGACCCCCAAAACTTTTTTTAAAGTGCATTTTGATGTTTTCTGCAAATAAAAGGCCCCTTCATTCAATCAATTAGTCAGTCCGTCTACTTGTAGAGCATGACTTGTCACCTGTAAGGGTATCCAGGACCATTGGCGGGCCCAGGATTTGGTGGGATTAACTGCATGGTCCCAATTAAAGCCAACTGTTAACATTAATGTCACCAAAGAGTTGGGCTCAGCCACTGCAAGTCCATGTCAGATGCATTTTAACCACATAACACCCACCCTTCACTGGCCCTTACTGGAATCAACTTCAACATGGATTATAAAAGAAATAGGCCCTGTACTTTTGTCTCACTACCTAAATGACAAACTTCACATCACAGGAGGTAGAAGAAACACAAGAAGGAAAGCTTGCGTACTTCAGCAAATACAAAATAAGCAGTGTTATCAATCTATATAATTGCAGCCAGTCAGTTGATGAGAGGAATTTAGACAGACTATGTCGATTTGGAAGACCTCCAAGGCAGTGCTTAATTTGTAAATAAGAATGTGCCGGAGCCCAAAGCACTCTTTTGATCCATGCATTTAAATGTGTGAGCCATCTCAGGCCTCTTTAATCCATTTACAGCCACTTCCTGCCCGTTCAGCTCACTTTTGCAGCTCTCTGCTTTCTACCTTTGTGGCGCTTTTTCGTTTATCTCTTCCTTTGTCTTTCCCATATGTGTCTTTTGCTCTCAGTAAATGCCTGATGCAGAAACATAAATGCTGGCCCTCAAAAATAAGTGCTGATGCGCCCCACTGGAAACCACCGGCTCAAATTAAGCACTGTTCCTAGGGCAAAGTTGACACCATCTCCACAGAAAAGCCCAAGCAATGTGACTGTAGCTTAGAAACTGTAGTCTGGTAATTCAGACTTGATCTTACTCAAAAGATTCAACTACACACAAACTATGGCCCTCATTACAACCCTGGCAGTCGGTGAAAAAGTGGCGGTAATACCGCCAACAGGCTGGTGGTAACTACCGCCAAATTATGACCATGGCGGTGACAACTCAGATAGACAGCCACTTCACCACACCAACCGCCAGGGCGGAAACAACAGCCACCACGGCGGTAGCCACCTACAGCCAGGAGGACGTCAATGTTCCACCCACAATATTAAGACCCTGGAAACCACCACTTTTTCAGGGACGGTACCAATGACATCAAAAGCCTGGAGGAAACACTGCACAGAAGAGAAAGGACTCACCTTTGGAGACACAGGGAACAACCACACCGCCATGGAGCCCGAATTTCAAATATTCCCAATAATTTTCTATGTCCTGCTCCACCACGAACACCAACAACGGTGAAGACGAGCACGGTGAGTACAGCCGCCTAGCACACAGGGGAGGCAGGGAGAAAAAAGAGAGTGACACACACACATAACACACCCCCCTCCCCCCAACACCATACACACAATCAGCTGCAGTAATAAAGCAAATTTACCCGTACCCCTGAGGAACAATGCAAGGACAAAAGGTATGTGCAAAAGTGAGTGTAATAATAACAACACAGTAGAAATACGAAAATACAATATAATGGTATATACATATGTACAGTTCAAGGGACACTGCCCAGTCCATATTGTGCGTGGGCCACAGGGCCACAGGCAAAGTCCAAGGCCCCACTTGTCACCTGCACCAACACGGAGAGAACACTGCAGGGGCATCAGTTGGAAAATAGGCAGGAACTTCAGGGGGACGGGGAACAGGAGTGTACCTCAGCCGGCAGATGGAACAAGACCACTGGTTCTGGAGGGGGCAAGATGCCCTGTGCTCGGTCCTGGGGAGTGCAAGGCCACAGTATACCAAGTGGGTGACTTGGCCACATGCTATGGAGGTGGCAACATGCCCTGTGCTCGGTCCTGGGGAGAGCAATGCCACAGTCTCTCAAGTGGGTGACTTGCCCACATGCTCTGGAGGGGGCAACATGCCCTGTGCTCGTCCCGGGGAGTGCAAGGCCACAGTCTCTCAGGTGGGTGTATCCACCACTGGTTCTGGAGGGGGCATTGTGCCCTGTGCTTTTGATCCTGGGGAGGCTGGGGCTGGTGGGTGTCTTATCTATTGGTTCTGGAGGGGGCATCGTGCCTTGTGCTCTTGATCCTGGGGAGTGCAAGGTCACAGACTCTCAGCTGGGTGTTATACCCACAGGATTTGCAGGAGGCAGGGCTACATACCGTCCGCCAGCAGTGATGGCTGCTCAGTGGTGGTGGTGCTGCTGCTGCAGCCGCTGGTGGGGGGTGGCTCCAGCCCATCCCCTGCAGCCTCGGATGGCTGCCCACTGGTGGTGGTAGAGTTGCTGCTGCTGCTGGTGGTGGTGGGGGGAAGCTCCTGCCCATCCCCGACAGCCTCGGACGGCTGACCACTGGTGGTGGCGGTGCTGCTGCTGCTGGTGGGGGGAAGCTCCTGCCCATCCGCTGCAGCCTCGGACAGCTGCCCACTGGTGGTGGTGGTGCTGCTGATGGTGGTGGGGGAGGCTCCAGCCCATCCCCTACAGCCTTGGACGGCTGCCCACTGATGGTGGTGGAGCTGCTGCTGGTGGTGGTGGGGGGAAGCTCCTGCCCATCCCCTGCAGCCTCGGACAGCTGCACAACCATGGTTGGTGGTGGGGGCTCCATCTGAGTCCCTGCACCAGGCCCCTTGTCCTTCCTGCCTGCTGGTGCTGGCTCCTTGCCCTTCCTGGCAGCAGCTGGGCAGGCACTTGCTTTTCCTGGCAGCAGCAGGGGATAGCTCCTTGCCCTTCCTGGCAGCAGCTGGAGATGGCTCCTTGCCCTTCCTGGCAGCAGCTGGGGATGGCTCCTTGTCCTTCCTGGCAGCAGCTGGGGATGGCTCCGTGCCTTTGCTGGCAGGAGCTGGGGCTGGCTCTTTGCCCTTCTGGGCAGCAGCTGGGGCAGGCACCCTTTCCTTGAGGCTGCCTGGTGCCCTGGATCCTTTCCAACCACAAGTGGGTGTGGAGACTACTGGGCCCATGGACTGGGTGGTGAGGAGCTTGCCTGGGTTTTTGCCACCCTGGCCAGAGTTGAAGGACGGGGGGGAAAGGTAGGGAAGAGGTCAATGATGGAGAGGAAAAACTTCTTAAGAATATTGGGGCGGGAAGAGGGAGAAAGTTTGGGAGTGGTTGTAGGAGGTATCTGTCTTCTGTGTTTGGGTGCAGGTGCATGGGCTGGATGCTGTTGTGAGGTGGATGGCTGTTGGATGTCTGAGTGCTTGCGTTTGTGTACCTTGGGAGAGACAGTGATAGACACAGTGGGAGAGGACAGAGGGGACGTGTGCATGGCTGTTGTGGAGGTGTCTGTCAGTGAGGTGTGTGCTCTGCTAGGTGTGGTGGTGATGCTGGTAGTGGATGAGGATGTAGTGCATGCAGGCATGAGTGTAGACGCAACTAGGAGGAAGGTGGTGGAGGAGGAGGAGGGGACACAGTGGAAATTGTGGATGTTGGTATGTCTGCCTGTGGATGGTGTTTGTGTGAGTGCCTGTGGGATGAAGTGTGGTGCCTGTATTTGCCTGTGCCACTCTTGTGTGTTGTCTTATGTGCATGCTCATCTGCCTGTGTGCTTGGGATGGGTTGGGGTTGAGGGGAATGGAATTGGGAAGAGGAAGTTGGAGGGGTGAGGGTGGAAACGGGGACAAAGGCTGCCACCAGAGAGGAGGCCAGAGTCTGGATTGATCTCAGTAGGGCTGCCAAGCCAGTGTGAATGCCCTCCAGGAATACATTAGTCTGTTGCATCTGGGCTGCCAACCCCTGGATGGCATTCGCAATGGTTGACTGCCCTACAGAGATGGGTCACTCTAGGTCAATAGCCTCCTCACTCAGGGCAGCAGGGCTAACTGGGGCAGAGCCTGAGGAGCCTGGGGCGAAGGAGATGCCGACCTTCCTGGGTGAGCGGGCACGGGCAACTCGATGAAGGGCTGCTGGGAGGGTGGTGCTGGTACGGGGGTGGCAGCTGTACCTGTAACTGGGGTGGTCACACAGGTGTCCGCCACCACCAGGGAACTTCCATCAGAGGAGGTTTCTGTGTCTGAACTTTCCCCTCCTGTATCCACTGTGGTGCTCCCCTCACCCTCCGTCCCACTGGTGCCCTCAGCGTTGGCGGACTCTGCCTCCTGGGTCCTGTGGGATGCAGCTCACTCTGTCACCGGTGTCTCTGCTCCGCTGCCAGATGATGCTAATGCACATAAGGACAGGGTGACAAAACAAAAAGGGGGGGAAGAGACAAAGCATACACTGGGTCAATGGCTGCACCAACACCACCGGTGGCTTACACACCACTGTCACACACAGGGAACAGCCCTACGCACTATGCATTGCACTACCAGTTATAATGCTAGCCATCAAGGCATGGGGAGGGGCACATACTGCCAAATGCAGCACACCTGGG
The DNA here is from genome assembly GCF_031143425.1 of Pleurodeles waltl. Classification (NCBI taxonomy): domain Eukaryota; kingdom Metazoa; phylum Chordata; class Amphibia; order Caudata; family Salamandridae; genus Pleurodeles; species Pleurodeles waltl. Next base: position 500,696,831 of record NC_090447.1, read on the forward strand.
ACCCACACAGCCCTGACCATTTGTGGATGCCTACGAGCTAGGTAGCATGATTAACACTTCAGAACCTCGGCCAACATGGGGCCTACTCTGCAATGTCAGGCCTGGCCTGGGGCACCCACTGACACACATCCCCCACCTGGATACCCCCCACCATGTGTAAGTTGTAATGATGGGCACTGTATTCACCCCCTTGTGGCTGCTGTGATGCCCTCAAGCGCCCATCCAGCTCCGGATAGGCCACTTCCAATATGCGGGCCATCAGGGGGGTTAGGGTTCGACGGGAACCCCTTCCTCGTGAGAGGCCATCCCCAGCTGGGCCTCCGCAGTCTTCTGTGCCCAGCGTCGCAGGTCCTCCCACCATTTCCAACAGTGGGTGCTCTGCCTGCCGTAGAGACCCAGGGTCCGCGCGTCCTTGGCGATGGCACGCCATATACCCTTCTTTTGCTGGGCGCTGACCTGCAGAAAAATACACACAGAAAATGGTATCAGCCAGACCGTCCTGCATGTTACACTTATGGCTCACCATACCCCTTCACATCGCCATCTGCACACACATGGCCCAGCACACAAGCTGCATGCCGTCCAGGGGACATCCACTAACCCCCCACACAAGGCCTTCACACACACCACTCCATGCATTCATGCCACATGCATCGTGCTCACAGTGTACTCACCTGTTGGTCTGGAGGCTCATACAGCAGTCCGTACATGGATAGGACCACATCCATCAGTCACTCCAACCCCGCTGAGGTGAAGGCAGGGGCCATTTCCCCAGTCACACGAGCCATGGTAGGTTCCAGACACAGGTCACAGAGGCACATGAAGTGTAGGTCATCACCTGTGGATGGTCAGGTAGCAAGTGAGTGATCAGATAGAAAATGGCGGTCACCTCTGCCGGCGTACATCACCATTGGCCACTGTACCCCATGGGGCCCAATGTTAACCAATGAGGAGTTGCACGGCGGTTTCCGACCACCTCCTGCAACAGCGCACAACATCAGCGGAATTACCTCACTTCCACCGGTCCCTCCACACAGGACAGGCGGATGCTAAATTAGTGGGGGGGGGCAGGCCCTAGATAATAACTACGTCACAGTTAAAAATGAGACATACAGGACAAATACCACGTAACCATTACAAATTAACATCATGCATTGTACTGTTGTGGCTCCGATGTTCAGTTTGTGACTGGCTCCTCACTCTTTTGTCCCATAGACTGCAACCGCTGCGGATGAATAGGAGATGGAGACCTACCCCCGTGTACAGACCCATGGTGGACTTGGCAACAATGGAGGACAGACACTTTATCCTCACCTATAGATTTGACAGGGCCAAAACCACAGAGTTGTATGCCCAACTGAAGCCTGACCTGATATCTGCTATCCGTCACCGCACTGGGATCTCCTCTCTTATTTAAGTGCAATCTGTGCTCCATTTCTTGACAACTGGTTCTTCCTAAGTGATAGTGGGCTTGGCAGCAGGAATGTCACAACCAATGTTCTCAATAGTATTGCCAAGAGTGTTGTCTGCCCTGATTAAACACACTTGCAGCTACATTGTTTTCCCCCAGGTGGAGGATTTGGCCACAGTGTAGACTGACTTCTATGCAATGGGACATATCCCCAACATAATTGGGGCAATTGATGGAACTCATATTGCATTTGTCACCCCCCTCCCCCCCTGGCAAAATGACCTGGTGTACAGAAATTGAGTTTCCACTCCATGAATGTACAATGGTGTGCTTGGCGGACTAGTACATCTCCCATGTCAATGCTAAGTATCCTGGGTCAGTGCATGATGCCTTTATTCTGAGGAATAGCAGCATCCCAAATGTGATGGGCCAACTACAGAGTGTGTGGCTAATAGGTGAGCCCTGGTTCCCACCCAGTAGATGTTGGCATATGGGTATAGGCCATATAGGATAGTGTATGACTAAATGTTGTCCCTCGATATTTGCAGGCGACTCAGCTTACCCTAACCTATCATGGCTACTGACCCCTGTGTGGAATGCCAGGACAAGGGCAGAAGAACGTTACAATGAGGCACATGGGCGAACAAGAAGGATAATCCAACTGACCTTTGGCCTCCTGAAGGCCAGGTTCAGGTGCCTCCATCTAATTGGGGGATCCCTGTGCTACTCACCCGAGAAGGTCTGCCATATAATTGTGGCATGCTGCATGTTGCACAACCTTGACTTGAGGCTTCATGTGCCTTTTCTGCAGGAGGAGGAGGCTGGAGATGGCAGTGTGGCAGCAGTGGACCCTGTGGACAGTGAGGATGAGGAGGCAGAGGTTGAGGATGAGGACAACAGAACTGCAGTGATTCGACAATACTTCCAATGACAAACAGGTAAGACAGTGTTACTTCACATTTCATTGTCATTATTTAGATTATCTTTGGCACTGGCATGCTGTTATTTCCCATTGCTATGCCCACTCACTGTTCCCTTCTGCAACTCATTTTGCAGATGTTGGTGCCCCAATATTGCTCCTAGTGTGATCATTGCAGCCAACTGCAGGTCTTTCCTATTTGAACATTACTGTACATTTGAATTGCAATGTTTGAACCTGGTTAAACGAATACATACTTAAATAAGTTTGACATACTCCATGCTTGTATTTTTTCAAATGGTGTTTATTTAAGTGGTACGAAGAAGAGGGGCAAGTGCATTGGGATGGGGTGATGATGGAAGTAGTTCCAGTCTATTTGTAGCACAGGTGCATTGTCCAAGGGGACATAGAAAGGGGAGCAATGGCAGTTCAAGGTGGACAGGGTGACAGAGTTGGAGACAAGGGTGACAATCAGGAGAGTCTCATTTCCTGGCAGGGGTCTTGGCAATAGTCTCTGGCTTCTGCCTGGATCGCAGGGAACATTTGCGGGGTGGTTCACCTTCTGCAGGGGGAGGGGTGCTGGTGGCCTATTGGTCTTGTGGCAGGGCATCCTGTCTACTAGCAACAGCGGAGGTGGAAGGCAGTTCCGATGTCTGGCTAGTGGCAGGGGCCTGCTGTTGTGAGGCTGCCTCCTTCATAATGTTGGCCATGTCTGCCAGCACCCTTACTATGGAGACCAGGGTGGTGATGATGGCCTGCAAGTCCTCCGTGATCCCCTGGTACTGTCCCTCCTGCAGCCGCATATTCTCCTGCATGTTGTCCAGGATCTGGCCCAGTGTATCCTGGGAATGATGGTAGGGGCCCAGGATCTCTGCAAGTGCCTCCTGGAGAGTCGGTTCCCTGGGCCTGTCCTCCCCCTGATGCACAGCAGTCCTCCCAGTTTCCCTGTTGTCCTGTGCCTCTGTCCCCTGAACCATATATGCCCACTGCCACTGACCCCAGGTCCCCAATTGTCTTAGGTATGAGTGGGCCCTGGGGTCCCTGAAGTGGTGGACACACTGCTGATTGACGTGTCCTGGGGACAGAGGTATGGGTACGTTGGGTGTGTGCTGTGGTGGTGTTTCCAGGAGGCAGAGGCTCTTTGGTTGTCTGTGACTGGGCCTGGGTAACCGACTGTCCAGAGGTCCCTGATGGGCCAGGTTGGTCATCCAGATCCAGGAGACCAGAGTCGCTGTCATCACTGTGGGCCTCTTCAGTTGGGGGACTGGATAGTGCTGGCAACTCTCCGCCTCTGACATTGGCTGGGATACCTCTGGGGATGTAAATGCAGTGTTATTGTTTCTGTGTGTGACATATTGTGCACTAGTGGGTTGCCCCATTTGTTTGTTTTTTCCCTGGCAGCTTTCACTTGTGTACGTTGGTGTATGGTGGGATGGTTAGTTCTCTCTAGTGTGCAGGCTTTAGTGATAGGTGTCCATGCAGGTATGTGAGTGGTGTCCATGCATTGGTCTGGCATGCAGGGCTTGGCATTGGGATGAGTGAGATGTGATAGTGGGGGGTGTGGGAGGTGGTGGAGTGATGCAAGTTAGGGTAAGGGTGGGGGTATGTGATGGCACACAGGTAGGGGGGTGATAGTGGTATAGATGTGACTTACCAGAGTCCAGTCCTCCTGCTGCTCCAGCCAGGCCCTCAGGATGCATGATCGCCAAGACTTGCTCCTATCATGTTGTTAGTTGTGGGGGTAGGAGGTGGGGGTCCACTGCCAGTCCTCTGTACAGCGAGTTGGTGTCTTGCTGCAATGGAATGTACCTTCCCCTGTAGGTCGTTCCACCTCTTCCTTATGTCGTCCCTTGTTCTGGGGTGCTGTCCCACAGCGTTGACCCTGTCCACGATCCTCAGCCATAGCTCCATCTTCCTAGCAATGGATATCTGCTGCACTTGTGCTCCAAATAGCTGTCGCTCTACCGGATGATTTCCTCCACTGTGACCCTTAGCTCCTCCTCTGAGAATCTGGGGTGTCTTTGTGGTGCCATGAGTTGTGTAGGTGAGGGGGTGTAAGGTGATGTGTTGGGGTGTGTGATGTGGGGTGCGTGGGTGGTGTATAGGTGTAGGTGGTGTGTGGCTCTGGTTTTGTCTGTAGTCGTGGTGTCTATCTCGTGCCAATGGTTTGTGTTTGTAAGGGGTTGTGGGTAATGTGGGTGTGTTTTTTATAGTGGTGTGGGTGTGTGGGTGTAGTGTGTGTATGGGTGTCAGGTTAGTGTTATTTAAATTGACCAATGTAGTGTTGTTTTGTATGTGTGAGTGTATTTTGAGCGTGGCAGTATGTACTGCCAATGGTTTACCGCCATTAAATGTCCGCTGTGGTGATTTGTGGGTCATAATGCGATGGGCGTTGTTCTGTTGGCGTAACGGTGTGGGTTTTGATACTGCCAGTTTATCACTGACCTTTGGTGTGGCGGACTTGTGTCTGTGGCTAAATAGTGACAGATTGGTGTGTGTGTGTCATAATATGGTGAACGGATATCCACTGCGGCAGCGGTATGTTGGCAGCAGTCAGCATAACGGTAAGTGGGATTTACCAGCAATGTCATAATGAGGGCCTATGTCTTTTTGGAAATGTTTGATTTGTTAGGCACAGGGGTTCACAGAAGCAGCTGTGGTTGGGGGAACACTGAAGCTGCAGGAAGGAATTATAGAAAACCTGTGAATATTATGGGATGATATGGTGTGTGGTAATATTACTCTGATTGCTAGCTTCTCTTTGTAATTGGCACCACAGCTGTTTTTATAGCCCAATTTTGTTGCCTAATAAAAGTTTGGTAGCAAAGAGTTATCAATTAATTCTATTTCTGTTGGGTTCAGTTTGAGATTGACAGCAGATAGTCGTGATTTAGACGAACATAAGCATGCTATGTATGATAGAATCTATTTTCGCGTACCAACAGATAACTGAGGGTGGGGAGGGGGCAGCTAGCTCACCATTGATTCAGGGATGCTAGAGGTGACGTTAGCAGCTGGGGCCCACCCAAGAACAAAAGCTTGGATATAGATTCTTAAAAGCCCAGACTGTACTCTTAAAAGACCTGCCACTTCCCACTAACACTGTGCCCCATTTGTGGCTTTGGTTTCAGGAAATACATCAAATAAGACTCATTCTAGACCTCCCATGTTGCACCCACATCATGCCATATCTTAAAGAACACCACTGGCTTCCAATAAGCAGACATTGTCAATTCAAACTCCTCATGTGAGCATGCATGGCACTGTATAACATAGGGCCAGCATACCTCAACAGACACCTGTTCTCAGCCTCTCTCTTGCACACACACACACAGATCTGTAAAAACAGAACTGGAGGCCTAGCTTTCTCCCACATCATACCCAAAACATGAAATGATCTCCCTCTACATAACAGGCCTCCTCCCCGCTTCCTGAATTCTGAAGGAGACTGAATGCCGGGTTCTTCATCTACCTACATGACTCATGCACCTATACACCTACCAAAGCAACTAAATACCCTATTGGGTGATAAGCAATGCTTTACAGATCCAGCCAACTTTGCAATATAAATTCAGCAATATCTTGTCCACTCTTATCGACCTACAGTTGCTACCATTACATGTTACATGTCTGTCAACATCAGGGCAGTGCACGCTCTACGGGCGACTGGAATGCAAAAACCCAGCACTTATGAGAAAACATAATTCATGCATTATGCTGATATGATGTTGTTTAACCTTTTGCATTGCAGAGTTTAATCCTGAAGACTTATATTCAAGGTGCTTATAAATATTGTTCATTTGCAATGTATTGCTGCAGGCTTTCAGAGTGTGTCAGGGTGTGGTTCCTTTCCAGGGCTTTCTAGAAGCTTTCTCTGCAGCATGATTGGGTGTGGTTTGTGGGCTGGGCCAGACTCTAAAAAAGGGAGCCAGCCCAGCTCCACGTGTTCACTATTCAGAGATCCTGGTGCAGAGCAGCAGCAACTTCCTGAGCTCCTGTTCCAGAGGCCTACATTGGTTTTCCAGGCCTTTGCCCTTCATTACATTGGTGATCCTTGATCAGGGTGGTAAGATGGAGATCAGGCTGGGCCCCCGATCCAGTTTTCTAAGGCATCCGAGTTCTTGGGCCTAATTTTCATGTTGAGAGATTTTACTTTGTACGTGTGAATGTGCTCTTGGTTTTTCTGGCAATTACATGTTGATATTCGAATCGGCAAGACACGTGATTTATTCCTTGTGTTTAACTCTTGATATTCATTGTGGGCTACCATTTCTTGGCAGTTACATGGTGGCATTCGAATCGGCAAGACGCGCGATTCATTCCTCGTGTTTAACCCTTGATATTCATTGTGCGCTACCATTTCTTGGCAGTTACATGGTGGCATTCGAATCGGCAAGACGCGCGATTCTTTCCTCGTGTTTAACCCTCGATATTCATTGTGCGCAACCATTTCTTGGCAGTTACATGATGGCATTCGAATCGGCAAGACGCGGGATTCATTCCTCGTGTTTAACCATTGATACTCATTGTGCACTACCATTTCTTGGCAGTTACATGGTGGTATTCAAATCGGAAAGACGCGCAATTCATTCCTCGTGTTTAACCATTGATACTCATTGTGCGCTACCATTTCTTGGCAGTTACATGGTGGTATTCGAATTGGAAAGACGCGAGATTCATTCCTTGTGTTTAACCCTGGATACACATTGTCCGCTACCATTTCTTGGCAGTTACATGGTGGCATTCGAATCGGCAAGACGCGCAATTCATTCCTTGTGTTTAACCCTTGACACACTTATTGTGCGCAACCATTTCTTGGCATTTACATGGTGGCGTTCGAATCGGCAAGACGCGCAATTCATTTTCCTTGCATTTAACTCTTGATACGCATTGTGCGCAAGCATTTCTTGGCATTTACCTGGTGACATTCAAATCGGCAAGACGCACGATTCATTCCTTGTGTTTAACGTTTGATACTCATTGTGCGCAACCATTTCTTGGCATTTACATGGTGACATTTGAATCGGCAAGACGCGCGATTCATTCCTGCAATTAAAACTTAATGTTTCAGATAGCTTGCAGTGTGCAAGATCATTTCATGGCATTTGCATATTCTTGTGGAAATTAGCAGTGGGCGCGATTCATGTTTCTGCTTTTAAAACTGAGGGGCATATTTATACTCTGTTTGCGCCGGATTTGCGTCGTTTTCTTTTACGCAAATTCGACGCAAAACAAACTCCATATTTATACTTTGGCGTTAGACGCATCTAGCTCCAAAGTTCATGGAGTTTGCGTCATTTTTTAGCGTGGACACCTTCCTTGCGTTAATGATATGCAAGGTAGGCGTTCCCGTCTAAAAAATGACTCCGAGGCATGGGCGCCGTATTTATACTCCCGGGCAAAAATGACGCCCGGGAGTGGGCGGGTCAAAAAAAATGACGTCCAGACGCTTTTGCGTCGTTTTTTAGCGCCTGGTCAGGGCAGGCGTTAAGGGACCTGTGGGCTCGGAAGGAGCCCAGAGGTGCCCTCCCATGCCCCCAGGGACACCCCCTGCCACCCTTGCCAAACCCCAGGAGGACGCCCAAGGATGGAGGGACCCATCCCAGGGAACTTAATGTAAGTTCAGGTAAGTATTTTTTTTGAATTTTTTTGTGGCATAGGGGGGCCTGATTTGTGCCCCCCTACATGCCACTATGCCCAATGACCATGCCCAGGGGACAGAAGTCCCTGGGCATGGCCATTGGGCAAGGGGGCATGACTCCTGTCTTTGCTAAGACAGGAGTCATTTCAATGGGGGTTGGGAGTCAAAAAAAATGGCGCTAATCGGGTTGAGGCGAAAATTTTGCCTCAGCCTGACTTGCCCCATTTTTTGGCGCCCAAGCTCCATTTTCCCCTACGCCGGCGCTGCCTGGTGTAAATAATTTTTTTTGACGCACACCAGGCAGCTCCGCCGGCTAACGTCATTCCATAAATACGGCGCCCGCATGGCGCTTTGGAATGGCGTTAGCCGGCGTTACATTTTTTGACGCACAACTGCGTTGGCGCAGTTGTGCGCCAAAAAGTATAAATACGGCCCTTAGTGTTAAAATTCTAGATGTTACATTTCTATTTGCATAATAAGTCCCTTAATACAACTCCCATTGTGCTCCAGAAAACGTTCAGATTATTTTCTTGTCCTCATGCAAAAAGACCATGTTTGATTTTGAAAACATAATTCTAGAGGGTTCTTATATTTCTAGTTTCATTAACAGGTTCATTGAGAAGTTGTATTAATGATTCTTGATTCCTTCCCAGGTAACCAGACGTCTTGAGGCCTAGTTATTTAGTTCATGCTTAAGTTATCCATGGTTATAGTATGACAATGCTTAGAATCATAGTCTAGTAAAGATTAATATGGTATAATCTTGATATTGTGTGTTTTAACCTTTTGCTTCCTACAGGTCTCCTTCCCAGCTGTTCCCTACCTAATCCCCTTTTCCCCACTTGGACTCTCTTAGACTCTGTGACATTCTAATCAGAGTATTGGAGCTGTCTTGTGGTGGACATGTTGGGAACGTGCGCAGACCCCGATGATCTGGTGACTCTGACAGAATAGTGAGCCCACAAATTAATTATCCTCCTGGTTTGTGTGTGTTCTCAGCATGGCCACATTGGACGAGCTAGTCAAGGCTATCACGCAGCTCCAAGCAGAGGTAGTGTCATCAAAAGATATAGCAGCTAGTCTAGCTGAGAGAGTGAGTCAGTTACAGGAAAAGGTAGAGAAGAGGGAACAAAATCCCTTAGGTGTGTCTTGGACTGGCCCTTTTTCTCAGGCTTCTGGAGGCAATCCTCCTACGAACATGTCCCTCAATGTTCCTTTGGCCATTCCCCTAGCTCCTCCAGAACGTTTCTCAGGCGATCCCTTGAAAGCACAATGTTTCCTGGTTCGAGTGGAACTGCATTTTACCTGCCGACCACACACTTTCCCTGATGCCCAATCCAGAGTGGCTTTTTTGTTATCATACCTGAGTTGGGACGCAGCTACTTGGGCAATTCTCCTTCTGCGTAAAGACAGTCCCCTGCTTTACAATTGGAAAAATGTTGTTTGTGAGTTTGAACGAGTATTTGATCGTAGAACTGTAACTTTGTTGGCAGATCGTGAATTATTAGACTTGCGACAAGGTAACCAGGATCTAGTGTCATATTTAGCTAACTTTAATCGGCTGGTAGCCGAGATATCCTGGCCTGAAGAAAAGCAAGCAGCCTTGTTCTACAAGGGACTCAAGGAGGAGTTAAAAGACATTCTAGCTCAAATAGACCCGCAGCCTACAGACTGTCAAGATCTGATAAACCTCGTTTTGAGACTGGATCATCGTTTAGCAGAACGAAGGGGAACATGCAAAAAGACTGAGAAATATTCCTGGCGTGTTCACGATAATAGAGAATCGAGAACTCAGAAAGAAAGAACGCCAGAACCTACGGAAATCGTAACAATCAGGAGGCCTTTGACCAAAGACGAAAAGGACCTACGTAGAAAGAATGGACAATGTCTTTATTGCGGGCGCAAGGGTCATTTCACCAAAGAATGTCCAATCAAACCAAAGAGCAAACGAGGTCCTGTCCAGAAAATTGCAGCCAATGCACAAGACGAGCCAGAAAACTAAATCACCCAAGATGTAAAGAAGGGTTGCTCTTGGGTGTCACCGTGGACCCTTCACAATCTAGACATCTCAAGCTGGGCATAAAAGTTCAAATAAAGAAAAAGAACTATTTCAAGAAGGCCCTCGTAGATTCTGGGGCTACTGGGAACTTTGTTGACGCCCAATTGGTCTGCGCATGGGGGATCCCATGTATCGAGAAAAAGACTCCTGAAATAATACAAGCAGTAGATGGAAAACTCTTGACTGGAGGCCCAGTAACTCTTCAGACTGTCCCCTTGTCGGTGATCTGTGAGAGGAAGAACCAAAGGAACAAACATAAAGAGAAACTAATCCTTGACGTGATCCATGCTCCTCAGTATGGTATTATCCTTGGTTTACCCTGGTTAACTCATCACAATCCTGAGATTAATTGGGCAGATCGAAAGGTTGTGTTCTCTTGAGCTCTATGTAAAGAAAAATGGTTCCAAAAAACTCAAGTAACCAAAGTTTCCAACTCTTACATAGCCACTGCAGTGGAGAAAAAGTTAAGTTGCCCAAACAGTATTCATTCTATGAAGATGTATTCGATGAAAAAGAAGCAGAAAACTTGCCTCCTCATAGACCTTATGACTGTCAAATTGCTCTAATGCCAGGTGCTATACTCCCCAGCTGTCGTGTATACGCCCTGTCAGAACATGAAAATCAACATTTACGTTAAAGTATCTAGATCAACTCTTGGAGAATGATTTCATCCGCCCTTCTAAGTCTCCTGCAGCCTCTCCTTTGTTTTTTGTCCCTAAGGCGAATGGAGATCTTCAAACTTGTATTGAATACAGGGGTTTAAACAAGGTCACCATCAAGAATAAATACCCCTTGCCCCTGATTCCGGTCTTGCTGGAACAAGTAAAGAAAGCTAAAATCTGCACTAAGCTCGATTTACAAGGTGCTTATCATTTAGTCAGAATGAGAGAGGGTGATGAATGGAAAACAGCGTTCAAGACAAGATATGGCCTCTTTGAATACATCGTCATGCCTTTTGGTCTGTGTAATGCTCCAGCAGCATTTCAATTTTTCCTGAATGACGTTCTTAGAGAGTATCTCAACATATTTGCAATAATCTACATCAATGACATTTTGATCTACTCTGACAATGAAGACAAACATGTGCAATATGTCAAGAAAATTCTCACAGCCCTTCAAAAGCAACATTTATATTGCAAACTAACCAAGTGTGAGTTTCATGTTACCACAGTTGAGTTTTTAGGGGTTATCCTTACCCCTCAAGGTATGGTCATGGCAGAAAAGAAAGTACAAGCCGTATTTGATTGGCCCACTCCAAAGACTGTTCGAGATGTACAATGTTTCCTGGGGTTTGCAAACTTTTACCACAGGTTTATAAACCATTTCTCTCAAACAGTGGCCCCAATCACTAAGTTATTGAGTAGGAAAGAAAAATTTGTATGGTCCCCAGAAGCTGACCAAGCCTTTTCAACTTTGAAAGAAGCCTTTTCCACTGCCCCAGTCTTAACTCACCCTGATGTGGATCGTCCATTCATAGTGGAAGCCGATGCCTCGGATGTGGCAATTGGTGCAGTCTTGTCACAAAGGAGCAAAGACACTGGCCAGCTTCATCCTATAGCTTACATGTCTCGAAAACTGAACAAGGCCGAACAGAACTAAGTCATTGCTGAAAAAGAGCTTCTGGCGATTCGTGATGCCTTTAAAGAATGTAGACATCATTTGTTGGGTGCCAAGTACACTGTCACAGTATATACTGATCATCGCAATCTCCAGTTCATGAGTTCAGCCAGACTTTTGACTCCTCTGCAATTACGCTGGATGTTGTTTTTTGCCGAATTTGATTTTGTGGTAACATTCCATCCTGGAAAAGACAATCGCAAAGCTGACTCCTTGTCCCGCCAAGAGTCTACCAAGTTGCCTGCAGTCCAACCCTCCAGAGCTATCATTGCTCCAGACAAAGTCCTATTGTGAGAAAACAGGGCTGATTGCAGAGGCCCGCTAACTTTTTCCCCCATTTTCCACTTTTTGCTGGTGTTTTCCTGACTCTGATTGTACCCTGGGTACTGCTAACCAGTCACAGGGCCTGTGCTCTGTGTAAAATCAATATGCAAATTAGGCTAATTATAATTGGCTAAGTTAACCTACCTATAAGTCCCTAATATATGGTAGGGCATGTAGGTTTAGGGACCACAGCATAGGTAGTGCACCCATAGGTGCACTGCTGAGGTGTCCAGTGTCATTTTAAAGGCAGGCCTGCCTTGCTGGCTGCTTTTAAATTAAAGTTATATGCAAATTCGACTTTGGAATTAAAAGTAGTTCCAAAGTCTTAAACTACCTTATTTTTACATATAAGTCACCCCTAAGGTGTGCCCTATGTGCCCCTAGGGCTGGGTGCCATGTAACTATAAGCAGGGACCTTATAAAAATAGTTTTATAAGCCCTGGTGAGGTAAAAACAGCCAAATTCGTTTTTCCCTCATTGTAGTAAATGGCCTTCATAGGCTAGAATGGGGAGACTTTATTTTAATTTTTAAAGTCTCCTTAAATGATGCATACCAAGAGTTTGGTGTCAAATTAATTGTTGTAATAAATCCCACAACTTCCAGTTGTTGGATTTAATATAACTTGTTCAGGTAAAGAGTTTTAAACTTTACCTGAAAAGTTGCCAATTTCAGCCCTGCATTGTTTTTGCTGCTGTGCTCTGATTGGCCAGCCTCTAGCAGCTTGGCCAAGCTGCCTTGATGAGGTGTGAAGTGGCCTGGCTTCACACAAAGGAATGTGCCTGTGGGAGGGAATCTCCCCTCAGCAGATGGTGAGGAAGGAAGGGGGAGGGCTGCCAAACTGGTCTTCAAAGGCAAAGAAGGACATTTGGAGCAACCAGCAACACCCCCACATCCTGCAACCCCAGAGAACTAGGTGCCCCCTTGATTAGATTAGGAGAGGGCAGGAGAGGGGTGTGTTTATGATTTTTAGCCACACCAGTGGGTGGGCTCAGCCAGATGTAACCTCCAAAAATCAGATTCAGCCATGATGGGTTTTTGGAGAATGTTGCCTCCTGGGATTGATTTTTGCCACACTTCCCAGGAAGTGGTCATCACAGGGGGGAGGACCCTGCACCTGATTGGAGAACCAGGACCCCCCTGCTTTTCACCCAGGAGCAAGGATAAAACTGGCAGACCTGCACCCACACCTCAGTTCCCTACCACATCCAACAAGGAAGAACAACAGAAGAAGAAGGACTGCCCTGCTGGACCCCTGGCCTGCACCTGGAACCTGCACTCAGAAGGACTGCACACTTGGGCTTCACCACAAGAAGGACTTTGCCTGGCTTCAACTGGTTCAAGGAGGGACTCCCTGTTTGCTACAGGTGAAAAATTGCTATCCAGAGTCCCCTGCACCAACTCCTGAAGAAAGCGACCAGCTGACCACTGTCCAGTGGCCAAAAAGGAGTTTGCGCCAGGTACATTCTGGGAGTTGTAGTCCACACCCCCCAAGGACCATCTCAGAACTTCTGGACCCTTGGGGTGAGCTGTGGACCCCAAAAGAACCTTAAAAGGACATCTGGGAGAAGCTCCAGAAGTTTGGACAACTTTTGTAAAAAAAGCTCCATAGAGGGACCGACCCGCTGCGGCAACTCTAGCCGGCTTGCCTCGCGACCCGGCCTGATTTGCTGGTTCGTCCCGGTAAAGAAAATCTCAGAAAAAGAGACTAAGTCCGAAGGTAAAAAGTTGACCGGGACCTTCCAGCCAGCGTATCCGAGGAGGGCTCCATGGACGTCGGATCAAGATCCAGGTTTACCCCGTCAAAGGATTTTCACCTGGAAAAAACGACTACGTCCGAAGGTAAAAATCTCCACCGAGGATTCCAGCATCGCGTATCCGGAGAAGGGCTCCAGGAGGTCGGATTGGACTGGCAGGTTCGTCCCGCTGAAGAAAATCTTTGAAAAAGAGACTAAGGGGGTCATTCTGACCTTGGCAGTAAAAGGCGCTTACCGCCGGTCAGAAGACCGCCATAACACCGCCGCGGTAAACCGCCACGGTCATTCTGACCCGCAACTGGCAAACCGCCAAAAACCCGACAACAACAAAAGTCCGCTACACCAACGGCCAGCGAAAAACTGGCGATGACCAAACCTCCACCGTCACGCCAACAGAAATACGCCCATGCCATTCCGACCCACAAATCCCAGCAGCGGTCTTTCAACTGGGGTATTCCATTGGCGGTACACACCGCCGCGGTCAAAATACACACACCTTTACAATACACTACCACATTGGACAATTCAAAATACACACACCTGAGACACATACACACACCACTCCCACACACCCCATTAAATATAAAAGACACACCCACAACACCCACAAACCCTTACGACCACAATTGCGACTGAAGGACAGAGAGAGACAGCACAGCATAGAGTAGACCATCACACAGAGGCAAATCACAACATCACCCACACAATTTGCACGCACAAAACACCATACACCACCACACTAACCACATTCTACAACACATACACCACCCCTCACCTCATCCACTCCACCCCATGGCACCCCAAAGACACCCCAGGTTCTCTGACGCAGAACTCAGGGTCATGGTGGAGGAAATAGTTAGTGTAGAGCCCCAGCTCTTCGGGGCACAGGTGCAGCACACCACCATTGCCAGGAAGATGGAGCTATGGAGCAGAATAGTGGACAGGGTCAACGCTGTGGGACAGCATCCACGCAATCGGGACGACATCAGGAAGCGGTGGAACGACCTACGGGGGAAGGTGCGTTTCCATGGTATCAAGGCACAACATCGCGGTACAGCGGACTGGCGGCGGACCCCCACCTACTCCCCCAGAATTCACAGCATGGGAGGATGAAGTCTTGCACATCCTGCATCCTGAGGGCCTCGCAGGAGTAGGAGGAGGAATGGACTCCGGTAAGTCAAATCTCCACTACTTCATTCCCCCCACCCCACCTGCATGCCAAATCATACCCCCACCCTCATCCCCACCCCCATCACACCAACTCCTTGCAAATGGCTCACCATCACAACCCACCCATCCCAAAACCCAGCCCTGCATGCCTCCCCAAAGCATGGACACCCATCCCAAAGCATGCACACTGCACACACCCATCACCCCAACAAGCCACCATCACAAAAGCCCCCACAAGGGAATGCCAGCACTGGGGTACACGGCCACCCACCCATTACACGAAATGCCACACACAGAAGCAATAACCATACTCTTATACCCCTGCAGGACCCGAACGCCACCACCCCGCCACGGAGGGTCCAGAGATGTCCATCCCACCCCCAGAAGAGGCCCCCAGTGATGACAGCAGCTCTTTCTCCCTGGACCCAGATGACCAGCCCGGCCCATCGGGGACCTTGGGACAGTCGGTTCCCCACAGACAGCCACAGGCTACACCAGACCAAACCCCCTCTGGGAACACTAGCACAGCTCCCACCCAGCGGGCCCATGCCTCTGTCTCCAGGAATCAGCGGTGTGTCCACCACTACAGGGCACCCAGGTTGACCCACCACCCCAACAACAACAGGGACCTGGGGGCAGTGGTAGTGGGCACACCGTCCAGGGGACAGAGGCCCAGGGAAACAGGGGAACTGGGAGGGCTGCTGTGCGACAGGGGGAGGACAGGCCCAGGGAACCGACTCTCCAAGAGGCCATCATGGGAGCATACCACCACTCCCAGGAGATGATGGCTACGGTACTGGCCAGGTTCCAGGAGATCCAGGTACTGCAGGAGGAACAGTACATGGGGTTCAGAGAGGAACTGAGAAACATTAGTTCCGCAATGGGGACCATTGTCGTGGCCCTTAACCAGATAGTCACCACATTGCGGGACCATGTGGCACCACAAAGGGCCCCTGTCACTAGCATGGACCAGGAACAGCCTACCATCTCCGCCGGCGCTAGTGGACAGGAGGCCCCCACAACCACCAGAACCCCACCTCCTGCAGAAGAAGAACCACCCCGCAAGCGGTCCCTGAGATCTCACAAGAAGACAGAGTAGGATGCCAAGACCCCCGCAAGCAAAGGATACCCCCTGATGTCATCCCACTGTCCCACATTGTCACCCTGTCCAACCTTGAACTGCCCCTGCTCCATCCTTCCACAGGCATATGGACAATGCACCTGTGAGACTGAAAACTGGACTCTGCCATGGACATTACTCCACCATCACCCATCACCGTTTTACAATCATGTTCCTAAATGTAGCACTTTAATAAAATCACTAATTGCACTTCAAAAATCTGGAGTCTGCTTGTATTTTGAACAAATGTATTAGACATAACTGTGCCAAAATGTTCAGTTACATTGTGATGACAACATACCACTGTCACACAGCTGTAGTCCATGGGCAAACAAAGCAGAGGTCACGCAGTGGGGCCCACAGCTCTGAAAACGGAAGGGAAAGACACAACTCAGTCAACAGGAACTGGGGGGAAACTCAGACAGTAGAGAGGCAGGAGACTTCAAGTAAAAGCAAAATTGGGTGGTTGATTCATACCTGTGTGCTACTGAAAATACTGTTGTATCACTGTGTCCCTGTTGTCTGTGTCGTCCCCGTCGTCTTCCTCCTCTTCACTCTCCACAGGCTCCACAGCTGCTACAACACCACCATCTGGACCATCCTCCTGCAGGAAAGGCACCTGGCGTCTCAAAGCCAGGTTGTGAAGCATACAGCAGGCCACGATGATATGGCACACCTTCTTTGGTGAGTACATTAGGGATCCACCTGTCATTTGCAGGCACCTAAACCTGGCCTTCAGGAGGCCGAAGGTTCTTTCAATAATCCTCCTAGTTCGCCCATGGGCCTCATTGTAGCGTTCCTCTGCCCTTGTCCTGGGATTCCTCACTGGGGTAAGTAGCCACGACGGGTTGGGGTAACCAGAGTCACCTATTAGCCACACACGGTGTCTCTGTAGCTGTTCCATCACATAAGGGATGCTGCTATTTCGCATGATGTACGCGTCATGCACTGACCCAGGGAACTTGGCATTTACATGGGAGATGTACTGGTCAGCCAAACAGACCACCTGGTCATTCATCGAATGATAACTTTTTCTGTTCCTGTACACCTGCTCACTTTCACTGGTGGGAACCAAAGCCACATGAGTCCCATCAATGGCACCAATGATGTTGGGGATATGTCCAAGGGCATAGAAATCACTCTTCACTGTAGCCAAATCGCCCACCTCAGGGAAAACAATGTAGGCCTGCATGTATTTCATCAGGGCAGACAACACTCTGGACAAAACCTTAGAAAACATAGGCTGAGACATCCCTGATGAAATGGCCACTGTTGTCTGAAATGATCCACTTGCCAAAAAATGGAGTACTGACAGAACCTGCACCAGAGGGGGAATCCCTGTGGGGTGGCGGATGGGGGACATCAGGTCTGGCTCCAGCTGGGCACGCAGTTCCTGTATAGTGGCTCGGTCAAGTCTGTATGTCAGCATGACATGTCTTTCTTCCATTGTCGACAGGTCCACCAGCGGTCTGTACACGGAGGATTCCTCTATCTCCTCGCAAGTCCCAGCGGACGGTGCCTAGGAAGGACAACATGGAGCACAGAGTCAAGCAACCCACGGGTACGTAACCACAGCTAGCACAGTACACGATTCGCTATGCATTGAATGGCTTGTATGATTGGCAATGCAAGGCCTAGGCCTGTGTGACGCTGTCGAAATTAAGCCATGTGGGCCCTTGAAATGGCGGCTGCCTGACCTGTGAAGTGTGACAATGGGATGTGAGGTCAATGCACTGGTGTGGCACACCGTGGCGGTAGGCGGTCGAAGACCGCGGCGCAAAGCAGCATTGGTTAACATTGAACCCTATGGGTCTCAGGAGCCAATGACGATGTGCGCCGGCGGTCGCGGTACGCACCGCCGTGGTACGCACCGCCGCGGGCGTGACCGCCATTTTCTATCTGCTTAATCACTCGAGACCTGATCATCCACAGGAGAGGACCTATACTGCAAGTGCTGCTGTGACCTCGGTATGGAAGAGACAGTGGTTGCTGCGACTGGGGTAAGGGCCCCTGCTTTCACATTTGAGGAATTGGAGAAACTTGTGGATGGGGTCCTCCTCCAGTATGCGCTACTCTACGGTCCTCCAGACCAACAGGTAAGTACACAGGGAGCACGTTGTATGGGCTATGCCTGTGTTGAGTGGGGTGGATGTAAGGTGGTGGGGAGGGGAGCGAATGAGGAATGCAACGCACGACAGATGAGAGCATGTGCCACATGGCAAGGTTGGGGAGGGGGGGCCCTCACATCGACCATGCAGAAAAGGGATGATATTTCTGTTCCCACCCTGTACATGTCACATAGGTCAGCGCCCATCAGAAGACCGACATTTGGCGTGCCATCGCCAAGGACGTCCGGGCCCTGGGGGTCCACAACAAACGGGGCACCCACTGCCGCAAGAGGTGGGAGGACATCTGCCGCGGGAGCAGAAAGACCGCTGAGGCTCTGCTTGGGATGGCCTCCCAACCTAGGAGGGGTGCCACACTGCAATTGACCCCCCTGATGTCCCGGATCCTGGCGGTGGCCTACCCCGATTTGGATGGGCGCGTGAGGACATCACAGCCGACACAAGGGGGTGAGTCTCTGCACATTCTGCTATATTAGCGCACAGTGGAGGTGTCTGGGTGGTGGAGGAGGGCTGTGGCTATCTCTAGGCCAGGGCGGTTTCTGTAGGCTAGGCCCCTCCGTTAGGCATGGCCCTGGGCCCCCGCCCCCACCTCTGTAGGGTGCGTAGTACAGCTATCCATGGCCCGGGCTCACCTATGTGTGCAGTTGTCCTCCATAGACTTGTAGGCCAAGTCACAATAATTGAGTAGTGTACCCCGAGTGCGCGGCGTAGTGCAGGGGGCTTCTGTGTCTGTCCTCTCCGCCAACGGTGCCGCCAATGCATGCACTCAACATGTCTTTCTTTCTTCTCCCCCCCCTTTTTTTGGGTTTTCCTGTTCATGTGTGCATTAGCATCATCAGGCGGAGGAGAAGTGGCATCGGCGCACCAGGGAGCTGCATCTCACATGGCCCCGGAGGGCCATGCAACCGACTCCGAGTTCACCAGTGAGACGGAGGGCGAGGGGAGCTCCACAACGGGGACCCGTGGAGATGTCAGCGACACCGACACGTCCTCAGAAGGGAGCTCCCTTGTGGTGGCGGCAACATCCGTGCCCACTGCAACAACAGGTACAGCCGCCACCCAGCGCTCCAGCTCTGCCCTCCCAGCAGCCCCTCAGCGTTCGCCCCGTGCCCGCTCACCCAGGAAGCCGGGCATCTCCTTCGCCCCAGGCACCTCAGGCCCTGCCCCAGTTACCCCTGCTGCCCTCAGTGCGGAGATCATTGACCTCCTCCAGACGCTCATTGTTGGGCAGTCTACCCTTTTGAATGCCATCCAGGGGGTAGAAAGGGAGGTGCATCGGAGCAATGCATACCTGGAGGGCATTCATTCGGGTCAGGCTGCCCATCAGCAATCGTTCAACGCTCTGGCCTCAGCACTGACGGCAGCCATTGTCCCTGTCTCCAGCCTCCCTCCTCCAACTCCCTCCACCCAGTCCCACTCCCCTGTTCCTCTGCCTATCCCAGACACACCTACAGACCAGCCTGCACACACATCAACACCCAAGGGCAGCTCATCCAGACATAAGCACCACAGATCACACAAGCATTCACACAAGCAACATCCACATGCAGACATGCCAACAGCCACTGCCTCCTCTGTGTCCCCCTCCTCCTTGTCTCCCTCCTCCCTCCCTGTGACGTCTCCACTCACACCTGCATGCACACCACCATCAGCCAGTACGTCCATCACCAGCACACCCACCAGAGCACTCCGCACACGTGCAGTCACCACCCCCACTGCCATTTACACGTCCCCTGTGTCCTCTCCCAGTGTGTCTGTCACCCCCTCTTCCAAACCACACAAACGCAGGCAGCCACCCACCCAACAGCCATCCACCTCACGACAGCCTCCGTCACAAGCACCTGCACCCAAAGACAGCACACTTGACTCTCCTACAACCACATCCTCTTCCTCCACTCCCATACCCACTGCACCTACCCTTCCCATTGCTCCTAAAAAGCTTTTCCTCTCCAAACTTAACCTCTTTGCATCACCTGACCCACCCCCTCCATCTCGTAAGAGTCCAAACAGCACCTCAGCCACCACAAGCCCTGCACCTACTAGGACCATTGTTCAGGGCTATTGGAGTCCACCAGCTCCTAGGGCCGGAACATCGGCCAGCAGCAAGGGGACAGCCAGCCCACCCCCTGGGAAAAGAACCAAAAAAGGGAAGGGCCGGCGCGACAGTCCTGAGACGGCTGCCCCCAAGGACACTACCCTTGCACCGTCACCTGGCACATCAACAAAGGGGGGCAAGGGCCCCAGAGATTCGGCGAAGGAGGGCAAGGGCAGCAGGGCGGACAAGTCCGGCAGCAGGCGAGCTGCCCAGGAGGGCCCCACCAGCCCCATTTCGGGTGTGACGGAGGACATCCACGGGCCCAGGACTCCAGCACAGGAGGGGCCCGCTAGCGAAAGGTCGGATGGCGACTGAGCGGGAATTATTGGCCAGATCTGGTTCCCTAGGAACACAAGACGAGCACCGCTGAACAGGGCCCCGCGTCTCAAGAACCGCTGAACAGGGCCCGCCGTCTCAAGCACCGCTGAACAGGGCCCCACAGTGACAAGCACCGCTGAACAGGGCCCCGCCGCCTCAAGCACCGCTGAACAGGGCCCCGCCAAGACAAGCACCGCTGAACAGGGCCCCGCCAAGACAAGCACCGCTGAACAGGGCCCCGCCAAGACAAGCACTGCTGAACAGGGCCCCGCCGTGACAAGCACCGCTGAACAGGGCCCCGCAGTGACAAGCACCGCTGAACAGGGCCCCGCCGTCTCAAGCACCGCTGAACAGGGCCCCGCCGTCTCAAGCACCGCTGAACAGGGCCCCGCCGTGACAAGCACCACTGAACAGGGCCCTGCCGTGACAAGCACCGCTGAACAGGGCCCGCCGTCTCAAGAACCGCTGAACAGGGCCCCGCCAAGACAAGCACCGCTAAACAGGGCCCTTCCTGTCAAGCACCGCTCCGCTGGGCACCGCTGTCTCTGAACTGCTCCGCTGGGCCCTTCCTGTCAAGCACCGCTCCGCTGGGCCCTTCATCTCAAGCACCGCTCCGCTGGGCCCTTCCTGTCAAGCACCGCTCCGCTGGGCACCGTCATCTCGGAACTGCTCCGCTGGGCCCTTCCTGTCAAGCACCGCTCCGCTGGGCCCTTCATCTCAAGCACTGCTCCGCTGGGCCCTTCCTGTCAAGCACCGCTCTGCTGGGCCCTTCATCTCAAGCACCGCTCGCCCATTGGCAGGGCCGGATCTGTGTCGGCCAGGGCTTCACGAAGCACTCTGGCCAACATGCCTCCTCCATAACCAGTGGAGTCTGTAATCCACCTGATGGACTGTGGCTTTGCACTTCCCAGGATGTGTCAGTGGTCAACCCATCCACTGTAGAGACTTGAGAGACTGTGGCTTTGCACTCCCCAGGATGGTACAGTGGGCATGGAGGCCCCTCGTGGATCTGGCGTCGTGGACTCATGTGGCTGAGGTGCCCCCCCTTCCCTTCCCCCTGAGGTGCCTGTAGTTTTCTTATCTGATGCCCCAGCAGTGTTCTCTCCAATGGAATCGGGTCTCGTGTGTGGGCTTTGCCCATGTGTTTCTGCACATTGGCCCACGAACAATGGAAGGTAGCCAATATGTGCCGGACTTTTGGGCTATGTATATATTGTTCATGTAGTAATATATTTTATTTAGGTATTTCATATTTCACTTGACTTCAAATATGCTATAATATACTTCATTTTTAATAATCAATTCATTTTGTATTTGCATTCTTCCGTGGCCTGTAGCCGAGCAGAGCTCCATCGCGGTCGGCCTGAAACTTTGACTTTGCCCCGGTCGAGGTGCAACCAGATGACCCGATTGGCGCTTTTTGTTTCTAGGCGCATAAAAAAAAAATCTTTAAAAATTCATATCTCCGGTTCCCCTTATCTGATTTTATTCGTTTTTGTGTCATTTTAAAGATAAAAATATAATCTATTTTTATAAATTGGTTTTGGATTTTTAAACTGTTTCCTGTGTTTTATTTAATTACTGTTTTGTGATATTTGAATGCTTTACACTCTGTCTCCTAAATTAAGCCTTGACGCTCGTTGCCAAGCTACCAAGGGTTGAGCTGGGTTTCATTTACTGAGACCTAACTGGACCTTAGTGGAGGTTAGTGGCCTATTGCTAAGTGTAGGTACCTACCTGCCCTTACCAATTACCCATTTTCCAACACCTATGCATCATAAAAACTGAAGATTTCTTTGAAGACATCCGTAATTCCTTCACTATTGAGAAATGGCAGACATGGGCTCAAGCAGATCCCAAAAGGTCAATCAAGCAAGGACTACCTTTCCATGACGCTCACTTGTTTGTGCCCACTACCAAGCTTTGCAAGTTAGTATTTCATTGGTTGCATGTTATACCTACGGCAGGCCATCCAGGTACTCCTAAAACTCTTGAATTAATCCAACGCTACTTTTGGTGGCCTACTCTGACAAAAGACATTAAAAAAATGGTAAACGACTGCGAAGTCTGTGCTCACATCAAGACAAGTCATTCAAAACCAAAAGGGTTGTTGCATCCACTCCCAACTCCATGTCGACCTTGGGAACACATCTCTTCAGACTTCTTTACAGGAATACCAGTGGTTCAACAACATTCAGTAATCCTTGTGGTGGTAGATAGTGTCACGAAATATGGACATTTCATTGCCTGTAAGAAATTGCCCACCTCTAGCGAACTAGCAACCATCTTACTGAATAGAGTGGTCCGTTATCACGGGCTGCCGAAAATTATTCTCTCCGATCGAGGGTCACAATTTGCCTCCAATTTCTGGAAAACATGGTGCAGAACACTTCAAGTCACATCCACACTATCTACTAGCCATCATCCTCAAACAGATGGTCAAACTGAGAGACTAAATCAGACATTGAAGCAATACCTGTGTGCTTACGCTGAGAAAGCACTTCATTCTTGGACATCAATGCTCTGGTTAGCTGAGTTAGCCTACAATAACTCATTTCACACCTCCACTGGTGTTACACCCTTTTTTGGCTTGTTTGGCTATCATCCTGACACCTTGCCCATCACGATCCCTCAAGAAAGTTTGCTTACACCAGCTGTGTCGGAAACCATTCAACACCTTTACAAAATCCAGAAACTGATTCAACAGCATTTAGAAAAGGCCAAACAAAAATACAAAAAGCATTATGACAAGAAACATTGTGAGGGACCTCAGTATCAACCAGGTGATAAAGTGTGGCTTTCTACAAGACATATAGGCCCTCATTACAACATTGGCGGTAAATCCCGCTTACCGCCATGCAGAAGACTGCCAACACACCGCCGCGGAATTCCGCCACAGCTATTATGACCCACAGCTCGGAATCCGCCAAAATCTAGACACCCACACAAGTCCGCCACACCAAAGGTCAGTGATAAACTGGCGATAACAAAACCTCCACCGTCACACCAACAGGAATACGCCCACACTATCATGACCCACGAATCCACACGGTATACAGAGACAGGAAGAGTTATCATTCGATGAATGTACAGATGGTGTGTTTGGCAGACCAGTACATCTCCCATGTGAATGCCATGTTCCCTAGCTCAGCGCATGACACCTACATCCTGTGGAATAGCAGCATCCCTTATGTGATGGGTCAACTCCAGAGGCACCGTGTGTGGCTATTAGGTGAGCACCTGGAAGCAAGTCATTGGGAATGGTTGTCTGGGTCTGGGGTTACCCCTACAGGTTAGTGTGTGTCTAACAGTTGTCCCTCACCATTTGCAGGTGACTCTGGTTACCCCAACCTGTCATGGCTACTGACCCCAGTGAGGAATCCCAGGACAAGGGCAGAGGAATGCTACAATGAGGCCCATGGCCGAACTAGGAGGGTGATTGAGCGAACCTTCGGCCTCCTGATGGCCAGGTTCAGGTGCCTCCATATGACAGGTGGATCCCTATTCTACTCACCAAAGAAGGTGTGCCAGATCATCGTGGCCTTCTGTATGCTTCACAACTTGGATTTGCGACGACAGGTGCCTTTTCTGCAGGAGGATGGTCCAGATGGCGGTGTTGTGGCAGCTGTGGAGCCTGTGGACAGTGATGAGGAGGAAGCAGAGGAAGAAGACATGCACAACAGGGACTCACTGATCCTACAATATTTCCAGTGAGACACAGGTAGGAATACAAACCTGCCTACTACATGTACTTTAACACTACTACCTCTCTCCTGTCTGTCGTTTTCACCCAGTGTATGGTCACTGAGTTGTCACTTTCCCTTACAATTTCACAGATGTGGGTCCCACTGTGTGACATCTGCTTAGATTCCTCATGGACTAGAGCTGTGTGACATAGGTATGATGGCATTACTATTTTAAAAACATTGTAGCACTGTAATTGCTAATACACTATTTCGAAATCGCAGACAGACTCCAGATCGTTTTGTGCTTTAGGTGTGTTTATTTAAATGCTCAATATTTGAGGGGGTAGTGAAATGGTGAGGGGTGATGGCGGAGGAGTGTCCATGGCAGAGTCCAGTCTATTAGTCTCACAGGTGCATTGCCCATATGGGCATAGGAAGTGGAGCTGGGGCAGTTTAATTATGGACAGAGTGACAAAGTGGGATGGTAGGATGACAATCAGGGTGGTCTCATTTCTTGGCGGGGTCTTGGCATCGTGCTCTGTCTTTGTCCTGGATCTCAGGGACCGTTTGCGGCGTGGTTCTCCCTCTGCAGGGGGTGGGGTGCTGGTGTGGTGGTCCTGTGGCGGGGCGTCCTGTCCACTAGCGCCGGCAGAGGTGGTGGGCAGTTCATCGTCCATGCTAGTGTCAGGGGCCCCTTGTAGTGCCACAGTGTCCCTCCTGGTGTTGAGTACTTCCTTCAGCACCCCTACGATGGTGCCCAGGGTGGAGCTGATGGTTCTGAGTTCCTCCCTGAAGCCCATATACTGTTCCTCCTGCATGCGCTGGGTCTCCTGAAACTTGGCCAGTACCGTTGCCATCGTCTCCTGGGAGTGGTGGTAGGCTCCCATGATGGAGGAGAGGGCCTTGTGGAGAGTGGGTTCCCTTGGCCTGTCCTCCCCCTGTTGCACAGCAGCCCTCCCAGTTCCTCTGTGTTCCTGGGCCTCCGTCCCTTGGACCGTGTGCCCACTACCACTGCCCCCAGGTCCCTGTTTTTGGGGTGGTGGGTTATCCTGGGTTCCCTGTAGTGGTGGACACACTGCTGATTGACGTGTCCTGGGGACGGAAGTATGGGCCAGCTGGGTGGGTGCTGTGCTGGTGTTTCCAGACGGGGGAAGGTCTGTGGTGGCCTGTGCCTGTGTGAGGGGAACCGACTGTCCAGAGGTCCCCGATGGTCCGGTCTGGTCATCTAGATTCAGTTGGACAGAGTTGCTTTCATCACTGTGGGCCTCTTCTGTTGGTGGTGTGGACATGTGTGGACCCTCCTGTCCGGTGACGTTGGGTAGGGGTCCTGCAGGGGTATAAAAGGATGTTTATTAAATCTGTGTGTGTAATGGTGTGCAATGGCTGGGTGACCGTGTACCCCAGTGCTAGCATTCCTGTGTGGGAGCTTGTGTGATGATGGTTTAGGGGGGTGTATGGGTATGTGCAGTGGGCATGCTTTGGTGATGGGTGTCCATGCTTTGTTGTTGCAAGCAGGGCTTGGTGTTGGGATGTGTGGTTTGTGATGTTGGGACATATGTGAGGAGTTGGGGTGTTGGGGGTGAGGGTGGGGGTATGTGATAGCATGCAGGTAGGGTGGGGGATGTAATAGTAAAGCTTTGACTTACCAGAGTCCATTCCTCCACCTACTCCTGTGAGGCCCTCAGGATGCAGAATCGCCAAGACCTGCTCCTCCCATTTTGTTAGTTGTGGGGGAGGAGGTGGGGGTCCGCCGCCAGTCCGCTGAACCGCCAGGTGGTGTCTTGAGACCACGGAACGCACCTTCCCCCGTAGGTCGTTCCACCTCTTCCTGATGTCCTCCCAATTTCTTGGGTGCTGTCCAACTGCGTTGACCCTGTCCACTATTCTTCGCCATAGCTCCATCTTCCTTGCAATTGAGGTGTGCTGCACCTGTGCTCCGAATAGCTGTGGCTCTACCCGGACGATTTCCTCCACCATGACCCTGAGCTCCTCCTCCGAGAACCTGGGGTGTCTTTGCCGTGCCATGGGGTGGTGTAGGTGATGTGTGGGGTGGAGTGTAAGGTGATAAGTGTGGTGATATGTAGTGGTGTGTTGTGTGAGGTGCGTGGAAGTTGTGTGGGTGATGGTGTTGTGTGCCTGTGGATGCTGTTGTTCTTGCTGGTGGTGTCTCTCTCTGGCCTTCTTTTGGAATTTTTTGTTGTGGGGGTTTGTGGGTGATGTGGGTGTGTGTTTTATATTGTATTGGGTATGTGGGAGTGGTGTGTGTATGTGTATCAGGTGTGTGTATTTGGAATTGTCCAATGTGCTGTGTTTTGTAAGAGTGTGTGTATTTTGAGTGCGGCGGTGTGTACCACCAATGGAATACCGCGGTTGAAAGACCACTGCGTCGTTATATTGTGGGCGTATTTCTGTTGGCGTGACGGTGGAGGTTTTGTTTTCGCCAGTTTATCACTGACCTTTGGTGTGGCGGACTTGTGTGGGTGTCTGACTTTTGGCGGATTCCGAAATGTGGGTCATAATAGCTATGGTAGATTTCCGCGGCCGCAGCGGTGTCTTGGTGGTCTTCTGCACGGCGGTAAGCGGCTTTTACCGCCAACGTTGTAATGACCGCCTAAGTGTTAAAATTCTAGATGTTACATTTATATATGCATAATAAGTCCCTTATTACAACTCCTATTGTGTTCCAGAAAACGTTCAGATTATTTTCCTGTCCTCTTGCAAAAAGGCAATGTTTGATTTTGAAAACATAATTCTAGAGGGTTCTTATATTTCTAGTCAATGTGTAACATTTCATTAACAGGTTCATTGAGAAGTTGTATTAATCTTTCTTGATTCCTTCTCAGGTAACCAGACGTCTTGAGGCCTAGTTATTTAGACCATGCTTAAGTTATCCATGGTTACAGTATGACAATGCTTAGAATCATAGTCTAGTAAAGATTAATATGGTATAATCTTGATATTGTGTGTTTTAACCTTTTGCTTCCTACAGGTCTCCTTCCCAGCTGTTCCCTACCTAATCCCCTTTTCCCCACTTGGACTCTCTTAGACTCTGTGACATTCTAATCAGAGTATTGGAGCTGTCTTGTGGTGGACATGTTGGGAACATGCGCAGACACATGCGCAGACCCCGAGGATCTGGTGACTCTGACAATGTCAACATACTTTTCAAAACCCTCTCTGTGATCTTCAAAGCCATGACAAAATTGCTACCAGTCTGACAAACTGTCTATGGGACCATGATTATGCCTGTCCCCACCAAGAGCCAGGAACAGAGATCAGCAGATGCAGAGGAGGTAAAATAGCAGCTAGAGTTGTGTAACTGTGAGACAAGCCTATTTGTTATTTTATGCTCCCGGGCCAGAGTCAGCTTCTTGAAATTTTCATTGGCACAATGAGTGCCATTCTGGCCCCTGCTTCTGTACTAAATACAATAGCACAATGAAGAGCACCTTTGCATTGAAATCCTGCAACTCCCAACCACAGGCACAGTGAGCTGAGCATTCCATTTAGGGATGTTTTAGCCTGATTCTGGTACTGCTTAGTATCCTGATATCATTTATCAGTCCCTCGTTTATCATCAAATAGCCCTAGCGAACAATTGCATAACTGAGCAACAGCATTGGCCTAATTGAAACGTCCCCTTGAATGATTTGCTACCGTCTAGTATGACTGAGTACCATCACAGACCTCCTTAAGCTACTCAAAGAGCAATATTGTACAGTCCCCTATTATGATTTTGCATTGTTATTGGCACAGTTCTGTTTCAGGTAACTCAAAATAGTGTGCTGAAAAGTAAAAAAATACTTCATAAATCATACTGCAGTATCCTGACTACTTGGGGCCCCACAGCTTAAAAACAGTTTTCAAGCTGTAGAATCTCAAAATAAAACACTAACCCAGACAAATATCAGGTTAAATGAATTCACTTTGTGTACTGCAGACACATAAAACAGAAGCTGAGTTCTGCACTGCACCAGATAAGCATATCATGTGACCCTATATTTTGGAACCCACCATAACGTCACCTTTGACACTGACATCATGAATGTTGTAGAAACGGGGAACTCCACTATGCTGCAGGTCTGTGGCCTTCATACCCTACTATTCCACCTTATTGCTTATACTAGGTAACCTTTGTGTTGAATAATATATAGCAAATAATTCCCCAATATGTCCAGCAAATAATCATGTCAGTCAGTCACATGATTTTATGGCATTCAAATTCTAGGAAATTGTGCTCTTCCCAAGATCATGCAGGAAGACGCCCAAAGCACAAGAGCAAACTAGGGGGCTAGAACTCAATGAGCAACAACAGCCAAAGTTGGGCCTTCGAGGGGTTTGGGGTCTTTCAGTCTCAAAGGCAAGGAGACAAGGTGCTGAATCACATCGTAGCAAAGAGTCTGATGGGACACACTGTTTAGTGGACTGGTGACAAGGTGAAAATCTTACCAATGGAATCCTTAAGGAAAGTCTCTCAATATGTGTGTAATATCAAAGGACTTTCTAGTAATCTCAATGACAAGCACTTCATTGCCTATATAAGCTCATTTCATGTGGCAATTTTTCAAGAACCTTGGGCCAAAGAACTGTTAAATCTTCCTTTGTATCTGGGTTTTTAAAAAGTGAGCAGTTAAAACCCATATGTTTGGGGGACCTGTGGTGGGCTTAGCCATCTATGTTGCAGCTGAACTTAAAGCAAAAGTCGAGGAGATCAACATAGGCAGCCCTAATTTGAAAGTAGTAATACTTTCAGAATTCATTACCAATAGTGTGTTAGCCCTCTTGATCATTAATGTTTATATCCACCCCTCAACTGAAAAAAGCAAAAATCAATTAATGTCCTATTGGCCTTTAGCTCTGCTCAGACAGCTCTAAATCCAGCTCTGCTCATAATGATGACAGGGCATTTCAGTCTGAACGTAATGCAGAACACAACAGAGGGATCACATTTTGAATATACTGGATCATACTTGGCATATTCTCACATTTCAGCCATCCAAGCAGAGAAAGGATCACAGAAGGTGACAATTTGAAACTGAAGTGGAGCATATAGGCTTAAGAGTTACTAAGGGCTGTATAAACCTGGGCAATCCATCACAGTCTACCTACCAATCAGCAACTTCTAGTTCAATACTTGACTACACTTTTGTGTCCTTAGCCCTGTTTCAAATGGTTACACCCTAGAAACAGGAATCTTGACTTTAAAGTGATCATCAACCACAGAGGTTACTGTTTTATGCAGACTGTTCCATTCAAGATCAAGTCCAACTGGAGATAGGTTCATTCTCCATGAAAAATGACAGATGTTTTTTTTGGTCAATAAGAACCATTCAACAAGTGGAACAAAAAGCTAGGTATCTATGCAAGTGGGTTTGTGAAGAGATCTGTGACCTGTTTTAGCAGTGGATACAACTCTCAACGAGACTCTTGGAGGATCAAGAATTGTCGCAAGGATCCTCTAGTACCTCGGGTCCAGCAGTGGCCTGGCCCAGAAAAGCCTCGGCCCTACTAATAACTGCAAAGAAGAAACTGAATTGAGCTCTTCGGTTATTGAGGAATGACTCTTATCATCCCCTACAATCTGTGACTCTCACGAAGTTGAGATTGCTCTATAAAAAAGCTACTTGGGTGTCAGTAAAGGCTGCCAAGGACTTATATTGATGGAAACTACTTGCAGCTTCAAGGAAAAATGATGCCAGAGGATTCTGGCAAAAGGTGAATCAGTCCACAGGTGTGCGGATGCCCGCCCTTACTTCAAACATCTCAGAAGCCACTTGGGTCACATATCTCCAGGAAATGTACAGGCCTGCACGTGCCGCAGGGGTTTTGAGAAAAAGAGCTCATAATTATGGCGACAACTAGCCCTGTAAAACCTCTATCCATAGAGGACGTGGAGAAAATCATTACAACTAGTCACAAGGGTAGTCACTGGGATAGTGCCCCAGGATCAAGTGGTCTACTGGAGGCAATTTACAAACAGAACTCCTAGTATTGAGCTAAACAACTGGCCTACTTGTACAATCATGTCCTTTTAAATCAAGTAATACTGGATATTTGGCATGGTTCAATTTTGGCCCCAATTTATAAAGCAGGAAGGCAAAGTGTCAAAGCCCAGCTCACCTGAGTTCTTGTTCAGTTCTGATGGAGGTTGAAGACAATCCGACCCCACCCTGAAACTGCTTGTTCCAGCACACTAGTTTTTAAAACAGTGCACTAAGAACAGAAGCTCAAGGGAAGGGGGGAAGTGGATAAAATAAAAAAGAGAGACAACACCGTTCTTGCGTTTCCACTGTTGAAGTGCTGCACAAATCTGCAGCCCTTTCTGACTTCTGTAGAAACTGGTGCCTAATGAAACATAAACAAAGAACAGATAAGTGCAACCTATTCCTAAATGGGTTCCTGACTATCCCTTTATTTATTAGAAATTCTCTTCTAAAAGTACCTCTTGGATCCTGGTCTCTAGTTTCCAGGTTTTGGAATGTGTTACTGCTCTGGGATGTGTTTTCTATTACTGTAAAGCTTCTAAAACATTAAACAAATACCGTTATCAGAATTACCAATATCAAACATTCATCATAATATAACTAAAGCCTAAATTCCCAATAGCAGACTCACTTTTCCCATATTTCCAGAATCTTTTATAAAACAAATACTGTACTTTTACATCAAAATACAGCATGTAATTTGTGCAAGTCCTTGATTTACTGTTTGCCTTGCTGTTAATGGTTTCCACTGTTCGATTCTTAAAAGTTCCATGAGAAAAAACAATGTCTGCTTCAAAAAGTTCTGCAAAATATTCCTGCAACAAAGAGCCCGAATCACAATGTTCGTGGAAGGCACTTCGCCTCAAATTGTCTATACACGAATCCAGAAACCATTGTCAAAGTTCCCTCAGGTAACAAAAAGTTTTGCACTTACTTGTTGCTGGCAAGAGATACTGATCAGTCTAACCTTGTCTTCTTTCTCTTTTGCAGGTTACTCATAGGAGAGAGGCTGAAGCAAGGAGGTACCGGAAACCGGAAGAAGGAAGAGCCAGAAGCTGCGCCCATTGAAGTCAATGAAAGTCTGTAAAGAGCAGGAGTGCCAGCGCCGAGGGATCTGCTCTCAGGTAAGCGGGAGGTAGACGAGCACAAGCACTGGGTGAGGCTCGGGGGATGCCTTTTATAGACAGGGCTGGGTGTGGTTTGAAGGGCTGGGTGTGGTCCTCACATGCTGCACATGTTCTTGGAAGGTGTGCAGAGCTGGGTGTGGTTTGAAGAGCTGGGTGTGGTCCTCACATGCTGCACATGTTCTTGAAAGGTGTGCAGAGTTTCAGTTATTATGCAAATGAGTTGGATTAACACATGGCCTAGGGAGGAGTGTTTTAAATAAGCCTTGGTAAAAGCAAGGCCCAATGTGTAAACAAAACAGCACATTAAACAACATACACAGAAGCCTAGGGGGGGGGGGAAGGTGAGATAACAAGAAAGGCTTTCAATAGTAAGTTTAAAAGGGAGCTATTACAGAACCCACTAGTGCAGTGAGAGGGGACATGCTCTTTGCTGTGTACAAACCCTAACAGTTGCCCCCCTCAAAGGCCCTCGTACAGGACGTGGTTTTCCTGGATTTTTTAAATAAAACCGTCTAATCAGCTGTGGGGCATGTACATATGATGCTGGTTCCCATGAATTCTCAGATTCATCATATCCTTTCCATTCTACTAAATAAAACAGACGTCCACTAATTCTTTTTGAGTCTTTTATGCTTTTCACTTCATATTCCAGATTTCCCTTAATTGGTATGGGTGGAGGTGGTGGTTCAGGTCGGGTTTTTGAGTTGTACGGCTTAAGCAAGGACACATGGAATGTAGTATGTACTGGATATTCTTTTGGTAAATCTAATTTTACTGTTACCGGGTTTACTATGGCAGTTATACTAAAGGGTCCAATGAAGCATGGTTGCAGCTTTCGGGATCCCTCTATGTTTAGGTTCTTTGTGGAGAGCCATACCTTGTCACCAATTTTATACATTGGGGCCTCAGACCTGTGTTTGTCTGCTTGTCTTTTCATGCTTTCCTTGTACTTTAATAAATGTTTCCTGGCTTTGTCTTGTATGTCACCTAACCTCGTTAGTCTATCCGTTACTGTAGGCAACAGGGAATCTTCTAACAAAATGGGTATAGCTCTTGGATGATACCCCTGCAAGAAATTGAATGGTGAGCAAAGTAGAGCTGAATGCTCAGTATTATTATAAACAAACTCTGCTACAGGGAGAGCTTCCAACCATTCACTAGAATAATCAGCCAATAAACAGCGTAGCGTTTGAAGTAAGGTTTGGTTCAGTCGTTCAGTCTGTCCATCTGTCTCTGGGTGGAAAGCAGTGGATAAGGCCACATCTATTTTCAGTTTTTCACATAATTTTTTCCAAAATCTGGAGTTGAACTGGCTCCCTCGGTCTGACACCACTTTGCTTGGCAAACCATGTAAACGCACAATTTCCCTTATAAAAATATCGGCAAATTCTGCCGCCGTGGTTAATTTCCGTAATGGTACAAAATGTGCCATTTTAGATAAAAAATCCACTATAACCAACACTGTTGTGAAGGATTTTACAGGTGGTA
The DNA here is from genome assembly GCF_031143425.1 of Pleurodeles waltl. Taxonomy (NCBI): domain Eukaryota; kingdom Metazoa; phylum Chordata; class Amphibia; order Caudata; family Salamandridae; genus Pleurodeles; species Pleurodeles waltl. Next base: position 500,729,671 of record NC_090447.1, read on the forward strand.
AACCTACAATAAAGTCTACGCTCACAGTGTGCCAAGGTTGTTTGGGTATTGGCATTGGTATTAACAAGCCGTCAGGAGCCTTATGAGAAGATTTATGTCTTGCACAAATTGGACAGGTAGTGACAAATTGCTTAATGTCCTTTCTTATAGTGTCCCACCAAAAGTGTTTTTGCACATTTTCCAGGGTTTTTACCCAACCAGGATGACCTGCCAACGGTGAGGCGTGATGCCAAATTATCACCTGTGTTTGTAATTCAGAGGTGGGCACTAACAGCATGTTGTCGTGATACAATAAACCTCGTTGTATTGTGTTATGGGAATCCTTTAACCAATCCTGAGGTGCTATTTGCAAGTGTGCATTATATAGATCTGTGATTAAATCCTTCTGTTGTACTGGTGCCAACAACTTTTGGGGAGGAATAATGGGTTCTCCTATTTTATCTTGTTTCATGTCTGAGGTATGTCCGTATACAGATAACACATCAGATTGAATTTGTTGTGCACCTGGTCTATAGGTTATAACAAAGTCAAATGTGCTAAAAAAAATTAACCAGCGCATCTGACGTGGTGTTAGTGCTTTAAGTGATCCAAAAAACTGTAGGTTCTTATGGTCAGAAAAGATTGTAACTGGGTACTTGGCTCCCATTAAATGGTGCCTCCATTCTGAAAAGGCTACTTTGATAGCTAGTAGTTCTCTTTCAGCCACAGTGTAATTTTGTTCAGCTGGCAATAACTTTTTGGAATAGAAGGCTATAGGATGTAACTTGCCATCTACTGCATCTCGTTGAGAGAGAACTCCTCCTAAAGCTACTTGTGAAGCATCCGCTTCACCAAAAAAGGGCAAGTCAGGATCAGGATGTTTCAGAATTGGGGCTGAAGTGAACTTTTGTTTTAGGAGTTGAAAGGCGTGTGCCGCCTCATCAGTCCAAATAAATCGTTGCCCTTTCCGCAACAAGGTAGTTATTGGGGCTGCAATGTCTGCAAAATGTGCAATAAACCTCCTATAAAAATTGGCGAAACCCAGAAATTTCTGAATATCTTTTACAGAGGATGGTTCTGGCCAATCAGCAATAGCACTGATTTTCTTTACATCCATAGTTATTCCTTGAGGTGACAGGCAGTATCCTAAAAGTCCACCTTGTTGACATTAAAAGTACACTTTTCTAACTTAGCAAAAAGATGATTTTCTTTTAACTTTGATAATACTGCACGAACATGTTGGGTATGTTCTTCTGAGTTCTTAGAGTAAATGAGGATGTCATCTATGTATACTATGACACAAACGTCGAGGAATTCGTGTAGGACCTCATTTATAAAGAACTGAAAGGCCGCAGGGGCATTACATAACCCAAAGGGCATTACTGTGTACTCAAATAAACCAAACTTTGTCTTGAAAGCTGTCTTCCACTCATCCCCCTCTTTTACTCGGACCAGGTGGTAAGCTCCCCGCAGATCTAGTTTAGTGTATACAGTAGAATGTCTTAATTGATCCAACAACACAGGTATTAGAGGAAGAGGATATTTATTCTTTATTGTAGCCTTATTTAGTCCTCTATAATCGATACACGCGCGCAGGGATTTATCTGGCTTCGGGATAAAAAAGAGTGGAGATGACACCGGAGATGTGGAATGACGGATGAACCCAGACTGTAGTAGGTCATCTAGGTAGGTTCTTAAGTATTTGGTTTCTTCGTCAGTCAAAGCATATACTCTGTTATTAGGTAAAGGGGCCCCTGGGATAAGATCTATACGGCAGTCATAAGACCGATGTGGGGGCAGCACACTAGCCTTTACTGGATCAAAGACGTCTTTAAAGTCAGAATATTCAGGAGGGAGACTTGGTTCATCTTGTGTAACACTAGCACAGTGTAATACTGTGCTCTGTTCTGTACCTGCTTCTTGATAGCAATTGGTTCTACAGAAAGAGGAATCCAAAGTAACAGTTCTATTCACCCAATCAATTTTTGGGTTATGAGTTGTTAACCAGGGTACCCCGAGAATCAAACCAAAATTAGGAGTATCTATCAGATCAAAGCTAATCACCTCTGTGTGCCCGTTCTGACAGACCATAACAAGTGGACTTGTTTGTTTTGTGATTAATCCAGAGGTCAATTCTGACCCATCCACTGCACATACTGCTTCTGGACAAGGCTTTAGGCACATAGGAAGTCCTAAGATTTCAGCTAACTTATTATCCACAAAATTTCCTGTTGCGCCTGAGTCCAGTAGGACAGGGAGAGAATGCCTCACTTGGGTAGTAACAATTAAAACGACCTGAATTATGAAATGTCTAGGTATGTGCGGTACCCTGAAGGCTGCAGCATTAGAGGTTTGATTAAGATGTTTTCTCGAACAAGTAACCTCTCCCCTTGTCGAGTTTAATCGTTTCCCGATTCAGTTGAGGAGGTGGAGGAAACAGCACCCTTTCGTGGAGTTTTAGGCTTTACTGGACATTCTCTGGCAAAGTGACCTGCCCTGCCACAATATAAACATAATTGAAATTTTCTCCTTCTTTCTTTTTCCTCTGATGTGAGTGGACCTCTGAGTGTCCCTATTTGCATAGGCTCTGGTTCAGGGAGTTTATTATCTGTGTCTTTCTTCTTGTGTCTAATAAAAGTTAACCGTGATTCCAGTTTGTATTTATCTCCCTTTCTTTCTCCTAGTCTATGTTCTAATTTCACAACTAAATCTACAAAGTCCGAATAGTCTTTTGGCAAATCAACGATATGAGCCAGCGCGTCTTTTAACTCGTCTCTCAAACCTTTATAAAAAAGGGAGACACGCTTTTCTTCTGGCCACTGTGTCTCGGTGAGTAAACGATTAAAACTAGTGGGATAGGTCAATAAATCCTTGTTACCTTGTTTAAGATTTAAAAGCTCATTATCACTTGCCTGCATGAAAGTGTGTTTTGGAAAAAGGCTGGTCATGGTACGTTTAAATTGATTCCAATTATGGAGGATGGGATCATCTCCATCCACGAAAGGAATTGACCAATTGGCTGCTGTGCCACCCAAATAAGACAAGACGAATGCCACTTTCGTATCATCAGTAGGGAACTGTTGTGGCTTACAAATGAAGTGTAATTGACATTGATTGATAAAAACATGGAATTTGTTACTATCTCCATGAAAACGTTCAGGAGCTGCTAAGGGCACAACATTAGGAACATTAACAGTAACCTCAACTGGGGAAGGCAAAGTTGTATGTTTTGATGGCGCCCCTGTCTCTGAGGAGGTTTTAAACAAAGGCGTAGAAGCTGTGTTCCACTGAGATCCCCTAAATTTATACCTGCTTAAATCCTGTTTTAAAGAGGTATTCTCCATCTTTAATCTCTCTATTTCCTCTTGCATATGTTGCAAGATGCCAGACACTGATTCATTATGAGCCAAGTCCTCATTTAGGGCCTGCGCCATATCCGTGACGTCAATGCCCTCTATTTCTTCCCCGGTATTCATCGTCCACCAGAACTGAAATTTTTTTTAAGGCTTGTGCTTCTGTCAAAGCCCAGCTCACCTGAGTTCTTGTTCAGTTCTGATGGAGGTTGAAGACAATCCGACCCCACCCTGAAACTGCTTGTTCCAGCACACTAGTTTTTAAAACAGTGCACTAAGAACAGAAGCTCAAGGGAAGGGGGGAAGTGGATAAAATAAAAAAGAGAGACAACACCGTTCTTGCGTTTCCACTGTTGAAGTGCTGCACAAATCTGCGGCCCTTTCTGACTTCTGTAGAAACTGGTGCCTAATGAAACATAAACAAAGAACAGATAAGTGCAACCTATTCCTAAATGGGTTCCTGACTATCCCTTTATTTATTAGAAATTCTCTTCTAAAAGTACCTCTTGGATCCTGGTCTCTAGTTTCCAGGTTTTGGAATGTGTTACTGCTCTGGGATGTGTTTTCTATTACTGTAAAGCTTCTAAAACATTAAACAAATACCGTTATCAGAATTACCAATATCAAACATTCATCATAATATAACTAAAGCCTAAATTCCCAATAGCAGACTCACTTTTCCCATATTTCCAGAATCTTTTATAAAACAAATACTGTACTTTTACATCAAAATACAGCATGTAATTTGTGCAAGTCCTTGATTTACTTTTTGCCTTGCTGTTAATGGTTTCCACTGTTCGATTCTTAAAAGTTCCATGAGAAAAAACAATGTCTGCTTCACAAAGTTCCGCAAAATATTCCTGCAACAAAGAGCCCGAATCACAATGTTCGTGGAAGGCACTTCGCTTCAAATTGTCTATACACGAATCCAGAAACCGTTGTCAAAGTTCCCTCAGGTAACAAAAAGTTTTGCACTTACTTGTTGCTGGCAAGAGATACTGATCAGTCTAACCTTGTCTTCTTTCTCTTTTGCAGGTTACTCATAGGAGAGAGGCTGAAGCAAGGAGGTACCGGAAACCGGAAGAAGGAAGAGCCAGAAGCTGCGCCCATTGAAGTCAATGAAAGTCTGTAAAGAGCAGGAGTGCCAGCGCCGAGGGATCTGCTCTCAGGTAAGCGGGAGGTAGACGAGCACAAGCACTGGGTGAGGCTCGGGGGATGCCTTTTATAGACAGGGCTGGGTGTGGTTTGAAGGGCTGGGTGTGGTCCTCACATGCTGCACATGTTCTTGGAAGGTGTGCAGAGCTGGGTGTGGTTTGAAGAGCTGGGTGTGGTCCTCACATGCTGCACATGTTCTTGAAAGGTGTGCAGAGTTTCAGTTATTATGCAAATGAGTTGGATTAACACATGGCCTAGGGAGGAGTGTTTTAAAGAAGCCTTGGTAAAAGCAAGGCCCAATGTGTAAACAAAACAGCACATTAAACAACATACACAGAAGCCTAGGGGGGGGGAAGGTGAGATAACAAGAAAGGCTTTCAATAGTAAGTTTAAAAGGGAGCTATTACAGAACCCACTAGTGCAGTGAGAGGGGACATGCTCTTTGCTGTGTACAAACCCTAACACAAAGTCACCTCCAGACTACCAGCTGATTGCTCTAATGGCTGGGAGGCAAAATATTTAGCAAAATACTTCCTTGCTGATTTGATAGTCTGGGCTGAAGCTGCCTCTATAGTGCCATGTAATCAGACTGGGTTCATAAAGAAAACAGGTACTACCACAAATATCTCTATGCTTGCTCTGCTAATGGAACAAGGCAAGCGTCATTCATCCAATCTACAGTTATGCTTTGTTGACTTTAGTTCTGCTTTTGATGCAGTGCAGCGTAACATCCTATGGTCTAAGCTGCAAAGCTGTGAATTCCGCCTACCCTACTAAGAGTCACACAATTGTTGTATACTAATAGGTGGACAAGGGTAAGGTGGGACAAAGGCTTTACTGTGTCAAAGAAAATCCCAACAAATAGCTGTAAACAAGGATGTGTTTTGGCCCCATATATTTTAAATTTCTACCTGGCAGAGCTGACAACATTGCTTAGTATCACAAACTCACATTCTCCTAGGGTTACTGGATTTAATGCGTCTCATATGCGGTACACTGATGAAGTAGTATTGATTAGCTACACTAAGGTTGGCCTTAGTGTTTAATCACCACAATGGCTCAGTATGCTGCAAAATACAAGCTAAGCTTTATCTAAAACAAAAACAATGTTAGTAACTACAAGAAGACGTCCAATACTGATTTATTATTTGGCTGGCTCTCCGTTAGAACCTGTGCATTAACACAAACATTTGGGAATCATCTTCAAATCTAAAGGATCTTTCATCAAACAATGCAGTGCTGTACAAAGAAGAAACAACACTTTAAGTTCTGCTTTTTTGCTTTTTGAGGAATACTCTTAAAGGAATGTCTTTTCAGCCTCTCCTAACGATCATGATGGCGAAACATATACCCTCTCTTATATACGGAATTGAGGAGCGAAGAAAATAATTAATAAAGTTGTAATATGGACATATCGTTGTGTATTCAATCTTCCACCAAGTGCCTCTATAGTGCAAATCTGTCTAAGGTTCAGGCTCCAGAGATAGGATATGAGTAGTCTGGGTGCCTTCCTGAAATTCTGCTATAAGCTAAAATATGATCCTAGAACTAACTTATTTAGTAATGCCTGGTAAGCTACAAAGGACCTTAGTAATATCAAGGCCCACAACTACTTAAGTCAGGCACTCAATACTTTTAAGGCAGAGGACCTCTGGGCTTTAACCCTTTCACTCCTTGCTTTCAACAGGGTTATCAACTCCACGGGGAAAAGATCGCTCTACTTGAAGATAAAACAGAGCTGTCTAATAGATCACATACCTGGAAGGTAACTGGCTCATATGGACTCCTGCGACCTCAGTCATATTTAGGGGATTTGTTTGGACTGAAAACCAAGCCTAAATTGCTAACTTTACAGATGAGGGGCTTTCAAAACCAATATAATTCACAGATTTGAAAACGAAGCTCCATGGAGATCACATGTTGCCTCTGTAAGTATTTAAAAAAGGATATGCGTCATATAGTATGTATTTGTCCTGCCATCATGATGGAATGAAAAGGCTTACTAAAGCAGTATTTTATTAATAACAGCATACATACATGTCGGCAGGTGGTTATAGCATGTCTATAAGGGAAATATGCGATGTTTACTGGGAAGTTTCTTAAGTGTATTCAAATTGCAGAGTCCAAATTAATAAGGAACGAGGGTTCTCATGATTTGGCAATGTCTGGCGCTAATACAGCATCTGCAATTAGTTTCATATAGTGTTATTGTGATGAGAGCAGGAGATGTTATGTTTAAGGGCCAGCATGCTTATTTTGTGACAACATGGTATTTAGTTACGAGGAGATGATAATCAACACCTTAAGGCTCGTAGCACTTTCCATTTTTTTTTTTTAAAGCTGGTACGGACTTTGTATAATACATATGAATTAAAAGTAATTGTCATTGCCTTCAGCATTTTTTAGAAATATGCAATAATGGCTGTTATGCAACTTCTGATCAATGATTTTATTCTTAATATTTTGTTTTTTATCTCTGTGCTTTTAATGATTGTAAGTTTTAATTAACCGAATAATAAAGAATTCTTCTTCTTCCAGTCACAAGAAGCATAGGGTAATGAGTTCACAATAACATTTCAAGCACTTTTAGAGTCAGCTTGGCCCATGGTACTCATCAACTTTAATACTTTATCAAATTTAATAGTGAACACTTTTTTTTACATCTTTTGTACACAGTAAAAGAGATGAACCTGATTTTGTTTACAGCTGATTGCCTTCTTCCGATGTATTAGTCAACATTTGCATTGTTATCAGTGAGTAAAGTGTATCAAGCAAGCATCTAAAGAGACCAGCCTGGTTTTCACTGGAATGACTTTCACCATTGTTCTCATGTTAGCCTATTGTCAATACGTTTCTTGCATGTGTTATCATCTCACGCATTCTTCCAGGCCTGCAAATCCGATACTAGATCCTTTCGATACGCTGAAGAAGAGGTCGCCTAATTAATTATTTCTTGCTTATAGTAAGCTGGGGGCTTGCTGAGAGTATTTATTTAATGAAATGTATATGATGATTAGGTTAACACCATCTAATACAATTCTAATATAGGGCACTTATCTGAGGTTCCACTACCGCATGAAGTTGCTGTGTTTATTGCAGTAATAATCTCAAGATTGTGCATTGCAGACATTACTTGATATGTTCCTCCCACAACCCGTTATTGGTGGAATTGCTTGACTTTACTGGTTACTTCCATGAATAAACAGAGGCTTGCCAGAATGTGGGGCTTTGTTCAGTGCTTAATTTGAGCCGGTGGTTGCTGGTAGGGGCCGCAGCATATATTTTTGGGAACTGGCAATTATTTTTCTGCATCAGACATTTAATAAGAGCAAGTGAGAGAAAACACAAAACGGAAAGAAGTGGAAGAGCAAGAGGTAAAAGCAGTGTCAAAGGGAGGAAGGAGGGACCTGCAGGAGTGGAATAAACTTGCAGGGAGTGCCCGAGAGTGAACTAAAGAGGCATGAAGTGGTTTTAGGACCACTCATCTTTGGGATTCGGCGTGCCAACATTTATTTGCTCCGGCAGTGGGCTTCTGACCAGAGCCCGGGGCACCTGTACTCATTTTTTATTTTAGACTCATTTATTGTATTTCCAGAGAATAAACCATGACATAAAAACATCACAAAAACCATAAAAATATCAGATATAGGACAAGCATTTCCAATGCAATGGGTCTTGCGGTTGCTCCTGTTAGAGCTATTAGCGTTGTAAATTCCTAACTGGACTTTTGTTGCCACTTAAATTGAAAATGTAAAGTAAAACAGTTGAGCTGATTCAAAGCTCCATGGCCACCATGAGCATGAATGAGAGACATAAAAAGAAAAGGAAGTTCACTCGCAATCAGGCTTATCATCAATAGTGCAATTATCCATGTAACAGGGTTGATGTCCAAGGTGGTAACCAAACTGCCCCAAAGTAGGGACAAATGTAAAGCATTTACCAATGATAACAAAGGTTTTTTGAAAGGCAAGCCCACAAATGAGTGAAAGTGATGGGCGTGTGGTGGGCGTGGTAAAAGCCCACAGTTCTTACAACAGGTCAAAGCTCTTGTGCGCTCGACCTAAAAATGATACTAGAGAACGTGAGCTGAAATAAATCAACAATAATCAAAATTTTGAAATACATAAACAAATACAATATAACCATAATGTCGAACTGTCAAACAATCCATAGTCCGTTAGAGAACATGTCATGGTGAAAAAGAGAAGATAGGAAAATAGAAAAGAAAAGAAATAGCAAGATAAAAGAAGAAAAGAAGTATGGGCTACATGCGGCCCATAAAATCTAAAATAAATATTATCACCTGCACTTATTTTGTTTTTACAAATTAAGCATTAGCCTATGTAAAGCGATGGATGTTTCTTGTGTGAGTTTATTTTTCACATGGCACCTCGGAAATGTATTATTTATTTATGCTTGTAATTTTTATGAAATGCTCAATGTATGTATTTGTACTGTGACTGTTTTGTATGTGTTTTGTACTGCTTTACATGTAATATATAAAGAAAAAAATGGCCTTGACTGATTGTCACGTTGCTGTACGACACCCGGGGGCAGGGGCCCTGCGTCACAGGAAAGGGCAGAAATGCATTGTAGTTACGAAATACGGTGCATGTCTGTCTTTCCCCCTGCACTGGCACACAATTGGCTGCAAGGGGGCCTGCTTTGCATGTAGGATTGTTTTGTGTAGGAAGGGGCACCTTTCTGCTCAAAAACAATCCATGGAGTTATGTTCCTCTGCACACAAGAAAAGAGGAAAAACAACGAGAAATAAAAATATTTCTCTTTGTTACGCTTCGGGAGGCTTTAGGTTTTGACGCATTCCCAGGTTTACACGTGCATGTGTGGTATAACACACTGCAATGCACACGGAACGCCTCCCTGATGCAGAATAAGGCAATGCAGTGAGTTGTACTGCCCCGCCTTAGTGCATATCTACCAGGCCATGAAAAGACACGCAAAGTGGCTTTGCATGGCCTTCTAGATATAGGCCTGCACTCTGCGCCACTGGAGCAGCAAAAAAAGTGACGCACTGGCAGGCATGGGGCTTGTAAATATTCCCACAAATTACTCTGCCATATCATGCCATATCTAAAAAGGTTGCTTGCCTGTGTGATTATGTGACACACACTTCCAGATTTGTTCTTATTTTATCTTGTGGCCAGTCAAAGCAATACCCAAATAACTAAGCTGCACAAGAACCACTTTAACTTTTCTTGTGACCTTTTTAAATTTTCCACAATCTTCCTTACAGTGCTCTTCTGAGAGCTATATATATATATATATATATAGATATATATATATATATATATATATAGATGAATGGGCCAGAGGAACTCATGAAATTGAAAATGCAGATCCCACCGCGTTTCCCCCGCGAGACTATTTGCAAGCATAACAAGCATTGCTCAATTAAATAGGGTAGGTTCTTGTGAAAGTGTGTTTTCATTGATTGAGTTTGCTTGCATGTGTAGCGATATAATACATTAGACGTGTGAGTGTGAAAATTAGTAAATGGTTTAATCGATGAGTGGATAGTAGATGCATGCATGAATGATTAAATGACTGTGGGCGTGTGTAGGAAAGTACCATCTTGCCTGGCATGTTACCCCCATATTTCACTGTATATGTGTTGTTTTAGTCTATGTGTCACTGGGACCCTGCTAGGCAGGGCCCCAGTGCTCATAAGTATGTGCCCTGTATGTGTTCCCTGTGTGATGCCTAACTGTCCTCTGAGGCTCTGCTAACCAGAACCTCAGTGGTTATGCTTTCTCTGCTTTCCAAATTTGTCACTAACAGGCTAGTAACTAAATTTACCAATTCACATTGGCATACTGGTACACCCATATAATTCCCTAGTATATGGTACTGAGGTACCCAGGGTATTGGGGTTCCAGGAGATCCCTATGGGCTGCAGCATTTCTTTTGCCACCCATAGGGAACTCTGACAATTCTTACACTGGCCTGCCAGTGCAGCCTGAGTGAAATAATGTCCACGTTATTTCACAGCTATTTACCACTGCACTTAAGTAACTTATAAGTCACCTATATGTCTAACCTTCACTTAGTGAAGGTTGGGTGCAAAGTTACTTAGTGTGTGGGCACCCTGGCACTAGCCAAGGTGCCCCCACATCATTCAGGGCAAATTCCCCGGACTTTGTGAGTGCGGTGACACCATTACACGCGTGCACTGTACATAGGTCACTACCTATGTACAGCGTCACAATGGTAACTCTGAACATGGCCATGTAACATGTCTAAGATCATGGAATTGTCACCCCAATGCCAGAATGGCATTGGGGGGACAATTCCATGATCCCCCGGGTCTCTGGCACAGAACCCGGGTACTGCCAAACTGCCTTACCGGGGTCTCCACTGCAGCTGCTGCTGCTGCCAACCCCTCAGAAAGGTTTCTGCCCTCCTGGGGTCCAGTTAGCCCAGGCCCAGTAAGGCAGAACAAAGGATTTCCTCTGAGAGAGGGTGTAACACCCTCTCCCTTTGGAAATAGGTGTGAAGGCTGGGGAGGAGTAGCCTCCCCCAGCCTCTGGAAATGCTTTGATGGGCACAGATGGTGCCCATCTCTGCATAAGCCAGTCTACACCAGTTCAGGGATCCCCCAGCCCTGCTCTGGCGCGAAACTGGACAAAGGAAAGGGGAGTGACCACTCCCCTGACCTGCACCTCCCATGGGAGGTGCCCAGAGCTCCTCCAGTGTGTCCAAGACCTCTGCCATCTTGGAAACAGAGATGTCTGTGGCCCCCTGGACTGCTCTGAGTGGCCCCAGTGCCAGCAGGTGACGTCAAAGGCTCCTTCTGATAGGCTCTTACCTTGATAGCCAGTCCTCCTTCCTAGGTAGCCAAACCTACTTTTCTGGCTATTTAGGGTCTCTGCTTTGGGAATCTCACCAGATAACGAATGCAAGAGCTCCTCAGAGTTCCTCTGCATCTCCCTCTTCACCTTCTGCCAAAGGATTGACCGCTGACTGCTCAGGACGCCTGCAAAACCGCAACAAAGTAGCAACACGACTACTAGCAACCTTGTATCGCTTCATCCTGCCGGCTTTCTCAACTGTTTCCAGGTGGTGCATGCTCTGGGGGTAGCCTGCCTCCTCTCTGCACCAGGAGCTCTGAAGAAATCTCCCGATGAAGTGGGTCGACTGAATCTTCCCCCTGCAACCGCAAGCACCAAAAGACTGCATCACTGGTCCTCTGGGTCCCCTCTCAGCATGACGAGCTTGGTCCCTGGAACTCAGCAACTCTGTTCAAGTGACTCCCACAGTCCAGTGACTCTTCAGTCCAAGTTTGGTGGAGGTAAGTCCTTGCCTTCCCACGCTAGACTGCATTGCTGGGTACCGCGTGATTTGCAGCTACTCCGGCTCCTGTGCACTCTTCCAGGATTTCCTTCGTGCACAACCAAGCCTGGGTCCCCGACACTCTAACCTGCAGTGCACAACCTTCTGAGTTGTCCTCCGGCGTCGTGGGACACCCTTTTGTGACTTCGCGTGGACTCCAGTTCACTTTTCTTCTAAGTGCCTGTTCAGGTACTTCTGTGGGTGCTGCCTGCTTCTGTGAGGGCTCCCTACGTTGCTGGGCGCCCCCTCTGTCTCCTCGTCCAAGTGGCAACATCCTGGTCCCTGCTGGGCCACAGCAGCACCCAAAAACCCTAACCGCGACCCTTGCAGCTATCAAGGCTTGTTTGCGGTCTTTCTGCATGAGAACACCTCTGCAAGCTTCTTCACGAGGTGGGACATCCATCCTCCAAAGGGAAAGTTCCTAGTCCTCTTCTTTCTTGCAGAACTCCAAGCTTCTTCCAACCGGTGGCAGCTTCCTTGCACCCTCAGCTAGCATTTCCTGGGCTCCTGCCCACTCTCGACACTGTTGCGACTATTGGACTTGGTCCCCTTGTCTTACAGGTACTCAGGTCCACAAATCCACTGTTGTTGCATTGCTGGTGTTTGTTCTTCTTGCAGAATCCCCCTATCACGACTTCAGTGCTCTCTGGGGGTAGTAGCTGTACTTTGCACCTACCTTTCAGGGTCTTGGGGTGGGCTATTTTTCTAACCCTCACTGTTTTCTTACAGTCCCAGCGACCCTCTACAAGCTCACATAGGTTTGGGGTCCATTCGTGGTTCGCATTCCACTTTTGGAGTATATGATTTGTGTTGCCCCTATACCTATGTGCTTCTATTGCAATCTATTGTAACTTTACACTGCTTGCATTACTTTTCTTGCTATTACCTGCATAATTTTGGTTTGTGTACATATATCTTGTGTATATAACTTATCCTCATACTGAGGGTACTCACTGAGATACTTTTGGCATATTGTCATAAAAAATAAAGTACCTTTATTTTTAGTACTTCTGTGTATTGTGCTTTCTTATGATATTGTGCATATGACAACAGTGGTATAGTAGGAGCTTTACATGTCTCCTAGTTCAGCCTAAGCTGCTTTGCCGTAATCTACCTTCTATCAGTCTAAGCTGCTAGAAACACCTCTTCTACACTAATAAGGGATAACTGGACCTGGCACAAGGTGTAAGTACCTCTGGTACCCACTACAAGCCAGGCCAGCCTCCTACAGTGTGATAATTAACGGGTGAGTGTGACATTCTTGTCGAACAGCAATGATGCATGACTCTTGTGACAACCTAAATAAGGATAAGTACAAAACACAAAATATTGATAAATAATGAGTAGAATACTGAGTAGCAGATGACTGTGGATAGAGACCTGACTGGGAAAGTAATGCAATGTTGCCGTTACAGAAGAAAACACATTTATTGATGGCGGGAAGCTATAAGCCAACAGAATAAAAAGAATTTGCAAAAAAGAACATACTTTTTAAATAAGTAAGTGATAAATAAAATCCTTCAACCACTCCACGGTGAAAGCTATAAATTAACAAAAAACTACCAAAAACATTGTAGCATGCAACAATATGTAACTGGCAAAAGACCAGAAACTGCAGGAGCAATGTCATTGTGATTGCCTTTATATAACCTTTACTACCTATAGATGGGCGGTCAGCTTCTTGTCTCTTTTGTAATCACTGTCAAAGTGACTGTGGACAGCAGGTTGTTCACACCTCTTTGTGCCCCTGTTTTGGGTACTCCAGACAGGAGACTACCTTATTGTGAGGGGCAATACTCTAAACAAAGGATGGTACAGAATCGCCTGGAAAAGATGCAGCCCAGCCTCCCTCATCCAAATATGTATACCACTTTCACAAACACTATGGCCCTCATTATAACTTTGGCGGTAACTGCCACCTACTGCCACGTTGACGGCCACCAACATACCGCCGTCATGGCTACCAGCCATCCACGCGTATTATGACCGTCGACGGCGGTAAAGTGGCGCTGCTGACAGCAGCACTGCCATGCCAGCAAAACACTGCCAACCGTATCATGAGCAATGATACGGCCTGGCAGTGATTGCAGATGGATGCTGCTGCTGACAGCAGTGCTGCATCCCGTCTCCAGCCGGAGGACCCCCTGCAAGCAGGTAAGTCGTGTTCTCTGACAGGAGAGAGGGGTGTTGTGCGCATGTGTGGGGGTGTTGTGTGGGGGTGTATGGTTTGGTATGCATGCATGCGGGTGTGAGTCACGTTGAATGAGTATGTGGAACTCACTCCCGACCTCCCTGCGCCAGACCCAGGACCTCCTCACCTTCAGGAGACTCCTCAAGACATGGCTCTTCGACCGATAGCAGCTGCCCCCTCCTCCCCCCTCAGCGCCTCGAAACCCTAACGGGTACATAGCGCGCTTTATAAACTTAATAATTGATTGATTGAATGACTGAATGTGAGTGTATATTGTGTGTTGTGAATGCATGTGTGCGACAAAGTATTTTGGTGTGTGTTGCGGTGTGTGGGTATGTATGTGTGCATGCATGGGTGGATATGGGTATGCGTTTGTGCTTTGTGTATATGGGTGCGTGTGTGGGTGTGTATATGTGCAGGAGAGGGAGGGGGAGAGTGGGGGAGGACTCTGGGGAGGGGGCAGGGGAGACCCCTATCAGTGCCAGGGAAGGGATTCCATTCAGCTGGGGTCAATGTTCAGGCCCTGCATTCAGCTGGGCCGGCTGGCGGGAACACTGTTTCCGCCCGCCGGCCCAGCTGAATGTTCTTTATGTGGCTGGCGGGAGGTTCTGCATGCTGGCAGTCTTCTGTTGGCCATTAGCGCCAAACTCGGCGAGTTTTCCAGCTGAGTTCATAATGAGGGCCTTAGTTACCAGTTGAGCAGAACAGATTTACTGCTAAGTATCTCCTTATTGCCAATTTCTTTGTGGCTGAGTTTTTAAAAGATAAATGAATTTGCTGAGACCCAGCTTTTGCTTTGGCAATGAGTCACTTTTTTGGCAGAACCTTGATGCAAAATCTCATTTGTTAAATCTCGTAATGCACATAGCTTAAATGTACTTCTGATAGATCTGCTAAATATAGGTGTATGAAGCTTGAGATCTGATGTCACTTCCTGTGATGTTCCTTCCTGTGAGGTCATGGATGGTCAGGACACTTCCTGTGATGTCACTTCCTGTGATGCCATGTTGTGCGCTGTGATGTCCCGCTCCGTGATGTCAAGCGATGTGATGTCATGCATCAAGATATTACTTTTATACTGCCTAACTTTATTACTCATACCACTTCGTTTTTAGGACTTGTACCCTGCTCTGCAAACTGCAGCGACAAATGCTCTGGGCGATGTAACGCGTATGCTGCTCAACTCCAAAATGGATTGCCCAAGGGTGCCTGAAACTCAGAGGAGTGGGCACAGTAGATAATGAGCGGGCAGGAGCGTGAATTCCTTAACCCTGCACACCATCATAAAGATGTCACGTCAGGACTCGGTGAACTTGATCATCGGCACTGACCTTCAAGCCTACGTGTCTGTAGTGTTGCACCAGTGACGCAAGTGGTCGTGGGACACTACCATCTATGGTATTTCCTGAACAATAGGGGGAGCCGCTCTGGTCCCCCTCTGTAATAAACAATTATGTTTGCCCAGAGGTCACGTGGGCAGGTTTATAAATTAAGTTGTGGTGAGTGTGCGGGGCGTAAATAAGCACAAGAGATACCAAGGGTGCGAATTGCTGACCCCAACTTACTGGGCCACAAAATCACAATAGTGAGTCTGCGTTGTTATTACTCTACACGTATACACAAGAGAACAAAGTTGTCAACAATACAGTGTCCATCTTTTCATCTTCTTCAAAGTAAGAGCTTTTTTTGTGGGAGTCGAGAGGAAAGAAAATGTGGAAGTAGGTAGACAAGATGAAAAAGAAACAACAAAGGGCATTGTTGTCTGGTCCAAAGACACAAATTGATAATGGAGGTGTTAGCACACAACTTTGACTAAAAAGGTAAAGCTTTCATAGTGAGTCCGCATTGTTATTACTCTACACGTATACACATGCAAACAAAGGCGGTCATTCCGACCCTGGCGGTCATGGACCGTCAGGGCCGGGGATCGCGGGAGCACCGCCAACAGGCTGGCGGTGCTCCCAAGGGCATTCTGACCGTGGCGGTACAGCCGCGGTCAGAAACGGAAAACCGGCGGTGTACCGCCGGTTTTCCGCTGCCCTGGGGAATCCTCCATGGCGGCGTAGCTTGCTGCGCCACCATGGGGATTCCGACCCCCATACCGCCATCGGCGGTTTTGGCCGCCAGGAACAGGAAGGCGGTATGGGGTGTCGTGGGGCCCCTGGGGGCCCCTGCAGTGCCCATGCCAATGGCATGGGCACTGCAGGGGCCCCCGTAACAGGGCCCCACCATGATTTTCAGTGTCTGCCATGCAGACACTGAAAATCGCGACGGGTGCAGTACCCCTTCCACTCCGCCGGCTCCATTCGGAGCCGGCATCCTTGTGGAAGGGTGTTTCCCGCTGGGCTGGCGGGCGGCCTTCTGGCTGTCGCCGGCCAGCCCAGCGGGAAACCCAGAATACCCGCGGCGGTCTTGTGACCGCGCAGCGGTATTCTGGCGTCTCCTGCCGGCCCTGCGGATACCGCGGCCGGCGGGAGTCAGAATGACCCCCAAAGTCACCAACACTACAATCTGGCGATGAGAGTATCGCACCCTACCATATACTCCGGACTCCATGGCGGCTACGCTCTGTCCGCAGTGCTCGTGCCACGTGTGTCCCTCCGGATCTCCATCGTCCAGGAGGTGCCCCGAGGATGGCGTTGGGCCATCTCCAACCTCTGTGTCTGATCCTGTGAGTGCCACGCTGCAAGTGCGCTCTGAGGAGCACGCAGCATCTCGTCAGGCCCTGCCCATTTTCTGAGCCGGCCCCAGATTACCGACCTTGCTGCTTACTGCCGCCTCGCTGAGTGCTGCCTCTCCTCCTGCCACATTATCACCAGACACGGCGATTAGTCTGCACAATTCCACAAGGGAGTGCCAGTAGCGTTTGTGAGATGATCATTAACTGACACGGAACAGCGTTACCTACAAATGGTGAAAGAAGCCATCATGGTGCACTGGGGTTGCAAACATCTATGTTTATGGCCGGCCTTTCCTGGTAACCACTGATCATAAGCCTCTCATACCCCTCTTCAATGGAACTACTTCAAAGCCCCTGTCGTGAATTGAAAAGTGGATGCTCCAGTTGCAGGATTATGGGTGTTAGCTAAAATATTGCCCCGGCTCCCGCAATCTAGCAGACTATTTGTCACAGCGTCCCAGGGCAGCCTCTGCCAGTGAAGTTCATGAGGCCGGTGAAACAGAAGAATACATAAGATATGTATCTGACCAGTCCAGACCATTGCCACTCTCCATCAATGCAATAGTTCAAGAAACAGCACATGACAAAAGTCTCCAGAGGACAAAGCAAGCCGTCCGTAGCAATAAAAGGTTTGCTGTAGTGTTGCACCAGTGACGCAAGTGGTCGTGGGACACTACCATCTATGGTATTTCCTGAACAATAGGGGGAGCCGCTCTGGTCCCCCTCTGTAATAAACAATTATATTTGCCCAGAGATCATGTGGGCAGGTTTATAAATAAAATGTGGCGAGTGGACGGGGCGTAAATAAGCACTAGAGATACCAAGGACGCGAAGTGCTGACCCCAACCCACTGGGCCACGAAATCACAATAGCGAGTCTGCGTTGTTATTACTCTACACATATACACACACAAGCAATTTCGCTGACATCTTTTCATCTTCCTCAAAGTCAGAGCTTTTTTTCTGGGAGTCGAGGGGAAAGAAAAATGTGGAAGTAGAGAGACGAGATGAAAAAGAAACAACAACAAAGGGCATTGTTGTCTGGTCCAAAGACACAAATTGAGACTGGTGGTGTTAGCACACAGCTTTGACTCAAAAGGTAAAGCTTTGAGCTCTTCAAAATGTCGATGCCCGGTTCAGTTCCACATTCAAATCCAGAGGCAGAGTTCAATTAACACTAAGAGCTACATCCGTCCCTCGATCCCGCACTGTCAGCAACACAACGCTGCCAATGGGCAGCAGAACTACTACATATAACGAAACAACACACTGAACTTTTCCATCCTTTCACCTTTCCAGTGCAGACAGGCATGAATATACCCTTCAGGTCAGCAGCAAACACCAGATTCCTGTCTTACCTCCAGGGACTGGCCCAGTGCTATAATCTCTAAATTATATCTCTAAATTATAAATATAAAAGACTAAGCAACCATGTTTTAGTAATATTTACATGTTTAAGACTTGCAAATAAAGGAACATTATGGGGGTCATTACAACCCTGGCGGATGGCGGAGAACCGGCGGTAAGATCCCCAACAGTCTGGCGGTCTTACCTTGGTGTATTATGACCATGGCGGTTACCGCCATGGTCAACCGCCGGTTCTCTGTCCCGCCCGCCAGGGCGGAGACGACCGCCGGGCTGGAGACCTGGGTCTCCAGCCCGGTGGCCGTCAGTATACCGCTGGCAGTATTTTGACCCGGCTTACCGCCGTGGATTTCCAGCGGTTTCAACCGCCATGAAATCCATGGCGGTAAGCACTATCAGTGCCAGGGAATTCCTTCCCTGGCACTGATAGGGGTCTCCCCCACCCCCCACCCCGACTCCCTCCCCTACACCCCCCACCAACTCTGCCACCCCCCAAAGGTGGCAGGCCCCCCTCCCCACCCGACCCCCTACATAACATTACTCACACACACCCGACACGCATGCAGGCACCACCAACACACACACGCACACACCCCGACATACATGCCTACATCCACACACACAGTCAGACACGCACTCCCACATTCAAACATACACGCACACATCCATGCAGACATACCCACAGCCATACACGCACTCATTCCCATACACACAACACCCCCGCAAGCATACACGCACTCACACCCCCCCTCTACATACACACATGCACACCCCCATGCACGCACACAACCCCCCCCACTCCCCTCCCCTAACGGACGATCGACTTACCTGGTCCGTTGATCCTCGGGAGGGGACGGGAGCCATGGGGGCAGCTCCACCGACACCACACTGCCAACAGAACACCGCCACGGCGAATCACAGGACATGATTCGCTGGGCGGTGTTCTGTTGGCATGGCAGTGGAGGTGGAGCAACCTCCACTTCCCCGCCGCCCGCAAGTATGGCTGTTGGCGGCTCTCCATCAGAATAACGACGGAGAGCAGCCAACAGTCATAATACGCCGAGCGGCAAACCGCCTGCACAGGCGGTCTTCCACACGGTGGTCCCTCGGCAGTCTTGCAAAAAGACCGCCGAGGTCGTAATGAACCCCTATGTTTTATAGGAACTGTGTAATGGTGCCAGGCTGCAGAATACCAACTAGGTACAAGCCAGTGTTTCTATCAATGATATGTAATATTGTAATACATCAATGATTTAAAGATGTGAAACGCCACCTATTAATGCCATGTGGTACTACATCCATGAAATTCAGAGGTGGTGGTAACCCAAATCTCACATAGCAAAGACCTGTGGTACTGCGTCTTTGCAATACAAAGATACATCAGAATATCACCATGGTTACAGAACAGAAGGTAGTGCCAGATATTAATCAAATAACTATTGAGGTCAATCTGTCAGTGCAGGTTTCATCTAATTTTAATTTCTTACTGGATAACTTTGGGACAATATATGACTGCTCAGTGCTTAGTGATATTGTGAAAGGGTTGTGAAGGTGCAAAGCTAAAAAGTGAAGAAAGCAAATATTTAATCTGTTTACACAATATTTTCAAAAATTCCACTTTCAATATTAATTCAGGTTTGCTCATTGTACAGTTATTTGCCATGCCAACACAAACACTTCAATGTTTCAACCACAAGGAATCATTTGTATGTGGAGTCTTCAAACAGAACAATAGTAAGTTTGCATCCTTGCTGTTGACTGTGATGGAGATGCAATTACAGAATAACAAAAATGGAGCAGAGGTGGAATAAGCCCAACAGTCATAGTGGTAAAAGTTTATGCATTCTGACTTAGGGCTCAATTTACAGTTTGATGGACAAGGTGTGCATTTACAAACAAAATAGGGAGAGACAGGCAGAACTTACCTTTTCTGTCACTTGATTCTCCTTTGGCTCAATCAATGGTAACATCAGCTGACAGCCAAATGGAGAAGAGGTTGTGAGCGGAAGGACGTTACACCACCTGTCTTGACAATGTGGGATGTGTAATGACTTACCACCTGGGAAATATGTGGTGGTGACGGACAGACAAAAATAATAATGATCCCCCACTATTAGAAAAGAACTCCCAAGGTATGAGGGTCACTAGTTTATGCTTATCAAAAATAAACGTAATCTTTAGGAGATTGTTTCTGAAAAAAAAACAGAAGCAGCCCCTTTTGTACTTCAAAAGAGACCGTGGTGATGGGGGATCATTTAAATATACCGAGATGCCCACTAGGCCCGTGGTTATCTCTAAATTTGACAGACATTAGTCTAACAGGGTGGCAGAGGTAACGTCTTCCACTATCAAGACAGACAGAGTTCTATCAGTCAAACTCACAATTAAGCACATAGATTAGTTTCTAGAGAAGTACGTCCTCTAATGGAGCAAGGCAAGAAGCTGAAGCTGGAGAGGATCTATCAAAGTCAGACTTGTCATTTTCAAACTCCCACTGAATAATTCAGTTTGGCACTAAAAGTTGAGAGCAAGAGAAAGCAGAATGTCTGTGCCACTAAGGGGGTTTCATGGCAGGAGTAGGTTTGCAGCCTGGACCCAGCCCATGATTTAAACTTCAGATTTTATGAAATTTTTAGATCTTGAAATTCAGGTGCTGACCAAAGCTGGACGCTGTACCCGGAAAAAGCTCAATGAAGCATATCCATTTGCAAATAGGCCCTGGCTGAAGCATAATTCTTTTTGGCAAAAAGTTCAGATTGAAACAACCATAGATGTCTTGCCCATCATTAGTTTGTCATCCCTTGGGAAGTCTTGGCACCTTGTCCTCTGGAGATGGAAAACATTACTATGTCCCAAATGTCTACTGCAGTGGTCACTCCTGTGGACCCCAGGTCCTTATGATAGGCCTCTAGGCACTATGGCCCTCATTACAAGCCTGGCGGTTGGCGGAGAAGCGGCGGTCTTACCGCCAACAGGCTGGCGGTAAAATTTTTGGAATTATGACCATGGCGGTTACCGCCATGGTCATCCTCTACTTCTCCGATCAGACCGCCAGGGTGGAGCCGACCGCTGGGCTGGAGACTTGGGTCTCCAGCCCGGCGGCCGTCACAATACCGCCGGCGGTATCATGACCCGCCTGACCGCTATGGATTTCATGGAAGTAGGAACCGCCATGAAATCCATGGCGGTGAGCACTATCAGTACCAGGGAATTCCTTCCCTGGCACTGATAGGGGTCTCCCCTGACCCCCACCCCTGTGTCCTCCCCGACACCCCCCACCCCCCTGCCACCCTCCAAAGGTGGCAGGACCTCCTCCCCACCCCTACCCCCAACATAACATTACAGATTCACACCCGACAGGCACGCAGACACCACCAACACACATACCCGCACACACACTAACACAATCATGCCAACAGCCACACACACAGTCATACACACACACGCACATTCAGACATACACACACACATCCATACAGATATACATACAGACAGACATGCACACATTTCCAAACACACAACACCTCCCGCATGCATACATGCATTTACACACCCCCTCTACATACTCACACGCACAATCCCATGCACGCACACAACACACAACACCCCCCCAACCTCCTCCCCTAAAGGACGATCAACTTACCTGGTCCGTTGATCCTCCGGGAGGGGACGGGATCCATGGGGGCTGCTCCACCACCAGCACCCCGTCAACAGAACACCGCCACGCTGAATCACAGAACGTGATTCAGTGGGCGGTGTTCTGTTGACGTGGAGGTGGAGCAACCTCCACTTCTCCACCGACTGCCAGTATGGCTGCTGGCAGCACTCCGTCCGGAAAAGGACGGAGGGCTGGCAGCAGTCATAATGTGCCGAGCGGAAAACCACCTGCACTGGCGGTCTTCAGCACGGCGGTCCCTCGGCGGTCTTGTAAAAAGACCGCCGAGCTTGTAATGACCCCCTATGTGTTTCTCAAGCCGAGGAGAGTTACTGCAGAGCTTGGAGAGAAGTTCTGGTCCTTGGGTGTAAGTAGAGTGGAGGACAATGGGTCTTCTTTCTTCTAGCAGCCACACAGAGTATTCTTTCTTTGTGGTGTTTTTTCCAGGGCCAGCCATGGTCCGAAGAGGCAGTGTGAGGTTTAAGTTTTAGCCTGTGCACTAATCAGTAAACTTACTACACCAAATCTGGGCTACTTTCTCATAAGATTGCCAGCTACTTTTCATCACTTCCTGTTTCATATAATTGCAAAAGTTCCCAGAATCCCTCAACTCAGATGGCAGTACTCTTTCCAACTGCAGACACCTTTTCCCTCATTCTTGCCACACCCCTACGCGGATGAGGTGCCTACCTTTTATGAGTGCTAGAATTTATTTCCCTTTGAGAGCTGGGTTAGGTGCTCTATTTGTTGCCAGATTGGTTAATAGAAAGTTAATAGAAAGCAACTGTCTTGAATGTTATGAAATGGAATTACCAATAGAGTAAACGTTTCTAGAATTTGTTGGTGATTTAATATCTATATATGCTTTGGTTAACTGCATTGATTTATTCTACTGTGTATTTCTATATGGAAACCTCCTGTCAAACTCCCCCGAAAAAATGAACAAATCAATGACTTGGTTTCCTGTTGAAATATATGTTTTATCCATTATATGATCAAGATTCTTTACATTAAATTTAGTGCCTTTCCAAAATAAAAGGCACACCTGAATATTAACTGCCTTAAAATTGATGGGTCCTCTGGAATGACTGAAGAAAAAAGAAACATTACTAGATACATTTAAAAAGGGCCATTGGCAAAACGAGAAGCACCAAAGGCATAAATTAGATACACCAGATCTTTATGAATTAAATCAGCCGGCAACTAGCATAACAAGAAGCACAACAGTCTCTTTTGAGATATTTCACAAAAAACATCTAACAAGAATAGCAGGCTGGAAAAAATAGTCACTGAAACCTGTCACATTATCATTAAATTGTTCCATGCAAATCAGCCTGTATTAGTTCAGTCTAGCTTCCAATCATTTAGGTGCAACTATGACCTCCTGTGTATAGGGTATATTATTCCCTCAGTTATAAAATACAGCATTTAGGCAAGTGCTCTGCTTCATCCCGACAGCTGTTTGGTCCAAACCAATTTTTGTGATTTGAAATGTAACTTCATTGGTCAATTTGGAACTCGAGTTTGCAAAATGCCATTGGCACAAAAAATATGTTCCTGCATTTAAACGCTCAACCTGTAATCGAATTTCAGCTTCCAATAATTGTTTGTGACTTTTGAGAAATGTTTTATACCAATTATGGTGGCCACATGAGATTCAGACTTAGCAGAAGTGTTTAGACACCTGTGTACCACTTGTACAACACAGCCAATCACAAGTAATAACTTCGGACATTCTTCTTGGAAGTCACCTGGGACTTCAGTTTCCAAGATAGAAACATAACTTCAAGGAGGGTGAGATTGTTACATTGGAGCACTTTTTCAATATTTGTGACTAAACAGAGCTGGGACACACGTAATTGTTTTTCATAAAAAAGGCCTTTCCTGATCAAACAACATATCTGCTCAACAGGAGTCCCCGGAATGGTATTGTAAATTGGAGTTGGCATCCTTTTAAAGTAGGACAGGCTTGTTTAGATGGTTGATGGTGCAGTTGGGATGGGAAGAAGTGCTTCCAAGCAGCAGATCTCACAGGTACTGGCATTTTAGTCTTTTGAAGACAAAGCTCCGTTGGGTGATTTTGGAGTTGGGTTCCATGGAAATATTTTACAGACTAGAGTATGACTGATCTCATTTATGCTAACTCTCCTTTTAAAACTATTTGCTTAATTGCTGGTCCTTCAAAACTTGCTTGAAACACTGGAGAAAAAGAATCATTTATGTATACTGCAGGAAGAGCTGGCTAGTGGAATACGTATCTAGGACTTTGATACAGAACTTGGAAAGCCAGTTTCATAACGTGGCAATTTTGACTAGTTGTTTCTCGGAAATATCTCTGCTCAAAGAAAAGTGCTTCAGATATTTGTGTACTAGGTAGGAGCATGGGCCCTGAACTGAGAGAAGGGTGCTGATCAGAAGTAGTCCAACAGATGTGAGTTTACATCTAAAGTGATTCATTTTTTAATGTGAGGTCGTGGTGGTGAGTGCTAGCAACACTAGCAGACTCGACAGGAGGAGCACAATGAACACATGCACACAAGATAGTGAGATCAACATGAAACCCTGGGGATTAGAATACATAGAATGCTGTGGGCCTTCAGTTGGTAGTTGAAGGCTCAAGCGGTGGCTGGGGTTTTTATCCTTGCCCTGACTCTTGAAATAAATGTTGTGAAGAAACCATCTTCTGGTCCCTCCATTTGTTACCAGACACTACAATTTGGCGACGAGCGACTAACTCATTGGCGATTCAAAGGCAATTGGTGAGGATAAACCCCAATGCCAGGAGCAGACAGGACGCGACAGACAAGAACAGACAGGACCCGTGCAGAGAGGAGATCAGATCTCTCCAGAACTCCCTTTCGACCTGTTGAGCACCAGAGCACCAATGTAAGCCAATTCTACTTGCGATCCCCTGCTTTTACCCTCGTGCCTTACCTTGGAGATCTGTCACCGCAAGCTCTTCACCTCGCGGCTGCTCCTCGGTCTTGGAGTTTCTGTGCTGCACGCGTCTCTCAACCCTTCTCCGAGAACGCGTGCGCACCTTGCGGCACCTTGCGTGGTTCCCCTTGATGACAGGAAGCTTCGGACGACCTGCTTCGGGAAGGTTCCCATGACAACGGACTCACAAAGCCGATACGGAAGAGATTTATACGAGTTTCTGCGAGTTCAAAGGAGATTTTAAAGCAGTAAACAATTCTAACTAACTATAAAACTAACCTATAAAGTATAAAAATAACTATATATTGTGAATTTAAAAATGCAGAATGTTCCAGTACCTTCTTTTTTTTTTTAACAACTCCTGGAAACCTGCCAATCCCTTGGATCAAATGGAAAAATGTGTCTGCACACTATGCGAGGGTATGTGGAACTCCACTGAATGCAGAAAGGAAAACATCCCTGTTGTTACATTGTTTGGGATCAGAAGGTCAAGAAGTCTTTGAACATCTACCTGACCTGTCAGAACAAGATGCTGCAGGCTTAAATGAGTTTCAAATATGTATTAAAAAATTAGATTTGCACTACTTGCCAAAGATAAGCACCATTTGCGAACGCTTTCATTTTGGTCGCAGGCAACAATGCACAGTAGAATCTATTGAGGAATACATCACTGAGTAACAGAAGTTGGCATCTACCTGTAATTTTGGATCTTCACTTGAGGAAAGATTGAGAGATCAGTTGATGTTAGGATGTGTATTGGATAAACCATGGGAGAGTAGGTGGCACAAACACAACCCATCATTACAGGAGGTCATTGTTGTGGCGAAAAACTTTGAACACTCAAAAGCATGTTCAGAAGTATTGAAAATAGACATACAGAGGGTCATTATGACCCTGGCGGCCGGCGGTATGTTGGCGGTAACACCGCCAACAGGCTGGCGGTGTTCCGCCAGCAATTATGACCGTGGCGGAAAAGCCACGGCCATACCGCCGGCCCCTCCACTTTGCCGCCAGGATTCCGCCTGGCGGTCATAATCCCCATCTGCCATGGAAAGGCCGGCAGTAAGGGGAATTGGGGTGCCCCTGGGGGCCCCTGCACTGCCCATGCACTTGGCATGGGCAGTGCAGGGGCCCCCAGGCATAGCCCCGTCGCGCATTTCACTGCCCGAATTTCGGGCAGTGAAATGCGCGACGGGTGCTACTGCACCCGCTGCACATCAGCATTGCCGCCGGCTCTATTACGAGCCGGCTGCAATATTGATGTGACATTTCCGCTGGGCCAGCGGACGGTAACACTGTTACCGTCCGCTGGCCCAGCTGAAATGTCATACTAGGGAGACAGAAATACCGCCGGCAATGGCGGTATTCTGTCTCCTGCGGCCTTGGCAGTCTTTTGAAAAGACCGCAGAGGTCGTAATGACCCCCACAGTCTAGTGACGGTGGACTTGGACATAAGAAAGGAGATCTGGTGCACGTGGTAAAGAATTCTAGACTTCCCCGACACCCATTTGAGGTTGATACCAGCAGCATGAAGCAAGTGAAAGGAAAGTGTTTTAGGTGTGGAAATGAAGGACATTTTGCCAATAGTAAAATATTTCCTGGTTGGAAAGCTCAATGCAAAAATTGTGAGAAGAAGAGACACTTCACGAGATGCTGCAGATCCACGAAGAAGCAAAGGGAAGTGCAGGAGGTGGATATTATACACAATGAGGAGAAAATAGAAAATGAGCACTATATTTTTCAGATTAAATGTTTTTCTGGGAATGGCCCTTTGGAAGTTTTTAAAGTGAATGACAACTCTGTTAAAATGTTATTTGACTCAGGTGCCAAGATAACTCTCATTCCCAAAACTTTCTTTGAACAAAAGTTGTCTGGCAAGGTCCAGTTATCTGCTCCGGACATTAAACCAAGGGGATATGGTGGTGTTCCTATACGCTTACTAGGATACTTTTGCGGCTCTATAGAATTTAAGGACAGAGTAGTTCCAGGGAAAATGTATGTGTCAATGAAGGGTGACTCCCTTATCAGTTGGCTGCATCAACGTGACCTTAATGTGTATTTAGATCCCAATGAGGATCCCCCAGTATGTCTGAGACGGGTGCCTGACATAAAGGTGTGTGGTATAAAGGCAAGGGATGATTCAGTGGCTGGTGTGTTGGAAAGTAATGTGAGATGGATGCGTGAATTTCCTGAGGTTTTTGCTACTAGCATTGGATGTCTCAAGAATTATTGCCATTTGATAAAATTAAAACCTAATGTTATTCCCAAAGTTGCCAAAGTTAGAAATGTTCCGTTCCTAATAAGGTAAAAAATGAAGATGGAACTGGATAAATTGGTGAAGAATGGTATCATACAGACGGTTGAGGCTACAGAATGGTTGTCTCCAGTGGTCGTAGCATGGAAAGCGAATGGGAGTGCAAGGTTGTGCGTGGTTTTAAGAGAACTCAACAAAGCAGTAATTGTAGACCATTATCCACTGCCTAATATTTGTGATTTATTATGTTCCTTGAATGGTGCTGAGCATTTCTCGTCTTTGGATTTGACCTCTGCGTACCATCAGATTGCTTTACATCCTGATTGTCAAAATTTGACAGCTTTTGTGACACCTTTTGGGGCGTTCAAATTTGTAAGAATGCCGTTTGGATTAGTGTCTGCCGCTGCAGTTTCTCAAAGAGTTATGGAACATGTTCTTGATGGTTTAGATGGTGTAAAGGTGTATCAGGATGATGTGTTAATCTTTGGGCCTGGTGTCATACAACACAATGATAGATTGAGAAAAATCCCCTGTCGATTGCATTCTGTTGGTCTCACATTGAAGGCAGAAAAGTGCAAGTTCAATTTGCAAGAGATTGAGTATTCGGGTCATGTTATAAGTGGTGATGGCATTAAGTCCAAGGATGATTTGGTCAATGCTATTTGTAAACTTGAGAGTCCTAAAAACAAGGAGGAAGTAATGAAACTCTTAGGCATGGCAGAATTTTATGGCAAATTTATTTCTAACTTTGCTCAGAAGACTTCTAGTATAAGAGAGCTGTTGCAGAAGGGTAAGGAGTTTCGGTGGACTAGAGATTGTGAAGAACAATTTGGTATGTTGAAGCATTGTTTGGAGTCAGCTGCGAGTTTAGGTAGTTTTGATACTTCTGATGAATCTTGGGTATTGACGGATGCCAGTTCCAAAGGTTTGGGTGCTGTTCTTATGCAAAGAAAAGAAGGTGTTGATCGCACCATTTTGTTTGTGTCCTGTGCGTTGAGAGGTGCGGAGTATAACTATTCAGTTTTGGAGAAAGAGGCATTGACTGTGTACTGGTCGATACGCAAGTTGAGGAAGTTTCTATGAAGAAAGAGATTTCAAGTTAAGACGGATCACAAGCCACTTAAGGAGGTGTTTTGCAAGAAAGCGTAGATTTGGTATTGCATAGGATACACAAATGGGTCGTGGCGCTACAGGAATTTGATTTTGAGGTTACGTATATACCAGGCGTGGACAATGTGTCAGCCGACTGTCTTTCAAGGTTGGTTAATAGTGAATGTGATGAATGTGTTATGGAAGATTTTGAAGGTGTGGCTGATGATGAGGAAATTAGTGTCTGTAAAATTTCAGAAGGAATTATTTCAGAAGAAAGATGGAAGGATGAATTGGGGAAGAATGTGGTATTGTTGAAGTTGATGGGTTTGGTTAATGAGGGTTGGTGTAGAGACAATAAAAATGATGATGCTGTGAAAGGTTTTTGGAAGGTCAGAGATGAATTGTCAGTTATGGATGGTCTGCTTATGAGAGGGTCGAAACTTGTTCCCCCTCTCAGTGTAATAGAAGTCTTGGCGAATCACGCCCATGCAAGCCACATGGGTATAGCCAAAACTAAGGAGAGGGTGAGAGAAGGTTATTGGTGGCCAGCTATGGACGTGCAGGTGGAACGTATGGTTATAAATTGCAGTGAATGTTCATTGTGCGATAAAGGGTTGAAGTGCAGGACGCAACCCATGGTATTGAGAGAACAAGCTAAAGGCCCTTGGTCAGATATTGTGATTGACATTTTAGGACCGCTGAGAATTAATTCCTTTGATAAGTATGTATTGGTGTGTCTGGACATGTCTTCGCATTGGCCAGAAATTACAATTGTTAATTCAGTGGATTCAAGGGTGATAATTGATTTTCTGGAGGATGTATTTGAAAAAGAGGGGTTTCCCAACTCCATTCTGCCTGACAATGGTGTTCAATTTACTTCAAAGGAGTTTGAGAACTTTTTTCGTGAGCGAGGAGTGAAACACAAAAAGGCGGCCTTCTATCTCCCAGAAAGTAATGGGGTAGTTGAAAGGTTTGTAAGGGTTTTGAAGGAAAGTGTGCAACAAGCTCTGTCTGCAGGGTACAATTGGGAGATGACGATTAGGAAGAAAGTTAGGTAATATTGTTTCACTCCATACTCGTCTACAGGTGTGGACCCATTCCAATTGCTTAGGGGAAGGAGGCCACATGTGGAAATTTTAGCGTTCTGGGTTTCTGAGAAACAAAGGATGGTGGATAAGGACATTTGTAAGAATAAAAATTGGAGAGAGAAGAAAAAGGAGAAAATGTTGCGTAGGAAGGAGATGTATAATGCTAGGAAAGCAGTGAAAGAAACCGTAGTGAGTGTGGATGATTGGGTGAAAGTGAAGTTACCCAGGAGAGGTGGTGAGTCTAAATTCAGCCAACCTTTTGAGGTGGTTAAGGTTTTTAAGAATGCGGTAAAACTGAGTGATCATAGAACATGGAATTTGAATAGGGTGGCGAAGATTGTGCAAGGTTGGAATAGTGATGAAATGAGAGGTGGCAATTTGGGTGAACACTCCAGAGACCACTGCATAGGTTTGGGAGAAGAAAGTAGACCTAGGAGAGTGAGAAAGAGTTCCCTCTTCTTGGACGTTTATGTCAGGCGTTAACTTTGTAAAAGATGTAAAGTTGTTATAGTAAAAGATGTAAAGTATCATGTCAGAATTCCTTCATCTCCTGAACCTGCTTACCTTGGCATTGTTGGAAACTCTTTTCAGATATCTTGCCTTCATGTCCAGTTGTGCTAGAGACCATGAGTCAACATGGGGAATAACACTTCAGGTGGAATGGCAAAACATGACATCAGCTGGAGCCTTGTTTGTGGTGCAGTGGGGCATGTCCTGTAGGCTCTGAGTAGCTTCTGAATTACATCTTCGCCACCATCATGTTGTTTGATACCAATCCTGATTGCCTTATTTAGCATCCTTATAAGACCCTTATCAATGGTTGGGGTGATGTGTTGCTCCCTTTAAATAGCTCTGTTTGGCAGCCACATATTGATGCAAATAATACATTTTGTTGAGTTGCTTAAGCTTGCTGGTAACTACCATGAGTGAGAACCATGGGATTGGGCCAGATATTTTCTCACTGACTCCTGCATCTCTCAGTTTTTGTAGCTAAGCCATCAGTGCTGGCGAAAGTGTAATGGAATCCAGTGATGGAACAGGTTAATGGGTTTTATCAACTTGCCAATATGCAGGGATAAAGGAGTCCCTGCAGATGACCGAGGTGATTGCAAAGGTGTTTTTGACCTTTTCTTTTGCTCCCCTTATGTTGACTTCAGAAGTAAAGTGGACCAAGTTGAGCTCCACTGTCGTAGAACTGCTGAATATGAATTCTATTACCTCAGTGGCAATAATGAACTTTAATCCCCTAGCGGCACACTGCATCTATAAAGCCTCATTTTTTGTATGCTCTGGTGATGCAGTGTGCCTGTACATGTTTTTGAAGGCCATGCAAAGCCACCTTGCGTGGCTTTTCATGGCCTTGTAAATATGGCCACTTTTCAAGCATAACTGTGCATGAAAGGGGCATTCCATGGCTCCTGCTGTGGGTGTTCCCACACAACACCCATGGAATCTGATGCATTCTTAGATTTACAAGGCTCAAAAAACATCAGATTCTTCCCCCCCCCCACAAAGGGATGGCAATAAAGTGGAGCAACAAGGATAAATAACAATTATTTCTCCACATTCTTTCTTTTGCTGTGTGTGATGCATTCTACAGCACACATAGAAAGGGAAAAACACCATTAATGATGGTGTATGTGCAGAAAGGTCTACCTTACTTCACATAGACAATCATCACTGAAACGCAGACACCTTTGCACCATGGCACAGGGGTATCTGCGTTGACTGTAGGTAACAGTGCGCCAGCACAGAGGAAAGTGAAGGGATGTCATATTCTGTAAATACAATGAGGCCCTGCACTTTCAAAATGACACAGTGCAGTGCAGCAGCTGGCTTGCAGTGCCACGCAGTGTAATTTCTTTGTAAGCGAGTCCCTTGGTTTCACAGTAGAAATCTATGTCGGTAACCACAAGTTCCAATATTTCTTCTAGTGGGAGGGAAGCTGTCCTGCCTTATGCAAAGATTTTCACTTTTTTGGGCAAAAGCACTACTGGTGGATGCAGCTGTCTAAAGTGGTTTTTGGTGATGACATTCAATGAACTATTGGTTTTGATGTGGGGCGTTATTATGGTGTCTCCTATTTTGACCTGGCACGTTGAAGAGGTTCATCCAGGTTTGCTTTGAGACCCCACTGCACATGAGATGAAGAGTATTTTGACTTCTTCATCTCCCACTCAATAGGAGATGAACTCATGTAACACAAGGATGCCAATATGTCCTTGAATACAGCTGTGATGCAAACACCCTGGCTCCAATAGTTTGTTTTGTTCATGATGGTGGTGCTCAATAGCCACATCTGCAAACATTTGCAAAGTGATTGGGAGCTAGCAGTTACATAGGTTTTGCCCCTAATGGGACACTCTTGTGTAGGGTGAGGGGAGAAGTCACAGTAGCCACAGGTGTCTTTTGATTGTGTGCTCATGGAACCAGATCATGGGAGTCCTTGTGGCCCTAACTTCCTTGTGAGAATGGCTGTTGATTCAGTTTTGATCGGTCTGTGTTCAGTTTCCTGTTTGTTTGTGAACGTGCCAAATGCCAATTCCATCTGTTTAGCTCAGTCACTGGACAGCTTGTGTCAACAATCTAGAGTAGGGATCTCATCAATGGACACAGCAGCTTAGCAAAGAATGTGGAATTTGGAGGCTGCCGACCTGCAGCCCTAAATAAGCTGTGCTTGTGCCACCTGCTGGGGAACACAGTCAACACACATACTTGAGTGGATCCTATTGAGTTTTAATGGGAAACAGGAGATAGCTTAGCCTTCTGGCTTGTGACTTTTAACCTACTTAGCTTGCTCTGTTTTAACACATTTATTTAATGACTTCTTCCAAAATGGCTGCTATGTTTACAGTTAGGAAGATGATTTAGTTTCACGCTATCAGTGCCACTCTGTAAAAGCGTCACTATCAGCGTCAAAGGTAAATGAGATACGTAGGTATTCACATCATGTACTTTCCCACTCTCGTATGACAGTAACATAATGTACCTTTTCAGGGAATTGTTCATATAATTGCCGCCCGAGCAAGTCTTCTTATCCATTGTTTGGGAACATACCTGCGTCAGGGGTCCTAGAAGATCTGCATAAATACATCTCACAAAGACAAGATAATCAGAGGGATTCCTACCAGATGCCGTCAATGCTATCTATGCTACAAGTTGCCTTGATTCTGACCCAGCCTCTGTGTTTCCACAGAGTCTGATCTAGAGATCTCATTCCAGGGACACAACATTTGTGACTTGTAGTAGGATTGGCCTAGTCACCTACAAACAAAAGTGCTGTCATCCCTAAACCAGCATTCTTGCCTAGAGCAAGAGTCCAACTACCTCATGGCGCCACCAGCGATGGTGTTTAGGCACTAATTTATGGATGCCCTGAGTATCACTGTCTCACATTGTAGGAGGCTGGACTGGCTTGTAGTGAGTACCAAGGGGTACTTGCACCTTGCACCAGGCCCAGTTATCCCTTATTAGTGTATAGGGTGTCTAGCAGCTTAGGCTGATAGATAATGGTAGCTTAGCAGAGCAGCTTAGGCTGAACTAGGAGACGTGTGAAGCTACTACAGTACCACCTAGTGTCATATGCACAATATCATAAGAAAACACAATACACAGTTATACTAAAAATAAAGGTACTTTATTTTTATGACAATATGCCAAAGTACACAAGATATATATACACAATAGCAAAAATATGCAGTATAGTCTTAGAAAACAGTGCAAACAATGTATAGTTACAATAGGATGCAATGGGGAAACATAGGGATAGGGGCAACACAAACCATATACTCCAAAAGTGGAATGCGAACCACGAATGGACCCCAAACCTATGTGACCTTGTAGAGGGTCGCTTGGACTATTAGAAAATAGTGAGAGTTAGAAAAATAACCCTCCCCAAGACCCTGAAAAGTGAGTGCAAAGTGCACTAAAGTTCCCCTAAGGACAAAGAAGTCGTGTTAGAGGAATAATGCAGGAAAGACACAAACCAACAATGCAACAACGCTGGATTTCCAATCTGGGGTACCTGTGGAACAAGGGGACCAAGTCCAAAAGTCACAAGCAAGTCGGAGATGGGCAGATGCCCAGGAAATGCCAGCTGCGGGTGCAAAGAAGCTTCTACTGGACAGAAGAAGCGGTGGTTTCTGTAGGAACGCAAAGGGCTAGAGACTTCCCCTTTAGAGGACGGATCCCTTTCGCCTCGTAGAGTCGTGCAGATGTGTTTTCCCGCCGAAAGAATGCCAACAAGCCTTGCTAGTTGCAAATCGTGCGGTTAGTGTTTTTGGATGCTGCTGTGGGCCAGGAGGGACCAGGAGGTCGCAAATTGGACCAGAAGAGAGAGGGGACGTGGAGCAAGACAAGGAGCCTCTCAGCAGCAGGTAGCACCCGGAGAAGTGCCAGAAACAGGCACTACAAGGATGCGTGAAATGGTGCTCACCCGAAGTCGCACAAAGAAGTCCCACGTCGCCGGAGAACAACTTAGGAGGTCGTGCAATGCAGGTTAGAGTGCCGTGGACCCAGGCTGGACTGTGCACAAAGGATTTCTGCCGGAAGTGCACGGAGGCCGGAGTAGCTGCAAAAGTCGCGGTTCCCAGCAATGCAGTCTAGCGAGGTGAGGCAAGGACTTACCTCCACCAAACTTGGACTGAAGAGTCACTGGACTGTGGGGGCCCCTTGGACAGAGTTGCTGGATTCGAGGGACCTCGCTCGTCATGCTGAGAGGAGACCCAAGGGACCGGTAATGCAGCTTTTTGGTGCCTGCGGTTGCAGGGGGAAGATTCCGTCGACCCACGGGAGATTTCTTCGGAGCTTCTAGTGCAGAGAGGAGGCAGACTACCCCCACAGCATGCACCACCAGGAAAACAGTCGAGAAGGCGGCAGGATCAGCGTTACAGAGTTGCAGTAGTCGTCTTAGCTACTTTGTTGCAGGTTTGCAGGCTTCCAGCGCGGTCAGCAGTCGATTCCTTGGCAGAAGGTGAAGAGAGAGATGCAGAGGAACTCGGATGAGCTCTTGCATTCGTTATCTAAAGTTTCCCCAGAGACAGAGACCCTAAATAGCCAGAAAAGAGGGTTTGGCTACCTAGGAGAGAGGATAGGCTAGCAACACCTGAGGGAGCCTATCACAAGGAGTCTCTGACGTCACCTGGTGGCACTGGCCACTCAGAGCAGTCCAGTGTGCCAGCAACACCTCTGTTTCCAAGATGGCAGAGGTCTGGAGCACACTGAAGGAGCTCTGGACACCTCCCAGGGGAGGTGCAGGTCAGGGGAGTGGTCACTCCCCTTTCCTTTGTCCAGTTTCGCGCCAGAGCAGGGCTAAGGGGTCCCCTGAAACGGTGTAGACTGGCTTATGCAGAATTGGGCACATCTGTGCCCAAGAAAGCATTTCCAGAGGCTGGGGGAGGCTACTCCTCCCCTGCCTTCATACCATTTTCCAAAGGGAGAGGGTGTAACACCCTCTCTCAGAGGAAGTCCTTTGTTCTGCCATCCTCGGCCAGGCCTGGCTGGACCCCAGGAGGGCAGATGCCTGTCTGAGGGGTTGGCAGCAGCAGCAGCTGCAGTGAAACCCCAGGAAGGGCAGTTTGGCAGTACCAGGGTCTGTGCTACAGACCACTGGGATCATGGGATTGTGCCAATTATGGCAGGATGGAATAGAGGGGGCAATTCCATGATCATAGACATGTTACATGGCCATATTCGAAGTTACCATTGTGAAGCTACATATAGGTAGTGACCTATATGTAGTGCACGCGTGTAATGGTGTCCCCGCACTCACAAAGTCAGGGAAATTGGCCCTGAACAATGTGGGGGCACCTTGGCTAGTGCCAGGGTGCCCTCACACTAAGTAACTTTGCACCTAACCTTTACCAGGTAAAGGTTAGACATATAGGTGACTTATAAGTTACTTAAGTGCAGTGTAAAATGGCTGTGAAATAACGTGGACGTTATTTCACTCAGGCTGCAGTGGCAGGCCTGTGTAAGAATTGTCAGAGCTCCCTATGGGTGGCAAAAGAAATGCTGCAGCCCATAGGGATCTCCTGGAACCCCAATACCCTGGGTACCTCAGTACCATATACTAGGGAATTATAAGGGTTTTCCAGTAAGCCAATATAAATTGGTAAAATTGGTCACTAGCCTGTTAGTGACAATTTGGAAAGAAATGAGAGAGCATAACCACTGAGGTTCTGATTAGCAGAGCCTCAGTGAGACAGTTAGTCACTACACAGTTAACACATTCAGGCACACTTATGAGCACTGGGGCCCTGGGTTACCAGGGTCCCAGTGACACATACAACTAAAACAACATATATACAGTGAAAAATGGGGGTAACATGCCAGGCAAGATGGTACTTTCCTACACACATGTAACATTTACTCTAAGTACCATTACACAGAGACATCCTTGGTCTTGGGGAAGATCGTCCTCAGCTGAACAGGGAGCACCTAATTAGGCTGTAGGTTGTTTGAGCTCAAACTCTTAAAAGGACGTTCTCCCCATTTGGTATTCCATCTCTTTACCCATTTCACAATATGGCTAATGCCACTGACATTCCTGAGAATGCCAGACAAGCATTATCATTACACCTAGTGGTGCATGCCTTACTTGAAGAGGGCGGGGATGTCACATTCATTGTAGAAGCTAATGAAGGTTACCAAACAGAAACATTCTACTCTTGGGTCACCTTTCCTGAAGAAGACCATAGATCATTCACATTTCACACATACAGAATGGCAAATGTCCCACAACAGTACCACGCATACCAGTATCTTGAAATTCTGATTACTTATCAAGAACATCACAACTGGTTTAATGGCGCCCTACCACCCTTAATACAACCCATGAGAGTAGGTCCCTTAGGTAATGAAAGACCAACGTAGCCTGTGTTTGCCACATATACACCTCACCCTGGTGTACAAAACATGCAGGCAGATGATCTGCGCAATCTATACATTGATCTAGTAACACTATATAGACGGCTTGTTCAGTTCGTAATGCAAACGTTGAACACAATACCAGGGCATCCAGCACCTCCAGCACCCACTGGATACCAATTGGCCACTACTGGGATTAACTCACAAACAGTACATTCTATCATGGGCAAGGTGCCCATGGGACAAGAGAAAATCCCATTCTGGATAGCCCAGAAAACAAATCAGCTGGAAGCTGTGTTTTCCCATGCAGGACCGCAGGAAAAACATAGAATTCTCACAATGTGCTTGTCCTTCGGGGTGGTTCCCTAAATGGATGACTGAACCACATGGGGTACAGTCTTCCCTGCAAATTATACTAAAATACATAGTACCCTGACACTTGCAGATTTACCGTAAGTGTTAAAATAAATTCAGGACAAACACAGGGCTGCACCAGACCTAGACTTGGGATGAAACTAATCTGTAACTTCAAGACCGTCTCCTCAATAATATTCAGTAACATTAAATGGGTAGCAGTAGCATTGGCCATATGTCATCGGCTCCGAGAGATTCCATACTTGTAACAGGAGAAACAGCTACTGAAAATTATTTCCAATACCCATACCAGTATAGGACGGAATAGTTTGGGAGCCAAGCTGAAAAAGCCTGAAATATAGCGTACCAACCCTAAGGAAGGAAATAAACAAGCACAGGATGGTTCTAAAAAGCACTGGGAATAAAAGCAAATTAAAGACTGATGAATTCAGAGAGCAGATTCTCCACAGCTGGAGAACTCTCAAAGGAGATATAGGCGGTCATGTTGAACAGGGCGGGAAAGACCGCCGACCATGGTGAACAGAATCCCGCCGTTGGCAGTGAATGGAAACACGCCATATAATGAACGAAAAACCCAACCCGCCAAAAATCACCAGTCCACCACTCCCCACCATGACTCTGTTGGCGGGAATCCCAGACCACCCCACCCCGCCACCGCCAAGCACACCCACATCCCACCGTCCAAATAATGATACACAAATCACCTCAGCGGACAGTGGAGGCTGGACGACCATTGGCGGCTGCGACCGCCACGGGTGGCAAGTGGACTCAACAGCAAGAAGTGCACACATTGGATAGGCGTATCACCACACACCTGACACACATCCAGAACCCCATAAGACACCCCCAGACACACCCCACAATCCCTTGCAACAAAAGAAGACAGAGAGCACCAGAGCCAGACAGCGAACGCCAGCATACGGAACACGCACACCGACCCACAGAACAGCACCCCTACCTCCTTCCCAGAGCTGACACCATTCCCCACACTCACCATGTCCCCCCCAAAACATCCACGCTTCACTAAATGGGAGTTAAGGACCATGGTGGATGAGATCTTAAAGGTGGAGCCACAAATATTCGGGCCGAGGTGCAGCATACACCCATCGCAAGAAAAATTGAGCTGTGGAAGACCAGTTTGAACAAGGTCAGTGCAGTGGGACACCATTCACGCACCAGGGACGACATCCGGAAGAGATGGAACGACCTGCGGGGGAAGGTCTGGAGCATGGCATCAAGGCAACGCATCGCAGTGCAGAAGTGTGGGGAAGGACCGCCACCATCTTATGGCACTGGAACCCCAGCTAAGAACAAGGCCCCCTCCAACAATTAACTCTGAAACAACTGCATAGCAACCATCCCACCCAATCACCAACCACTCATTGCTGAGACGCAATACTAAATACTGTTAGACAAGATGGACCCATCAATACTACCAACAAGGCTACCACCATGTTGGTTTTGAGGACACCCCACCCTTACGACTTTCCATCACCGTAAATTGCACAATTCACTCACTTCAACCAATAAAACGCTTTTCACACCTGAAACACTTTTGCCTGTGTTAAATTGTGAAACAAGTGGAGTATGGATGCAACTGGCCTTGACTAACTCGTCCAGCGTGTCCATGGTGACAACATACACAAACCAGGAGGATAATAATTTGTGGGCTCACTATTCTGTCAGAGTCACCAGATCCTCGGGGTCTGTGCACGTTCCCAACATGTCCACCACTGAACAGCTCCAAGACTCTGATAGATAAATCACAGAGGCTAAGAGAGTTCAAGAGGGGAAGAGGGGATTAGGAAGGGAAACAGCTGGGAAGGAGACCTGCAGTAAGAAAAAGGTTAGAACACACAATATGAAAATGATATCTCCTGAAATCAATACTAGACTATGATTCTAAGCATAGTTATTCTGAAAACATGAACGATCTAAGAATTACATTTAAAACGATTAAGTTTCAAGATGACCGGATACCTGTTAGGGAATCAAGATGGATTAAATGAAAACTTTCTTATTCAAGTACTTTCCTTTACATTAGAATCAGAAAAACATTCTGACTAAATTTTAAAACAGTCATATAAATCATTTTTTGAGAATGCATAGTGGGACCATACAATATTGCCTCTAGAAACTCTGATCTTCTGTATACTCTTAAAATGTTTCAACACAAATTGCGCATATTGTAGATTTATATATATATATATATATATATATATATAGTAAAAAAGAATTAGGCCCAAGAACATGAGAGTTCTCGATAATGGCATCAGGAGGCCACCCCAATCACCATCTTACCGCCCAGAACAAGGATCTCCAAATGAAGAATAAAAGTCAGATGTCTGGAAGATCAAATTGGCCACCGGGACAGGAGCTCAGGAAGTTGCGGCTGCTCTGCACCGGGACCTCTGAATAGTGAGCACTTGGAGCTTGGCTGGCTCCTTTTTATAGAGTCTTGGCCCAGCCCACAACCACACCCAGGCATGGTGCAGGGAAAGTCTCTAGAAGGCCCTGGAAAGGGACCACACCCTAACACACTCTGAAAGCCTGCAGCAATACACTGCAAATGAACAGCATTTGTAAGCACATTAAAAATAAGTCTTCAGGATTGAACTCTGCAATGCAAAAGGTTAAACAACAACATATCAGCACAATGCATAAATTACGTTGTTTTGAGAGTGCTGGGTTTTTGCATTCTAGTCACCAATAGAGCACGCACTTCCCTGGTGTTGACAGGGCTGCCTTTAAATATGATTAAAGTGTAGATTCCCATTGGGAGCAGACAGACATCTGGAATTTGGGGTCTCTGAACTCACAATTTAAAATATATATCTTTTAGTGAAGTTGGTTTTTAGATTGTGTGTTTGAAAATGCCACTTTTAGAAAGTAGGCATTTTCTTCCTTAAACCATTCTGTGACTCAGCTTGTTTGTGGATTCCCTGTCTGTGTCAGTTTGACAGCTGGGCTGTTTGCACCTCTCCTCTAGACAGTGACACAAAGAGAGTTGGGGTGTAGTCTGCATATCCTGATGAGCCATCTGGGCTGAGGGGAGGGGAGGAGTGGTCACTTACACCTGAAAGGGATGTGCCTGCCCTCACACAATGCAGTCCCCAACCCCCTGGTGTGTGCTGGGGCCTGGTCTGGGCAAGACAGGATCTTGAAAACAACAGAGAATTATCTTTGAAGTAGGCCTACTTCAATGGCAGAAATGGGCATAAGAAGAGCACCCAAACCCCTGGAAATTAGATTACTTCTGAAACCAAGAGGAACCTCTGCCAAGGAGAAGAGCTGTGGAAGCTGGAGGAGGAGTACTGTCCCTTTGCCTGTGCTCGTGCTTTGCTGGGTTGGCCTGCAGTAGCAGCTTCTTCCTGAGAGAGGACAAATACCGACTTTTGTGTGACCTCCCACTAGTGAAGAATCTCCAAGGGCGAGCTTGCCTCCTGTTGTTGAAGTCTCACGGACGACAAAGACTTCTTTCTGACAGCACTTGGGCTCTCTGCTGAGAGCCCTGCCTGCCAAGTGGTGCTCTAACCTGTCTCTGGGCCTTTGAAAGGTGCAGCTGATGGAAAAGGACAGAAATCCACGCAAAGACCGCAATGCGGGGAAACTTTCGATGCACTACCCACTTTGTGGCTGAAAAATCATGTGCCCCGACCTCGTGGCTAAAATCGACGCTCCACCTGCATCACGGCTGGGAGATCGACGCAACGTGGCTAGGAAAATGATGCGCAACACCTGCAGCGGCTGCTGTTAATGACGCAAGCCCCACGCATTGTGGTTTCTTGACATCGTGAGACTGGATTTCGGCGCTACATCGCTGGGAGCGGAAAATCAACGCAAAGCCTGCCTGGAGCTGAGGTTCCTGTCTGTATCGATGCATCGCTCTCTTGCGGAGAGGAAA
This sequence comes from Pleurodeles waltl, assembly GCF_031143425.1. Classification (NCBI taxonomy): domain Eukaryota; kingdom Metazoa; phylum Chordata; class Amphibia; order Caudata; family Salamandridae; genus Pleurodeles; species Pleurodeles waltl. The sequence continues at coordinate 500,769,915 of NC_090447.1, forward strand.
AATGATGCAAGCCGACCAGACCGGAGGAGGAATGAAGCACGGTCTTGCTTGTGAGTGAGAAATTGAAGCATCGCTGGTCTTTTCCAATGCACACTCGCCTGTGCGGTGTTATTTTGAAGCAACCGAGGTACTTTTTCACACTAACAGTGTTCTCACTGTTTTCTAAAAGATTTAAGACTCTTAGGCCCTCATTCTGACCCTGGCGGTCTTTGACCGCCAGGGCGGAGGACCGCGGGAGCACCGCCGACAGGCCGGCGGTGCTCCAATGGGGATTCCGACCGCGGCGGTAAAGCCGCGGTCGGACCGGCACCACTGGCGGGGTCCCGCCAGTGTACCGCGGCCCCATTGAATCCTCCGCTGCGGCGCAGCTTGCTGCACCGCCGCGGGGATTCCGACCCCCCCTACCGCCATCCAGATCCCGGCGGTCGGACCGCCGAGATCCGGATGGCGGTAGGGGGGGTCGCGGGGCCCCTGGGGGCCCCTGCAGTGCCCATGCCACTGGCATGGGCACTGCAGGGGCCCCCCTAAGAGGGCCCCTAAATGTATTTCACTGTCTGCTGCGCAGACAGTGAAATACGCGACGGGTGCAACTGCACCCGTCGCACAGCTTCCACTCCGCCGGCTCGATTCCGAGCCGGCTTCATCGTGGAAGCCTCTTTCCCGCTGGGCTGGCTGGCGGTCTGAAGGCGACCGCCCGCCAGCCCAGCGGGAAAGTCAGAATTACCGCCGCGGTCTTTCGACCGCGGAACGGTAACCTGACGGCGGGACTTTGGCGGTCGGCCTCCGCCGCCCGCCAAGGTCAGAATGACGGCCTTATTCTTTAAAAATTCATAACTTGACTTGTGTATGTTGAGTTTTTGTTGTTTTGGTCTTGTTTTGTTTAGATAAACATTACCTATATTTCTAAACCTGTGTTGTGTCATTTTGTAGTGTTTTCACTGAGTTACGGTGTGTGTTGGTACAAATACTTTACACATTGCTTCTGAAGTTAAGCCTGCCTGCTCGTGCCAAGCTACCTAGGGAGTGAGTGGGGGGTAACTGAGGGTGATCCTCCATTCCCTGACTAGAGTGAGAGTCCTTGCTTGGACAAGGGGTATCCTGACTGCATAACCTGACTGCCAACCAAAGTCCCCATTTCTAACACTTGGTATGAGAGTGCTGTGCATGGAAATAAGGCTGTGCATGTTATAGGTGAGAGAAGAGCCTTCCAATGGCCCCAGGTTATTAAACATGGTCGTTAAAACAAATGTGTTATTTTAATTGTGGAAAACAGCGACATGGAATTATAAATGCAACGTATGGGAACACCAATGAATTAGGTAACATAATGGCATTATAATTGTGCCAGATGGGGAGACAGGATAAAATTAACAAGATTGAGAGCTCTGAAACATTTCAAACTGAAACTTTAATTAAGAAAATTGAATAAGAGTTTCTAAATTGTTAGGAATTCTTGCAAACAGGTCACCCTAATAGGGATTATTGACATATCAATCTTTTGGAAAATTTAAAGAATGGAACCTTTGTCAGACAACAGTATACAAGTGTTGAACAAAAACGTGAACATATAGAAGATCAGAGCAGTTATAAAAATTCTGGGAGAGCGCAAATCTAGCTTACCGGATGACCTTTGTAATGAAGTCTCTGAATAATTCAATGAAATATCTTGAAATTTGTGTCCTAGTATTTACACATACATAAAACCTTTTTAAAAGTTCCTTCGACATTAGCCCATGCAAGTGTAAGTGTGTTCACTGTCAATAAAACTTTGAAGAACATAATGTCATCTTACAGATTATTGAAAACTGATATTATTTCTCTTGTCACCGCCTTTGTGAATGGTGTGCCGTCCATTTTAGTGTGTTCAAGTTTCATCTAAGCTCAAATTCAATGCAAGTCAATTTAAAAGATTTGCATTTCCTCAGAGATCCATGCATCATTTAACATTAAACAATTCACAGGTAATATATTCATTCTTCATAGTAAGATACAAAACTACAAATACCATGGTGAAGATTCCAGGTTAAATGCATTTGAGGAATTTTCAAAGTGCAGAAGCTACAATTGGGGCACACTTTCCCTTCTTTATTAAGAAAAAGGCAATGTCCATTCTCGACTACGATTACCAGAGAGCTGTTTTATCAGATATTGTAGCTGCAACATAGACAAACCAGTGAAAACACCCTGCAGTATCTCAATCTGTTTTAGTGTGAAATTAAAATTTATATAAAGCACATAGTTTATTTTTGTCAATTTAAACATTTCTACATACATTAAGGGCCTGATTTAGAACTCTGTGGATGGGTTACTCCGCTACAACGGTGACTGATATCCCAACCACCAAAATCTAAATCCCATTATATTCTACAGGATTTAGATTTCGGTGGATGGGATATCCATGACGGGATATGCATCACTGTAGTGATGGAATAACCCATCCGCCGAGTTCTAAATCAGACTCTATGGGGCTCATTCTGCCTGGAGGGAGCCGCCAAATGACCGCACCGCGGTCAAAAGACCGCGGCGGCCATTCAGACATTTCCTCTGGGCCGGCGGGCGCTCTCCAAAAGAGCGCCCGCCGGCCCAGAGGAAATGCCCCTGCAACGAGGACGCCGGCTCAGAATTGAGCCGGCGTAGTTGCAGGGGTGCGACGGGTGCAGTTTGCACCCGTCGTGTATTTCAGTGTCTGCATTGCAGACACTGAAATACACAGTGGGGCCCTCTTACGGGGGCCCCTGCAGTGCCCATGCCATTGGCATGGGCACTGCAGGGGCCCCCAGGGTCCCCGCGGCACCCCCTACCGCCATCCTGTTCCTGGCGGGCGAACCGCCAGGAACAGGATGGCGGTAGGGGGTGTCAGAATCCCCCATGGCGGCGCAGCAAGCTGCGCCGCCATGGGGGATTCCAAGGGCAGTGGAAAACCGGCGGGAGACCGCCGGTTTTCCTTGTCTGACCACGGCCGAACCGCCGCGGTCAGAATGCCCTGCGGGGCACCGCCGGTCTGTCGGCGGTGCTCCCGCCGACCCTGGCCCCAGCGGTCTAAGACCGCGGGGTCAGAATGACCCCCTATGTTTTTTTAATGGATTCTCGATGCTTTTGAGTTGGTGATGACCCCTTCGTAACAGTGCAATTAGGGCCAGCACAAAGTACTAATTAGTCCAAATTCTAGTCTAATATCCAGAGTTGTGGCAAGTATATTCAGGTGACACCATTTTTTTTCAATATCTGACCCGAAAAATTATTTATAAAACCACTTTTACTAACATCAACTATTTCTGAGCCATAAAGTAAAGTCAGGGGAACTTTGAAGCGATAAATCAGTAACAAGTGGATGAAATGCCTGTGATCCAAGACACTATAAAACGTCCTTAGTCCATTACCGTGGGTTATTGCCTTGCTAGAAATATGTTCAATATGTTCCTTCTCATTTAAGTCACTTGAAATGTTTTCCTCCAAATAAGGATAAATTGTCACAACTTCTATATCTTCATTGCCCAAGTTCCATTTAAAAATATTTTCAATTTTCTTCCAGAATCTATTGCCCTTAAAACTTGGAACCTTACTTTTTGATATATTTATTTTTCAGAAATGGATTTCAGTGAACTGTTGCAGGTGCAATAGGATAATTATGTAGGCGTTAGATCTAAAATAACAATATTGTCTACGTGTAATAAACAAGACAGTGTTCTGCCCCATTTTCCTCAATGGATCCTTCATTTCCATCAAGGGCCTGTTCAAATCATAAATATATAAAGAAAACAATAAATGGGCTAATAGACAGACATGTTTAAGACAATTATTGGTGGACATTTTAGAGGAGAGTCCCAACTCCCCACCCAGAAGAGCGTGACACCAAGTTGAAGAGTGTAGGCCAATAATTAATCACAAAAGGATCACAAGGATTTACTCAAATAGTTTCCTTCAGAGCATTTGTCTATCAACATGGTCAAACACTGTAGAGAAGCCTATGCGAGCAGCATACCCAAGTTGTCAACGGATGGTGAAATATTTTTCCAGAATCAGTTGTAGAGTAGCAATATTATCTAGTATACAACAGCTTTTGCTAAAGCTTGTTGTTCCAAAGGGATTATCTTTTCCTCTGCCACCCAACATTTAAGATGTTCCAGAATACTTTTAGCAAATAACTTACCAGCTAAGTCCAATAAGGTATTCTGCGTAATTAGTAGGCAAATTATGGGAACTCTTTCTATGCAGAGGAACAATGATACTCCAAGTCCAAGATTTTAGAATGTCACCTTACTGATAACAGCGATGGAAATAAATTCACAAAGGCCACTTTCCTTCCTGTTTTTGATAGTGGGATCTCATCCAGTCCCATTGAGCCCTAGGACATTGCATCCATTATAAAGTTTTCAATTTGTTTTCTTCTGCGAGGGCATGTGTGGAATTAGAAGCTTTTGAGGAATACTAAGAGGGCCAAAAAGAATTCAAGACATTGGAATTCGAAGCATGAAGGTCAGAAGTATGCTTAACCTAATGTTCTTCATTAATTGTAATCAGTCCAGATTTAATTCTGTTGCCACAACAATCTGTGTTGATCCTTCAATATTACCTAGAATAACTTTTTAAATAATAGCCTCCCTCAAATCATTCCACTTGCAATCTTTTTCTCCTTTTTAGGAGACTAATTAATGTTCCCCTTATTACAGAAAAGAACACCAATTGCATTTCAATTAACCTATTTATTTCCCTATTTAGTGTATCACCTTTTTGGATACATATTCTCAGAGGAATGAACATTAGTGGTAGACTACATTTATCCAAAAATTGCTTCACATATGAGTCCTATTTTATGAGAGTATTGTATACAATGCTAGTTTATCCAAGGTAACTCATATCAGCACTTCTTTCAACTTAACATGTTTTTTTTTACTTCCAGTGAGTTATTCCATTAGCCTTGCTAAATTCACTATTTATCCTTTTGAATTCCATGACCTTCATCCTACTAATGGAAAATCAATACATAATGAAATAATGTTATGATCACAAGATAATTATTTATTACATTCATGTCAGAGAGTAAACAGAAAGTGGAATATGATGCAATTAAGTAATCTATAAGGGACTAGCCCCATTAAGAGATGTGAGTGTGTGCTGCCGGAATATGATTATTGATTCTCTCATTCACAATCCAACATCCATATATCCCCAAAAGATCTAAAAGAATACATTCACTGCCAAACACCTTTTAACAGTTTTTTAATTAGGTGGAAGAATGCCTAAAGAGATATTTAAGGCCTCTTCCCTATGTGTTGGAGAACACTCTTACTGTATTCTTAGACACTTTTAGGTCCCCCACCAAAGCTACATGTTGGCAATCCTCTTACTAAGTAATCTGAGATATAGATGCAAACAAGGATTTAATCAGAGGAAAATACATATATGCTCCTGGAGGAACATATACATCCACCAAAAGCAATGCTTCATCTGGCTTCTGAACTTTACTTCTGGTATTCTTCATTCATTGTACTAAATTAGATGAGAGAACAAAGGGGCATATTTATACTCTGTTTGCGCCGGAATTGCGTCGTTTTTTTTAATGCAAATCCGACGCAAAGCTAACTCCATATTTATACTTTGGCGTTAGACCCGTCTAGCGCCAAAGATCTTGGAGTTTGCGTCATTTTTTAGCGTGGACACCTACCTTGCGTTAATGATATGCAAGGTAGGCGTTCCCGTCTAAAAAATGTCTCCAAGGCATGTGCGCCTTATTTAAACTCCCGTGCAAAAATGGCGCACGGGAGTGGGCAGGTCAAAAAAAATGACGTCCAGCTGCTTTTGCGTCATTTTTTAGCACCTGGTCAGGGCAGGCGTTAAGGGACCTGTGGGCTCGGAAGGAGCCCAGAGGTGCCCTCCCATGCCCCCAGGGACACCCCCTGCCACCCTTGCCCACCCCAGGAGGACGCCCAAGAATGGAGGGACCCATCCCAGGGAACTTAAGGTAAGTTCAGGTAAGTATTTTTTTTTTTTTTTTGTGGCATAGGGGGGCCTGATTTGTGCCCCCCTACATGCCACTATGCCCAATGACCATGCCCAGGGGACAGAAGTCCCCTGGGCATGGCCATTGGGCAAGGGGGCATGACTCCTGTCTTTGCTAAGACAGGAGTCATGTCAATGGAGGGTTGGAGTAAAAAAAATTGCGCAAATCGGGTTGAGGCAGATTTTTTGCCTCAGACCGACTTGCCCCATTTTTTGACGCCCAAGCTCCATTTTCCCCTATGCCGGCGCTGCCTGGTGTGGGTCATTTTGTTTGACGCACACCAGTCAGCTCCGCCGGCTAACGTCATTCCATAAATAAGGCGCCCGCATGGCGCTTTGGAATGGTGTTAGCCGGCGTTAACATTTTTGACGCACAACTGCGTTGGCGCAGTTGTGCGTCAAAAAGTATAAATATGACCCAAAATATCTGTAAGACCATGTGTAAGTCATGCTCAATAAAATGTCTATAGCCCCACTTGCATTCAGGGGCAGATAAGAACATAGTATTTATGAAACTGGAAGCTAAGAACATAGGGGCTCATTACAACATTGGCGGTAAAAGGTGCTTACAGCCATGCAGAAGACCGCCAATACACCGCCGTGGCCGCTGAATTCCGCCACAGCTATTATGACCCACAACTCGGAATCCGCCGAAATTCAGACACCCACACAACACCGCCACACCAAAGGTCAGTGATAAACTGGCGAAAACAAAACCTCCACCTCCATGCCAACAGAAACACGCCCATGCTATTACGACCCACGAATCCACGCAGCGGTCTTTCAACCGCGGTATTCCATTGGCGGTACACACCGCTGCGCTCAAAATACACACACATCTCCAAAACACCGCCACATTGGACAATTACAAATACACACACCTGAGACACATACAAACACCACTCCCACACACCCAACACAATATAAAACACACACCCACATCACCCACAAACCCCTACAACCACAATTCACGGACGAAGGCCAGAGAGACTGACAGCCAAGACAACACCACCATACAGAGGCACACAACACCATCACCCAACCCACATCCACGCACAAAACACCACACACCACTACACATCACCACACACATCAACACTCACACCGCCCCACACATCACACACACCACCCCATGTCACGCCAAAGACACCCCCGCTTCTCCGAGGAGGAGCTCCGGGTCATGGTGGAGGAAATCATCCGGGTAGAGCCACAGCTATTTGGCTCACAGGTACAGCACACATCAATAGCCAGGAAGATGGAGCTATGGTGAAGAATCGTGGACAGGGTCAACGCAGTGGGACAGCACCCAAGAAATAGGGAGGACATCAGGAAGAGGTGGAACGACCTATGGGGGAAGGTGCGTTCAATGGCCTCCAGGCACAACATCGCGGTTCAGCGGACTGGCGGCGGACCCCCACCTCCTCCCCCACAACTAACAACATGGGAGGAGCAAGTCTTGACCATCATGCATCCTGAGGGCCTCGCAGGAGTCGGTGGAGGATGGGACACTGGTAAGTCAAATCTTAACTATCATATCCCCCACCCTACCTGCATGCTATCACACACCCTCACCCTCACCCCCTCCCCTATCACCCCAAATCCTCACTAATGTACTAATAACACAAACCACACATCCCAACACCAAGCCCTGCATGACAGAACTAAGCATGGATACCCAGCACTAAAGCATGCCCACTGCACACACCCATACAACCCCCTAAACCACCATCACACAAGCTCCCACACAGGAATGCTTGCACTGGGGTACACGCCCACCCATTGCACATCATTACACACACACATGCAATAATCATGCTCTTATGCCCCTGCAGGAACCTGAAGGACCGTCACCACACCAGAGGGTCCAGACAACACCACTCCACCCCCAGAAGAGGCCCACAGTGACGATAGCAGCTCTGCCCTACTGGATCCTGATGACCAGCCCGGACCATCGTGGGCCTCGGGACAGTCGGTTCCCCTTGCACAGGCACAGCCCAACACTGACCTTCCACCCTGTGGTAACACCAGCACAGCACCCACCCAGTGGGCCCAAACCTCCCTACCCAGGACAGGTCAATCAGCGGTGTGTCCACCACTACAGGGAACCCAGGATAACCCACCACCCCAACATCAACAGGGACCTGGGTGCAGTGGTAGTGGGCACACGGTCCAGGGGACGGAGGCACAGGAACACAGGGGAACTGGGAGGGCTGCTGTGCGACAGGGGGCGGACAGGCCAAGGGAACCCACTCTCCACGAGGCCCTATCCTCCATCATGGGAGCATACTACCACTCCCAGGAGACGATGGCGACGGTCCTGGACAAGTTGCAGGAGACCCTGCGCCTGCAGGAGGAATAGTATTTGGGGTTCAGGGAGGAGCTCAGGACCATCAGCTCTGCCTTGGGCACCATCGTAGGGGTGCTGAAGGACATACAGCAGACCCTGAGGGACACCGTGGCACTCCAAGGGGCCCCTAACACTAGCCAGGACGATGAACTGCCCACCACCTCTGCCGGCGCTAGTGGACAGGACGCCCCGGCACAGGACCACCACACCAGCACCCCACCCCCTGCAGACGGACAACCACCACGCAAGCGGTCCCTGAGATCCAGGAACAGGACAGAGCAAGATGGCAAGACCCCCGCCAGGAAATGAGACCACCCTGTTTGTCCTCCCACTGTCCCACCTTGTTAACCTGTCCATACTTAAACTGCCCCATCTCCACTTCTAATGTCCAGATGGGCAGTGCACCTGTGAGACTAATAGACTGGACTCTGCCATGGACATTCCTCCACCATCACCCCTCACCATTTTACCACCCCTCCAATAATTAGCACTTCAATAAACACCCTTGAAACACAAAACAATCTGGAGTCAGTCTGTGATTTAGTAAATATGTATTATCAATGACTGTGTCATAATGCGTTTCCTATTGTAAAGCTAACATACCTATGTCACACATCACAAGTCCTTGAAGGATGCAAGCAGATGACACTTTGGTAGCCACACCTGTGAAACAGTAATCGAAAGGTACAACTCAGTTACCAAATAGTGGTTGAAATCGACAGACAGGATAGAGGTAGACCTGTGAAAGTTAATGTAATGTTAAACATGAAAATGTTCTCACCTGTGTGTCACTGGAAATATTGCTGTATGACTGACTCCCTGTTGTCGTTGTCTTCTTCCTCAGCTTCCTCCTCATCACTGTCCACAGGCTCCACAGGCTCCACAGCTGCTACAACACCGTCATCTGGATCATCCTCCTGCAGAAAAGGCACCTGGCGTTGCAAAGCCAAATTATGAAGCATGGAGCAGGCGATGATGATCTGGCACACCTTCTTTGGTGAGTAGAATAGGGATCCACCTGTCATATGGAGGCACCTGCACCTGGCCTTCAGGAGGCCGAAGGTGCGTTCGGTCACCTTCCTAGTCCGCCCATGGGCCTCATTGTACCGTTCCTCTGCCCTGGGATTCCTAACTGGGGTCAATAGCCAGGAAAGGTTGGGGTAACCAGAGTCACCCAATAGCCATACACGGTGCCTCTGGAGTTGGCCCATCATATCAGGGATGCTGCTATTCCGCAGGATGTAGGCGTCATGCACAGAGCCAGGGAACATAGCATTTACCTGCGAGATGTACTGGTCTGCCAAACGGACCATCTGAACATTCATAGAATGATAACTCTTCCTGTTCCTGTACACCTGTTCACTCCTGTGGGGGGGGACCAGAGCTACATGGGTCCCATCAATGGCACCTATGACGTTGGGGATATGTCCAAGGGTATAGAAGTCACCTTTAACTGTAGGCAAATCTGCCACCTCAGGGAAAATGATGTATCTCCTTACGTGTTTCAGCAGGGCAGCCAACACTCTGGACAGCACGTTGGAAAACATAGGCTGGGACATCCCTGATGCCATGGCCACTGTTGTCTGAAAAGACGCACTTGCAAGGAAATGGAGCACTGACAGCACCTGCACATCAGGGGGGATAACAGTCGGATGGCGGATTGGTGACATCAGGTCTGGCTCCAACTGGGTACATAGTTCCTGGATTGTGGCACGGTCAAACCGGTAGGTGACAATGACATGTCGCTCTTCCATTGTCAACAGGTCCACAAGCGGTCGGTACACCGGAGGATTCCGCCATCTTCTCACATGTTCCAGCTGACGGTGCCTACGAAGGACAACAGCGACGCATCAGTCATTATTCCTCCAGGTATGTACCCACAGTTACACACAAGACTACACCACTCACAAATCCCTTCCTGTATGTGTGTTGAGTGTAGGCCTAGCTATCTGTGACGCAGAGGTAAATCAAGCCATGTCGGCCCCTGAAATGGCGGCTGCCTGACCTCTAAACTGGGACAATGGGATTGTGAGGTAACTGCGCTGGCGTTGCACACCGTGGCGGTAGGCGGTCGTAGACCGCGGCGCATGCTGCATTGGTTAACATTGGACCCTATGCGTCCCAGGAGCCAATGAACGGGTGCGCCAGCGGTGATGATGCGCACCGCCGCGGACGTCACCGCCGCGGATGTGGCCACCATTTTCTATCTGTTCAATCACTAGATACCTGACCTTCGACAGGAGAGGACCTACATTGCAAGTGCTGCTGTGACCTCGGTCTGGAAGCGACGATGGCTGCTGCGTCTGGGGAAAGGACCCCTGCCTTCACTGCACAGGAGTTGGAGAAACTGGTAGACGGGGTCCTCCCCCAGTACACGCTACTTTACGGTCCTCCAGACCAACAGGTTAGTACACAGGGAGCACGTTGTATGGGCTAGGCCTGGGTGAAGAGGGCTGGTTGGATGAGGGAAGGGGGCAGAGTTCATAGAACATTAATGCATGGGAATGAATGGGCCACATGGCCAGAGTAGGGAGGGGTCCATTCACATCGACGCTGCAGTTGGTAATGACTGTTCCTCTTTCCTTGTGCATGTCATGTAGGTCAGCGCCCACCAGAAGAGGGACATTTGGCGTGCCATCTCCAAGGAGGTCCGGACCCTGGGGGCCCACCAGAGGCGGGACACCCACTGCCGGAAAAGATGGGAGGACATTCGCCGCTGCAGCAAGAAGATGGCGGAGGCTCAGCTAGGGATGGCCTCCCAACGTGGGAGGGGTGCCCATCGCACCATGACCCCCCTGATGTTTCGGATCCTGGCGGTGGCCTACCCAGAGTTGGATGGGCGCTTGAGGGCATCACAGCAGAAACAAGGGGGTGAGTACTCTCTCATTCTGCGGACTTTGCGCGCAGTGGAGGGGTCTGGGTGGGGGAGGAGGACTGTGGGTGTACCTAGGCTAGGGCGAGTTCCGTAGGCTAGGCCCCTCCGTAATGCAGGCCATGTGGCACTCTACCCCACCTCAGCAGAGTGCCAAGTACAGGTATAGTTGCCCCTGTGGCATCCATGTGTGCAGATGTCCACCATAGCCATGTAGGCTAAATCCCAGAGATTGCATGTGAAGAGGGCAGGAGCACGGCGTAGTGCAGGGGGCTGCTGTGTCTGTCATGTCCGCCAACGGTAGCGGTATGCCATGCACTAAAACTCTCTTTCTCCTGTCTCCCCCCCTTTTTCTGCTCTCCCTGTCCTTTTGTACATCAGCATCATCAGGCGGAGGTACAGTGGCACTGGAGCACGAGGGAGCTGCCTCCCACATGGCCATGGAGGGCCACACCACGGACTCAGAATGCACCAGTGGGACGGAGGGCGAGGGGAGCTTCACGTCGGCCACCGAATCACCAAGCAGCGACACAGACTCGTTCGCCGATGGGGGCTCCCTTGTGGTGGTGGCACCATCTGTGCACCCCACTTCTACAGGTACAGCCGCCACCTCCCCTACCAGCACCGCCCTCCCAGCAGCCCCTCAGCGTTCGCCCTGTGCCCGCTCACCCAGAAGGGTGGGCATCACCTTCGCCCCAGGCACCTCAGCCCCTGCCCCTGTCACCCCAGCTGCCCTCAGTGAGGAGGCCATTGGCCTCCTCAGGTCACTCACTGTTGGGCAGTCTACCATTGTGAATGCCATCCAGGGTGTAGAACGAGAATTGCAACACGGTAATGCATTCCTGGAGGGCATTCATTCTGGTCAGGCTGTCCTTCAGCGAACCCTGCAATCTCTCGCCTCAGCACTGATGGCAGCCATTGTCACTGTGTCCAGCCTCCCCCCTCCAACCTCCTCCACCCAGACCCAATCTCCTGTACCCCAGCCCATCCCAAGCACACCTACAGACCAGCATGCACACAAGTCAGCACACACAAGTAGCTCAAGCAAACATAAGCACCACACAACCCACAGGCACTCATGCAAGCCTCACCCACGTACAGACACAGCAACATCCACTGCCTCCACTATGTCCCCCTCCTCCTCTTCTCCCTCCTCCCTCCCAGTCTCGTCTACACACACACCTGCATGCACCACATCTACAAGCACCATGAATCGCACAAGGAGACCCAGCACCACGAGCCGCTCACCTGCACTCACCACCTCCACTGCCATTTACACGTCACCTGTGTCCTCTCCCAGTGTGTCTGTGACGCCCCCTCCCAAAGTACACAAACGCGGGCACCTACACACCCAACATCCATCTACCTCACGACAGCCTCCAGTATCTGCACCTGCACCCAAAACACCTTAAGTCACACCTCCGACAACCACCTCCTCTTCCTCCACTCCCAGACCCCCTCCAACTACCCATCCCAGTGTATGTCAGAAACTGTCCCTCTGTAAAGTTGACCTTTTTGCTCCCACCCCCCCTCCAATTCATCAGTTCCGTCGTAGCGCCTCAGCCAAAAAGCCTCCATTACCAGTGGTGCCTGTTCAAGGTTTGTGGAGTGCACCGGCCACCAGGGCAGGCAGTGTGACCCGGAGCCAAGGCACTGGCAGTCCACCCCCTGTAAAGGCTCTAAAATTGGAGATTGGACGACGGGACCCTGTGAAGACTCCTGGTGGGAAAACAACTCACATGGGTTCCAAGGGGATTGGAGAGTCAGCTGTGACTCCACCAAAGGTGGGGAAGGGCCAGAGGAAGTCTGCCCAGCCTGTTGTGAGTGTCACGGCGGAGAAGGGCGCCATCATTCCCGGCGGTCAAGACCCAACCGCCAGCACCGTCGTCACTGGTCAGGAGGCCACCACCAGAGTCATTGCCCAGGAGGGCCCAAGTATCGTCACTGGTCAGGAGACCGCCGCCGGAGTCACAGCCCAGGAGGGCCCAAGTATCGTCAGTGGTCAGGAGACCACCACCGGAGTCACAGCCCAGGAGGGCCCAAGTATCGTCACTGGTCAGGAGACCACTGCCGGAGTCACAGCCCAGGAGGGCCCAAGTATCGTCACTGGTCAGGAGACCACCGCCACTGCCGGAGTCAGTGCCGAGGAAGGCCACAGCTGCCACAGCCCAGGTGGGCTATGATGGAACATCATGCCACACCCCAATGCCCAGTGTAGGGAACGTCATGCCACACACCAATGCCCAGTGTAGGGAACGTCATGCCACACACCAATGTCCGTACCAGAACCGCCAAGGCAAAGCACCGCTGAACAGGGCAAAGACCGCCATGGTGAAGACCTCTGAACAGGGCAAAGACCGCCATGGCAAAGCACCGCTGAACAGGGCAAAGACCGCAATGGCAAAGCACCGCTGAACAGGGCAAAGACCGCCATGGTGAAGACCGCTGAACAGGGCAAAGACCGCCATGGCAAAGCACTGCTGAACAGGGCAAAGACCGCCATGGCAAAGCACCGCTGAACAGGGCAAAGACCGCCATGGCAAAGCACCGCTGAACAAGGCAAAGACCGCCATGGCAAAGCACCGCTGAACAGGGCAAAGACCGCCATGGTGAAGACCGCTGAACAGAGCAAAGACCGCCATGGCAAAGCACCGCTGAACAGGGCAAAGACCGCAATGGCAAAGCACCGCTGAACAGGGCAAAGACCGCCATGGTGAAGACCGCTGAACAGGGCAAAGACCACCATGGCAAAGCACCGCTGAACAGGGCAAAGACCGCCATGGCAAAGCACCGCTGAACAGGGCAAAGACCGCCATGGTGAAGACCGCTGAACAGGGCAAAGACCGCCATGGCAAAGCACCGCTGAACAGGTCATGCACCGGGTAGGAATGAATAGACCGCCACATCAGGCATCCTTATCCCATGTGCAGCTGGGACAGTGACAGGACAGGAACTTTCACGGGGAGACTCATCCAGTCTGGGCACCAGTCCCCCCCCAGAACCAGTGGAGAATGTTATTGACTTGTGAGACTGTGGCTTTGCACTCCCCAGGATGGCACAGTGGGCAAACCACCCACTGTAGAGACTTGTGAGACTGTGGCTTTGCACTCCCCAGGATGGCACAGTGGGCAACCCACCCACTGTAGAGACTTGTGAGACTGTGGCTTTGCACTCCCCAGGATGGCACAGTGGGCAAACCACCCACTGTAGAGACTTGTGAGACTGTGGCTTTGCACTCCCCAGGATGGCACAGTGGGCAACCCACCCACTGTAGAGACTTGTGAGTCTGTGGCTTTGCACTCCCCAGGATGGCACAGTGGGCAAACCACCCACTGTAGAGACTTATGAGACTGTGGCTTTGCACTCCCCAGGATGGCACAGTGGGCAACCCACCCACTGTAGAGACTTGTGAGACTGTGGCTTTGCACTCCCCAGGATACATCAATGGGCATGGAGCCCCGTCGTGGGTCTGGCTTTGCAGTAATCCGGCTGAGGTGCCCCCCCTCCCCTTCCCCCTGAGGTGCCTGTAGTATTTCTATCTGATGCCCCGGCAGTGTTCTCTCCGATTGTGGTCAGGTATCTTTTGTGGGCCTCGCCCTTGCATTTTTGGACTGTTGGTGCACGGATATTGTTATGTACATATCTGCACTACTTCTCGTAATGTATATATTTCTGACTGAATTTCGTATATATCTGTATATTTTTGTAAGACATGTATATTGCTACATTACAATGTTTGAATGGATTTTGCTTTGCCTTTTCATTCTTTCGGGGGGATTGTGGGTTGTTACTGTGATTTTTGTGGATGCATTGGTGTGTATGTTGTATTATGCGAGGTTGGGGGTGGGGGTGTTTGGTGGGTGTCCCCCTAACTTTTGCCTCCCCCCTCCCCCATGTCGTAGGTGCAGTACTCACCGTTGTCTTCGGCGCCTACGTAGATGATGGTCGTAGAGGAGCAGAAAGACAAGGGCAGGGAGTATTTGGAGTTCCGGGTCCATGGAGTCCTTGTTCCTCGTGGGATGTGTTGAGGTGAGCATTTTCTCATTGTAGAAAATGTTTCCGCCGTGTTTTTATCCACTGTGAATCCGCCCCCGGAAAAGGTGGCGGATTGGCGGGTTGCGATACTATGGGCGGTACATTGTCTTCCGCCTGTCTGTTGGCGGTGACCGCCACGCTGCTTGTCTGTACCGCCGTGGCGGGCGGTGTGTTAAAGTGGCTGTCTTTGTTGGCGGTTTCCGCCAGGGTCATAATTCCATTTTTTTATCCGCCGCACTGTTTGCGGTATTGCCGCAGCTTTAACACCGTCCGCCAGGGTTGTAATGACCACCATAGTATTTATGAAACTGGAAGTCCGAAGTTAGACATGTTTTCTTTATACACAGAGGGCCTGATTCCAACTTTGGAGGACGGTGTTAAACCGGCCCAAAAGTGGCGGATATACCACCTACCGTATTACGAGTCCATTATATCCTATGGAACTCGTAATACGGTAGGTGGTATATCCGTCACTTTTGGGACGGTTTAACACCGTCCTCCAAAGTTGGAATCAGGCCCATAATGTCAGCTTTTAAGCTGTTTAAAGAATCCAGTTCCCTAAAATTATGAGAACACCCAGCCTTATTCCAGGAGATGACTCTTAAACCATTGATAACTATATCGGGAGAGCCTATACCCCAGAGGGTGAATGTAATTAAGTGCACCTGCTAACCAGTTCCAATGTCAAATGTCATCCTCTTCATCACTGGCTGACAACCTAGGTGTTTGGTTTCAATTTAAAATTAACACCCATCCCCCCCGCCCACCACACGCGTCCCCACTAATACTCCTGTGCAGTCCTCATTTCCCTCACATCAGCTATGCAAAATAATGGCGCCAGACCATTATGTAGATGTTTATCAGCCTTAGGGAATTGTGCCCCACAGCCTATTTTGTTCCCCAGTAAATAGGATGTAACATAAATACCATGACTGAGGAGGTAACTACAACTTTGCAGAATTAGGTTCGCTTCTACCTTAGATTTAAAAATAACTCTCGATTTGTTGTCTGATGGAAGATACAGTATTTGAACTATTTGAATATCATTAATAAGAAGCATCTTTAGTGCATCAATATCAGAGAAACATTTCAAAAGAAATAATCTATTTAGTGGTGTTCCTGCTCCTCAGAAAAAAAATTTGAATATTCAACACTTTTGAGACAGTTGAGACATTTTGAGCAGCTAAATTTTGTTAACCCTTCTGCAGATTTACATATATTAGACAAAAGAAAAAAGCCTTAGCATCAACATTGAGAGAGACACTGGTGGGTGATGCAAACTTTATTTTGTCAGCTGACCGAAAAAAAAACAAGTTCGTACTAGGTGCCAACTGGATCTGAAGATCAGAGTCAACCAGGCAGTTAGGAACTACATTATATGGAGTTAAAGATTTCTGAAGGACGGCACTTTCTCCCAATTCCTGTGGAAAGCCACATGTATCCTGAATTTGGGCAAAGAGTTATTTCATAGTCCACCTCTATTTTATCTTTCATTGTTTTGTCACTTTGGGTTTTTCCCCAGTTTTTTTGTGATGCCTTCCATGTTGGTTACTGAAGAATGTTTGGTAGTTCCTTTCTCTCAAACATAGGATACAGTGCATGATTCAGTTCTATATCTTTCATGGCGAGAACAGGGTTGGTTGATTCTACTGACGGTACTTCAAATAATTTCTTTAGAGAATAAAACTAAGGCATTTCATTGCTATCCATCCTACTGCTTTTTTTCTTCGTTTTTGTACACATTGATTGGCCTGCTTGTATCCCAAAGTCTCTAAAGGAGGAATGTGTCAATATAGATTGATTTAGCGGAGGCTTAGTGCCAGATCTGTTTGTATCAGGCTTATATTGACTCTGGAAGAAAGTACAGCCCCTAACTAAGACCTCCCCTACCTTTAGAACCAGGCTTTGGAGGATCATAGAGAGAGCATCCAAAATATATATTTAGAACCTGCTCCATTAGTCAAGAGCTTAGGGTTCTGGATAGTTGAGAGGCTATCCATGGAAGTCCAGGCCAAGATGTTGGTGGCATGTTGCTTTGGACTTCTTCGTACCCTAAGAAAACTTCTAAGTTGGCTCCTAGCCCATCTGCATAGAATAGTAGTACAGGATCTCATCAACTCACACCTGGACTATGGGAACTCTCTTTACCTAGGCAGTACCAGATGTGTCAACAACCGATTGAAGGTAATTCAGAAATCAGCAGTGTTAGAAATGCGATCTCTAACTGGCAGAGGTATACATCATTGTCCAAGTAGGGACCACAATCCTAGTCAGGGTAAGTCACACACAATCTAAATTATCCTGTGCCCACCCTCTGGTAGCTTTGCACTGAGCAGTCAGGCTTAACTTAGAAGGCAATGTGTAAAGTATTTGTGCAATAAATCATACAGTAACACAATAAAAACACCACACAGTATTAGAAAAATAGATAATATTTATCTGAATAAAATAAGGTCAAAACGATCAAGATTCAATAAACACAAGCTGAAATATCACTTTTGAAAAGAGTATTATATCTTAGAAATCAACAGTTTTCTCTCGATTACACAAAGTACCTGGTTTGCATCAAAAGTAACACGCACGGAGACCAGAGAGGAGGAGGATGCATGGAAAAATATGGTGTCCATTGGATTTTCTGATGCGGCACAGACAATGTGTTGTTTCTTTCAAAGCTGCAAGGAGCTTGTGTCATCTTTCGAAACGCAGTCTTGGTTCCTCACTGCGATGCAGGGATCATTTTTGATTCCCAGGGACGATGCGGGGAAATCCTCAGTGTTGCGTCAATCCGGTAGGGTGATGCGTCAAATTTTCTGTCACACGGCAGGCACTGCGTCGATTTTCCACTCGGGGAATCAGCTTTGTAATTCTGGTTCGGCTGTGTGTCGATCCGGTAGGGTGGTGCAATACATTTTCTTTCGCAAGGCAGGCGCTGCATCGAATTTCCACTTGGGAAGTCGGGCTGCGTTGTTCCGGTTCAGCTGTGCGTGATTTCTTGGTCACAAGGCAGGCTGTGTGTTGATTTTCAGCGCACAAGGAGCTTCCTGAGGAGATGAAGTCTTTTTGGTCCTGAGACTTCAGAAAACAGGAGGTGAGCTCAATCCAAGCCCTTGGAGGACACTTCCCAGCAAAGTCAGGGGTCAGCAGGGCAATAGTCCTTCTCGGCAAGGCAGTGTAGATGAGTCCTTTGGGCAGCGAAGTAGTTCCTCTTGACAGGTTACAGGTTCAGGTTCAGGTTCAGGTCCAGAATTCTCTGAGTTGGTGGGGCCAGAGACACAGTTTATATACCTAAAAATGCCTTTTAAGTGAGGGAGACTTCAAAGAATGGTTTTGAAGTGCACAAGTTCCCCTTTCAGTACAGGTCTGTTCGCCAGGGTCCCAATAGGGGGGTTTGGCAGTCCATTGGTGAGGGCAGGCCACTAGCCTTTGAAATGTAAGTGTCAGGCCCTCCCCCCTTCCAGCCCAGAAAGACCCATTCAGTATGCAGATGAGTGCAGGTGTGACTGAGTGTCCTGTGTTTGTGGTTGTCTGTGTGAAATGCACAAGGAAGCTGTCAACCAGCCAAGCCTAGTCATTGATTGGAGACAGGCTGTAAGGCAAAGATGTTTTTTAAGTGCGGAGAAATGCACATTTTCTGAAAGAGGCATTTCTAAAATAGTAATATAAAATCATCACCAATGAGCAGGCTTGTCTATTACCATTATGGTCATACTAAATTTGACCTGGTTACCACTTTCTGATCAGAATCTACCACTCAAACAGTATATGAGGGCAATCCTAATGCTAGTCTGTGAAAGGAGACGGTCTCACAGAGGAAGAAAATGAATTTAGGAGTTTTCCACTACCAGGACATATAAAAACACACATGTACATGCTCTGCCTTTTACTTACATCGCACCCTGCCCTATGGGTTATCTAGGGCCTACCTTAGGGGTGACTTATATGTAGAAAAAGGGGAAGTTAATGCTTGGCAAGTACTTTTAAATGCCAAGTCGAAGTGACAGTGTAACTACACACACAGGCCTTGCAATGGCAGGCCTGAGGCATGTTCGAGGGGCCACTTATGTGGGTGGCACAATCCGTGCTGCTGACACACTAGTAGCATTTAATTTACAGGCCCTAGGCACATATAGTGCACTGTACTAGGGACTTACAAGTAAACTAAATATGCCAATTAGGTATAAGCCAATGTTACCATGTTTTTAGGGAGAGAGCACATGCACTCTAGCACTGGTTAGCAATGTTAAAGTATCAAAAGACCTAAAGCCAGCAAAAACGAGGTCAGAAAAAGAAGAGGAGGAAGGCAAAAATTTGGGGGTGACCCTGCAGTGAGGCCATTTCCAACAAGCAGCACATATGCTCTCAAAATCCACAAGCTTACATCAGCAGCACCTGCATGGCAGCAGTTCATTGGTTGCCAATCCAGAAGATAATAAAGTTTAAGTCCTTCTACCTGATTCATCAATCAGTATAAAAAACAAGCATTTGCAATGCAACGGGTCTCGCATTTGCTCAAGTTAGAGCTATTTGCTTTTTAAACTTCTAAGTGGACTTTTCTAACCACATAAAATGAAAAGTTAAACAGTTTCACATAAGCGAGCCCAGGGCCACCATGAAGCGTGACCGAGAAACACAAAAGGAAACAGAAGTTTGCTTGCAGTGAAACGTATTGGCAAAAGTGAAATTATCCATGTAACGGGCAAAGTGGAATTAGTGATGTAACCAGCAAAAGTGCAATTAGCCATGTAACAAGGTCAATGTCATGCAAAGCGCTCAACTACTGACCAGCGAGATCGCACTGCCTGTGAAATAAAGAGAAAAAGTAGTCCAGAAACCATACAGAAAACATGGAGCCTTGTATGTTTTCGGTAGTTGGCCGGTGCGCTCAAGGAGGGCTAAACACCGGAAAAGGCATAACGTATACATGCCTTCCACTAGTGAAACAAAGTGAATTGTAAAAGGCAAGCCCACGAACCAACCAAACGGATGGGTGTTGTTAAAAACCCATAGAGATTACACCAGGGATAAAGCGCTTTGCGCTTGACCCTTAAAAGGACCCCAACCTATACAATGTCTGAAAACTCCTTATGTCCTGTTAGAAATGGGGTCTTTGGTTGGCAGTCAGGTTACCCCCAGTCCAAGCAAGGACCCTCACTCTAGTCAGGGTAAATGAGTCACCCTCAGTTAACCCAGCTCACCTCCTTATTAGGTTGGCACAAGCAGGCAGGGTTAACTTCAGAGTCCAGGTGTAAAGTATTTGTACCAACACACACAGTAACTCAGTGAAAATGCTACAAAATGACACAACACTGGTTTAGAAAAATAGGAAATATTTATCTAAACAAAACAAGACCAAAATGACAAACATCCAACATTCACAAGTCAAGTTATGAATTAAAAAGCAAAAAAAGTCTTAAATCCTTTAGTAAACTGTAAAAACACTGTTGGCGTTGAAAAGTACCTGGGTAGCGTCAAAATAACATGCACGGGCGAGTGTGTGTCAAAAAAGGTAAGGGGTACATCGATTTCTCACCCGCAAGTGAGATCGTGCGTCGTTTCTCCTTTTCCGGTCGGGTTGGCGTACGTTGTTTTTCCTCCCTGTAGGGGAGCGATGCATCGGTCGAAAATCCTGCTGCATGGTATCAGCAAAACTGCGCAATGTGGGTTGTGACGTTATCAGCCTCCATCAGTGTATGTTGCGCGCTGTTCTTCCAGCTACGTGCGTTGATTTTCCAGCTGCGATACCGGTGGAGCATCCGTTTCTGGTGCCAAGCCAGTGGCGCATCGTTTTTCAACTGTGTCTCGGAAGGTGCGTCGATATTTTCCCTGCACGGCGGTCTGTGTGTGGATTTTCAGTCTTGGTCTGCCAGCTTCACCTTCCAAGGCCCCAGGAACTGGAAAGGGCACCACTTGGCAGGCAGGAATCTCAGCAGAGAGTTCAGGTGCTGGCAGGAGAAGTCTTTGATGGCCCTGAGACTTCAACAACAGGAGGCACGCTCAGGACAAGCCCTTGGAGATTTCTTCACAAGCAGGAAGGCACACAAAGTCCAGTCTTTGTTCCCTGACACAGGCAGAAGTAGCAACTGCAGGATAGCTCCACAAAGCACAGTTTCAGACAGGGCAGCAACTTCTCCTCAGCTCTTCAGCTCATCTCCAGGCAGTGGTTCCTATTGATGTCCAGAAGTGATCTAAAGTCTGTGGTTTTGGGTGCTCTTCTTATACTCATTTTAGCCTTTGAAGAAGGCTTACTTCAAAGGAAAGTTTCTCTTGTTTGTAAAATCCTGGCTTGCCCAGGCCAGGCTCCAGACACACACCAGGGGATTGGAGACTGCATTGTGTGAGGGCAGACACAGCCCTTTCAGGTGTGGGTGACCACTCCTCCCCTCCCTCCTAGCACAGATGGCTCATCAGGATATGCAGGCTACACCCCAGCTCCCTTTGTGTCACAGTCTAGAGAGGTGCAAACAGCCCAACTGTCAAACTGACCCAGACAGAGAATCAACAAACAGGCAGAGTCACAGAATGTTTTAAGCAAGAAAATGCCTACTTCTTAAAAGTGGCATATTCAAACACACAATCTCAAAACCAACTTTACTAAAAAATGTATTTTTAAATTGTGAGCTCAGAGACCCCAAACTCACTGTCTATCTGCTCCCAAAGGGAATCTGCGCTTTAATCATTTTTAAAGATAGCCCCCATGTTAACCTGTGAGAGACATAGGCCTTGAAACAGTGAGAACTGAATTTGGCAGTATTTCACTGTCAGGACATATAAAACACATTAGTATATGCCCTACCTTAAACATACACTGCACCCTGCCCATGGGGCTATCTAGGGCCTACCTTAGGAGTGTCTTACATGTAAGAAAAGGGAAGGTTTAGACCTGGAAAGTGGGTACACTTGCCAAGTCAAATTGGCAGTTAAAATCTGCATACACAGACACTGCAGTGGCAGGTCTGAGCCATGTTTACCGGGCTACTAATATGGGTGGCAAAACTAGTGCTGCAGGCCCACTAGTAGCATTTGATTTACACTCCCTGAGCACCTCTAGTGCACTGTACTAGGGACTTACCAGTAAATCAAATATGCCAATCATGGAAATCCAGATACACATACGTTTTATATAGGATCACTTGCACTTTAGCACTGGATAGTAGTGGTAAAGTGCCCAGAGTAACAAAAACAGCAAAATCAGAGTCCAGCACACATCAACAACCTGGAAAACAGAGGCAACAAGTAAATGGAGACCACACCAAGGATGAAAAGTCTAACGTGTCCCTAAACGAACTTTGTGTTCCGAGGATCAGAAGTTTCTTCTGATCCAAGGAGCAAGAAAGCAAGAGGCTGTGGAAATTCTATTAATTTTTAAGCCCTCAAACTTTGGAATGCTCTCATCTTGCACATTAGACAGGAGAGATCAGAAACCTGCATCAGGAAGCTACTGAAAACCCATCCATTCTAGTGACTAGCAGACATTTATCAAGTGAGAGCAGAGGCTTTACCAGTGCTGGGAGGCCTGTTGGCTAGCCATGCGTTATGTACATACCAGAGAATAGAATAGAATAGATGTATTTACTGATTTTTCCATTAGAGTGAAAACAGATAAAATTATTTACAAACATAGCAGTGCTTCCTAATATTGCACATAATTAACGCATAGATTACAAGAGGCTTGCAAATTGAAGTCAGGGGTTATTGAAAGCTCAGTGGACAAGGAGGACTTCATGCTAGGAGTAATGCTAAACTATTTCATCCTAGTTTTTTAATGATTTAATGGAGTAATACCGAGGCAGACAATATTTTGATCAGATACAAACTTTCTATTGGTTTCAATGTCAATACCTGGCAATGTAAAATCTGCGGTTATAGCACAATGAAAGGCTTCCTTCTAAAAGTACAAGCAAAGTGTTAGCTGGAAGGGCTATTTTCAGTCCAAGAGGGGGTCAGTGTAAAAACTCAAATATCATATACCACAAACTTACTATAGGAGCTTGCATCAATTTGCAACTCACCAGTTTAAAGCTCCCAGGGGGGTCAAAGCCAATGATCCAAATTGCAGGAATAAAGGGGAGGCAAACCAAAAATCTTAAGCAACAGGTAGTTCCATCAAGACTTCTCTCTCACGTAGGTAGTCTTGCTTATCAGGGTGAGGAAGACACCAGATTCAAATGTGACCACTTGGATCTCTTACTCCTCTTATGCACCTCCACTCAATGAACACCCAGAACCAGTAAGACTCATGTCTGATTGCAGAATTTATGTCTTGCTATAGGCCATAGCCTGCAGTAGGCCCGCCGGCCTTGCAATCAGCAGAGGTCACAGTAATAGTCTCACATTTGCACAACTCCCACCACCTCCTACCAGTATCGGCAAGACTGGGCTGGGGCTGATGGGACACAGGGATTGGGGCTTTGCACACCCTTGATGCCCTCTTCTAGTGGGTGTACAGTGTGTGCCAACAGGGTTGAGGGATAGGTACCTGATTCCCTGGCTCTGACCCACACGATCTGTTGAGGCCTTGTCCGGGATCCACGTGGCACATGCAGAAGTAGCAACTGCAGGATAGAACCAACAAAGCACAGTCTCTTTCAGGGCAGCACTTCTCCTCAGCTCTTCAGCTCTTCAGCTCTTCTCCAGGCAGAGGTTCCTCTTGATGTCCAGAAATGATCTAACGTCTGTGGTTTTGGAGATCTCTTTGACCGTGGTAACAACAGGAGCCGTTCTTCCACCGCCTCCTTGCTTGACATCTCAGCATCAGCATCACAGTGTCATACCGTCACCATAAACAACACATTTTGGCATTGAAACTTTGAAACATTGGAGTGGGTTATTATAAATATTTGCTTTCTGTGAGTCCTGTTCTTTGGTGCTTATGTATTTTCTGCTTCTGATAATGAGTGTGGGCGTTGTGGCAGGTCTAGAAAAACCTGAGTATATCAATGGCTTCCCTTCAGAGCTAGCACTGACTGTTTTTTTAGCAAATATACTTGGAAAACTGCATTGAAATAAATCCACGTTTGCTTCCCAATTTCTCAAAAATGTATTGCTGGGTTAACATCGCACATGAGACAATGATGTTTCTCACTATTCTTGCCCGATCAGAGAAAAATACTGAATGAAAACTCCCTTATGAGAACATGTTTTTATTACACCGATTCACCAGGTGACACAAAGGTAAGGCTAACAGAGAGCAATCCGATTACATGGTTTATGGGCTGAAACTCCTCATTAAAAGTTTTACTACGTATGTTGTCCAACAGTGCTGGTGTGAAGGAATCACATTTTTAGGTAGCTACTGGGGATGCAAGATTGTCCTGTACCTACAGCAATGATTAACCATATGTCTAGACGAGGAACAATGAAGAGGCTTCCGAAATGACTTTAAAAGTAAGCATCACCAAGTAATGCAAAAAGTTCTAGAGGTGACCAAGCCAAGCAAAGCTAGAGGCTGAGTCCGGCATTATGTATAGCTCTTGGTTAGCTCTTGTCCATGTGGCTTGGTGAGACAAAATAGAGATGCGGGGGAGTTTCCCGTGCACAAAACTTTACCACTTCCAAAAATAGTTTTAAGAGACAAAAACAGCTAAAAGAGGAACCGTTGAGCAAATGTTTTTTATGAAGATTCTTTTCTGCTGTGTGTCTATCAACAGCTGAGCTGCTATTTGCAGGATTCTCAATGAAAATTTCGAACTGAAAGCAAAGTTTAGAGAGTATGGGAGTCTTCTGTTTTGCTAATCGTTCTAATAGTTGTCACCGGGACCATCACGCTCTCCCTCTATGTATTTATTGAGCCAGAAGAAGGCAGTGATGTTAACATAACAATAGTCTCCTGCCTAGTCACATGCCTTCCTGTACTGCCAACGTTGTATTATTTTAAGAAATACTTTTTGCCATTATATACATATATTCTATCAGATTGAATTAACCTGTGATACTTATACTCGTAGAACATAGTGTGCTAAAATGGATCATGAGATGAATAGTCACAAAACATCAACCTTTGCTGCTGAAAAGGAGAGAGAATTTATTCTTCTAGTGATGAGTTACACAAGCAGCCAGGAAACCTATGATAAAATTCCAGCTTCCCCACTTGGCTAAATTGTGTGATTCTCTGCAAATCAGTTTACTTCATTGTGCCTCATTTTGACTAATTGTTAGATCTGAGAGCACCTTGAAGGACTACAGTTCTGAGTGCGCTACATAAAAACCTTGCTGGTGCATAGTATACTAAACAATAATTGTGATCTACTTGCAACGAGATTACTGGCCACGAGCATAATACACATTACACGCAATCTTCTCTTGGTTCACTCAAGGCAGTAATGTTAGAGCATGCAGAAGTTCATGTTTGAAAACGAATAATATTAACAAATGTGAAAACAGTGACTTAATGTACGTAAGTGCATAACAAGCATATTTAAAAAAAAATGAAAGTGTGGTATCATATCACTGGGAATGATATTTTCTATGTCCTCTTTACATGTCATAATTTTTTATGGGTCGCCTCTTGCTTTGACTGTTAGAAAACTGCCGTCTAGACCCCTAGCTCCCTTTCCCTTATTGATTTAATGGCTTGCACACGTCTACAAAACTCCAGGTAATGGCAAATCGGTTAACTTACAAAAATAATGTTTGAAGATGGATAGTGATTTCGCAATAGAATATCAAAACATTATTCTTCCAAACTCGAGAGGCTGTACATCACTAAATGCGGCCGTCGAGTATAAGGTGTGTTTTTTGTTTCAGTTTTGGCCTGGCTTGTACGCCCTCTCCCAGGGTATGACTCGATTCACCGGGGCACCCGCTGCTCCACGGAACAATGAGCTGGGGTAAACCGCGCGCGTGCTCTGCGCGTGCATCCCGCGTGCCTTCTTCCGTTTACAATTGAGACAGGGAGAAGGGGCGCGCGCTCTAAGCAGCCCGCGCGCGCCACTCCTGTGCTCGTGCCCTTGCCGGGCGAAGGCAGTGGCAGAGCAGAGGCTCGGAGCCCGAGCAGCATGCCCGTCTCGCGGCGGCGGCAGCACCGCGCAGCGCTCTCCTCAATGGTCAGCGCACAGCCCCCGCAGCAGCCCTGCTGCAGCCCCTGGGCCCCCTCTACACAGTGAGCTTCGTGGGAGCCCCCACACCGACGCCAGCCAGGTAACTGCCGCACTCTGCATTTGGGGGCTGCATGTGCACATGGCAGAGCACGGACAGGGCACTGGGGCTGACACACTCAGTGACCATGTGCTTAGGGGAGAAGTACTTGCTTGTTGTGCCGTGATTTGTGAAGGGCTTGCTGATGTCAGGGCATGAAGTGCCTTCTCTGTTATTTGTGAAGGGCTTGCTGTTGTTAGGGCATGAAGTGCCTTCTCTGCTCTGATCCGCATTCTGTGCGCTGAGGAAAGCCCTGCGCAGACAGGGTCACAAAACTGGCAGGAGAGCAGCCTATGCTTTCTAACAACCAGAACGCTATGCGTGCCCATCCTTCACACGGGGGTTAGCATCCACCCCCCCCTAAATTGTGTGCTCATACGCAGGAGGAAAATAGGGCAGTACCTGACATCCAGGATTAGGGCTTTCACGCACAATTAACCGTGGCATTCCTGCTATATACCAACAGGAGCTAAATACTCGTCTTGCACGTACTCTTTACTAAAACCGTGTATTCTCCTAATACGCCTTTGGTTTTCGTTTCTGAGGCAAGCACGTTTCATTTACTGTACCCTTGTGCACACTCTGCTGCGCCTTGTATGCATACTGTACTGTGCTGTAGTGCACACGCATGCTTCTTTGGTTGCAGTTTAGCACCCTGATGAGCCATGCATCCTTTCTGTACATCACGACTGTGACCCCACTGCTGAAGATTGAATGCTTCCAGTCAGGCAGTTATATACGCACACTCGCGGCTTTGCTTTGCGTACTTCTAGGTACTGTAGTTGGGCAAGCACTACTGAGCCAAACATTCCTCGTACACTGGGTAGATGTGCACACTGCTGAACCATCCATGCTCCGTCTTCATTCCAAGTGTGCCCACACTGCTGAACCTCGAATACCTTCAATCGGGTACACGTGCACACGCGCACACACCCTCTGTCGTGCCTTCCCTACTTCATTTACCAGTTCGTTCTGTACATTCCATAACCGGGCATGCTTATGATACTGTGCAGTTGTGCACACCGTTGATCCATATTTTTCATATACCGACCAGTTGTGTGCAAAAAGCCGCACCCCGACTCGTATAACCAACTGTGTAACACGCCTGATCTAACTACATGCTTCGTTTGCGTTGCATTTGAGCATAGTGTTAGGCCTTAAATGCTTGCTGTGAAAATAATGTTTGCATACTGCAAGCCGTACGTTCTTTTTACACAGTACAATTATACACACACGTGTGCCATACATGCTTTATACAGACTGCCGTGATACATGAGTATAGAGACCGATACGGCGCAGTTGTGCACGTCTGCGCTGTTTGCGTCTTATATAAGGCAGTTGCGCGCACAGACATGATCCGTGCATGCCTTTTACACAGCATGATTGTGTGTGCAGACGCGCGCACCGAGATCGCCTCCCATTCTTCCTACGTGCAGAATATGTGTGATGCATGAATACTGCTGCCTGCATGTGTCGGAACAGTGCAATAGTGCACATTGCTGAGCCATACATCCTTCTGATACATTTGTGCACGCTGATTGCTGAGTATTGCATGCCTCTTAGGGGTTTTTGTAGACTGCTAAGCCATGCATGCCTTAGTGCATGGAAGCTACTGTGCAGTGCATGCCATTTATTCAGTGCTTTCACACAGCAGGCGCAATCCAGGCCAAGGAAGGCAGCGGCGCGTTCATTGATTTGACAAAGACATTCATCCACTCTCAGCGGTGGCTGCAATCGCCTCTGGAGCTTGGAAGTTGCTTTTGTTGCAGTTTATCCGAGAGCGTTGCTCACACCGGGAAACGAGACAGAGTATTGTTTGTTGTGTGCTCCTGGAAAGCGTCAGTGGCTTCCAGGAGCAGATAAATGCTTAGCGCTTTGAATCTTCTCACGAAACCTAGCGTGTGCAATAAATTGATTACAACAAATGAAATTATTTTATTAACCGAAACATCAAAGCAGAGAGCTCCGTTTACATATCCTCACATCCAAAAACACGGTTTCTAAACGCTTTATTGCAGCTCATAAGACTGACATTTTTGTCACTGTCCCCATTTCTGGTCCTCTTATCTTTTTTTTCTTGTCCTTCAACAGCTTGCTACGTCTGGTGTAATCCTGGTGTTTCCCGTTCTCACGCTGTGTTGTTATCTCTTCTTCTCCAGGTGCCCTTTCGCTTCCTTCAGTCTCACGTGTCCTTCCTGACCATTTCCTTATCCGTTTGCCCATCTCCCTCTCTCTACCTACCCCTACCCCTACCCCCCACCCGTGTCTTTGCTGCTGTTCCTCGGTTCCTTCCGGTGACCCCTCACAGCGCTTCCCGCCCATTGAATACAGACTTCAGTAGGTAACTGCCCTCTAGTCAGACTGAGGCTGGAGACGGCGATCTCTGCGCACGGACGTTGTTTTTAGTTAAAACACTGTTCGGTGACCTCTGTCGAGGGGCTGTAAGGGACAAGTGTGATCCTGTCCGTGATGTTTGAATATTAATTTATAGCCCGCTTTTCAGGGCACGCGCATATTGTCTGCGCCTGTGGGCTAAACCACAGCAGAGATCAGAGCTTTCCTGTCTCTCACTGACCCGCTGTGAGTCTTAACGGTCGTCATCCCTGGTCTCTGCCCATGCAACATCGGGCTGCATAGTTATTGAGAACGAAACCTCTTGGACACGGCGCCAAGTTAGGGTCCCATCCTACGTGTTGCTGTAATACTTGGAAATCCTCATTCCCTAACCGGTGTAGCTCGCTGTCATTCCAGTGTTTCATTACTACCTATTTGCCTCAGTGTCAGTGAGGTGTATGCTGGTTTACGTGTGTATGTTTGTGCTCGTGTATTTGAATATTTGTTTGTGGGTGGGAGTTTTTTCTGTTTGCGTTTATGTGTTTGTGCACCATTGTGTGTGGTTAGGAGTCTGTGTTCAAGTTTTGTGTGTGTTAGTAGATCTGTGCGTCTCTTTGCACGTGCATTTCTTTGTGGGCGCACTCTTTTCATTGTTTATCAATGTAGTTAGCCTCTTGCTTAGAAGATAGAAAGCTGCATTTTTTATTTGGTATTCCCCAGGCCTGCCCCTACATCTCTGCAAACGCATAATAAATGACATTAAAAACAGGCAATCATCTTTCTGTGTATTTAGACTCAATTAATAGTATATGTTTTTCAGTGTAAAAACCGTTGTTAAATCATTATTTTTATCACAGATTGCTAATCTCACACTCCCTACTTTCAAACACGAAGCGTAAACCAGGGTAGTAGCTTCATTGATGTAGCAGGTGCAGTGTCACCAGGGCCCAGGGGCCAACTGAACCCTGACTATTGCTGTATTTTACCGTTGAAAGAGTGGCCCGTGTGTTGGGGGAGGGGGGTGCATTTATTTCATTGCACTAGGGCCCATGACGCGTCGGCAGAACCAAGGCTTGCTGGGGAATCGTGGTATTTGCGGGAGGGGTGCTGTGTGAAATAGTAAATACTCTGAATATTGTTCTATTCGTTACACACATCTGCTTTAGCACTGGGAATGATAAGCAGTCCAGTCCGCGGAGGAAAGTTCCATCGAGGAGCGTGGCAGTGCTTAATAGGTCTAAATGTGAACACAGCTAAGGACAGGCGAGGCTGCCGGCGCATCACCGGTTCCTGTGTTCTAGGCCTTGTCATAACGTTTGGACAGCTTTATTAGAAACGGTGATCTCCCGTATGCTCTGCAAGCACATGGATCATTTCACCTTGATATTAAGGCATTAAGGGGCATATTTATACTCTGTTTGCGCCAGAATTGCGTCGTTTTTTTTAACGCAAATCCGACGCAAAGCTAACTCCATATTTATACTTTGGCGTTAGACCCGTCTAGCGCCAAAGATCTTGGAGTTAGCGTCATTTTTTAGCGTGGACACCTACCTTGCGTTAATGATATGCAAGGTAGGCGTTCCCGTCTAAAAAATGACTCCAAGGCATGTGCGCCTTATTTAAACTCCCGTGCAAAAATGGCGCACAGGAGTGGGCGGGTCCAAAAAATGACGTCCAGCCGCTTTTGCGTAATTTTTTAGCGCCTGGTCAGGGCAGGCGTTAAGGGACCTGTGGGCTCGGAAGGAGCCCAGAGGTGCCCTCCCCTGCCCCCAGGGACACCCCCTGCCACCCTTGCCCACCCCAGGAGGACACCCAAGGATGGAGGGACCCATCCCAGGGAACTTAAGGTAAGTTCAGGTAAGTAATTTAAAAAAAAAAAATGGTGGCATAGGGGGGCCTGATTTGTGCCCCCCTACATGCCACTATGCCCAATGACCATGCCCAGGGGACATAAGTCCCCTGGGCATGGCCATTGGGCAAGGGGGCATGACTCCTGTCTTTGCTAAGACAGGAGTCATGTCAATGGAGGGTGGGAGTAAAAAAAAATGGCGCTAATCGGGTTGAGGCAGATTTTTTGCCTGATAGATTGCCCCATTTTTTGACGCCCAAGCTCCATTTTCCCCTACGCCGGTGCTGCCTGGTGTGGGTCATTTTTTTTGACGCACACCAGTCAGCTCCGCCGGCTAACGTCATTCCATAAATAAGGCGCCCGCATGGCGCTTTGGAATGGCGTTAGCCGGCGTTAACATTTTTGACGCACCACTGCGTTGGCGCAGTTATGTGTCAAAAAGTATAAATATGGCCCTAAGAGCCCTGTTCTTCGGCGAAGGTAGGGGGCGCATCCTTAAAGCGCTGCCCCAGGGCACTCTGGAGTGACATCAGCCGCCGTGTAATCCTATTGGCCCTCATTACTAGTGACCTCTCTAATTCCGATGGGGCTGGTAAGAGCAGTTATGTTGACATTGAAAACTGACAACTTTTCTGTGTAAAAGTGTGGGAGAAATGAGGAACTACCAGAAGAATTGGATCATTGTATCACAAAACTTGTGATAGGCGATGATTATCACACCCTGTAAATACTGAACACCTCAGTTGAGTTTTTGCTATCGGATACTATAAATATTACACTCAGTGGTGGCAGACTCCAAACTAAGGTCCTCAGTATGAGAGGCCTCTGAATTCCTACGGGGCCAGACCCCATTTGAATCACACGTTTTTTTCACACAGAGTTTTGAGCCGCTAAAAGCTGCCCAAGAACCTGGGTGGAAGTCCAGCCAAAATGAGGATTTACCACAGGAAATAGACCCAGAATCACCAGTTCCTATGGGAAGTCTTGCTTTCTTAGGCCCTCATTATGAGTGGCCTGCTGAATGGGCTATAATTTTTTTAACCCCCAGCTGCATTTTCCCTCCTCAAAAGATACAAATAACCATGTACAGGTAACTCTGTGGGTATTATCGATACCTGGACAAGATGGGTGGGGCTAACACAGTCCATTACAAGTTGACAGCTGAATGTCCCCAAGAAATTAGCAATTTTCGGGAAAATTATAATTCTGGGACTGATTTCTCTTCTAGTTCCTCATTTCACACGCAGGTTTTGACTGTTCTTAGCAGCAGTTGAAATGTGCAGGTGAAAGTAAACAGAGCCATGATGTTTCCACAGATCTCTCAGTTCCAATCTATGACGATTTCCACCGATCTATCAAATCCGACAGGGGCATTTGAGGCCACTCCTAATGAGGGCCTTAGTGACACTCTGGGTCCAACTTGTAACCCACCGGATTTTCCACACCCCTGTAGTTACCTGTATCCCCGTATCAGTATCTCTGGGGTAGGGAATACCCGGCCTGTTCTGGGGCCCCTCATAGTGAGGACTTTAGTCAACTATCCCAGTTAACCGTGCGTGTAGAAGAGACACCATCACCCAGTTTCGACACAGGTAACCCCCACATTTTTATCAGTTCCGATAAAACATTTTGCATAGTAAATGACAAAATATCATTTTCTGTGTGTATTTTTTTCGACATATTTCATACATTTTCAAGCTTCCGAATGCTTTGTCTATGGCTCTTGGTACATGCCTTCGTAGTGTAGTACACCTTTAACAACCAGCGCTTACTTGCTATTTCCACAAAGTCTCAAATGTGCTAATTCACAAAAGGTATTGAACGTTTCCTAAAAAGCAGTGTCGCTGAATAAACAATCAGGGTAGACCATTCGGAATTTCAAAGGCTTAGAAAACTGCGAAAAAATACTTAAGTGTTTTCTAAACGGAATTGTCCCAGTTTTGAATGTATAAAAGACTTTCGATGCGGCTTTGTGTAGCACTGGTAATGAGACAGACCCACCTTCCGGTGATGTGTGGAACTGCAGCCAAGCCTGGTTTTCCCCACAGTTACATTAGCACACCACGCAAGTATGAATAAGACCTGAAATCCTGCTTTCCATCTGGTTGCATTTTTTTAAAATATTAGCAATTACAACAGCCCTTCGGTTTACAGGCTGATCAACTGATATATTGTGCTTGGTTCGATTAACAGGATTACAGATCTTTGCGACTTTGAGCATGCAACACTATATACCATTCGATTTATTAACAATCCAAAAAAAGCTTGATCGGTGTCTTTGTAGGCATTGGCTACACGCGCACTTAACTTTCAATAATACATGATTATTCATGTTTTTATACAATGCTTTCGCTTAGCTTAATGTGCTATTCGAAGCCACTGAGGTATCTTTCCCAACATATTCCCAACATAAAAATATGCTGTGTATGGACTACTGGCACAGATTCAGATTGTGAGTGGATCGGAAAAAGTGAGCAGAGAACTGGTTCTAAATTTCAAATCGACTCATAATCACTTGCGGTATTGGAGGGTGCGGGGGGGGGACTAGTACAGGCAGTGTAGATATGCTCTAGAACCCTCCAAGGAAAAAAAATCAATATTAAATGTTAAATGATTTTCGAAACAGTCCATGTCTCTTCTCATCGTGGATCTTCGGTGCTTCTGCTCAAACCTGGCTTAATTCAGGATTTGATTTTGGCTAAACAGCTAGTTTTTTATAGGTTCCAAAAGAGGCACATTTCTTCCACTGTTGTTCTGCACATTTGTAAGGACAAGGAAGATTCAGTGCTTGTTCTGCTGGCACCTGGCATTGAGCAGAATCATTTATAGGGGCTTGTGACCAGCCAAAATACTCTCTTTTCGCACTTTTTTAAATTCAGTGTAATGCACATGTTACAAAAATGTAATCAAAAAGGTGATGGGCGACATGCTTGAACCAAT
This sequence comes from Pleurodeles waltl, assembly GCF_031143425.1. Taxonomy (NCBI): domain Eukaryota; kingdom Metazoa; phylum Chordata; class Amphibia; order Caudata; family Salamandridae; genus Pleurodeles; species Pleurodeles waltl. Next base: position 500,803,425 of record NC_090447.1, read on the forward strand.
CCCAGCCACTGGTAATTACTTGGGGGTGCACCCTAGTCAATTTTTTTCCCCACAATGCCACCTTATATTAGATCCCGCCTTCCACAAATTAACCTTCAATCAATCAATCAAAGAAATTTGTAGAGCGCGCTACTCACCCGCGAGGGTCTCAAGGCGCTGGGGGGGGGGAACAGGGGGGGAGCAGGGAGGGTCACTGGTCGAACAGCCATGTCTTGAGGTTCCTTCTGAAGATCAGTAGGTCTTTGGTTTTGTGAAGGTCGGTGAGGAGGGAGTTCCAGGTTTTGGGGGTGAGGTAGGAGAAAGACCTGCCTCCTGTGGTGGTGCACTGGATGCGGGGGACTGTGGCTAGGGCGAGGTCGGCTGATCGGAGGTTGCGTGTGGGAGTGTGAAAGTTTACTCTTTCATTGAGGTAGGTTGGGCCGGTGTTGTGGACGGATTTGTGTGCATGGATGAGGATCTTGAATGTTATTCTCTTGTCTATGGGGAGCCAGTGAAGGGATTTGAGGTGTGGTGAGATTCGTTCATGGCGGGGGAGGCCAAGGACGAGGCACACAGCTGTGTTCTGGATTCTTTGGAGTTTGCGTTTGAGTTTGAGTGTGGTGCCGGCGTAGAGGGCGTTGCCGTAGTCCAATCTGCTGCTGATGAGTGCGTGGGTGACTGTCTTTCTGGTTTCTGGGGGGATCCATTTGAAGGATTTGTTTAGAGTGCGGAGTGTGTGGAAGCAGGAGGAGGTTAGAGCATTGATTTGCTGTGTCATGGAGAGGGAGGGGTCGAGGATGATGCCGAGGTTGCGTGCATGGGTTGCGGAGGTGGGTGCGGGGCCTAGGGCGGTGGGCCACCAGGAGTCGTCCCATGTGGTTTTGTTGGGGCCAAAGATGGTGATTTTGGTTTTGTTTGAGTTGAGCTTGAGGTGGTCATCCAGTTGGCAGTGTCTAGGAGAGCGGCGTGTAGGTTGGTTTTGGCGGTGGTGGGGTTGCGGGTGAGGGAGAGGATGAGTTGGGTGTCATCTGCATAGGAGAGGATAGTGATTCCGTGTGCTCGGAGAATGTTGGCTAGGGGGATCATGTAGATGTTGAAGGGTGTGGGGCTGAGGGAGGACCCTTGGGGGACTCCCCAGGTGATCTTGGTAGTGTTGGGGTGGAAGGGGAGAAGGCGGACTCTCTGGGTTCGGTCGGTGATGAAAGAGGTGAGCCAGTCTAGGGCTTTGTGGCAGATTCCTATGTTGTGGAGGCGTGTGCGGAGTGTGTGGTGGCAGACGGTGTCAAAAGCTGCAGAGAGGTCTAGGAGGATGAGTGCGACGGTCTCGCCTTTGTCGACTTTGGTCCTGATGTCCCCAGTGCATGCGATGAGGGCGATTTCTGTGCTGTGGTTCTTGCGGAACCCAGATTGAGAGGGGTTAACGGTGTTGGTTGCTTTGAGGAAGTGGGATAGGCAGGTGTTGACTAATTTCTCTGCAACCTTGGCGGGGAAAAGGAGGAGGGAGATGGGCGGTAGTTGGAGAGGATCTCCGGGTCGCCTTTTTTTTTTTTTAGGAGAGTGGTAATTTCTGCATGCTTCCAGGAGTCTGGGTAGGTGGCGGAGTCAAAAGAGGAGTTGATTATGTTGTAGAGTATGGGGGCGATGGTAGGGCTAGCTTTGTTGTAGATGCGGTGTGTACAGGGGTCGGAGGGGGAACCGGAGTGGATAGAGTTCATGTTTTTTTCGGTTTCTTCGTGTGTGGTAGGGGTCCATGTGGATAGTGTGGTGGGGGGGTCTAGAGTGGGGGTTGAGTTGGGTGAGTGAGGGGTATGTGTGGTGGGTGTGTGTGATATGAAGCTGTTGTGGATGTCCAGGATTTTGTGGAGGAAGTGGTTGGAAAGGGCATCACATAGGGGCTGTGTGTGTGAGGTCTATGTTGCTGGCTTTGGGTTTGGCAAGTTCATTGATGATGGTGAAGAGTTCTTTGCTGTTTTGAGAGTTGTTGTCAAGGCGTGTCCTGTAGTGATCTCTTTTGGCGGTGCGTATGAGTTGGTGATGGGTGCGAATGGTGGTTTTGAGGGTGGAGAAGTTGGTTGAGGAGGGTTCTAGTCTCCATATTTTCTCAGCTTGGCGGCATTTGCGCTTGGAGTTCAGGGGTGAACCATGGGGCGTTCTTGATGTTGCGGGTGGTGATGTGCTTTCTGATCGGGGCTAGTGTGTCTGGGCAGGTAGTGATCCATTTGGAGAAGTTGTGTGCTCCTGTGTTGGGGTCGTTGGTGTGGGGGGGTTATGGGTCAGTTGGGAGTTTAGTTGATCTGTGGGGATCTTGTCCCACATGCGGTAGGGTGTGGTGTGTTGATGGTAGTGTGTGGGGGGTTTGGTGAAGGAGAAGTGGACGCAGCGGTGGTCAGTCCAGAGGGGTTCGTGGTGTGGGTGTAGGCTATGTGTTGGCTTGAGGTGAAAATTGCGTCCAGCGTGTGTCCTGCTGAGTGGGTGGGTGCGGTGACCAGTTGTTTGAGTCCGAGGTTGTTGAGGTTGTCTATGAGGGAGGTAGTGTTGTGGTCTTTTGGGTTTTCTAGGTGAAAGTTGAAATCACAGAGGATGATGTAGTCTGTGGAGGTGAGGGCGTACGGGCTGATGCTGTCGGCGATGGTGTCGCAGAAGGCGGGCGTGGTCCGGGTGGTCTGTAGATTAGTGTACCTCTGAGGATGGAGTTGTTGTTGATGTGGATCAGGAAGTGCATGTGTTCAGTGTTGCCGATTGTGTCTTGGGAGCTGGTGGTGACTTTGATGGTGTCTCTGTGTAGGATGGCGATGCCACCGCCTGGCCTGTTGAGGCGGTCTTTGTGTTGGAGTTGATGCTGCTCTAATAAGAACTGCCTTGCCCAAACTGTCAAGCCAGGCCCTCTTAGACCCAGAACATAGGTAACCACAAGACTGATTTTGTCCTAGTTTTGGCTCTTCCGTGGGATGCCGATGCAGCTTGGTTCTAGTGGCAAAGTGAGCACAGGACCCATTTCTGGGCATACCCGCTGCACATAAGGCATCATACTGAAGTAAACAAACAAGTGATGGGTGGGATGCTTAAATTAATCTCTTCCACTGTCAATTACTGAGTGCCACTTCCCAGTCCATATTTTTTTGCCCTCAATGCCACCTCAGATAAGCCCCATCCTTACCCAAATCAGCTTCAATCCTGCTCCAGTAGGAACAGTCCAGCCCGGACTGCCAGGTCCTCTCTGAACTGGAACATAAGCACCCCAAGACCAGTTTCATCCTAGTTGGGACTCCTCAATCAGGTGCAACTTGGCTCCAATATCAAAATCAACACGAGAACTATGGCAGGTCATATTCTTTGCACTTAAGGCATCGCAGTAAAGTAAACAAAAAGTGATAGGTGGGATGCTTGAGTTAATCTTAAACACGGGTAATTACATGGAGCACACTCTAACCCATTGTTTCCTTGCCCACAATGCTGCCTCAGATTAGACCCATCCACATGCAATTTAGCTGTGATCCTGTAGAAAAAGTCCTGCCCGAACTGCCATTCCAGGCCCTCATCAAACCAGAACACAAGTAGCCCAATACAGGTTTCGCCCTGGCTCACCCATCACACTTATGGTGTCACACTGAATTAAATAGGAACGTGAAGAGTGGGATGCTTGAATTAATCTCAGCCACTGGTAATTATTCGGAACCGCTTCAATCCATCTTTTTTGTCCAGAGTGCCACCTCACTCTCAAAGATGGATTATTGTGTTTTTTTGTACCTGGGTATTTAGGCATACTTCCTAACAAAACTTCAGAGTACAGAATGCTAGAACTCTCCTTGTTTTCCATCTTTTAAATTTTGAGACATTTTCTGAAACACCAAAAGTCCTGCACTGCCTGCGAATGGAGCAGCGATGCCAATTTAAATGCATTTGCCTAATGCCTAAAGCCTTTTATAATTCTGCTCAGTCTTTCCTTACCCCCTTTAATCCTCCCTATATTACTTTAATAGCTCTTAACTTTGAGTCTCTGTTTCTTTGGTTGCCTCTGACGGTTAATATGTCCTGTCAGGATGGTGCTCTTAGATGTTCTGGGCCCCAAACTTAAAAGCAATCATGGGTTCAATTCAATGGATTGATTCCTCCATATTCCTTTGAAAGTCTCTGAAGACATTTCTATTCTGGCAGACTATTGTTTTTTTCATATTGGTCCTCCCTTGATTTCGTCTTCTGTTCTTAGCGCCAAGTAACCAGTATATATTACTACTGTATAAATAATCGAATCAAAACATATTGTAACATCATCATGCAAAGCAAATCTAGCTGTCCTGGGAAGGAGCTCCTCCATGTTCTATCGCAGGATGTGTGGAGTAAGGCCTCAGTTTCTGCGTGCCCTCACTATCAGCACACTATGGCCCGTATTTATACTTTGTGACGCACAACTGCGCCAACGCAGTTGTGCATCAAAAATGTTAACGCCGGCTAACGCCATTCCAAAGCGCCATGCGGGCACCTTATTTATGAAATGACGTTAGCCGGCGGAGCTGACTGGTGTGCGTCAAAAAAAAATGACCCACACCAGGCAGCGCCGGCATAGGGGAAAATGGACCTTGGGCGTCAAAAAATGGGGCAAGTCAGTCTGAGGCAAAAAATCTGCCTCAACTCGATTAGCGCCATTTTTTTTTACTCCCACCCTCCATTGACATGACTCCTGTCTTAGCAAAGACAGGAGTCATGCCCCCTTGCCCAATGGCCATGCCCAGGGGACTTATGTCCCCTGGGCATGGTCATTGGGCATAGTGGCATGTAGGGGGGCACAAATCAGGCCTCCCTATGCTACAAAAAAATAAAAATAAAAATACTTACCTGAACTTACCTTCAGTTCCCTGGGATGGGTCCCTCCATCCTTGGGTGTCCTCCTGGGGTGGGCAAGGGTGGCAGGGGGTGTCCCTGGGGGCAGGGGAGGGCACCTCTGGGCTCCTTCCGAGCCCACAGGTCCCTTAATGCCTGCCCTGACAAGGCGCTAAAAAATGACGCAAAAGCGGCTGGACGTCATTTTTTTTGACCTGCCCACTCCCGTGCGCCATTTTTGCACGGGAGTTTAAATAAGGCGCACATGCCTTGGAGTCATTTTTTAGACGGGAACGCCTACCTTCCATATCATTAACGCAAGGTAGGTGTCCACGCTAAAAAATGACGCTAACTCCAAGATCTTTGGTGCTAGACGGGTCTAACGCCAAAGTATAAATATGGAGTTAGCTTTGCGTCGGATTTGCGTAAAAAAAAATGACGCAATTCCGGCGCAAACAGAGTATAAATATGCCCCTATGTTGCTGCATGCTTCGCAATTTACGATCACTGATTGTGCAACACAATGGCTTCGGACCAGCAGCAGCCCATGTTGAATCGCTCATTCATCTGCAGGCTCCCCATTCCCCAACTTGTATCTGCAAAGTGTAGAGTGCACAACGAAGATAGTGCACAGCTGCCTTTATGAATGGGAACGCCTTTTGCAGATGTGCATTTTGAAATTGTCCAATCAAAGGCCTTTGTTTCATTTGGATCCGTAGTTCTTTGATCTCACTACTGTGCTTGTTTGCTTTCACTCCCCGCTAGGTATGTTGTTTATTTTTGGTGATGTCTTGTTTCCAGAAATAATGGCGGCTACTGCCACACATTGGGTGGTGTTTGGTGACGCTATTAGAAATAACTGCGGCTGCCACCACACCTGGTTACGACGGCTGTTTTAATTTCTCTGTCGATTTTGGTTCTTTTAACGTGGGTGGTTTGCCCGTAAAATTAACCACAGCAGATTTGACAGGGTCTTTCTAGAGGTGTAGTATGACTAGTTAATTCGATGCAACCAAATTGTATTCCATCATGTCATAACATAGACATATTCTGTGTTGATGCATGCAAAACACAGATATTTTTGGAGCTTACACACACACTTTTGCATGCATCAACACAGAATATAACAATGCTTTCCTTAAAGTCCCTTTCTTTTCTTTTCCTAGATAGCCTTGAGAAACCCCCAGGACCGCATGCCAGGACAGGGCGAAACACGTATTGGCTATGTTATGGTGTGTTGGAATGCAATTTGGTTGCATCAAATTAACTAGTCAAACTACAGCTATGTAATGTTATGATGAGATACAACTTTATTTCATCAAATTAACCAATCATACTACAATAAATTGGATTTAGAACACAAACAATTTATCTGAATTTATCGCATAGAATGAAAACAAAACATGCAATAATAACGATTAATGAGAAAACTCAGGAGATCACGCTCAAAAGTCTCTAATATTTATTTGAAATAAGAGGTGTATTTGGCCCTACCCTCAGATGAGTCTCTCAAAGCCTCCACCATAATAAAGCCATAAGATCTAAACGGGTACTAAGTGGAAGGCCAGAGTGTGTTGGACCATACCTGCAAGTTTAGCTTAAAAGTGTTTGTCTGATTGTTTAATGGGCTTTGCCTACAAGTGGATTTAGCTGTTTAAATACTCTGTGAATTACACATCATTGCACTGAAATCGTATGAGAAGGCTTTGTGTTTATTTCAAACCGTTTTTGTCTGCCTGATTAATTATTACTTTGGGTTTGGAACCGTAAGATCAAAGGTACATCTTTACCTAACAGAAGGAGGATGGAAGCACACTGACTCACATCCCAGCTCTCAGTTTGCTCCACTGTTTCTGGGTAAATGCAGTGCATGATAACACTTCAGTAGTAGTCTTTAATTTTTCACTCTTGTTGGTGCAGCCTGTGGTATGTAACTCTAGACTTGCGTTTTTGGATTCACTCCTTCATCAATAGAGAGCAACAAGTCATTTTGGGAGTGCTGGAAATGCTGCCTAAAGTCTTCTCAGGTCTCTGTACCACTCACTGCGATCAGATGCATCAACACGAGCTCATCAGCTCAGTAGCTTAAAAGAGCTTTTTTAAACAGAAGGAGGATGGGGGCACAATGCCTCACATCCTAGCACTCAACTGACCCCAGTGCCTCATGGGCAGTGCATTGCATGATAACACTTACTTTATTTGTAGTCTTTAAGGCCCGTATTTATACTTTTTGACGCTAAACTGCGCTAACGCAGTTTAGCGTCAAAAATTTTTGCGCCGGCTAACGCCATTCTGAAGCACCATGCGGGCGCCGTATTTATTGAATGGCGTTAGCCGGCCCAAGCAGACCGGCGCTGCCTGGTGTGCGTGGAAAAAAACCACGTACACCAGGCAGCGCCGGCGTTGGGAAAAATGGCGCTAGGGCGTCTTAAAAATGGTGCAAGTCAGGTTGACGCAAAAAATCGCCTCCACCCGATTTGCGCCATTTTTAACGACGCCCAGACGCCATTTACATGACTCCTGTCTTAGTAAAGACAGGAGTCATGCCCCCTTGCCCAATGGCCATGCCCAGGGGACTTATGTCCCCTGGGCATGGTCATTGGGCATTGTGGCATGTAGGGGGGCACAAATCAGGCCCCCCTATGCCAAAAAAAAAAAAAAAAAAAAAAAAATTATACTTACCTGAACTTACCTGAATGTCCCTGGGGTGGGTCCCTCCAGCCTTGGGTGTCCTCCTGGGGTGGGCAAGGGTGGCAGGGGGGGTCCCTGGGGGCATGGGAGGGCAGCTGTGGGCTCATTTTGAGCCCACAGGTCCCTTAACACCTGCCCTGACCCAGGCGCTAAAATCCGGCGCAAATGCGGGGTTTTTTGCCCCGCCCACTCCCGGGCGTCATTTTTGCCCGGGAGTATAAATACAACGCATTTGCGTCGCAGTCATTTTTTTAGACGGGAACGCCTACCTTGCATCTCATTAACGCAAGGAAGGCGTTCACGCAAAAAAATGACGCTCTTTACTCATAGTTTGGCGCTAGACGCGTCTAACGCCAAAGTATAAATATGGCGTTAGTTTTGCGCCGAATTTGCGTCGAAAAAAACGACGCAAATTCGGCGCAAACGGAGTATAAATATGCCCCTAAGTTTTTACCATTGTTGGTGTAGCCTGTGCTGTATAACTCTAGTCACGTGGTTCTGGATTCATTTCTCGGTGCACTCAGAACATCTGCCTATGTGATCCAAAGAATGCACTGAATTACCACTTTGCTTTATGCAATTCCCTGTATATTTCGTTAACCTAGTATGCTCTATGAGGAGTACATTTTCTGTTTGATACTGGATCTGTGTTTGGGGTATTTCTTTATGAATCTCTTGACTGGTTGTCCTTTTGTAAAAACAGGGTGTGGAAATGGCAAATTCCCACAATTACCTTTTTTAGTGTATGTGACAAATGCACACACTGCAACATTGACACATCGAGGATGAGACCGAAACGAAATATTTGTGGCACTTAGAAAACTCCATAATAATTAAATACATAAATATGGTGTGTTACAGGTCTGCGTGCTGTGACCAGGGTTGCTCTCAAATTTTTGCCTCTCATCATAAATTCCGCTCACTGTAGACTAGACCTACTGATCAATGATGCATTCACAGGGCTCGGCCCGTAACCCAAAGAAAATGGGACGCCAGATAAAAAATATAGTAAATAGTAGGGATATCTGACTTTAGTGAAATATTTTTGGATGAAGATATGGTTTCTTGAAACTCTTTTCATGAGTTTCAAACCTGTTTTTACATTACAGATGAGTCATTATCTTCAATGTGTACGACTTCTCAAGGAGTTCTAAAAACAAATATTGTCACCCTATACCCCTAACTAACTTGCTGGATGGTCAGTATTATATATGTACAAATTATTTCATGTGTATGTACTTTGAGCACAATAATGATGCATGGCAGGACACGAAACATGCCTAGAAGAAGGACATAAGATGTAAACTAAATTGAAAATGGAGCAAAGTTTGTAGCTCTTAATATAATTAAATATAACACTCATGTCTATACTCAAAGTTTATTAAATAATTAATTTAACACTTCTGACACCAGGCACCTGATTGAAACTACACGCACAGATACTGGGCTAGGTGGGCATTATTTTGACCAGCCATGGACACCAGCATAAACACTAGATGATTGCTGAATCATGCAGCTATTCAGCACGATATTTGAAGCAGAACAACAGCAATTAAAAACTGAATCATTTTCACTCAAAAATATGCCATTCCTATTCTAACCCTTTTGAGATGTGTAGCACGCAAAGACATGATGTAAAAGAGAAAGTATTTTTCAGTTTTGATGATGAGTTATAGATTTTATTATTAGACACCCTGCCATGAGAAGAAAGGCCTAGCAAAGCCTTTTCTAAATTTTATATTTACATTGGGGCTCATTAGCTGGTCTGATGGTCCAAATCATAATCCAGGCTATCTACTTGATTTTATTTTACACTTTAATCTTCCTCTATCTTATATATCTTATATATTACTTATTTCATTATCATGGTCGGACAGTGTTTTAATTAGATGCAACTCCATACTCAACTCTGTATTCATGCTACTAAATCTTGAGTATACAACAGTTAGACCGTGATAGATCACTTTAAACCACAATTACAGACTCTCGTGCTGGGTAGGAATATAGACTACATAGTCTCCAGAATGTTGATATATATTATCAATAATCTGGAATCAATAGTAGAACAAATTTGCAACAAAGTTAATGCTGTCCAAGATGAGATTTCCCCTTTGAAAAACCTAGACAATGCTCCTCTAAAAGGAATGGGCTTGGCCTACTTCTCTTCTGACTTGTCAATGATGAAGTAAAAAGTTACACAAGTCCAACTTAATTGTGCGAAACCTCAGGAGCAGAGGATAATTGCAGATGCAGATCTCATTAGGAAGTGCGTTAGTAGCCCAACCTGGCAGTCACAAAGCCATACTGCTCTGGGCAGATCTTACAAGCACTCAATACAGGAATTCCTTTTTAAGATTTACACAAGGTTTCCTTTCACATTTTCTTTTTCATATTAAATGTCATCTATTCATATGAGAAAACAAAAGTGCGCACTCGGTTTTTCTAGATTTATCTCTGGTGCCACCCGAGACGTTTTTAAATTTTATGCATTCGGTTATGTATTTACAATGCCAACAGAGCTTCTAAGAAGCACACCTTAGACTCGTGTCAAGATATACGGATGCCATGTACCTTTGACCAGCATCCCTGGTAAAGAGGAACATTGATCCTATAGCTGCTGAGATATCATGTTCCATAAGAGTCTGTTAAAAAAAGAGCACCTTGCCCTTCTCTTCCTCCTTCTCCCTCCTTTGCCGCTTTTCTTTCTCTTGTTCTGGCTCAAAGTCAGATGATAAAAGTAAGTCCTAGTGCCTAGCAGAAAGAGTGCCGGTGGGTCCTACAGTAACCACCGGCTTATAATACGCAATGGAGCTATGTATCTACGGTGCCCCTTTAGTAAGCAGTCATTACAATCACAGACATTAAGGGGGTCATTCTGACCCTGGCGGTCATGGACCGCCAGGGCCAACGACCGCGGGAGCACCGCCAACAGGCTGGCGATGCTCCCATGAGCATTCTGACCGCGGCGGTACAGCCGCGGTCAGAAACGGAAAACTGGCGGTGTCCCGCCGGTTTCCCGCTGCCCTGGGGAATCCTCCATGGCGGGGATTCCGACCCCCTTACCGCCAGCCTGGCTCTGGCGGTCTTGACCACCAGAAACTGGCTGGCGGTAACGGGTGTCGCGGGGCCCCTGGGGGCCCACTAAGATTTTCAGTGTCTGCATAGCAGACACTGAAAATCGCGACGGGTGCAACTGTACCCGTCGCACCCTTCCCACTCCGCCGGCTCCATTCGGAGCCGGCTTCCTCGTGGGATGGGGTTTCCCGCTGGGCGGGCGGGCGGCCTTCTGGCGGTCGCCCGCCCGCCCAGCGGGAAACTCAGAATAACCGCGGTGGTCTTTTGACCGCGCAGCGGTATTCTGGCGGTTCCCGTTTGGCTGGCGGCACCCGCCGCCAGCCAAACTCAGAATGACCCCCTAAGTCCTTTATTGTGAATTTCGCAGGCAATGGCAACTCGTCACTAGTTTTGGTACGCACAAAACTTTGGAAAAGTTAGCTAAGTGTGGCAGTCTAACAGTTAGAAAGATGCTATGATTTTTGGCCTATTTGAAAACAATACATTTATTAAACAGATATCCATTTTCATCTTCCTACGGGAAGGAATGTCATGCTTTATCACGTAGAAGACAGAGAACACAGTTCCATATCAAAGAGATCACGTCAGTATAGAAGCTTTTGAGGAGGAAGAATTCTGTAATAGTTTTTCATTTCAATCTTGAGTGCTTTTTCAATAACGTTTTTCTAGCTGTGAACATATATGTTTAAAGCAGAGCAATCAGAAACCACATCTTCTATTTGTTTTAACCCCGCCTTAATTGGTCCAACTTGTGAAATACCTTGACCTACTTTTTGTACCTAAATGTGATGTTTCCTTCCACTCCGTCTGTCCCTGCCTCCGCAGGTATACCAAACTAAGCAGCTGTATTAATAGAAAGGAATCTGCTCATTCATTGAAAGACTATAGTTTGACATTTCGCTCAATACTTCAATAAAGCAATGACATAACATGAAAAGTACTTTTCTTCTAGAGTTGTGTGTCAGAATATCATTTGTAAACATATAGCCTGGCAGTAATGTCCTGACCTAAGCATCTTGTACAAAAATTGTCCTGTTGGGTGTAGATTTTCGAAATGGCAATATTTAAGTAAACAATGTTTAGGGCAAGTTATTTCTGTCAGGCCATATTTTGGCTACAATACTCGCATATCATACCTCCGCTGTATGTATGAAGGCACTGATGCACTAAAGATTGGGTTGCAAAGCAGTCTGTGTTTTGGCGCACCAACTATTTTGAGACATATTCTTTATTTTGCACAGCAACAGATGTAAAGCTCCTTTGTGGGATAAAATGACTATTAGGTACGTTTTGCAGGTTTGAGACCCATTAATATTAATGAGAAGGGATTGTGTTTAAGAATCATACCAAATGAGCTATAAATGCAGGTATGCTCACGAGCGAGGGACAGTAGATTCTCATCTCTACGTAGCCATTCGCAGAATGCCTCATTTTAGGCCTGACAGTAAAGCATTCTCAAGACGTCTTGGTGCCAGTTCTTTCAAATATAGTAAAATGGACTTGTCTCCACTCAGTGGAGTATGATTCAGTCACCTCATGGTGTTGCCTATTTTGTGTATCATTCCGCCTTATAGCAAATGCATTCATCGGAATGCATGCAGGACTATTTTACATTGACAATTACACTAAGTCATCACACTGGTTGTCACATAATTATTTATCTCTTATAAGTATTCTATATAAAGGGGAAACTTATGTTTGCTGCATTTGTCCCAGCATTGACTAAATGAAGTGATCTGCATTTAATGTGGCAAACAACAATTGTTTATATCCTTGTTTGCACTTGGTAGCAAAACAAAGCAAGACCTCTTGGCTTTGCCAATGCTTATTTATATTTTCAGTTCCTGTCCCTTAAAGCAGTAGGCACTGCAATGAAAAAATAAAATAGGCATTCTGTGAATGGCCTTGGGAGGTGTATGCATGCTCCACTGGTACGCTGTTTGCTCCACCCACTGCTGACAACCCACATTCACAAAGTGAAAGCTGGTTCTCGAGGACCTTTGATACCTTGCATTTCAATTCAGAAGAAGGTATGGATGTTTCTTCACCTTCCTTTTAAATAACCTGTGAGTTGCAGCATGACCATAGCGACTCAGATGGGTATTTCATTCTCGCAGTGGGTCTTTAGAACATTGTGGTTTAAACTTTTCTGCTGCAAGACCTGTGGTTTTGAGACATATTGGCTCCTGACAAAGAAGCTTCATGTTTCCTAGCTGTCTTCTTAAATAGCTATAACAAAATAAAATAACATGTAAAAAGAGACAAGCATCACCATACTAATTATTTCACTCACTATACTATGCCTCTCTGGGGCCTCTCTAGCTCTGACAGCTCATTTCTCTCCGATAACTCAGACTAATTAGGCTAATTCCTTGTCTCTCTGTGGTTTGAACTCTCTACGTATCTGACAAACCACTGGCGTCTTCTTGAATGGACTACATCCTGTAGGCAGTTCTTCCCTGACTTTCTCTGATTTTGCCCTGCTTTTCTCATTTCTCCCCTCTCCCCATCTGAGAGCAGCAGCTCTATGAGTTATGACACAGTTGTTAGGCTACCTAGCAATCAAACTGCAATAACACCCTAGTGACTTGAGTCATTAAACAGAAAATTGAATCCAGTCTACTGCTTACACGCCGTAATAAAGTTCACACATCACAGATACGTCCCTGAATGGATGCTAAAAGAGGAGATACATAGAACGTTCTATACAACTGTAATTGTAATCATGTTAAAAAAGAAAGGTAGGCAATATAGTTTTCATCATCAAGTATAATATTACAAAATTTCACCATCCTCACTGTTAATGGGACTCTAATCCTGTATGTGGTTCCCTACTTCAAACTGCTTTTGGAATATCAGGTCAGCGTTATATTTGTGACCTGTTACCTTTACGGAAAATTCTCGATGTACATCCAGGACATCCCCAGTGAAGAAAACTGGTTGTCCGATATTACACCATAATTTAGACAGATTCAAAAAGCTTTTCCAAAGAGCAGTTGTTGCTTATTCCTGCCTTAGAATTGAATTAACCCCGATTATCCCTACCCATTCAAAAAGCATTTTTCTATGAATAGATGTGCTTTCTAAAAAAAATACAAATGTGCTTCATATAACTGTTCTATGTGACTGTGCCATTCTTACTCTTAAAAATAAATAAGTAAATCATGTCTAAACCTAGAATAAAATACAACTATTCACAAAAATGCTTTGTGAATCAGGCCTGGAAATTCAGCTGTAATTCTCTTCTGTATTGGTAAATAATCATAGATCAAGCATTGACAAAGCCAATAGGTCTCAGTTTAATGTATTCGTGCATGTAATATTATTATTGTAAAGCTTGACAGACATGAGGAAGTGTGCAGAAGCGGACAGAGAGACCAGTAGATTTAAAGCAGTCCCTTTATGCTAGTCACTTGAACCCTCGATGTAGACGCTAAAGGATAGACCCAAGCAGTCAGCATTATTGCGTGAAAGATGAATTCTCAGAGGTCTGTAGCAAGATGTGAGAGACCAAGTCTAAAGCCAATGTCTATAAGAGGCTGGACAAAAAGAAGCAATGGTTGAAAGCGGCGAATACACACCTCACTCTGTGTAGGTTGTTACCATTTTTGTGAACGAGGCCCAATTATTTCAATTACTTCTTTACAGATTTACCCAAAAGTTTGTTAGGTGGAATTCCCAAAATTCTGACTAGACCTGCAAGAGCAGTCATGATCCAGACCCGTCTACACTTCCTCTAAGTCTCATCCCCAATGACCAATAAGGTTCCTTTGACATTCCTTACAACAACCTGAACAACAGTCAATGGCAGTATCCCTTTGTGCTTTCCTTTCTTGTCTCAGAGTGACTCATCACTGCTTCTGACAAGTACTTCATGAGGAAAAGATTACCGTGGGTGCAACGTTTTTGGCACTATGCTCAAGGGCAAACAGTATTTTCTGCTAAACCCCCATAGAGACTGAGATATGTTTTGAAAAGGAAACAAACCCACTTGCTCCAGAGCTCGTGATCTAAGGCTCATTCCCGGTGGGCAAAGTAAAGCTTAGATGCTCTTCACTGTATGAAAATTTGTTGTAACTTAAAAAAAACTAACTGAGCTAAACAAATATTGGCAAAACCATTGCGTCTGACTTGCATGTGAAGCAGTGCTTAATTTGTAAATAAAAACGTGCCGACACCCAAAACTCTCCTTTGAAACATGCAGCTGCTGCAAAGAACACTGAAAACTGAGGCAGCGTAATTCTAAAGCCATCTTGGGCCTCTTTAATCCATTTACAGCCACTCCCTGCCCCCTCAGCTCACTCTTGCAGCTTTCTGGTTCGTCCCATAACAACCCTTTTTCATTTATCCCTTCCTCCGTCTTTCCCATATGCATCTTTTGCTCACAGTAAATGCCTGATGCAGAAAAAAAAGTGCCGGCCCTCAAAATAAGTGCTGGTGCCCTCCACGAAACCACCGGCTCAAATTAAGCACTGATTTGAAGTCCTAAGTGAAGTACTTTAAAAAAAATCTCGATGCAGTAAAGAAAGCAAGGTAAACAATCTCTGCTTTCAGCATGCAATGCTCCTATGATATAAATAATGTAATATGTCACGAGGCAGATTACTTTTCAGATATTACATCTTTGCTCATGCATTGCCATGCAGTATAACTCCTTAGGGGTGGAATGATACACCAAACAGCCAGTAGCATGAGGCGGGACGCAAATAAACCTCTCAGCGAAGCCAAATGCCACTCTGTATGTTTTATATGCCTTGCAGACAACTGTGCTGTCCAAAACAGGCCTAGAAAACGAAGTCACAAAGACTTGATGAGTGGGCTGAAGTTTACTGTCAGCACTACAAGTCAGCTTCCCTTGTATGTTGGTTTGCTGCAGGTGGTGCCATGTTCAGTAGTTTGTGATGTACTGCAGTGATTTCACATTCAGGGATGTGACTGACAAAAGGGAGAGATGGAAAATGTTGTCCCTGATTGGCAGCGGTGTCTCCAGGAGAGTTGGAAAACGACAGGGCGATGACTATTACTAATGGTTATGAGAGTTAAAATGTCAATAATCGGTAGGCGAAACAAGATAAATAGGAGATTTTGTATGTAATGATGCATAGCTGCCCTTATTACCTTTTAATTGAAGTTGTATTATTCTACTAAGGGGAACGTGAACCTAAAAGTCAATAATCTGTAGTGTAAACGCAAGGGCGAACGCTAGTTTTGCTAAACATACCTAGCTGCTGCTGTTACATTCTTGTGAGGTTTTATGACTGTCGAACTTGCATTTATATTTCCAAATTACTGTCAGGAAAGCTGGTCCCTTCTCGTATCAAGGCTACAGGTCCCATCAATACCTAACGAACACAATTCGTTTTTTAAAGGTTTACAATCTTCCGATTCTGTTCTGTCATTGGCCACTACATGTCTGAATTCTGTAGAGATAGGTTTGCATCAGTGCAAGTTCGCTTGCCCTGGTAAAGTTGTATCTCTTTTAGTTGAGAAACTAGCAATTGGAAATGCAATGACATTTATTTTATGTTTTCAAAATCTAATTTCTGATTGTGGTTTTTAGTTCACAAAATGTTGATTCATTATTTATGTTGGAGTGACCCTCATGGACAGTGACATTGCAAAACATTCTGTAGTGCCCGAGTCTTGTGTGGGTATGATGTTACTCACATGAAGCAGTGACCCTCAGTGTTTTCTTAAAATGTGTTTGCCGAGTTGGTAGCACTGTACACGTGTGAAAGATTGTAGAAATAACAACAGAATGCATGCAACCATAATAGAGAAATACAGAAAATTCATCAAAGTCAAGACAAGTGTAACAATTACCATTGATATGGAAGTTTTGTTTGCTGGCTGTTCCTAGGAGATAGCAGGCCATTGAAAACGTCGTAAGCCACTGAAAATCCTAGGTAAATATGCAGGAACAAAGTTTCAGGTGACTTTGGAAAAGCACACAATAAGCCGACGAGACTTCAGTTCTTAACCTCAGGCATGTGGTGTATTCACTGCTGCTGAATCATGCGGCCTCCACTACCAGTTCACCGTTTATCGTGGGTAAGGATTTGTAATGGAGCTGTGCAGGAATTTCATTTGACTATTCTAGGATCTGTGTTGCCACTCTGTTGATTATGTGCTCAGGAGGATTGAGTACTGAATGTAAGTAATATAATGGCTTGAGCAAGGAATGGAAGTGATACAATTCAAAAGATGTTGTATGCCGGAGGATATGTTTTTCTTTTCCCTCCGATTACCTTTCCCTAAAGTGTTAGCCATCTTAGCAGTTGAAAGCAAACCGGTGTATTGCCACAAACAGTCATGATGGCAATCTAATTTAGGTTTATCCCAGAATAACTCAAGCAAGAACTGTGAAATTATTTCCTGATATTCTAGTATTTATTATACTGATTTGTGAAATGTTCTCGCTTCAATATAGATTTTCCACCCAAGTAAAAGGTCTAGAATAAATGAAAGATAAGTTAACCACTCTCTCTCTCTTTTTCTGTCACTCTTCATCTTATTCCACCCCCTTGTCTCTATCTCCCTTTTTCTATTCTTTAAAACCCTACATCATCCCTCTGGACCCTGGTCTCAAATCCACGAGAGTCCTAATAATAATTCCATAAGGCAACCATAGACTCCTTCGTAAAACTCTTACCATCCCGATCAATCTCCCTTCTCAGAAACCCATTCTACTATGAATAAACTATTGCTGCATATGGTGGCACTAACCAAGAACGGTTGTAACCATCTAAACGTTCTGAAGCAAATTTTCACTTTATCAGAAGTAACTGAGTACAAATGGTCCCGTTTGTTATCATGGCAGTCGTGGTTGTGCAAACAGCCTCCATGTAGGTCTTCCTTTGCATGTAATCAGCTTCCTATAGAAACCACAGAATGTAAATAGACGTCTTCTCCATGGCTTTGAGTATACAGTGACATCATGACAGTCAAATTCTACTCCTGAGTTTGAGTATAAATAGTTAATTGAGGGAGCGTTTCCCACTTATCAAGACAGACACCTCACTCTTTACCTAAACATGCATATAGTGTTTACTACAGTAAGTCCCTACTATAGTCTCCCAAAAAAGGTCTCTATTCTCAATGTACCTGTTTCATTTGTTTTCATTGGAGACAGGTATTCCCCTCATTGCTTTTAATTTACTTGGCTATTCCAGGCGAAGGACTTTTGCAGACCTCTTTTTTTGGGCTTTGACCCCACTTTCATTCTGTTTAGTATCCCATTTTCCCGTGTTTCAAGTTGAGAAAAGGTTTCTGATAGGGGAAAGACTTAAATGGCTACGAGTAGGACTTTGGGTAATGCTTTTATTACACACCAGTGTTGTTTATTGCAAACTATTCACCTCTGGTATCAAGACTTGATATCAAAGATCTCGAGCATGGCGACCCTTATGCCTACTGGCATCAGAACCAATGAGTATCCAGTACAGGAGGGCTTTCAAGGACGAGGCTACAACTTGATGCCGGCCACCTTCTGAAAACAAATCCTCTCCTCTGATGATCCCATGCAGAGAACATCACCTATACAATTGTAAGTTCCCACCTACATAGTAGGGGGGGGTTATAAGAGATATAGAAACAGACAGCTCTGTGAAAGGCTTGGAACCTTCAACCTCCTGACCACTTATCATATAGGCCAGAAGACTTCTCAGAGAGATATACGGTAGTGTCCCTTTGGTTGTGGAGTCCATTGGGACTTCACAACGGGAAACACATGCTGTGAGAAATGGGACGTGCACACCTTTCAGTTTGAAGGTTCACAGGTAATGCCTGGGTAATGCCAGAGACGACAAATACAATACTTCAGGCAATAGCTGTAGAAAAAGGGAACTGCTTTAACGAGTGCTGGCAAGGCTTACCTGTAGGAATTGTATAAACATCAACCATATTAGAAGGAAATCAAATGAGGTACACTGTTCACCAGAAGTATTTTCCAAACAGGACCTTACATTCTAGGTTTCCAAACAGCTGGAATCGACTCCATCAGAACAAGAACTCGATAGCAAAAAAGTACTGTCTGACAATTTTATCCATTGACTGCAGTGGAGAAAAAGTATACAAAATCCACAAAGAGTAGTGCGCCACCACAACACTTGTACAGAAGAAACTTGGGTACTGAATCAGGATGCGTTATTGGATTCCATTAGAAATCCACCATCTCAAGGTGGCACTGGGTAGCGGAGAGAACATAAACATACAAACCAGAAACCCAAACTTCTCAGTAAAGTATTGAGTTTATGAACTAGGCAGAACTATAAATCAGAAGTAATTTTGAGATGTTTTCAACACACGCAGACCTTCACCATAAGCACAATGCAATAAGCAAATGTTTGCACATTGTCTGCTGCATGGCAGAAACAAAGTATCTGAGGTCGCTAAAGGGGGCATAGCAAATCCAAGAATAACAAGATTAGACAAAGCGAATAGGTCTGACCTTGGCAAGTGTGTGCTTTTTGTTTTGCTTATTTTGTGCAAATATATAAAGTTTGCAAAAAGGACACAAAAAAGGAAAAATATAAATAAAAAACTGCATGAAAAAGTGGCCCATTTACACCTGCCGTAATGCCCAGTTGCACTCCTTTTCATGCACGTTTTATAAGGCAAAGGTCTGTCACATAGTGTAACATAGCCAATAAATGAGGTGTGCTGTTCCATTACCCCATTTTGAATGGTACAGTGGTTGGATGCAAAATGTGAAGGACACTTGAACAAACTAATGGATGAAGGAGGCTAGCCAAAACCTTGTATGTATGTATGAATGTATGTATGAAAACCTTTTTATTATGTTTTTTGGAAAACGTGAGACTGGTGTGTGCTATTGTCCCCTATGTGTGCAGGCAGGAGGACCTGAACTTATAGGTCATTGATTGGTAAATATGGATGAGCCTTAAGCAAACTTTGTCTGGGCTCTGTACCCACGGCTGCGGCTTGGTTCTGCAGCAGCAGACAGACGGACAGTACTGCTTTTGAGCACAGCCACCTCTGCAGGACAGCAGTGTTGCCGTGGAGGACAGGCTCAAAATGTCGGGTATCAAGTTAAGACAAAGGCAGCTGACCTTTCTGCCACAGTTCTTCGGCCTATATAGAAAGGCACAGGTCACAAAACATGGGTACCAAACTGTGTTTATTGCCTAAATCAGTGGTTTCCAACCTTTTGACTTCTATGGACCCCCGCTTTATTATTACTAGAACCTGGGGACCCCCACTGAATCCTTATTGGAATACTCTGACCCCCACTGAGTCATTACTAGAAGCCACGGACCCTGGCCTAAACATTGTCTATGATTTAAAAAGAAGAACAATACAAAAAATGCAGAAACAGACCTCCATCAATCACATAAACAAACTATAACACATTATTTAATTTGAAAACAAATATAAATAAAAACATTACAAAAAATAATGTAAAAAGAAAGGCTAAAGCTTTGCTAAATTCAGTTGAATCCACATATTGTCCATACTGTATTCTGCACTTGCACTGCTCCCACAAATCATTTTGAGATTACTAATTTATCTTTTAGCCTCCAAATTCAAATTCCTTGACATTTATAGTATGCTTTAAAATGTTCACTTGTACGTTAAGCCACTTTATTTATATACACCTTATTAATCTGTTAATTATATTTAATTTTCTAAGCAGTTGCGAACCCCCAGAGGAGGCTTCACAGACCCCCAAGGGTGCCCAGACCACAGGTTGGGAACCACTTGTCTAAATTGTCCACATCAGTAACATCACCAACCTACATCTCCACAAGGTAAGGGTGGTTGAAGAACATCATATCTGCTTTTCTATAGGTGATATAGCCTGGTGTGTTGTTTGGCTTGGTATTGTAAGTATCATCACTGCATCTTGTGTTACGTTTTTTGAGCACTTTCGCAAAACATCACAAATAGGCATGCTCTTAGTTCAAGAGCAATTCGAGAACACTAGAATGTGGCATACAAACTATTAAACTGTTGTAGTTGGGCTCTTGCTCCTTAGCAAGACTAAAGGTGTAGTGGAGACAGCACTTTTGTTTGTAGGCGACTGATTCACTCCTACAAGTCACAGCGGTCGGCCCAACCCTCCCAGCTTACAAGCAGTACCTCACCAAAACTCAGACAGTAAAGGTGATTTCTGCCAGCCTTATGCATGGACTCTAGATGCAACTTCTCAGGGGAGTTGTGGTGGAACGGAAGTTACTCTTTTCTCTTGTTAGCAATAAGTGTCATACACACAAAGGCAACGAAGGAGATGGAGGAGAGTTTTCAATAAATGTATTGAAATGACTGCAATCTACTGTAAAATAATGTGCTACAACAATTAAGATAATGAACAGTATTAAAAGCAGAATTGTGAAGATGAGAGTTATGAATATGAAACTCCCACCATCTTAGAATAAACATTAAATACATAATTCCTAACAAAGAAAGCCTAATCTCTACCCTAAGGAGAGCTAGTAGTGATAAACCCTATCTGTCAGTACCCTGTCCATTAGAAGCGCCCCAACCGTTGTTACCTTGGAATGAGGTTTCTAGGTCAGACTCTGTGAAGACATAAAGGCTGAGTTCTGCAGCAAGGTTATGTGCAGCGTAGATGGCATCTGGAAGGAACCCCTCTAATGACCTTGTCATTGTGTGGTGTATTTGTGCAGATCATGTAGGATCCCTGACACAGGTATGTTCCTAAACAACTGATAATGTGGCAGACTTATGTCTGCAATTGCATAAACAATCCCTAACAAGTGTGCATGATGTTCCCATCACATGTAAGTGAGAAAGGGATATGATGACAATACTTACGTGTTTCACTGATAGTGACGTTGATAATGACGCCCTCTCAGAATGGCACTGATAATGAAAATCAAGACATTTCTTATAAAATGTAAGCAATGGCCGCAATCTAAAAGAAATAATAAAATACATGGAATAGACAGAGCATACTAAGTGTGTGAAAGGTCACTATGTGACAGGGGCAACAGGCCTGCAAGCCGAAGGCTAGGCTAACTCCTGTGCCCAGTGGGAAACTAAAATGGATTGAACACAAAACCAGCAGGCTGCTTGCAGACGTAGTTTATAGCTTTAATAGCCTTTTCACTCTTTGTAGCCTTACTGTGCACTATGAACCTTGTAATATACATTTAATCTTTCACATCTTATTAAATTTCAGCCTCTGGCTCAGCAGCCCATGACAGGACATGCTCATCATTGTAGTATCACAATGCTTTCTTGCATACTTCTGAACATGTATTTGACTCTTCTGGAGCTCCCCAGAGGAATGTAGCAAGGCTGCTGTGAAAGCAGTTAACATTTCAAATTTCCACTTCACTGTGCTTGAGCACCTGTTCAAAAACAGCATGTCTGCAAGGGATCATTTTCCCCGAATGGAGCTCACAGACCATGAAACAGGCATACTCATAATGATATTTTAGTGGCATGGCAGACTCTAATCCATGCAAGTTAGTTTTTTTTAATAGCCTTCACGTTGGAGACCAAGGGCTGATTATAAGTTTGGCAGATGCAATGACCCATCCGCTGAACTTTCGACGGGGAGATTGTCGCCTCACTGGCTACCTCCCTGCTGGACCCATTACGACTTTCCCACTGGACTGACGTGTGGAAACCAAGTTTTCACCCATCAGCCCAGCAGAAAGTGGCATCAGCATTGTCGCCGGCTCGTAACAAAGCCGGCAGCAATCCTGCCACGAGCAGGGGGCACCAGCACCCTCGTAATGCAGACAGTGAGCATTGCAAGGGTGCTGGACAGGGGGACCCCTGCAGTGCCCATGCCAAGTGCATAGGGAGCGCAGTGTGGCCACTATACCTGTTCTCTGCCACCCTTTTTATGGCAGTGAAACCGCCATTAAAAGTCTGGCGGAGAACCTGGTCGTAATCAGCAGGGTGGCGCTGCAAGCAGCGCCACCCTGGCTGATTGCGAATTGCACCACTGTCAACCCATCGGGATCACTGATCCCAGCGGAGACGGCGATAAGCTGGTGGACTGACCCCCAGGGTTGTTATGTGGCAGTTGGATTTCCACAGCAGCAGCAGTCCTGACCACAAATCTGGCGGTCGGGTGACCATCAGACTTATAATCAGGCCCAAAGTGTTTACATGTCGGCATGCTCTCTTCAGTCTGGACCTGCTTCATAAACACCTGAAATCACCCAAATATAGAAATCTAGACACAAAAACAGTCCACCAAGATCGTCTCTGTAACTAATAACTGACATAATCAGCATAACACCAGGAGCAGGCAGTACACAGGCATGTTGGCCTGGCCCTGGTGCCAGACAGCTGCATCCTAGATTAGTTGGTGGATATGCTTCAACAAATGTGTGCTCCAGCAGGTACATAGACCATGCTGGTGACCCATTCTCCACTGTGACTGGTTACTTTTCACCAGACTGCTGGAAATGAAGGAAGTTACATTTTGATTAGCAGCCACTACGGTGAAATCTGGTGAATGAACAGCAATACTGCACTATATGGACAGGGTAGAGACCAGTGCCTAATTTGTAAATAAAAACGTGCCAGTGCCCAAAGCCCTTCTTTTAAACCCACGGCTGCTGCAATTAAATGTGCGAGCACAGAATACTGAGGCAGCGTAATCCTGAAGCCATCTCGGGCCTCTTCAATTCATTTACAGCCACTCCCTGCCCCTTCAGCTTACTAATGCAGCTTTCTGCTTTCTCCCATTGTGACGCTTTTTCGTTTTTCTCTTCCTCCGTCTTTTCCATATGTGTCTTTTGCTCGCAACAAATGCTTGAGGCAAGAAACTAAGCGCCGGCCCTCAAAAATAAGTGCCAGTGTTCTGCACCAGATACAACAAGCACAAATTAAGCAATGGTAGAGACCCTCCTCTCTGTGTGGAATTGCACAGGATTGGATCTGACAACAAGGGTTGGGGACTCCTAAACATTGTCCAGCGTACTGAGCGTTACATCAAACAACTCACGTAGAAAAGGCGCCTGTGTGATTGTTGGACTTTTTGCCTTATGCAGGGTCATCCCCAGTTTTTTTGCCTCCTTCCTCCTGGTTTCTCTGACCTCTCGCTGTTGGCTCTAGGACTCTGAGCACTTTATCACTGCTGACCAGTGCTAAAGTGCAGGTGCTCTCCCATCTAAAGATGGTATGATTGGCTTATACCTAATTGTACTATTTAATTTACCTATAAGTCCCTTTTACAGTGGTATCTCTATACCCAGGGCCTGTAAATTAAATACTAGTAGTGGGCCTGCAGCACTGCTTGCGCCACCCACTGAAGTAGACTTTTAAACCTGTCTCAGGCCTGCTAGCGCAGAGCCTGTGTGCGCAGTTTTCCGTCACAGGGACCTGGCATCTAAACTTACTTGCCAGGCCCTTACTACATGTAAGTCACCCCTATGGTACGCCCTAGCTAGCCCTGTGGGCAGGGTGCCATGTATGTAGAAAGGCAGGACATGTGCCAAGTTGCGTGGCCTGGCCTGATAGTGACAAACAGCCTAACTGGTGTCTCACTGCTGTGAGTGCGGCCTTCTCATAGGATTGCATTAGAAATGCCCTGCCTTATGTGTAAGGGGTACTGTCTGATTTATGAGGGGTAGCGTAGGCGTCTTTGGTATGGTTGTGATGGTGATAATAAATGCTGCTTACTGGTGTGGGTGTATTTTTTATTAATATCACAGAAATGCCACTTCTAGAAAGTGCGCATTTATCTGTGCTTATGACTCTGGTGTTTTGCTGCTTGACTCCAATCCACGTCTGGGCAGAGTGACAGTTGGGGCTTTGTGCATACTTTTCAGACATCCTGTGCACATGGAGGGTGGAGGTGTCACAGAGGACCATCTGCATACTGAATAGGCTTCCTGGGCTGAGAGAAGGGAGAGGCGGGGCACACCTTCATTTGTAAAGACTGTGCCCTGGTCTCACACAATAGGGTCGTTAACCCCCCCACTGACGTTTGGAGCCTGTGCTGAAAGGAGAGAGGGGGAACTCCCAGAACCAGTTGTAACTGGCTGGAACCTCCTCTCCCTACCATTGTAAAACACTGTAAGAACTGACTATAAGTACAGGGGAATTTTCCCCACAATTTGGAGACTCTTGGAATCATCTTGGAACTGGACACCAAAGGCTGAAAGGACTCACCAGGAACCGCCATGGACTTCTGCTGCTGTGCTGACCTGTGACCTGCCTGGTCACTGTGAAGGACTTGCCACTTGCTGCCTTTCCATTGTGCTGGCTTGTAGCTGGGCCCTCCACCTGAGGACATTGTCTTAAGATTCTGCTCCCCAAGGGCAGGGTGCTGTGGCCCCTGACCCCTGCATCCATTTTTTCACGAGGGGTGCTTCCCGTGGTTTGCAGCACGCTTATGGAGCCTTGGGAGCTTGTAGGCTCCTGGCTGCATTGTGCCCCTTTAAATAAGATCACTGCAGCGGCCCGGGAACTGGAAGAACACTCGCGCACCGCATCGGGTGCAGGCGAGTGTCTGCTCGGGCCCCAGGAGGGGGCCGATCTTCTTGTGGCTTCACGGCCGGACCAGGGGAAGGTGCGTGAAGTGCCCCCTTCCCCCTGGCCCTGCGTTAGGAGCAGGACGCTCCTTTTCTGCTGTTAGGTAAAACGGGCATTATTGTGGGCCCCCCCGCTTGGTGGAAGGGCCAGTGGAGGCCCGGGGGGGCCCCCAGAGATCGCGGGTCCAGGGAGGGGCCAGTCAATAAACCGGAAGGGGTGCATGGTGCCCCCCTCCTGTCCTAAGTTGTTTTTGCTGGCTTTGGCCCCCCTTGTGAGGGCCGGTTGAGGCCCTGGGGGCCCCCAGTAATCACAGTCCCTGGAGGGGCCTGTCTATAAAAGAGAGGAGGTGCATGTCGCCCTCCTCTGACCCCAGAGTATAAGGGAGGCCCCCGTTTTGCGCATAGGAGCACCGGGGGCCCCATTGTTCGCCTTCTAGGCACTGGAGGTGCCTTCATCCAACCAGGTATTGTTTAAAGGACCAATATAGTTGCAATCCAAAGTTCTTTTTACAGACTTTTGTTTGATTCATATATTACCTACCTGCGGTTGATGTTTTTACATATGTGTATGCAAATGTTCCTTTTATGTACATGCTTGCTAATATGTTTTTCTAAATTGCCATATGTTTTCTAATGTTCCTACTATGGGCATTTTATGATATTCTTATGACAAGTGCTGTGATGTAATAACGTGTTTTCCTGACTACTGCTTATGTTGCAGAATACTGAGTAACCTGTGTGTAATGTGTGAATGCTGCTAGGTTGCAGAGTAACTAACGTGTAACGTTCTGACAACTGCTAAGGTAGCAGGATAGTACTGATATGTGATGTTTGGTCGGATAATTGCCTTGTGTACAATACAGTATATTTTACTATAATCTGGTGTTGTGTTTCCTTTGTGGTGGGGATATTGCGTCACGTGTGTTGTGTGTGTTGTGCAAACGCTTTACACATTGCCTCTGGGTTAAGCCTGACTTCTCCTGCCAAGCTACCAAGGGGGTGAGCAGGGGTTATCTTGGACTTGTAACTCCCTTGCCCTGACTAGAGCGGGTAAATTCTGCCTGGCTGAGGTGCATAACCTAGCCAACCAGAAACCCCATTTCTCACAGTGATAATGTGCTGTTTTCTGTAACACCTTCCCCGACATCCAAATCCACCCAGATATATACACACTCTCCACCTCTCTATTTCAAAGTAAACCACTAATAAAAGCAGCCTTTGTAAAATGGTGCCATGGACTCATGACCCATGCCACAAAGTCACCTGCATACACTGATGAAGTCACAAATTAAATTGCATGCCAACTGCTTTCCACAGCAGCCCCTTGTAAGATGTTTCTGATTTTAAAAAAAGCGTTGGTTGAGAACTAACGAATCCTCAAGTCATGCCTGCAGATGAACACATATAAATGAGGCTTTGCAGATATGCATTGATGCCAGAAGTGGCCTTTAATATTTATTAACCGTAGTGGCACTAAACACATATACTTTGCTGATACATTTTGTCCTTTCATGGCAATATTACTAGCATGCCTTCTTATTACACAATTTAATAGTTCTCAGTTTTTCACCCTTGAACGGTCTAAGGAAGGAGTTACGTATGTCGAGATTCGAACGTCTAGCCTGCAGATTATATATAGATACCATCAGTTAATCCTTAAATCCCTGAGCCACCTTGCCAGGTGTGTTAAGCCTTAAGGTCAACTAATTAATTCTAAAAAGATGATGAAAATGGCAACATAAATGCCAGACAGTATTATTCTGGGTTGACATTGGAAGGGATTTATATAAGCAAATGGGATATCTTATGTTTGCCATTAGCTTGTTGAAACGGATAATCAGATGTTAGCAAGGAAAACAGTGTTGTTTAGTTAACATGCATTACAGCAGTTTTTGCAGTTGCACAATTATTCCGTTTTTAGATAAAGGTTTGGCAGAATTCTTTACTTTAAGAATCACACAGTATGTTTTGTTTGGAAGGCATGCAGTATTGTTTGCGTAAGACAACACAAAAAAGCGTTCAGAGTGAAAAGCTGGACTCGTTCTGATTTGTGCCTCACATTGTTGTGTGTGTGTGGGGGGGAGAGGGTGTGTGATCACAGGTTTTTTTGTTGTTGTTGCTGCGCGAGGACTTCCGGCTTTGGGTTGAAAGTGCATTTAACGAATCCTTCCTTGCAAAGATGAATAATGTGGGCAAACGTTGGGAACACGTTGACTTATTTGTGCAAGATGTTTTGGGTTAAAAATGCTTTAAGTGGCCTCTTCCAGACTCTTCTAAGAACTTTTTATCACAGAGAAACCGTCCATGTCACCCTGGAACCTGTAGCTCTTACATCATGCCTCTGCCAAAAGTCCACACGCCATGGTAGGGTCTGGTCCATCCCTCTCTTAGGGGCATATTTATACTCTGTTTGTGCCGGATTTGTGTCATTTTTTTAACGCAAATCCGGCGCAAACTTAACTCCATATTTATATTTTGACGCTAGACCCATCTAGTGTCAAAATATTGGAGCTAACATAATATTTTTACTGTAAAAACCTACCTTGCGTCAATGAGATGCAAGGTAGGCGTTCCCGGGGAAAAAAATGACTCTAAGGCCTTAGCACCTTATTTATCTTCCCATGCAAAAATCACGCACGGGAGGAGGAGGGCCTTAAATAATGGTGCTAAGCTTGCTTAGCGCCATTATTTAATGCCTGGGTCAGGGCAGGTGTTAGGGGACCTGTGGGCTCATGTCCATGGTCAGAGACCATGGAAGCAGCCCACAGGTGCCCTTCCCTGCCCCGAGGGAAACCCACACCTGGAGGACACATAAGGATGGGGGGACCCATCCCAAGTAAATCCAGGTATTTTTTTTTCTTTTTTAAAAGTGCCATAGGGGGGCCTAACTTGGGCCCCCCTACATGGCCATTGGGCAGAGGGGCATGACTCCTGTCTTTATTAAGACAGGAGTCATGTCCATGGGGGTTGTGCGTCAAAAAATTACGCTAGTCAGGTTAGTGTAATTTTTCTGACTCTAACCTGACTAGCGCCATTGTTCGACGCACAACCTCCTGTTTCCCCTACGCCACCCCCACCTGGTTAGCGTAATTTATTTTGACTCTAACCGGGCCTTACCGCCGGCTAACGTCATTCCTTAAATATGATTCCCGGCTGGCATCCAGGAATGGCGCAAGCCGGCGGCAAGTTTTTTGACGCAAACCGGTTTGCGTCAAAAAGTATAAATCAGGGCCTTAGTCGCCAAATGATAGTCTATCAAATCTAACGGCCTGGTTTAGACTTTGGTGGGCAGATACTCTGTCACAAACGTGACAGATATTTTGCCCACCTTAACACAAGTTAATTAGGATATAATGACTTATTTTAAGGTGGATGGTAAATCTGTCATATTTGTGATGAAATACTTGTCCGCCAAACACTAAATCTGGCCCTAGGCCTATTCTAGACTGTTTCTAGGGGTACTTGCACGGGCCCTGGGTGCTGATGGAAATGAAAATAGGAAAACATTGCCTTGCCAACCTTTGGCAAGGACAGCTGGTGGCAGAAAGTTGGGAAAGGAGCTTTCCCTTCCCATGTTCTAAGCTGCACTGCCCTGATTATTTTTGTATATTGTCTAAACTGCTTATTCATTCATGCATAATTAGTACTGGCTGGTCTGTGCATCAGCACTGTCACTTGCATGTCCCACACAAATGTGCAGACACCACTGATACACAAACTGATACAAGCACAGTAAGACATTCTGGGTGCATACTGATTTTTTGAGAGAGGATTTACTGACAAACGGACAAGCAGAGCTCTGATGTGGGGCATGAAACACTGGCATAAAGGAGACAAATTTGTATGGGGTGTCAGTGAAAATGCTTAAAAGTAATTGAATACCTCGGGAGCAGAGTGGCCCTGAAGCAGGAAATACACTGACTTCCATCCTCTTAATGCATGTACACCAGGACATAGTGTTATGGACATCGTCAGTGGAACACTGAGAGCCAGACAGAAACAGAGCTGTTGAGTGAGACTGACATACACAAAATGGCAAGCAGACACAAAAATGCCAACTAGGTCTGGGAAACAAGAGCATGCACACTTGGACAGGGGAGCCAAGGTCATGCACATTTCGACAGGAAAGCCAAGGCCATGCACAATTGGACAGGAAACGATTTCATGCCCACTCGTCCCAACACACCAACTCACAGACATGGAAAAAAGGTGGTAGATCAGCTTATTTGGACTTCTAGGCAAACCCACCACTGAAATAATCACGAGGCACTCTGACCCTTTGACTGTGCGTATCCAGATTTAGTGGACGGCCATAAAATCAATTCCTACCAGCATAGCCACTGACTGGCACGCAGAAATAAAACAACCTGCAGACAACACCAATGCCTTAAAAATAAGCTACTCTCATGATTTCAAGACCCCAGACACGATGGAGACCTTCTATTGGGAAAATCTGTAACCTGCAGACAAGTCTGCACTCCAAGACTGCTAGCAGCAACAGAGATGAAAATATTGGTTGATGTTGTGCTCTACAATAATCGTAGGGTAACTTGCCAACAACACTTGCAAGAACTTGCATTCCAGCATTTTGTGTAACTTAAACAGACTTGCAGATGTGTATTTTAACACAACATAACAAACCAACACAATGTAGCACAATATATCATTTATTTAGCACAAGGGAATACACTGGCGTTAACCTCTGGGCAAAAATAAAATAAAATACTTCTGGGAGGTAAGTGCAAATGAAGAAAAATAACACCTCTGTTAAAACGTAACGGTCTGACATAACCATTCAGAAAGTCGAATATCTTCTCTTCGATAACCTTGTACCATGTTCAGCATAGGTGATTTCATCCTTGCAAGCCAGCTTCTCCAAATTCTTTGACCTAAGTGATGATGAGTAACACTTGCCAGTGCTTCCATGGTCGTGAATTAGCCTTTTCCAATGGAGAAGTTGTATAAAAATTCACCTATGAGTATGCAACATCTCTTCCTGGTAGATAGTCAGGGAAAATCTCTGAGGTATTGATTTGTATAACGGGATACAGATAAAATAATTACTCAAATGTGTATTTTAGAATAATAGAAACAAGAAGCACTATAGATCAAATGATTACAAAACAACAAAAATATACATTGTCGGAGGTGCACATATATTACTACTATACATTTGCAACAAAAGCAGTGTGTTGCACCATATAAATGATATGTACACTCATACCTCACTAGTACATGATGAACAGGCCCCGAAATTACCAATCTCTACTCTTTCTAATAAAACAGTAGGCTCTGACATTCAGCAACAGATGCCAACACCTTTTCAGCTTCTCTCGCCTCTTTTTTGTGAGTCTTCTACAGCACATTCATATTGCAAAAATTAATATAAAACATAGTATATGTATTCAATGCTTAATTTGAAAATAAAAATGTGCCGGTGCCCAAAGGTCTCTATTTAAACATGCGGCTGCTGCATTTAAATGTGCAAGCCATCTCGGGCCTCTTCAATCCACTTCCAGCCACTTCCTGCCCCTTCAGATCATTCTTGCAGCTTTCTTCTTTCTCTCTTTGTGTGGCTTTTTTTAGGGTCGAGCCTGCTTTGCATGCGCTCGTGCATGCGTATAGCAGGGAGACTCTTTTGTATTTATAAAAGGGCTCGGAGCCCTGTCAACTTCACGTCAGTGCTTTTTATTGGTTCGTGGGATTCCCTAATTAAATCTGCTTGCTTTCATTAGTCGAAGGCACGCATATGGCATGCCTTTTCCGGTGGCAAGCCCTCCTCGAGCGCAGCGACCAAGTACAGAAAACATGCGAGGCTCGCTGTTTTCCATCGAGCTCGTGGACTTTTTTTTCTCTAATTTAGGAGCCCGATCTCGCTTGGCAGAAGTCGAGCGCTTTACCTACTTGATTTCACTTTTTCGGGTTACGTGCATAAATGCACTTTTGCCCGATAGGTGAAAAGTCGGGTTAGGAGTTTACAACGCGATCGGCTCTAACACGAGCAAACGCGAGACCCGATGCATTGTAAATGCTTGTTTTCCTCTTCCTCCACTTTTCCCATATGTGTCTTTTGCTCACAGTAAATGCCTGATGCAGAAAACTAAGGGCCTGATTTATACTTTTTTAGCGCTGCATTTGCGTCATTTTTTGACACAAAAGCTGCACAAACGTACAAAATTAAATTATATTTTGTTAGTTTCTGCTGCATTTTCGTAAAAAAATGGCGCAAATGCAGCGCTAAAAAAGTATAAACCAGGCGCTAAGTGCCGGCCCTTAAAAATAAGTGCCGGTGCCCCATACCTCAAACCACCAGGTGAAATTAAGCACTGACTCAGAATAGGAATGGAAGAAACACATTTCTCCCGCACACTGGAGGGACCTGTGCTTCACATAGAGCATTTCTACTTCATAAACTGAGTACTCTTTTCACGCTAAAGCAATAGTACCAAAAAACACAAGTGTTGCGAACTAAAGACACTCACGTTCTGGTCATTTGCGTTGTTCCCACACTTCCCATACATTTTTGCATAAGTACGTAACCTACGGTAATTACTTAATTTGAGGAATATTTCGCAGTAAGCCTCACATTTAATTGTGCAATTGAGCAAATTACACAAGCATCATTAAAAATTCATAGATAGATAGATAGATATGGTTGTAGGGCAGCATAAGACTACAAAGTATTTTCAATTTCTGCCTAGATATATCATATTAATGTAAAAAATCTTCTATCTTTTTGAATAGCTCCCTTTCATGGATGGCTGTGGATGGTCACGCGAAAGGACAAACCCCCCTTAGACATAGTTTCATAGTTGTAGACAGATTTGAAGCCGGACTTTGTATAATGGGAACATTCCCCTTTTCATGATGAACAAGTTCCCTTTCAAGAGCGGTCGTGGTCCAAGGCTGTTCGTTTTAAACACAGTGGCAGCTGCAGACATACTTATGGTGAATGGTATATTTGAGCCGCA
Source organism: Pleurodeles waltl (assembly GCF_031143425.1). Classification (NCBI taxonomy): domain Eukaryota; kingdom Metazoa; phylum Chordata; class Amphibia; order Caudata; family Salamandridae; genus Pleurodeles; species Pleurodeles waltl. The sequence goes on from NC_090447.1 coordinate 500,835,442, forward strand.
GATGTCTGAGAGCTCTATCCCTGGATTTGTCAACCCCACGTCTCTGGAAGGAATGTGTGCCAAATCCTCTCAGCGTAACATCTCATCTCACACAATGAGCCAAAGCGCCATTTGTGAGGCTAATGGAGGATGCAGTGTGTAATCTTAAAACCTGATTTTTGTACTTCTTAGCAGCTGTTGTGCTGCATCTTGTGTCTGTTGCCTTTGAAATAATCACCCGAGTGGATCAGGGCTCCTGCAATGTATTTTGAATGACAAAGGCTGCGCTCAGTAGAAACTGGTTAATGTGTGCGTTTTCAGACAATTGTTAGACTTCTGCTGCCTGACTCTTGGAACCGAAGCAGCACTGCACCAAATGAGAGCAGCATGATAACTGTCTCAGATTGCCTGGCAAGCAAAAATCCAGCAATATAAAAAATTGCGAAGAATATTTAGCAACACACAAAGAAAACCGTACACTGCGGAAGTTTTAGGATATACACATAGGCCCATATTTATACTTTTTGACGCTAAACTGCGCTAACGCAGTTTAGCGTCAAAAAGTTTTGCGCCGTCTAACGCCATTCTGAAGCGCCATGCGGGCGCCGTATTTATGGAATGGCGTTAGACGGCGCAATCAGACCGGCGCTGCCTGGTTTGCGTGGGAAGAAACCACGTAGACCAGACAGCGCCGGCGTAGGGGGAAAATGGCGCATGGGCGTCTTAAAATGGGGCAAGTCAGGTTACGTCGAAAAAATCGTCTTAACCCGACTTGCGCCATTTTTTAACGACGCCCATCCCCCATCAACATGACTCCTATCATTGTAAAGATAGGAGTCATGCCCCCTTGCCCAATGGCCATGCCCAGGGGACTTATGTCCCCTGGGCATGGTCATTGGGCATAGTGGCATGTAGGGGGGCACAAATAAGGCCCCCCTATGCCACCAAAACAAAATATAAAAAAATAAAAAATTATACTTACCTGAACTTACCTGAATGTCCCTGGGGTGGGTCCCTCCATCCTTGGGGGTCCTCCTGGGGTGGGCAAGGGTGGCAGGGGGGGTCCCTGGGGGCATGGGAGGGCACCTGTGGGCTCATTTTGAGCCCACAGGCCCCTTAACGCCTGCCCTGAGCAGGCGTTAAAAAGTGGCGCAAATGCACCGTTTTTAGCCACGCCAACTCCCGGGCGTCTCTTTTGCCCGGGAGTATAAATACCACGTAAAGGCCTGGGAGTCATTTTTTAGACGGGAACGCCTCCCTTGCATATCATTAACGCAAGGAAGGGGTTCACGCTAAAAAATGACGCACATTCCGGGAACTTTGGCGCTATTCGCCTCTAACGCCATAGTATAAATATGGCGTTAGTTGGCGTTAGTTTTGCGTCGAAATTGCGTCAAAAAAAACGACGCAATTTCGGCGCAAACGGAGTATAAATATGCCCCATACATTTTTAGGTTGAGAGCAAGCTCTTTAACCTGTGATAGGTATAGAGGGCTTTTAACCACCCCCACCTCACTCCCATCACTTTAACCCATTCCCGGGCTTGCCTTTCACTTGATGTAATTGGTAATTGTTTACGTTTGTCTCGTCTTGAGGCTGTTTTTGTTATGCCTTGCAGACTGCTCCTCTTACATGGATTATTGCACGATTGCCGATATACTTCAATGTGGGCAAACTATGGCACATATTCATACCTTTTTGTGCAGCATTTGCCTCACTTTATGGCACAAAAGAAGCGCAAACTCACAAAATACAATTATATTTTGTACGTCTGCGCCGCTTTTACATCAAAAAGTGACACAAATGTGGCACAAAAAAAGTATAATTATGGGCCTATTTCTTTTGTCTCTCCCCTTTGTGCTGCATGGCAACCATGATGCTCATAGTGCAGAAAGGCACAACAGTGTGAACTTGATCGGCAGATTTGGAGCGCTGGTCACATTGTTCATAGTTACCTAATCAGAGTCATTTCTTGTGGCTCTCCCCTTAGAACACTTGAAATTGGTGAATGCTTTACTAAAACAGATATCCTCAAAGCAAAATCGGCTCTCCTAGCACAGTGGGAGAGTCAATATTATAATTTTCACTGCACTTGGGAAACGCGCCCCATAATGCTTTGTAAGCTTTCTTTTCCAAAACATGTCTGCTCATAACTCACCCTGTGGTGCTCCTAGGACAATGGGACCACCACCAAAATGTTCACAACTACATGCTTTTTCTGTCTATGCCATGTTTGGGTCCCCACACTAGGTTAGTGCGGACCGTAAAATGATAACCCCTCCTAACATTCAGGCCCATAGATATACTTTTTTTTTTTTAGTGCTGCATGTGCACCGCTTTTTGATGCAAAAACGGTGCAAATTTGCAAAATACAATTGTATTTTGCATGTCTGCACCGCTTTTGCGTCAAAAAATTACACAAATGCAGCGCTAAAAAAAGTATAAATATGGGCCTCAGTGTCTGTTCAATCTTTCACATGGTTAGAATTTTTGTTTTACATCTGAGAGTAGGTTATGTTTTAAGGGTTTTTTTTTTAATTAAAAAAATTTCATTGTTATTGGCCTCTTTGTTCTGAATGTGTGTAATGTACTATGTTCTCTAGTGGTTAAACATAAGATTGTACTTCATTATTTTCTGTCATTTTTTATGTTTTGTGTAGTAATGCTATCTTCGGGCTAACTATACAGTTAGATGACAATGTTTTTTACAAATGCTATGTTCATTGTGGGATCCTCTAGGGGCTATTCTAAGCCTTACAGTCCTATCAACATATTAAACTATTTGTGGCACAAAACTTGTCCCATAATGCTTTGCCGGGCATCATTTTTACAAAACATTTTTGCTCATACCTCAGCCTGTGGTGGTCCTAGGACAATGTGACCACTGCCTAAATGTACCCAACAACGTCCTCTTTCTCTCTACATAATCCCTGGGTGCCCACACAAGGTTAGTGGGGATCCCCAAAATAATAACCCCTCCCAACATTCAGTGTTTGTTTAAATTTTTATCATGGCTGGAACCTTGCTTTATAGCTATGAGTAGATGGTGTTTTGAGTGTTTTTATTTTTTTGTAATATTATTGCTGTGGTCTTGTTATTCCTGAATTTTTGTTAAGTGCTATGCCTTCTATGTGTTATGTTCTGCCATTTGTCTGTGTGGTTTTGCTCTAGAGGCACTAGCTGTATAGTTGTATGGCAATGTTTCTTGCAAATGCTATTTTAATTGTGGGGCCCTATAGGGGCTGTTTTAAACATTACAGTCAATATCAACATAGTAAAATATATGTGGCAAGGATACCTGTCCATAATGCTTTGTATGGCATTACTTTTGCAAAACATTTTTGCTCATAACTCAGCATGTGGTGGTCCTATGACAGTGGGACCACCTTCAAAACACTCCTTCTGCCTACACCATCTCTTGGTCCCCACACTAGGCTAGTGGGGACCCCAAAATAAAAAACCCTTCCACCATTCACGGTCTTTAAAGTTTTCTTATGGCTACAACTTTTGTTTTACAGCTGAGAAAAGTGTTGTTTTAAAGGCCTTGTTTGTAATATCATTGTAGTAGGCCTGGAAATCCTAAAGATTCTCTTTATGGCTTGAGTAGATGGTTAGACTGCATTACTTTCTCCTATGTTTTTCATGTGGTTATCTCCTCTGGGGCAAACAATATGGTTACATGACCATATTTCTTACAAATTTTATTTTTGATATAGTGTCCTCTAGGGGTTGTGTTTAGCATTACAGTCTAATACAAAAGTTTATTTCTGATAAAGGTTTGTATGATAAGTGTATATGGTTTAATAATCTCTCTTATTACACTATGACTGTTTGAACATTCTTGATATTATTGGGTGACTTTTCTAGTTTATTTCTCTTGTTACTCCTTTATGGCTGTTGTGTGTCATTTCTCGGGGAATTGTGATAGCCACCCAGCAACTCTGATAGTGGGGTGGTGAAATTGGTATTCTATTGGAAGAAGCATGCCCGATTTAAATTAATATGCTAAATGGCAACATTTTCATTTTTTGCTGCAGATAGAGGAAAAAGGTAAATGGAAGTATTTTAGTTTTATGCAGGGCCACTAGAATTATATGGCAGAAAAAGATCAAATTATGAGGCAGGGTTGACCAATTTATGTGGCAAGAAAAGTCCAGTTATTAATTTAAAATGCCAATAGCTCTAACTTAAGCAATTGAGAGACCTATTGCATTGAAAATGCCTGATATACTCGTACACCTATTTGTTGGGACAAAATCTGCACTAAGAGCTTATTTGGAAAATATTGATTGTCCTTTAGAACAACCCCCTGATCTTTTTTGCAATTCTCTCAGTCCTGCTATGGATAGAAACATTTGTAAGATAGGCATGCAGTTGATCAAGACTAACTTATAAACTGTGCCAAATTCCTAGGTGAAGTAGGCTATTTTACTCCGTGAACTGCTTCCTCAGCACAGAAAGGGACTCCTTCCACTCTTGCACTCTGGAATACAGCATTACTCGTACAGCCACTGGCACCTGCACTACATCTGCATCCAGTTGCATCTGCACTCTTACTCAGTACAATCTGTTTGCTCACCCACTGGCAACTGCACTGAGAACTTTAGACATTAATATTAGGAGCAGAGGACATGAGCATTTGGATAGGGAGACCCACAGACAGGAAGGCATTGGGATTTGGAGAAGTCATAAAAAGGCAGAAGCTTGGGTTGGCAATGACTGGACTGTGGAGATGCAATAATGGGAATACAGTGGGATGGGAAAACACAGCAAGGCATGGAGAGAACAGGAGCCAAAGACATGTTGTCATGTAATAGGGCGGGGAGGCAAGGGTACCTACCTGAGAGGCTTCTTTTGTTGTGGCATGATGTCCACACCTCTTGGTGCCCAAAAGATCTATCAGGTTTCTTGAGAGATCATTTCTGCAATGACCATTCCAATCTCGGCATTTCTTTGTGAGCCTTCTCCATGGAAGATCACTTGACGTTTGTTCTAACCAATGCAGACCTTTGCCACATTAGACATTTTTCACTCAGACAATTATGTAATCAAACCACTATCTTATATATTGTTTCTCCCGGCACTAACCCACCTTGATTGAATGTAGGGCACAGAGTATAACATTTTGGACTGCAAAGAAGTGTTTTTGCACACAACTGCTTTGTGGCCTATTCTTCATTTCGCTCCATGACAGATGTAAAAATTCCCAGTGAACGAACTGCAAATGAAGGGAGGAAGATCTTCAAGAGGCGGTAGACCTTGACATCTGCACTTGCAAGTGCAGAATGCCTTAGTTTCTTTTAAGTCTAGCTCCTGTATTCTAAAGGTACAGCTGATGCATGGAACAAAAAATGACATTCTTTGAATACTATTGGGATGAAAATGCAGTGGACACCTCTCTGCTCCCTCTAATGCTGGGATAGCCTACATTAAAATGGGCACTGTCTCTTCATGTGACTCTATCCCACTTCTTTTCCAGGGTCAGCATTTGATCAATGGTTTGAATCCGGAATTATAGTCTTAGACTACTTATAAATTCCACTGTGAATCTGAAGGAGGAAATGATGCCCTTTGGATTTCCCCTGTACCCTTAGTACATTGCGACTCTTGACTTGATGGTTGCTATGTCTATGGTTTTGCTAATTTCATGGTTTGTGACTTCAAAAAATTGTTTGTACATCAGACTCATAGTTAATTAATGTTCTACTTTGTCTGCAACTGGCTACAAAAGGATTCACTTGGGAACAAATCAGGCTTATATGTTTACTGTCATATTGCGCAATCAGGTACCTCCTTTTCCCCTTATGATTGATTCGACCCTGCTGTTGCTTCAGGGGCTGCTCTGTCATGGAATTCTGGAGCTAGACTTTTTTTTTGCAAATCACCCAAGGACTTGAATCTTTTCCACCAAGTTGATATGTTTTTTTACTTTGTTGGATGTTCTCAATGGATTTTATAGTGTTTAAGCCACCATGTACTAAAGAGCTAAAAAGTGCTGTTACTGCATAATTGAGTGCCTTACTGTCACAAGTTTGTCCTCACTACGACAGAATTGTTTATGGGAATAAAATTAAAACTATTTTCATTACGTAGTAGTGTTCTATTATCTTCCATTATGTAAGAACTATATGATGTGGTGATATTTGCACCTCAGCATAGTCCCTGGTTGTCAGGTCATGTGTAAACATTTGCTTATCTGTCACATCGTGTATCTGTCCCAGAAAACAATTCTAGTCACTGTTAGCCAATCGTGTTGCTTAGCTCAGCCATTTCTTAAAGGGTGCCTGGAGTCCGTATTTGATTAAGGGAAAACATTTTCCCTCTAACAATGAGATTTGTTTAGTTTTCACATGTGTTATTCTTGGATCCTGGTCTGTGGATGATCTAAAGATAAATATTTTAAATTAAAATAATTTTAGGTTTAACCCTTTAACCTTTTTACTGCGGGCGTCGGCCAGTGGCTGACGCCAACACTCCCTCCCTGGTGCAGGTCACGACCAGTGGCCGACACCAGGGAGGGCGACGCACCCGAGGATGTTTATATTTTTTTTCTTTCCCCGCGAGACACGGAAGCTTCCGTGTCTCCCCCCACCCCCCACCTGCCGCGGCGTGCTGACGTTACAAAGTTGTTTTCCCCATCGAAGCAGGAAGCAGCCTTGCGGCCGCTTCCTGCTTCGATGGGGAAAACGGCCTTCCCCACGTTCGGGAAGGCCTCGTAAGAAAAGGGAGAGTCTACCCTTTCTTATGAGGCCTTCCTGAAAGTGTTTCCTGGCCCCCGGTAGCAGCTGTGCTGCGATCGGGGGCCAGGAACCACTTTCAGGTTTCCTGGCCTGAGTCTCCCCTTTCTTACGAGGCCTTCTGAAAGTGTTTACTGGCCACCGATCGCAGCTGTGCTGCGATCGGGGGCCAGGAAACACCACTAGATGCCAGGGATTTCACTTGGGGGGGTCGGCCCCCTCGGAAAACGGACGCCCCCCCCCGGGCATATTTTTTTTAAAAAAAGGTAGGGGCCCCGTGCGCCCCCCCCAGGGGAATTTTTCTTTAAAAAAAATGAATAAATAAATAAAAAAAATACAGGGGGTCGCCCGTGGGCAGGGCGACCCCCTGTGGGGGCAATATTTTTTTTAGATGTTGTAGGGTTTCCCTGGGGGCCATTTTGGCCCCCAAGGAAACCATAAAACAACTAAAAAAAATAGATTTATATATAGATCTATGTATATAGATATATCTATGTAGATATATCTATGTACATGGATATATCTATAGATATATCTGTGTAGATATATATATATATATAGAGAGAGATAGATCTATATATATCAATCAATCAAAGAGATTTATAAAGCGCGCTACTCACCCGTGAGGGTCTCAAGGTGCTTGGGGGGGGAACGGGGGGAGGGAAAGGGGCTGGGAGGTTCACTGTTCGAAAAGCCAGGTTTTGAGGCCCTTCCTGAAAAGAAGTAGGTTTTGGGTCTTGCGAAGGTGGGTTGGGAGGGCTTTCCAGGTTTTGGGTGCAAGGTAGGAGAAGGATCTGCCCCCGGTGGTGGTGTGTTTGATGCGGGGGACAGAGGCGAGAGAGAGGTCAGCTGAGCGGAGGTTTCGTTTGAGGGTGTGGAAGGTGACTCTCGTTGAGGTAGGCAGGGCCTGTGTTGTGGAGTGATTTGTGTGTGAGGATGAGGATCTTGAAGGTGATCCTTTTGTCAATGGGGAGCCAGTGGAGGGATTTGAGGTGTGGAGAGATGTGTTCGTGTCCGGGGAGGTCGAGGATGAGTCGTGCTGCTGAGTTCTGGATGCGTGTAGTTTGCACTTGAGTTTTAGAGTGGTGCCGGCGTGGAGGACGTTTCCGTAATCAAGTCTGCTGCTGATGAGTGCGTGAGTGACAGTTTTTCTGGTCTCTGTGGGGATCCATTTCAATGTTTTTTTCAGTATACGGAGTGTGTTGAAGCATGAGGAGGTGAGAGCGTTGATTTGTTGGGTCATCGAGACGGAGGAGTCTAGGATGATGCCGACGTTGTGTGCGTGGTTGGCGGGGGTGGGTGCAGGGCCTAGCGTGGTGGGCCACCATGAGGGGTCCCAGGTGTTTTTGTGTGGGCCAAAGAGGATTATTTCGGTTTTGCTTGAGTTGAGTCTCAGGTGGTTGGCTGTCATATATATATCACTTTTGTCAATATATGTGTGGTTTCCCAGGGGGGAAAAGGGTCAGACTTGTCTAGTGGCAGTTTTAGTGCCATAAAGAAGCGCAGAAGGTTTATATGCCTACTGCAAAGAGCAAATCTGTATTTTATGTAAATAGCTGAGTACATTAGTAAAGTCAGCCATTACCTGCGCTATAATACCAATGAAATGTATGTGCTGGGTGGAGGGCGGCTATGGAGAGATGAAGGGCACTTTTGCTGGGTGGTAATGAGGGAATCCGAGGAGGAGGGAGTGGGAGCACCAATAATGATTGTTGGACTGGGCGCAGGAGGTGCTAAAGACTGTGACGAATGGTATGTGACAAGGTGTTTTTTGAGTGTCTTGAAAGAACGTGCTGATTGAGGGAAGAAGCGCAGGTAAGGTGGCCTCTACTGTTGCACGTATCTCACACACACCATCGATTTTGTGACTGTCTACGTAGGCTAGTGTTTTAGAGCAACAGTTTAGCCAATAGCAGAGATGGCATCTTGATGGATGACTGCTGCCTGCACCCGGGTTATAGAGGACCGCTCTGACATAGGATCAGAGACTGAGACATCAGATACTGAGACAGCATCTGAGGGATAGGACAATGGCGCAGACTCTGGGAGTGATTTTTCAGTCGGAGATGTCCCATTCAATAACTCCTCTTCTAGTACATTATGAGGGAGGTGATGAGGACAGTCCTGCTGTCCCTTCACAAGCTGTTTGTGCAACTGGGTAATAGTGGGTTAGCCCAACCCAGAGAGCAGGTGAATGCGGCGGCAAGCAGAGAGAGAGAGAGTGCTCTCTTGGGAGCTCCCCAATTTAGTTCAGCCCCAAATTCCACCACCCAAATCGTATTATGGAGACATCAAAATTATCTATGGGAAAACAAACTGGTTTTGTAAGGCAGGCACCTGTGTTTTTGGTCCTGGATTCGGCGGCCATATAAAGAAACACACTAAACCCAAACATTTCTGGAAACTAGACATTCGGGGGAGTCCACAGAGGTGTGACCTGTGTGGATTCCCCAAAGTTTTCTTACCCAGAATACCCTGCAAAGCTGAAATGTTGAATAAAAACTCTATTTTTCTTGCATTTCTGTCACACAAACTACAGGAATATGCTGGGATCCACAAAATTCCTACCACCCAGTGACTCCTCACCTGTCCTGATAAAAACACTACCCCACTTGAGTGCCTACACCTAGTGCCTGCGTCAGGAATGGATCACCCCAGGGTCAACAGCTGCCTCACGTAAGGACTAACATTGACCGTTGTGTGATCTATTCCTGTCGCGGGCACCAGGCCTACCCACACAAGTGAGGTATCATATTTATCGGGAGACTTGGGGGAACGCTGGGTGGAAGGAAATTTGTGGCTCCTCTCAGATTCCAGAACTTTCTGTCACCGAAATGTGAGGAAAACGTGTTATTTTAGCCACATTTTGAGGTTTGCAAAGGATTATGGGTAACAGAACCTGGTCAGAGCCCCACAAGTCACCTCATCTTGGATTCCCCTGGGTCTCTAGTTTTCATAAATGCGCTGGTTTGCTAGGTTTCCCCAGGTGCCGGCTGAGCTAGAGGCCAAAATCCACAGGTAGGCACTGTTTTCTATGAAAAAATGTGATGTGTCCACGTTGTGTTTTGGGGCATTTCCTGTCGCGGGCGCTAGGCCTACCCACACAAGTCAGGTATCATTTTTATCGGGAGACTTGGGGGAACTCTGGGTGGAAGGAAATTTGTGGCTCCTCTCAGATTCCAGAACTTTCTGTCACCATAATGTGAGGAAAACGTGTTTCTTTAGCCAAATTTTGAGGTTTGCAAAGGATTCTGGGTAACAGAACCTGGTCAGAGCCCCACAAGTCACCCCATCTTGGATTCCCCTAGGTCTCTAGTTTAAAAAAATGCACAGGTTTGGTAGGTTTCCCTAGGTGCCAGCTGAGCTAGAGGCCAAAATGTACAGGCAGGCACTTTGGAAAAAACAGCTGTGATTTCTGTCAAAAAATGGGATGTGTCCACGTTGTGTTTTGGGGCATTTCCTGTCGCGGGCACTAGTCCTACCCACACAAGTGAGGGATCATTTTTATCGGGAGACTTGGGGGAACGCTGGGTGGAAGGAAATTTGTGGCTCCTCTCAGATTCCAGAACTTTCTGTCACCGAAATGTGAGGAAAATTGTTTTGTTAGCCACTTTTTGAGGTTTGCAAAGGATTCTGGGTAACAGAACCTGGTCAGAGCCCCACAAGTCACCCCATCTTGGATTCCCCTAGGTCTCTAGTTTTCAAAAATGCACAGGTTTGGTAGGTTTCCCTAGGTGCCGGCTGAGCTAGAGGCCAAAATGTACAGGCAGGCACTTTGGAAAAAACAGCTGTGTTTTCTGTCAAAAAATGGGATGTGTCCACGTTGTGTTTTGGGGCATTTCCTGTCGCGGGCACTAGGCCTACCCACACAAGTGAGGTATCATTTTTATCGGGAGACTTGGGGGAACGCTGGGTGGAAGGAAATTTGTGGCTCCTCTCAGATTCCAGAACTTTCTGTCACCGAAATGTGAGGAAAACTTGTTTCTTTAGCCAAATTTTGAGGTTTGCAAAGGATTCTGGGTAACAGAACCTGGTCAGAGCCCCACAAGTCACCCCATCTTGGATTCCCCTAGGTCTCTAGTTTTAAAAAATGCACAGGTTTGGTAGGTTTCCCTAGGTGCCAGCTGAGCTAGAGGCCAAAATGTACAGGCAGGCACTTTGGAAAAAACAGCTGTGATTTCTGTCAAAAAATGGGATGTGTCCACGCTGTGTTTTGGGGCATTTCCTGTCGCGGGCACTAGTCCTACCCACACAAGTGAGGTATCATTTTTATCAGGAGACTTGGGGGAACGCTGGGTGCAAGGAAATTTGTGGCTCCTCTCAGATTCCAGAACTTTCTGTCACCGAAATGTGAGGAAAACTTGTTTTTTTAGCCACTTTTTGAGGTTTGCAAAGGATTCTGGGTAACATAACCTGGTCAGGACCCCACAAGTCACCCCATCTTGGATTCCCCTAGGTCTCTAGTTTTAAAAAATGCATAGGGTTGGTTGGTTTCCCTATGTGCCGGCTGAGCTAGAGGCCAAAATCCACAGCTAGGCACTTTGCAAAAAACAGCTCTGTTTTCTGTCAAAAAATGGGATGTGTCCACGTTGTGTTTTGGTGCATTCCCTGTCGCGGGCGCTAGGCCTACCCACACAAGTGAGGTATCATTTTTATCAGGAGACTTGGGGGAACATAGAATAGCATAACAAGTGTTATTGCCCCTTATCTTTCTCTACATTTTTTCCTTACAAATATAAGAGTGTGTAAAAAAGACGTCTATTTGAGAAATGCCCTGCAATTCATATGCTAGTATGGGCACCCTGGAATTCAGAGATGTGCAAATAACCACTGCTCCTCAAAACCTTATCTTGAGCCCATTTTGGAAATGCAAAGGTTTTCTTGATACCAATTTTTCACTCTTTATATTTCAGCAAATGAATTGCTGTATACCCAGTATAGAATGAAAACCAACTGCAGGGTGCAGCTCATTTATTGGCTCTGGGTACCTAGGGTTCTTGATGAACCTACAAGCCCTTTATATCCCCGCAACCAGAAGAGTCCAGCAGACAAAACGGTATATTGCTTTCGGAAATCTGACATTGCAGGAAAAAGTTACAGAGTAAAACATAAAGAAAAATGACTGTTGTTTTCAGCTCAATTTCAATATTTTTTTATTTCAGCTGTTATTTTCTGTAGGAAAACCTTGTAGGATCTACACAAATGACCCCTTGCTGAATTCAGAATTTTGTCTAGTTTTCAGAAATGTTTAGCTTTCCGGGATTGGTTTCACACCCATTCCTGTCACTAACTGGAAGGAGGCTAAAAGCAGTAATAGTAAAAATGGGGTATTTCCCAGTAAAATGCCAAATTTGTGTTGAAAAATGTGGTTTTCTGATTCAAGTCTGCCCGTTCCTGAAAGTTGGGAAGATAGTGATTTCAGCACCAGAAACCCTTTGTTGATGGCATTTTCAGGGAAAAAACCACAAGCCTTCTTCGGCAGCCCTTTTTCCCCATTTTTTTGAAAAAAATGAAATTTTCACTGTATTTTGGCTAATTTCTTGGTCTCCTCCCGGGGAAACCACAAACTCTGGGTACCATTAGAATCCCTAGGATGTTGGAAAAAAAGGACGCAAATTTGGCGTGGTTAGCTAATGTGGACAAAAAGTTATGAAGGCCTAAGCGCAAACTACCCCAAATAGCCAAAAAAGGGCTCAGCACTGGGGGGGGGGAAGGCCCAGCAGCTAAGGGGTTAAAGTCTGCCTACCAGCTTTTTGTAATGCAAATTTCTCAAAAACTACTGAGCAGGTTTGCATCAAAACACAAATTTGGTCTATTCTCTGTAAATCTCTATTTTCATGTGAAGGATATTGTAATTATGTTTACTCATTTTTGCTGTAGTCAAGACCAAATATTACTATATAACAAAAAATGGACAACAATCCTCTTTATTTTATTCTTATCTATGTATCTAAACGAAACGTGATATAGCAAAACTTAAATGAATGTTCTTATTGTGTGCTATATGTCATGTAGATTTTTCCAGATGATGCCAGGTATTAGCCAAGGTAAAACAAGCTTTGGCATAGCCAATAGGTCTGGCCTTTGGGACCTTATAAGTATTTAGCCATGCAGAACATTAAACACTTATAAGACATAAAACTGTGTTTGTGCATTCCTTCATACACATAGCATTAGACTGTAATGGTCAGAACATCCCCTAGAGGGCACCACAATAAAAAAAGCATTTGGAAGAAACATGGTCATGTAACCATATAGTTTGCCCATAGAGGACATAACCACGTCTTAAAGAGAAGAGCAGAGAGCATTGAAGTGTAACCATATGTTCAGCCCCTAGAGAACATAGTGCACTACACATTTGCAGACCTCATAGGCGTGCTAAAATATTATTACAAATGAGGCCCTTAGAAAACAAACTACTGCCAGCTGTAAAGCAACAGCTCCAGCCATGAGAGAACTTAAAAAGACATTGAATGATGGGATAGGTTATGATTTTGGAGTCCCCTCAACCTAGTATGGGGCCTCAGAAGATGAGTCAGTCAGAAAGAACATGTTGTGCTGAATATTTTGGTGGTGATCCCATTGTCCTAGGACCATCACAGACATAGTTATGGGCAAAGATGTGTTGTGGAAGGAGTGTCCGCAAAGCATTATGGGGCGTGTTTCCCAAGTACAATGAATATCGTAGTATTGGTTCTCCCACTGTGCCGAGGTGAGACACGTTGAAGGTTTCCCTTGTGTTTTTTCTGTTTAAAAGGGGCCAGTTTGCATATTTTTGACTGCTAAACTTGGGAAGAATTTAGGAATAGGGCTGCAAATTTAACCTGTGCTCATGTAAAGAGCTCCAATCTTCCTGTCAAATCTGCACTATATAAATAAATAAAAAAGAGTCCCCCTTCAGCTTGCAGCCTTTGTCGGGTGCAGACACCGCAAAGAAAGAGGGAGATGCCAGAGGAAGAAACAACATTCCTCCACAAGAGCGAAGCGGAGAGACAAAAGTGTGCCAACACTAAGGTATATGGCCGATCGTGCAATAGTCCATGTAACAGGGTCAGGCTCCAAGGCGGTAACAAAACAGCCTCAAGGCGGGACAAACCTAAAGCATTTACCTACCAAAACAAAGGAATTTTGAAAGGCAGGCTAAGGAATGAATAAAAGTGAAGGGCGTGGTGAAAGCCCACAGAAGTAGATTACAGCATGTCGAGAGACAGTGCATGTGCGCTGCCCAGGCTGGACCTAAAATGGCCTTTTCAATTGTAAGTGAAACTTAACCATAAATACAGTTTACTATAGCTGAGTTTGTCATAGGTAGATAGATGTCTGTCTGGCTGCCTGTCTGTCGTCATGCCACTTTATTCTTGTAATGAGGTCAGTACTCAGCTTTGTATTTCTCTGCAGGTCTGCAAAAATATCTGTCCTGCTCTGTAAGCAGAGATATTGCTGCCTGCCTGATAGTCATCTCTCTGCACCGTACTGTGGGGCAGATGTAAGAGCTCGTTGCGCCATCTAACAACATACTAATATTTTTTTTTCCGCTAATGTGGCAATAGATGGGCAAAAATGCAGCATCACTATGTAACCCTTTGCGTTATATCATGCAGGCCCATAATGAATGCAAGGGGGTGAAAAAATGGTGGAAAGAAATTGAAGAGATTTCTTTGCATCATTTTTTCAGCACTTTTAACGCCTGCTCAGAAAGGCGTTAAAAGGAGGCACACCATTATTCATAATGGGCCTCAATGGGCTTTGCAGGATTAGGGTAAAAATGTTTGACGATAATCGTGCAAAGCTCCAAACTAGCATAAAAAATGTTGACACTAGTTTCCTAACTACCGCCATGGTGCAGCGTATCTTAGATATGGCGCACACATGGTGGCATTAGGGGGTACTAAGAGGCGCAAGAAAAGTGGCGCTGCACTGGGTGCAGCGCCACTTTTCTTAAATTTGTCCCTGTGTGTTTTACACCTGATGGTGAGATAAGGCAGCCTCGCTCTCTTTTGGATCTGTTGGCCTGTGCTTGTGGTGTAGCTGAATCATTCTTTTTGCACTTCTGTGCATATGGATAAAACTGAAAAACACAGCATCAATCTTTATCTTGTGAATCCTCAAAACTAAGGCTACAGGCATATGACTACTTGTCAATAGTCCCTGGACATTTAAACATTGTTTCACAGACGTAGACACCCTAAAGTGCCCGTCCTACAAATTAAACATGTCTCCTTTGGCCTCTAGCACCTCTACATCACTTAGCATGTACATCCCCCTGGTAGAGGCATCATTCCTTTCTCCCCGAATTAGAAAATAGTATTGTCACTTTTGGAAGCTTCTGTCTGTTTCACATCTTTTTACTGATCAACAGAAATATCATTAGAAATAGCAAAATCGTTTGTAAACTGTGTACAGTGCTGTGTGAGGGCGCAAATATTGACAACGTCAACGTAATAAATTGAAATATTATGGATTCTTACCTATAAATATTTAAGATGATAGACGTTGTTTAAGCATAGTTTGTAATAAGAAAGGTATTTAACTAAACAAGTGCAAAAACATATTCTGACGAGTTTCACCTCAGCAAATTGCCTTGCCAGTGGTAGTAGTCGCATTTTATAGGCGTGAATGAGGCTATTAGTCACTGTTTTTTTAAAATAAATTGATCCTTCATACTTACATCTCCAGTGGATAGATGTCCGTAAAGAGATACAGATGCTAACAATTCCTTAGGCTCTGATTATCACCTTACAGATAAAGTCAAGTTTTTCAATAAACTTGAGTTTGGGCAGGTTTCACAATCCTAGGTTATGCGTTAATTACTGCATGGGGTAAGAACCAGGGGCCAGATGTAGGAAAATTGCAAATTGCAATTTGCGAGTCCTTCCGACTCGCAAATTGCAAGTCGCAATTTGCAATGCAGAACGGTGTCTCAGACACCGTCCGAGAGTCGGTATGGGGTCGCAGAGACCCACCTCATTAATATTAATGAGGTGGGTCGCAAATTGCGGCCCCATACCGACTATAGGCACTTAAAGGAAAACGAGCTGCACTTAAAAAAAAAACGAAACCTTTAGTTTCGGTATTTTTTCAGGGCAGGTAGTGGTCCCTTGGACCACTACCTGCCCTGAAAAAATAGTTTTGGGTCCATTCACCTAAGGGGAAGGGGTTCCATGGGGACCCCTTCCAATTTGCGAGTGGGTTACCATCCACTTCAAGTGGATGGTAACTGCGACACCATTTGCGACCGCATATGCGGTCGCAAATGGTATTGCATACCATTACGAATCGCAAATAGGAAGGGAACACCCCTTCCTATTTGCGATTCTGAAAAGCATTTTGCGAGTCGGTCCCGACTCGCAAAATGCATTTCTGCATTGGAAACACGCATTTGCGAGTCGCAAACGGCAGATTTTGCCGTTTGCGACTCGCAAAGTGTTTCCTGCATCTGGCCCCAGGTGTAGTATTTACTGTACCCAACATTTTTGCCCCATAAAGATTTTGGTAGGTTAAGATGCTTGCATTTATCCAGAGAAATTGTTTGGAAAAGACTTAAAATTTGGTAAATGCCACACCCATGTGTTATTCCTCCTTTCCATGGTCAAAACTCAGAACAGGACATTTTTTAACTGCTACCTGTAAGTAACTCACCTACGGATACCATTTCTTACAAGGCGTGGTAAAAACCCCACACTATGACCCACTTCCCTTAATCAAAGCCTACGACCTTGATGACAAATTTTGGGCTAAATGTTGACTTACATGCAAACAATTATTTGCATAGGGATTGGGATAAGAATTTGTGTTATAATTATCATACCCACACAGTTTCCCTCTGACAGATTCTATCTGGTCAAGCCTAGCATAACTGATCAGGAAAAAGCCAAAACACACATTTTATTTTAGACCCATTTCCAAATTGAAAACTCGAAATAGAAGGTATTTTGCACATCAGATAAATATCTCGCCCATGATACCTGTATTTATTGGGTCTGGTAAATACTTTACCTCATCAGCACATTTTGTAGTCAGGGCCTAACTTTGGCCCTAACTTTTTGATGCAAAACTGCGCTAACGCAGTTTTGCGTCAAAATGTTTTGCGCTGACTAGTGCTATTTTTTAACACCACCTTTGCATCATATTTATACTATGATGCTGGGTGGCGCTAAAAGTAGGTTAGAGTCAATTTTTTTGTCACTCACCATTGTGCCTTGTCGTAAGGCAAAATGACGTTAATGCCAGAAAAATGACTCTAACACGTAAACATGTTGCAAAATGGAAATGCACCATTTTTACCCGTATTACCATCAAATAAAGACACTGATGAAGAAAACAGTACAAAGGAGAGGCAAAATTAACCCAGAATGCCAGGAGAGACCCCAGGGGACCCCAATCAACCAGGGACAAGCCAGGAGGACACAGACCCAGGGGATGGACAAGAAAAAGAGAAAGTGTTGTTTCAGTGCGGAGGAGCATGAGATACTGGTAAAAGAGGGGATGAAGCATCAACATCAACTCTTCATCATGTCCAAATTGCCAATTGGCAGAAGATAGGCAATTTGGCAGCAGATAGTAGACAAGATTATCAGTGTTACAGAGATCAGGAGAACCGTAACAGAGTGCAAGAAACGCTGGCATGATTGTAAGCGAATGACAAAGAAAAGAATGGCAAGGAACAGGAAGGCAGCACTGCAAACTGGAGGTGGGAGTCCAGCACCACAAGAGGACATGGATGAGATGGAGGAGATGGTTTCAGCGGTCATCCTGGATGAACTGGTCCCTCAAATCACAGGACAGAACAGTGCAGGCTACCGGGAACCACCACTAAAACAGGGTAAGTTGAATGGGGAATTTTTTTTTTGTTTGAGTTTATTACACATAATAACGTACAGTAACATAAACAGGTCCCCTCGTCTTAGTAATAATAAAATAATATAGTGACCCCTCTCATCTCATCGCTGCCCCAGACAGCAAGGAAAAAGAAAAAAACAATAATATGTTTCACAGTGAGCATCAATATCGAGGGGCAAATCTACAAATTTCCTCACCAGTCACCAAACAACAAGGTCACCAGTGCCAGCTTAAAAGAGATTCATAAGCAACGGAAAAACTTAGCGGAACATAGCTGAGGGGAGAGAACGACAAAAAACATAACACTCAAATAGGCAGGTGGAGCTCTGAACAGACCACGCAAATCCGTCTCAACAGCAAAAGATCACACCGAATCCATGGGAAGGGGATTGAGTCTCTCCCGTAGGCATCTCCAACCGCATCACTTACACACTGCAAGCAGCCAAGTAGTTATTTAAGGGGGCCCAAATGTCCCTAGGGCGAGACCCCCTAGGCAAAAGATCCCAAAAGACCACCAGCTGGTCATGGCAGTAGGCAGCATCTCGTAACCATTCAGACTTGCGCGGAGCCCTCCTCCTACCCCAACACATGGCAACCCTTCTCTTAGCCAGCAGCAAAAGCAGACCCACCAAACGTCTGTGCGGCCCCTGAATTTCATGCACACATCCAAGCAACCCAACCCTGGGGGAGGGAGAAAGCTCCAAATCAACCATGATAGTGATAGCTTGCCAAACTTCTACCCAGCCCGACAGCGAGCACAGCACGCATCCGAACGCAGGCCCATAGAGTGAAGCCCCTTGGGTGTATAATACAGGCGATGCAGGAACTTAAAGTGCAGCAGACGCAGCCTATAATTCGGGGACAACGCTCTCATATGCGCACAGCACCCACGCCACACAGCCTCAGTGATGGGCTCGCCCAATTCTTCCTCCCAAACAATTCTGGAGAGCTCCCCAGGGCCATCTCTCTGCTCTTGCATGCAATTATACAGCTTGGTCACCAGCTTGCCGGGGGACCGCGCACTGCAAAGCACCTCCAGAGCTCGAAACTCTGACGGGGCTCCGGGCAAGTTAAGAAATTGGTCACGCAACATAGCTCGAACTCGAAGAGCGCACAGGCGCTGCAGCGCCGTACCCTCGCAGCCAGCCAGAGCATCCGAGACATCAAGAAGACGTCCATCCTCCAGCCAGTCTCCTAATTCAGTCAAGCCAGCAGCGCGGAGAAAACTACGCACCCCGCCATCTCGAAACATCCTAGAGTCTGCAACCGCCATGACGGGCAGTGAGGGGGCAAATGGAGCAGTGACCCCAGAGCGTCGCATCAGCGCCTCCCACGCTCTCATTGTACATGCCACCATATCAATTCCTGTGACCCGGGACTGCACCCGGTTTCCAAGCACACGCACCAAGCCATCTGGCCACACGGAGTCACTCTCAGGCGCCAAATGCGGCATATAACGGATCGGGTTCAGCCAATAGTACGCAAAGTGTGCCTGTGAACAATAGTAATAAAGCTCCAGGTCCGGAGCTGCAAGCCCACCTAGTTCGAACGGCAGTGTCAGTCTCTCCCAGGAAATGCGCGGCTGACGTCCCACCCACGCCAAACAGATTAACGCGGAACGCAGCTTTCGTAGGTAGCCCCTTGCAAGTGGGAGTGGAAGATTCACAAACAAATACAAGAACTTAGGGAGCACTACCATCTTAGCTATGGCAGTACGTCCAATTAGCGAGAGAGGCAGAGCGCGCCAGATCTCAACCTTTTCTTCCAATCATGCCAGTGCAGTGCCGTAATTAACCTGTCGCAATGTATCAACATCTCGACACAACTGGATGCCCAAATAACGCACTGGTCCCTCTGCCCATACCAGAGGGTATTGAGAATCAAATCGCATCGCATTGGGGGTTAGAGGCAGTACCATCTATTTCGACCAGTTAATAGTGATACCAGAGAAGCTACCAAAGCGCACAACTTCATCTAATAAAATATCCAGGTTCTGACCAGGATTCCGCACATACAACGCAATATCATCAGCATACAACAAGATCAAAACAGGTCGTTGTCGAAACTGCAAGCCTCTGTCGTTGTACTTCTGTCGCAACCTCGCTGCCAAAGGCTCCATAGCTACCGCAAAAAGGAGGGGAGACAGCGGGCACCCATGACGCGTACCACGCGCAACCGGGAATGCAGTCGACACACTTCCGTTAAAACACAACCTGGCGGTAGGGAGAGTGTACAACAGGCGGATCCACTTCACAAAACGAGCGCTAAGTCCCACCCGGCCCAAAAGCGTGAACATATAATCCCAGGCCAAGGAGTCGAAGGCCTTGGCGGCGTCAAGAAATACCGCAGTCACATTATCTCCAGCCCCCAAAGACCCCGCCACCGCAAAAAAGGTGCACAAATTGTGACTCGTAGACCTTCCAGGAACAACTCCGGACTGGTCCGGTAACACCAGCCGAGAAAGAAGGGGCTGCAGGCGCGCCGCAATCATCTTTGCTAGGATTTTGTTGTCAATGTTTATCATAGAGAGGGGACGGTATGAGTCGCAACGAGTCGGGTCTTTTCCAGGTTTCAGAATTGTTACCAACAAAGCCTCCCGGAGTGAGGCCGGAAGCGACCCCGCCTCCAAGGATTCCATATACACCTCCAACAAGCACGGGGCAAGAATGTCCACATATTCTTTATAAAACGCTGGGGTAAGGCCATCCACCCCCGGAGATTTATCCCCAGGCAACCCACGGATCGCCGCTGATACCTCCTCCATACTGAACGGTTCATCTAAATACACCCTGTGCGCCTCCTCAAACCAGACAAGAGCAATGTCTTCAAAGTAGGTCCGAACAGCCTCCCCACTTAAGCCCGCCGGGGCAGCATAGAGCCGCGCAAAATATTCAGTAAACACCTGCATGATACCATTCGAGCCAGTCACACTTCCACCACCATCGTCAACAACCTCTGTGACGTAATTACTGGCCCAAGGCCTACGGAGCATGCCCGCGAGTGTTCGCCCCGCTCTCTCACCTTCTCCATACCGGCGAGCTTGGGCATGTTTCCCAGCAAAGCATATTTCTCTTATAGAGGCTTCCTCATACAGGGACACCTCACGTCGAATCTCAGCGAGCACCTCACTCGACCAACTGGCAGCCAACTGCCTCTCCAATTCTACAAGCCTTCCCTCAATATCTGCCATCTGCCGTCGCATGGCCTTCACAATACCGTGTTGGTTTGAAAGACACACTCCGCGAATAACAACCTTGAATGTCTCCCATACGATACCCACTGAGTTCACAGATCCGCGGTTTTCAGAAAAAAATAACTGTATTGCCTCCATGACCTCCCCCCGAAAAACCTCATCTCGTAGCGCCACTAGGCAACCGCCACAAAGTCATCTGACGCAGCTCACTGGGTATCAGTAGCTCCAACCGCACCGGCGAGTGGTCCGACAATGTACGGGGGAGGTGATCTACCGCTCTCGTCCAGACCTCCACGTCTCTAGTGCTCAGCCAACGGTCTATGCAAGACCAGCTGCTATGAACATAATTCAGACACGTTCCTTCTCTCACATCTGCGTGCTTCCGTCTCTAAAAGTCCACCAGCTTGCCACTCCGCATTACAGCCGCCAAGGACTTTGCCGCTGAGACGTGCTGCACTCTGGCCACACTCTCGCGATCCATCCGAGCATCCAAAACCACATTGAAATCACCAACCCAGATCACTGCACCAGCCCCCAGAGACTCCACGAGTCGCCACAGCTCCAAGAAGAACTCTGAGTCATCAACATTCGGCCCATACAGTGCCACAAGCCGGCAGGCTCTGTCGAGCAACGTACCGCTCAACAAGACGTATCTGTCACTTGGATCTGCAGTAACTTCTCACATGCGCCACTGTAACCCCTTTCGGATTAGAATTGCGACTCCTCGAGCATACCCAGAGTACGTGGAGCAGTGCACCTCACCAACCCACCCAGCTTCCAGTCTACCCGCTGTGGTCACTACAGGTGCATCTCCTGCAGCATACAATTGTCAATGTTATGTCGCTTAACATATGCAGCTACCAATCGAGCCTTCCTCCAATCATTAAGCCCACGTACATTCCACGTCAGACAACAAACTAACGTCGCATCATCACCCCTCATCCCATACCACAGATACCCAAAGCATCACAAGCAAGCTCACCTCCACCTGCCAGAAACAAAAATAAAGGCCAACCATGGCAACTATAGAATCAAACATGTTGCGACCAAAAGCGATCTGAGCCCTCCCCCACCCACACAGGCCCCCCAATCGGACACTTACAGTAACCCACCCATTCAACCCCAAGACCCACCCCCAACATCGAAAGCAGAAAGTAATAGGACTCATCCCAGGGGCAGTAGTCGGCCATCAGCTCTCCACCCAGAGTACACTAGGGGGAGAGGGGCCCATGGGCCAAGTAGCTGACCACACTGCGGACATAACTGCACAAGAAGCAGCCCGCGCCCCCCCCGGCAGCCTCAATCAGTGCTCTTGTATCGATCACAGCCGGTTAGTCATTGTCACTTAAGTCGGTGTCCCCGGCCCTCCCGACTCCGCAGCCCACGCTCTCTGGATAAACATCTAGCAAACTTAATCGCCTGCTTTGGGTCCGTGAAGTACAGCACCTTTCCCTCGTGACGCACCCGCAATCTGGCTGGATATAGTAGAGCGAACCCGACTCCAGCCTGGCTCAGCAGCCTTTTGGTCAGCAGAAATGCGTGTCTCTGAGCCTGCACACCAGGGGTGTAGTCCGGAAAAAAGTTAAGTTCTGAGTTCTTGTAAACTAGCGGCCTTCTCTCCCTCGCCAGGCGAAGGACAGCATCTCGGTCTCTATAGTTCAACAGGTGCACGATAATTGGCCGTGGAGGCGTTCCCGGTGGAGGTCGGGCCCCAAGGACCGGTGCGCCCTCTCAACCACCAGCATCTGGGAGAGTTCGCCAGCAAACAATTCCAACAACATGCTCTCCACAAAGTCTTCCATACGACCCATATCAGTTGCCTCCGGAAGTCCTACAATACGGATATTATTACGCCGAGATCGCGCCTCCAAGTCCTCGTTCTTATTCCGTATCACCTCCAGGATACGCTCCATTTGTGCGATTTGGTCTCTATCTCCCCGGTGCGCATCCTCCATCTCCGACGCGCGTGACTCCAATGCCTCAAACGGGGAATCATGATCATTGACCCGGGCACTTATGCGGTCAAGCCGTTCCGTCACATGGTCCAGCTTGGCATCAATGCCAGCCAGACTGGTCTTGAGTTCTAGAAACATGGACAGCACAGAGACCTCCGGGCTCTCTTCTCCAATATCAACTTCACTGGGCTGGGGAGCAGAGGCAGCACTCCTCTTTTTCCCACCTTCAAAGGTGAGTTTCGCCTGTCGGTGATCAGACTTGCCCATAGTTCAGCACAGCGTACACGGCCACCCGACCGCACCAAAGCGTCAAGAATTGACCAGGACAGTGGGAGTTTACCGCAAAAAACGTTCTCCCGGCTGCCCCACTCGCCTCACCGAGCCCCAGTCGAAGTCCCACTCACTAGGCCCACAGCGAGTCTCACCATTGATCAGATCACGTTGGCACCCACAAACAACTCACCGGCCCTTAATTCCAGCCTGGAGACTCCGCACCACAGTAGGTATTCAGGTCACCCATCGAGCCCAGATTCTGCGATATAAGGGCCCAGTGCAGCTTCGGGCCCTCAATGAGTCTCCACATGCAGGAGCGGCACGCATCCGCCAGGCCGCCCTAAACTTGTCCAGTAAGCAGCCCAAGGGAACTCCAAACAGGCCCTCCAAGTGTAATAAAGCAGAGGCTCTCGTGTGGTCAGGCAACCCCTCCCGGGAATCCGAGGGGAGCGTCCCCATGCTAGGCCGCAGCCTTCCCCAGCTCTCCGCTCTCCTGCGCCAAAGGCTCCCAGGCGTCGCAATCCTCAGGTCTGTCCCGCCTCCTAAGACCCACCAGCATTCACGTAAGCCCACTCCAGGCACTCCTCCGGACTATCCCAGGCCAGGCACCATCGTCCTCAGCAGGTGACCGATACATCCGAAGGGCAGCAGGACCCAATAGGAAAAGCCTCCACCGATGCGGGGCCGCGAAAGCCCCAAGCGGTACCCGGCAGCCAGGGCACCGAAGCCGCGAGGGCCGCGGCACGACCAGCCGCCCACAAGACCCTTGGGTACACTCTCGCTCCCAGCTGTGCACAATTGCCGGGAGCGGCCGCAGTCCCCCTCCTCCCCTCGCCACAAAAGCGCACAAGGGGCAGAGGACAGCACCAGGCCCGCCCGTGCGGAGCCCGACCGCGGCGCCGAACTCGGCCGCCCCCGCGATGCTCCGATTGTCTCCGGGGCCCCCGGGGAGGCACCGCCAGGCCCGCCTTCGCCGCAGCCGTCCACAGGATAAACAATAAACGAAGTTTTAGCCCGAGGCCCGGCGGAGCCTCACTTGGTGTCGGCCATCTTGCCCGGCGGCCAGGCCACGCCCCCGATCTGAATGGGGAAAATTAATGGCAAATTGTCAAGTGCTAGAGGGGTGTGGAACATAGGACTCACACAATGCATGTCAAACGAGCGCGGAGGGACACATTGCACATTTAGCAAGTTGCACCATGCTGACGTAATCTACACTTATACCTACCCCTTGCTAGTGCCATGCACCATAACACATACAAAACCTGGACACATGTCAATCATCAGGCCTAAATACCTATATGCACATATGCAGGACATGGGATGGATGGCATGTACAATGACTGTGCCTCTAGTTGTGTCATCACAACATTCCTTGCAAATAGTCATATTAACCCTACCAACATGACCAAGACTTCAGAAACTAGGTAGTCAGTCAATGCCATATCTAGGGTCATGTCATGGTGGTGTCCCTTGCAGTAACACCTTGCAACTGCTTTGCCTTCTTGCTCAAACACATGTGCATCTCACAGCACTCAGTTCATTGCAACTGTCCCAGACATGTGCCAGTAACACCACCATCCCGCACATTGACAACACATCCACATAAGACAGCCACCACTCCATCATGCAGTTAGGATGCCCCCTGGGTGCAGGGAACAATAATCTGAGGAGTCGCTGGGGGAATAGCAGGGTGGTCCTATATCACTAGAAAATGCCATCACCCAGACCAACTAAACTGGTGTAGTGTTGAACCACACATCTTGATGCTAAACAGAAATGTGCCACTACAGAAAATATGTACCACAGACAGCAAACTGTAGGTCACAACAGTTAGAGGCTGAGCCCACAACTAGTCTGATACAACCATGTGAGACACATAGGAATGGGGAACTGAACACACACATACAACACATGGGGTAGGACTGTGTATATAATGGTGTATAATTTCACATTGTTGGGTGGGGGATGGTGAATGGCTAAGTCTGGTGTTGGTAAGACTGTCTCACAGTGCCCTTTCCTCAGGATCTGCACGCTGCTGAACAAAAGGCCCACCTCCCGGCATCACCAACTCTGAAGGCTATTATAGCACAGAGTTATGATGAAGCCAGGCGGGGTAAAGGGAATTAGGATAGGGAACTGCAGGGAGAGAGATCTGAAAAGAAACGGTTAGAACAAATATGCATACATTCATTCATAACAGTATAACTCACCAATAGACTCTTGAATAAAGGCGTCTTCGTGATATCAGATTGAGACCCTTTGGGAATTAGGTGTAGCCCCTTCTTTGAATCATGGAACAAGACCAAACTGCAACCTCTAAACCTAGAGATGGCAAGATCTTTGAACTATGGTCATACTATAAATATCAATCATGTAACAATTATGCATTCATAAGATAAACTTTTGATCTAAGCCTAGAAATTCTCAAACACTTAAATATGTATCTCATATATTATATTTCCCAAAAAACAATGAAACTATAATTTGCTTATCTCTGAAAGGTTTTAACATTTACTACCTAGGCCTGAAAGTTTACTCATATAGCCTTAGAACCCGCCGTAGCGGGCTCTACCGGCTATTAAAGGCCCGCTCCCGAGTTAAATGCCCGAGCCGAAGGCGAGGGCATTTAACAAGGGAAAGGGCCTTTAATAGCCGGTAGAGCCCGCTACGGCGGGTTCTAAGGCTATAAGAACATTCTGCCACTCAGGGCAGAATGTTCTCTTAAAAAAAACAAATTGCTCACGGAGCCCGAGGGGATTAGAATCCCCTTGGGCTCCGTGAGGCTTTGTTCACAGCTGCTGCTGTGAACAAAGCCCATTGGAATGTTGGCGCTGCGGGCTTTTACCGGCCAGTAAAAGCCCGCAGCACTCCATTGTTTTCAATGGAGCTGCCAACTTCCAATGTTCTAATTGAACTTGAAGCGTTTTTGTTCATTGGGCAGAAGCGCCTTGCTTGTTGTTCATGAAGCGCTTTGATCATCATACATGAAGCGCTTTGTTAATTATGCCAGAGAGCGCTTTTACTTGCTTTGTCTGAAGCGCTACACTCGTTATGCCAAGGGGCGCTTTACTCATGTGGCCTAAAGCGTTTTGATACTCGTGCCCAGATCGCTTTACTCACATAGCCTGAAATGCTTTGATTGTCTTACCAAGGGCGCTTTACTCTTGTGCCTTGAAGCGCTTTGCTCGTTGTGCTAAGGGGGTGCTTTTACTCATGTGAACTAAAGCATTTTGATCCTCGTGCCAAGACCGCTTTATTCATGTGGCCTGAAACGCTTTGATTGTAGTGCCAAGGCCACTTTACTCATGTGGACTGAAACGCCTTGATTGTCCTTCCAAGGGCGCTTTACTCATGTGGACTGACACGCTTTGATAATCGTGCCAAGGGCGCTTTAAACGTGTGGCCTGAAGCACTTTGATTGTCGCGCCAAGGCCACTTTACTCATGTGGCCTGAAATGCTTAGATTGTCATGCCAAGGGCGCTTTAATCATGTGGCCTGAAACGCTTTGATTGTCGTGCCAAGGGCGCTTTACTCATGTGGACTGAAACGCTTTGAATATCGTGCCAAGGTCGCTTTACACATGTGGCTTGAAGCACTGTGATCGTCGCACCAAGGCCGCTTTGCTCTTAGAACTGGAAATGCTTTGCTCGTTGTGCTAAGGGGCACTGTACTTTTGGAAGTAACCACTTCCTTCAAGATTGGATTCATCAAGACCTTACCGCTACGATTACGACCTACTCGTATCTGAATTCACCATGGAAACAAGGATACTCCGACTTGCTGTCAATCTGCCATGCAGGAAATCTGCTCTCCTTCAGAAACGCCCACGAGGTCTGACTACATCGAAGTCTTCAAAATAGTGAGCAATGTGCTTGGGTGTGGCTGGGCTTTATAGGCCTGTCACACCCCAAGATGGCCGCTGCCTCTAAAAACCTGGGAATTGTAGTCCCTTCATAGAATAGCACTGATAAGTGCATCTTGTGCACCAATGTCCTGACCGTGCAGTTACATGAGCTTTACCACAGGGCAGGCGATGCTGATGACCACTTTAGAACAGGAAGGGATGACAAGTGGTGCGCAAATACGTGCAGCAGTGCAGTGTACCCTTTGCGGTTGGCATGATTAATCACACGTTGGGATGGTGGGTGGAAATCTGGCTGCCCGTGGTAGCTCTGTGGGGCACTTAGCACAACATTGTTGATGGATCAAATTGAGTCAGTGCCAGCCTTGGAGTGCATTGGGTGTGACAGACCATGCTGCACTAAGCTCTGCAAATCAGGCAGTGGAAAGGGCAAAGGGGCAGGGCATGGCACCACCTGCACTGCCCATGCCAGGTGCATATGTCGTGCAGGGGCATCCAGGGGCACACCACATCACCACCAACCTTTGCACGGGGTTTCACCGCCATGCAAAGGCTGGTGGAAATGTGGGAACAGACCTGGAGTCTAGAGTTGAATGTGATACTGGTCTGGTGTCACAAGACAGGTGCCATTGCCAGTCTGTGAGATGCTGGAAACCTGCCAGTGATACGCCATTGGCCCATGGGGCATTCCCCATTGACAACAGTTGCCACTACCACCTGCGCTCTTGAAGGTGGTCATGTAGACAATGGCAGTCATGTGGTGATAGGACTGCAGCACTTTAAAAGAGGGACCAGTATGACTACCTGCAGAATCATCATCAAACTAGCTTGAGGCCCTGACCTAAGTTCAACTCTAGTTAACTGGCCATGTCCATAAACTAATTTACCATCAGGCAGTGTCACATATATAATTATGTACACAGCTAAAATATTATACCCATGCTAGTTATCCCTGGGTCCACCCCGTGCCTGTATCAAATTAGCTGCACTGCCACCATGCTGCATCTCATGGATCATTGTGCAAGGATGGCAGCATTGAGGGGGAGATAATAGGTGTGTAGGATAGAAGATGAAAACTCAGCTAGATCCAAATGTGCTGTGCAATGTAGCAAACATACACATACATCAACATGAGGAGCTATCAATGGTAGCATGGCAATGCCAACCCTGGGGTAGTGCAATGGTCCAGTACCGCATGGGTGTAAGTTAAACATGTAAGACTGGGACAGAAGCATATTGACATGTGTGGTGTTGCGGCTTGAGCACTGCAACACCCATTGCAAGGCTTCACAATGCAAATGGATGCACAGGGAGTGTTGAGTATGATAAGATGGTGTCAAGCCACCTAAAGGATATAGATCACACCTAGTAGATATGACCCAGCAAACTGCCCCACCTGAGCTTCCCCTCTGTGACACTCTGCGAAGCAAAGGGCTGATAGACTGCAATCATGAAGTACAGGAACAATGTTTGGGAACACAGACAACAATGAGCCACCAGTAGGAAGTCAGTGACATGACATATCAACTGCAACAACACAGAAAGATTGATTTTGAACAATCTCATTGCAGAGGTGATGGCTCACCTGCTGATCTGCCTGTCCTGGAGTACCCCGATGACCTGGAAGATCAGCTGACAAACATCAGCCAAGGGACCCTCCAAGAAGTCCTTGTATCCCTCCAGACACCACCTCCATTCGCCAGGAGGAGTAATAACGTAGCAGCCATCCCAGATGCCCCACCCAACACCCCAATAGTACGACCTGCCAGCACTGACACAGCTGAGTACTCCGAGGACCCAGGGACCAGCTTTGAAAGGACAGTGGCAGGAGTTCAGCGGGAGCTGGCCAAGGAGGTGCGGGTGGGGATGCAGACTATGGCAGCCAGCCTAGAGGTTATGCACATGTGCATCGTTACGCCCACTGAACAGACTGCAGCCAAACAAGGCACACACTCCCCAATGCATGGAGTTCAGAAGTGTCTGGGGGACATAGCTGCTGCCATGAGGGAGAGGCCTTCACAAACTTGCAGCAGTGTGTTTGAGAACAAGATGGACTCCATGCACCGGGAACTGGCCTCCCTCAGGGCAGACATGGCTGCCTACCACAGGGATGTTGCTGCTATTCTCAAAAATCATAAGTTCCTCCTTTTTGCAGTGCATATGTTGTTCCACAAATGGCAGCTGCAGGAACTGGGAGTCCACATCTCCAACCACTGAAGTGTGTGTGGCCCCCTCCACCTCCCCACCACCACCATCAAGTGCAGAGGAGACACCACACACTTCAGAGGATGAAGATGTGGAACAGATCATCTTCTGCCATAAGAGTTACCGGTAGCAGTAGCCCATACAACATGGCCAGTGCTTTCCTTTATCCTGTGCTTCAGATCATGCTAGTGTAAGCACAGTTGGATATGTGCACTCTTCAAAGACACATTGTTGACCAGTCTGCTGTGGACTGTCATCGTCTCTCACCTACAAATTGGGAAATCATGTTCCTCCGCACTTAACGACACTTCACCCAAGCATGCCCCATGACATGTCCCTCAACCCTGGACTTGTGTTGTGTCACAATTGTATGGATTTCACTAATGGGGTCATAGACCTGGACATTGTAAATATTGCACTACAACACTTATAAATAAACACCACCTACATAACAAGCTTGTCTTTGTGTATTCTGACATATCTACTGCGCTTAGGAATTGTGATGTGTGTAACCATGTCTTTAGTCACAGAATGTCAGTACAAGAGTGCAGGAATATGGGGGCACATATCTGTGCACAAGATTCCTACATGATGAACGACAATGCTGGTCTCATCCCCTACAAGCCATTCACTGAATATGTCAAAAATGTAAAAAACATGAATGCTTCACCCACTACATACAGCAGGAATGGCGGTGAAACAGTTTGCGGGCAATATCGCCAGCAGGGAGTACCAGTAGAACACAATGGTGTGAAACAGAGGTACTTAGCTCATCTGTAATTGCTGCTGGTCAGTTTAGCAGGATAGATATTAAATGTAGGTTGTTGTCAGATGTGCACAGTGCCCAACATACCTACAGAGGACCCTAACAATTACCACTGAATTACCACACCTACCTGTCCAATACAAAGTAAACATAGTCACAATGAGTGGTGGGTACACTGGATGGCAGATGCATAGACAAGTAGATGTGTTGTAGCTGCCAGTGTGACAGCTTAGTTGTAAACAGGTGATGAACATGTCAAGAGAGGGATTTGGAGGCAGGACAGAAGCCCTAGGCCAACACACAATGTTCACTGTACACTCATGGGAAGACACTAAGACACAAACATATGACACATGAAGTAAGGGAGTTCCCAATTTTTTTTAATAACAGTGAAACTAAATTAAAAATTCAAGAAAACATATCCTTACCTAACCTAAACTATTCTAACTATACTTAACCAAAAACTAACCCTAACTACCCTATGCTAAATTACCTAATTCATTTAACAACACACTCTAAACATTGCCCCCCGCCCGCAACCCCCTTATGTTATGAGAGGCATGCAGGACAACATATACTAAACTACACATATACAAACTATATCTAAACAAATATATCTATCTATCTATCTATCTATCTATATATATATATATATATATATATATATATATATATATTCCAACAAACGTTGTCAGGACCTCACAGAGACAGATGTCCCCCGAAGACAAACAACGAGCCGTGATCCCAAGCACAGAGACTTATCAAGGTAAAATTATTTTGTGTATGGTTGGCCAATTTTGAGTTATATATATTTGAACCTGTGTAAACATGGATTAGACACTATTTAAATATGGCCGATATAATGCCCGTAAAGTATATTGCTGCTAGTTTTCTTAATAGAAATGAAAATCGTTAGATGTGATCTAAATGCATCAGTGTGGAATTGAATTTGTTTCTAATAATGTAAATAATAAAATCAATAATAATCTAGCAAATACACGAGAAAAACGAATTTAGTAACCCACCAGAGTGCTTTATAGATTCCATTCCAAAATGGCCGACACTTTGTATTAAGTGTAGCAAGTCATTTTATTATGTTGGTGTTTTTCTTCCCTGAATTTAAATGCATGGTTAATGAAGGAAAGCACCTGACCTGTGAACAAGGAGCTTATGCTCCTAAACGCATTATGATTGTATTCTTCTGAATAAACTACACGTTTTCGCTTGGGATCACGGCTCGTTGTTTGTCTTCGGGGGACATCTGTCTCTGTGAGGTCCTGACAACGTTTGTTGGAATATATGAGGGGACGCCACCATAAAGTAAGTGGCTGAAGTGAAGGTGAAGTGGTATGTATATATATATATATATACATACATATATATATATATATATATGAATTAAATCACATATATACCCCAACACTACCCCCCCACCCACTCACAAAGTAACATGTAAAAAGTAGAAAACCCACCCCACAAACCCAGTTATGCTAACTAAACTACATACCTACTCTAACCTAACACTAACCCCCTAAAATCCACTATAAAACATTAATACAAATGAGGAGGGAGGGGGCAGACCTGGGGGTGAAAGTACCAAAGCCAATCACAGCTTTACCCTTTTGAGTTTTTTTTTATGTAGTTTAGTCTTTTTGTATTTGCTGCCACCTCCTGCTCCAAACTGGCCAAGCTTTTCAAAACTAGTGTCACGTCCCTCTGCAGATCTTGGAGCATTTTTCTGGTCTATGTCAGCAGGTGGTGTGGGCTGTGGAACTGATGTGGAAGGTGTTGCAGCTGGGGCTATAGTTGTGGTGGCAGCTGTGCCCCTTGTACAGCTGTGAAGCTTGGACTCTGTGTGGCCACTGCGGGGCCCCCTTGGGTGAATGCCCGCCATTCCATGGTTGATCGTTCTGTGCGATAGCAGCATGCCATCCTCCAGAGCCCAGATTCCACTTCCAGGATATGTCTGTAGTGGACTGCCCTCTTCTGTAATGCTCTCAGTTCCTCATTGCTCATGTTGGCAGCTGCTAAATTGAGACAGGCAACCTTAGCATCATTTCATTTACACCAAAGCGAC
Source organism: Pleurodeles waltl (assembly GCF_031143425.1). NCBI lineage: Eukaryota > Metazoa > Chordata > Amphibia > Caudata > Salamandridae > Pleurodeles > Pleurodeles waltl. The sequence goes on from NC_090447.1 coordinate 500,867,332, forward strand.
GCACAAGATTAGGAACCAAACCAAATGAGGTGTGCATTGCTTTTGTGCTAAAGGGAATGATGCAAAGGCAGCATAAACTCCACATTGATCAGGTACAAATTTCCTCATCATCTGTGTAAATTTTCAGCCATACATCACCAGAATCTTGAATATGTTATTGGGAGAATGTGTTACAGTTGGTAACCATAAAGGGGTCAGTGCTGATAGGTACACATGCAAACCTGATCAATATGACTGTCACCTACACTTTAAACATCATCTACCTACAAATTTGGTATTCCTCTCCCTCTGTGCCTAAGGGGGGATGGCCATGCAATCCATCATCTCAACTGTCTTGGTCATCCACCAAGGCATGCCCACTCATGCATGCAGTCAGGTAGTGGACCATATGTTAGGAGGGCTGCCAACTAGGAACTGGTATCCATAGATCTATCACATCTACATTCATGTGTCTAGGTGTAGACACCCATCAATACCTGATCTGCCAATACAATTCCTTACACCCCCATATCCATGCCAGCACGTTTGTCCTTGACCTGCATGCACACCTATTACATTCTACATAAGTGTTAGGTACATGGTGTGCAAAATATGGAACACGATGCTGGGGGACAATTGCCCGCCGAGTCCTCCATATTCATTACAATACAGGGATGCACCAAATTGGATTCAAAGTAGTGCATCCCAGTGTTGTGAGAATGACCGAGTGCCCCAGTGCCAATATTCTCACAGTGTTGCACTTATTAGCCACATATGGTCCTACACGTGGCTTGTCATCACCTTGTTTACACAATGTTGCCCACTGAGCACCACAAGCCTCACAAGATATGACCCTCTGGTGGTGCATGGCAAACCTTTAAATGAGACACAATGTCAACATCTAGCCTACTTTGATATCTAATCATTTGACAGCTTATCACATCTAGCATTGTGTGCAACACACATAACTCAATCACACCAAACCCTGTATTACTTCACAGGGAACACATTGTCACACTTACTGGATACATCATGGTCCTGAAATCTCGCCACTTCACCGATTATGTAGGGGGCAGGTCCACCTGTAAGATATGAATGGAAAACCATGCTTAGTGTCATATCACTGTTACTACTAGTGGACAACAAATTACAGTGTGTACTATTTTAGAGGAGTGAGCTAGTTATCCTGGTGTAAAACAGTGCAACAGACATACCACTACAAGCACACAATGACACGGACACTCAAATGAGAGAGAGCAACACATCTGTACACTTACACTGGGCCTGAGACTCATGCAGTACTACACCCTGGAACAACATATGTGGGCAATCTATAGATGATGGAACCCCATGGTATAAGGGGGAGTTGTGTAACAAATACATGACACAACCCTGGTGCTTTGCAAGACAATTGACTCAGGCATTCAACCTTGTCCTGCAAGGCACCCAGAGGCACTTTGTGATGGACATGCAGCTCAATTATTAGTCTGCAGTGATTATGCATTGAGTAATCCATGACTGATGTGGAAAAGTTGTCTGATGGTATCAAATGCCCCATTTATATTGCCCCCTAAGGCGGGTAAGCCCCCTTTGCTAACATAATGGCAGGGATCATGTGTGTGAAATGATGACAAAGTAGCGCTATACATGCTTTGCCCTACTTCGTTGACACAATCCAGGTAAATATGGTAGGCTGGCGGTGTCTTGACGTATCATACATGACACTGTGCCAGGGCACAGGTGTTGCCATGGCCCCTGAAACGTGTGACTTAGTGATGGTTGTGCATGACTCACCAGACATCTGACCTGCATTGGTATAATGGTAGGACATGTGAACTCCATGTCTAGTCTGGCGCAGTTACACTTCATTCTGGTTGCATGCAACCTGCCCACAAGCATTGCACGCAGCACTCCAACACATCTGCTACTGTCATTCAAGACTGGTGAACAGTAAATAGTATGCCAATGGGAGACTCACCAACAGGGCCACCGATCTCCATACCAAGATGATAGAGTAAATCCTGCTGTGGCCACCAGATCTGTCCAGCGATGCTTCAGCTGGTGCTCATTTCTGGTGCTCTGAAATACCCTCTTCAGGCGGTGGAGTACCTTGCCCCACCGTAGCCGCCTCGCCTCGGTCTGGTAACCTTGTATGACCTGGCCCCCTCATCTCCAACATCAACAGCAGGCAGTGGGCTACCAGCCACACAAAGCCACCCAACTACTTTGAAAAAATAATTAAATGAATATAAAGGAAACTTAAAGCCAATAACTAATCCCAACTTAACAACAATCCCGGACAGACACCATATAGTACAAGTACAATTATACACAAAAAACACACACATTTACAAACACTGGGACAAAGTAAGACAATAATTGACAAAACACGACAGGAGGGACACCACAAGATACAATATGCAGGGAAATCACACTGCCAACTCCTGAACATAACCACACAGTCAAAAGAGGCACAGACTGTAAAGAGAAAGTGAAAGTACACCCACTGTACCATGTTTGTAAACAGGATTTCCTATTACAGCCCTTCCTGTCCCCGTGCATCAAATTTTCTGTTATGCGTGTATTTTTATGATGCATGTGATATTTGCATCAGTATTTTAGATGCATGAGGTACGTGCGTCTTTTTTATTGAAGCATTACCTTTATGTGTCGAATCCAATGAAAATCAACATTGAGAAGAGTGCAAAGGTGGAATTCACACTAAGGGCCCATGTGTCATATACTTTGCATTTGCAGATGTTTTAGAAGCAATTGCGTAATTGTTTTTTACTCTATTCCTGATTGTGTGTTTTTGTTCCATTGTCTATAGATGCACCCTGTATCAACATACAAATGACATGGGCTGTGCTGCAGTGTGGCATACTGGGTATGGCCACATGTGGTAGTCCATGCAGCAATGTGATGAGGGTGTGATTGGTCTGTTGCACTGATGTGTGTGTTACAGTGTCAACAGCATGCAAATAGTTGCACGTCATGCATACGTATGCATGTGTTACAACAGTGTGTTCACATATTCGTGGCAGTCAGTACAATGCAATAGTTCTGGTTTGTGATTGTGAATTGTGTTTTATTATGTGATGTGTGAAGATGTCTTACAGAGCATAATATTTAAGATGAAGTACACAGCTCAGGCATTGTTGATGATGGCTGAACAATGCTACCTAAGAAATGTTACAACTGGCTCCATATGTAGATTTGGAGTTTATGGTGACTTGTGTGTGGCCTACACATTTGTATGACATGTGTACATCTTTGGTACATACTGTGTATGACACAGTCTGCCTACATTCCACCCAGAGTATGTGTTGACCACAAATGTTTGATTAAACTCATTACATTTAGCGATGGTTGATGTTTTTGTGTGGTGGACTTGCATCCCTAGCTGCATATGTTCTCATCCATACTGATGTGCATTCCACAGACGTGTCCGTGGAAAGTGTGAGGTCATGTGTACTCTTTGTTAGGACTAGGCCCCGTGGCAGCAGTAGGACTGATTACCAGGGATGTACTGCGCAGGCCCAACTTCTTCCGTTGCTTGTCATACCTGGGCTAATCATGATGACCATTGTTACCAATGATGTCCCCCCTTGTCACACATGCTCCCTGCAGCCATTGCAACTCTCACACTGAGTTGTAACAGTGTTATGTTATAACATTACTGTCTTTCTAATTTTGGACATCCACTACCTCATGTATGGGTCCCTTGCTTACCTCCTATTTGGGCGTGTTGTAGTTGTGTTTGAAGAGCTATTGATGAACAAGTTGGCAACGTGGATGTAATATATATGTTGTGGTCCATAGGTTGTGTCCTTCAGTTGTCACGTACCAGTGATGAGGCTTTTAGTGATGTGTGTGATGGTGGCAGTACAATCTTACATATCACATATGATGTTGCACCAGTAATTTTCTGATTAGTATTTGTAACATGCTCCCTGAGGTTAGACTCACAATCCTAAGGCATATGTATTGGAGATTGGAGAGACCAAAGCAGGATTGTTTGAATAAGTAAGGTGTTTATTTACAAAATGCACAAAGTGAGTTAAATGATTTTTAAGTGAAGAAGTTATCAACTGTGTGCTGTCTTTGGTGTATCCCAGCAGCTGTGTTGTCCTGTTACCCCTCCTTTTCTTCACCACCATCCTCCTCCTCCTCCTCCTCCTCCTCCTCCTCCTCCTCCTCAGGCTGGTCATCTACCTGCTCATACAAGGGGACGTTCATCTGCACACATATGTTGTGCAGGATAGCACATGTCATTATGATCTTGCAGATAATGTGTGGGGCGTATAGGAGGCTGTCTCCTGTGAGTTCCAGGCACCTGAATCTTGACTTCAGGATGCCAGATGTCCTCTCCACGATATTCTGTGTCTTCCGATGTCCCTCATTATATGCCCGTTCTGCTTCTGTGCTTGGGTTGGCAAATGGGGTCATAATCCATGGCTATATGCCATAACCCTGATCCGCTGCAAAAGATAATAGGAGTAAGTTGTTGTGAAGGCTTGCATCAGGTTTGTCATGTAACATGGCACATGATATTTTGAGTTGGTTGTGACTCATATGTGTTTGTGGTATGGTGTGAGTTCCTGGCCCTGTTCAAGGTTTTCTCAGCACTGCATTGTTCGACAAGATAATCTTGAGTTTGGCTCAAGAACCTGGGACATATGATTTGGAATCCTAACTGATGGTCAGTATGTATGTACCACGCGTTGTGTAGTGCACCTTTGTATCAGAGTGCTATCCCTAGAGGTACATGACAAATCCTCACAGCACAATGGGGTCAGATGTTGTGGCAACATGGTAGCACTACAGAGCCTGGACATCCCATCCATTTTGAAATGTGTCATTACAGATGATGTGAGACACTTAGGCCCATTGAAATGAGTAAGTGACAATGCACAACATGTCTCCAACATTGGCAAGACTGTCCTGCAACATTTTGACTATGCAAGAATGCCCCATGCATGACATGTTACTAGGCAACCCTTGGTTGTCCCCCCGCCAGTAGCTAATAGGCAGCCGTGCACCTACACTACCAAACTTGCTCCAGGGTGCTTGGATAGCTGCTGTGTGGAAGTGGATGAATATGTGCAGGAAGGGGCACCGCCCTATGCATAAGCTGTTTCGATGGACAATTGGTTCTTTCTGTGTGTGCGGCAGTAGGCAGCATGCATTGGTGGCACATTCATATGAGTTCAAAGCACAGCCTGCTTCCTTATTGCAACCTGCAAATGGCACCCCTGGGGTGGTGTTTGATGTTGGCACTGCCTCAGGTTTTAGATCACACCATCATCTGAGTCAGCATCATCATGCTTTGTATCTTGTGGTGACTGACCTGCAGCAACATATGTTGCACTTCCCTTCCACGCTACATACTGCATGGGAGGGTGGCCGATTTATAATGTGGCTTCAAGTCACAAAAAAGTGGCCCATCTGTCAAGCTGTACATACAGTGCAGGCCAACACAATGGCACTGGGGCCTTTTCCGTAGGTCCCTTGGTGATCCTGAGTGGCAGCTAATGTTTGTGGCAACCATTAGGTATCCAAGGGTATGTATCCCATTGTTTCAGGATGATCAACATTTCTTCCAATGTCTCTCCTATCTTTCAACACATGATTCCGCATTTTAACACATGCACAGTGCAGGCAATTGGATGGAGTTCAGCTACTTAGCAATTGTGTCCTTTGGTACAGTGCATGTGAGGTCAGTGATGTCCTGTATTCTCCTATAGGGTCCCACTATGTCATCCATGATCTGCACTGTCTAACAGTGACTGCCCCATGGTGGGCGATTTATTGTTTATGGTAATGACATGATGGTGTTGTGGGTCTGTAAGTTGTGCATGTTGTGTAAGTTGTGGACTACAGTAGGTGTTGTGCCACTTATCACAAATCTGGCACATGGTATGTGATGGGCATTGATTTTCTATTCCTGTGTGTGACTCAATGCGTCAGGCAGATGTCTGTGCACATTACAGGTAAGGCAGGTATGTGTTGATGAAATGTAGTTGGTATTTTCAGCAGTTGCCTGGCAGCTGATGTTTGTTCTGCCATTGACTTGCACGGCATGATTTGAGGGATCCGTGCCTATATGAGACTTACGTAACATGAGCATGGTGTATGCCATTGACATGGCTGTGCTATTCTTTGTTTGGTGTACTGTGTGTGAAGTGTACTTAGTAGGCTACATGTGGTCACTTGTAGTTGTCTATGTAGTTCTTCTGTTTGCAAAGGGTACATATTGACACCTGTCCTTCACGTGGTGTGCCTGTCAAGTTGTGGATGTGTGACGTATATGTGGGTCTATGTGTTTGTGGTGTGCACTGATTGCGCTGTACTACAGCATGGTGCATATGTGTTGTTGCCTGCACATCTGTGTTACCCTGACCATGTGTTTATATAGTGGTGTTTGTCTTGTGTGTCCTACAGGGTTGGTGTGGTGTGTGTATATTGCTAGGTTTGTTGACTTACCCACAAGTAGGCCATTTCCATATTGTCCATCCTGAAAGCGTTCATTGATCCTGCTGTGCCGGAATATGAAGGTGTCATGGACACTCCTAGGATACTTGGCTAAAATGTTTATGAATAGTCCCCAGTGGTCCACTATGCCCTGCACATTAATGGAATGTGTGTGCTTGCGATTCCGGTACAAGTTCTCTGTTGCTGTAGGTGGAACGAGCTGGACATGGGTGCAGTCAATTGCACCAAGCACATACAGGAAGACATGGATTTGGTAGAACCCCTGTTTTGTCTCCTGCTGCTTTTGCTGGGCATTGGGGAAGCTGATGTGGTGGGTGTCAGGAAGATTATAGCATCTAACACCTTTGGCAGGAGCACAGAGAATGACGGCTGTGAGAAACCAGCAACCAGGGCACCCATTGTTTGGAATGAGCCACTTGCCAGCATGTGCAAAACAGCAGGCAGCTTTGTCACAGGTGGTATGTTGTGTGGGGTCTGCAGGCTGGCTGTGATTAGTGGCTCATTGTGGTGCAGCAGCTATAGTATGGTGTGCCGGTTCAGTCTGTAGGTCCTTATGATGCCCTTGTTTTGAACACCCTCTCCTGCCCTCTGCGTTGCCTTTGTGGGCTGGCTTGTGGTGGTGGTGATTGCTGTAGTTGTTGCTGTCCTCTGCGTCGTCTCGCAAGCCGGATCAGTAGCACCTCCATCTTCTCATGTTGGATGGTAATGTTGCTTCTGTGTGTTTTCCTTAAGTAGTGATGAGTTTGCCTCATTTTAATGCCTGGTCTGACCCAGGCATTAAAAATTGACACAAATCGGAGTTAATGTCGTTTTTGGGGTCCGCCTTCCACCCAAGTGTCTTTTTTGCCCGGGTGGATACATATGGTGCTAGGGCTTAGAGTCATTTTTTGGACAGGAACTCCTACCTTGCATCTCATTGATGCAAGGAGGTTTCACACATCCCAAAAATTATGTTAACTCCAATATTTCTGTGCTAGATGGATCTAGTATCAAAATATACCGTTAAGTTTGCGCTAAATTAGCGTTAAATAATTACACTACCCCAGCGCAGAGTATAAATATACCCCTAAGTCTTTGCAACTGTCAAATATTGCTAGAAAAAAGTCTAACTTCAGTGTCCTAGTTTGCTAAGACTTCATATTTAATTTCCAATAAAACACATTAATGGAGTGTTACATAATCTGTTTGATAATTTGGAAGGCCCTTTATGCAATCTTGTCTAGCTAGCCATGATGCACTTACCAAATTCTTTGTGCACCGCATAAATTGTTACTTTTTCTTTTGTATACTGTAGTCACCTCACAGTGTTCTATTCGTAAAAATGTTATATTTGGACTGGTTTATACTGGCACGAGAGATGCATTAGAGACTTTGAAAATACTTCAAAGCCTGTTTGCTCCCCAACCCTAGCAAGCACGATTCTGCGGTTCGACATATCATTCCAAAATGTGAAATCCACAAGCGTGCGTTAGAAAATACAAATCCAAAATAGCAATATGAGCTCATATTTTCCAGAGCAAAGCGGTAATTTTTTCATTTGAAGGTGCAGGGCCCTATTGCATGAACCATGCTGGGAACCATACTGGCGTCATTACAGATCTTGCATGCCTTTGCTCAGCACAGTGCATATTTTAATTACACAAATAACCACAGGTTGCTCGCTCTAAAATCTAATATGAATGAATGCGCTGCCTAGGTCATCGTGATTTCTCAGGCAGAGTAGGGAAATCGTCCAACCACCAGTGCTTGGAAATATATTGGGGCATATTTAAGAGCCTCTTGCGCTGCCTTGGCGTCATTGTATTGACGCTAAGGCAGTGCTAAGGTGGCCTCCCCCCGCCATATTTACAAAGTGGCGCGATGCATGCATTACGCCACTTTGTAACCTCTTGTAGCACATTATGCCTACGCCAGGCATACTGTATGCAAGGGAGCATTCCAGCACTAGGAGGCCTGCAAAAATAGCGCAGTGAAATTTAACAGATTTAATTGCGAAATTTGTGGCGTGATTTTTAACACCTACTCAGATCAAGCGCTAAAATTACACACCCATGGAAAGCAATGGGTGTCCTTGCACTTTGCTACATTAGCGTCAACATTTTTGATGCCAGTGTTGCAAAGCGCTCCAATAGCGTCAAATATTTTGATGCTATTGTACTAACGACGCAAACAAGGTGTAGGAGGCGCAGAAAAAGTGGCCCTTTTTCATAAATATGTGCCATCGTTCTTTAGCCTTTTTATTCATGATACAGTGATTGCATAAGGCAGTGAGACAAGGAGACAGAAGACAATGTTTTTTTAAAAATATTTTAGTCATCCCTCGAGGGTCCAATAGTTAGCGAAACTTTGATTTGTTGAAAGAACATTTGTACTGTACAATGTACCCTTGAACCCTAGTGTAAGACCTGTCTTGCTGAAAGACAAGCACCATACGACTGGCTGGATGGACTTTTTAGTATATTTGAAGTGCATTCTAAGTGCCACATTCACTCAGTCTGCTCCCACAAGTGGAGAATACAGATATCCGGTGATTTCACACATTCTATGGTCAATAATCTCCTAGTAAGCTGTTTTGACTTTTGTAGTAATTTTGCCACTAACGGCAGGACAAGTAATGAAAAAAGTGCACGGTCAGTGTCTAAATTGTTAATATTCTGAGTCCGAAAGAAAAAGATACATTACCAAATTGTATGTGCTCAACGCACAACAGCGTTTTTTTCACGGAACCAGTGGGCTTTCTGTGGGCCACAACCTTCCGCTTTCTGCCCAAATCCCTGTTTGTGGTTTGTGCAAGGTTCAGATTTCCAAGTTGTGTGGTGATCACCACACCTGGCAACTACCAGGTTTGTTGAAGTCTGCACCCTTCTTTAAATGTTGGAAGTCCATCCTCTCTGAATGTTACGGGAGAAAGGAGTATGGTATTTACTGTGAAGTGGATTTTGTTGAGATAGCAAATCCAACTGATATTTCCAAAAAATGTGGAATAGGTGCAATCTATTGCACCAAGTAAATTCTCTATGTGGAATAAACAGCACCGATTCCTCCTGGGCACTTGTAATCCGGACATTAGGGTGTTCCAGTTGTTTTTTTTTCTCATTTAAGAATGTCTCCGGAGCACAAACGCAGCTCTAGGAGTCTTCCTGGAAACCTTTGATTCTCCTAACCTTTCTATGCATACTCATATAAAGTGTTACGTATCATGTGTCTTTCAAGGCAAACGTAGGTGTAAGTCTACTATTCGTACGTTTACACATTTTTCCTGCATTCAGCAGGGACTTTGTAAAACTGCTATGTGAGTCACCCTGGTATGTCAAACGGAGCCCACGACAGAAGTATACTTGAAGCTTACATTAAATCTATATAGACTCCTATCCCACTACTTTCTGCTTCTTATCTGTACACATGTTTTTTTTATTTTTAATATGAAGGCGCAGGGCAAGCACTTTGTATAGTACTATATGATTTCCAATCTGTAGACTATTTTAGATTAGTGAAGAGTTAGCTTGAAGAGGTTTGCTTTAGAATGGATATTAGTAAAAGAGAACTTGTGGGACACTGCTTCTTAAAATAGTGATCGGTCTAAGTTGTTCTGAGCCAGGCATACCCTCAATAGATGCACGCGCAAAATTATGCCTCCCGTGGGGACAGTTTGGCAGTGAATAACAGACCGATGGTTAAAAGACTTTTGGTCCATGTTTCTCTGCAAGACGACCGGCCTGATTTCAAGGCCAGAGCAGGGATGCCCTACAGTGGATGCTGTGCTTGACTGCATCTGTCTGGGAAAGATGCCTAAAGGTCCCTAGGGCTGTCTCCAAAGAGGCGCATATCTATACCTTGTGTGCGCCATTTTATCGTCATTTATTTTGATGCTAAAATGGTGCAAACTTAACTCCATATTTTTATTTTGATGCTTGGAGTTAGCGCCATTGTTTGGATGCGTGAACCCTCATTGTGTCAATGAGATGCAAGGTAGGCACTGCTGTCCAAAAAATGACTCTAAGCCCGTAGTGCCATATTTATCCCCGTGCAAAAATGAAGCACGGGTGGAGGCGGACCTAAATAATGGCACTAAGCCTGTTTAGCGCCATTATTTAGTGCCTGGGTCAGACCAGGGATTAGGGTAGCTGTGGACCCATTTCCATGGCTAAACACCATGGAGTGGGCCCACAGATGCCCACCCCATGCCCCAGCGAAACCCCCACCCACCCCAGAGGGACACCAGAGGATGGTGGACCCCATCCTGGGTAAGTATGGGTAAGTATACAATTTTCTTTTGGCTGTGCCTTTGGGGACCCCTTACATGGGCCCCTCTGCATGTCACTGGGTCCAGTGCCCAAGCCCAGAGGACACTGGTCCCCTGGACATGGCCATTGGAGTGGTGGGCATGACTCCTGTCTTTACTAAGACAGGAGTCATTTTTGGTACTATTGCGTCAAGAAATAATGCTAGGCTGGTTAACACGATATATATTGGAGTTAACCAGCCTAGCGTCATTTCTGATGCCCTAACACCATTTACCCCTACCGCCACCCCAGGCTAGCGTCTTTTCTTATGACGCTAGCCGATCCTTATCGCCGGCTTGCTCCATTCCATAAATATGGTGCCCGGCTTGCGCTCAGGAATGGCGCAAGCCAGCTGTAAAGTTTTTGATGCAAAACTGCGTTTGCTCAGTTTTGCGTGAAAATGTATAAATATGGGCCTAAGGGGCATATTTATACTCTGTTTTGTGCCGTTTTAGAGTAATTTATTTTGACGCTAAAGCAGTGCAAACTTAACTCTCTCTATATATTTTGACGCTAGACATGTCTAGCATCAAAATATTGGTGTTAACACCATTTTTGGATGCGTGAACCCACCTACTGTCATTGAGATGCAAGGTAGGCGTTTCTCTACAAAAAATGACTCTAAACCCATAGCGCCATATTTATCCCCCGTGCAAAAATGGCGCACGGGTAGGAGGCAGACCTAAAGAATGGAACTAAGCCTGCTTAGCGCCATTATTTAACGGATGGGTCAGACCAGGTGTTAGGGTAGCTGGGGACCCATTTCCAGGCTAAACACTATTGACTGGGCCCACAGATGCCCACTCCATGCCCCAGCAACACCCTCACCCACACCAGAGGTACACCAGAGGATGGGGGACCCCATCCTGGGTAACTATGGGTAAGTATAGGTAAGTATACAATTTTGGGGGGCTGTGCCATTGGGGGCCCCTTACATGCCCCCCTTGCATAGCACTGGGTTCAATGGCCATGCCCAGGGGACACTGGTCTCATGGGCATGGCCATTGGGGTGGTGGGCATGACTACTCTCTTTACTAAGACAGGAGTCATTTTTGGGTCTATTGCGTCAAAAAATTATTTTAGGCTGATTAATCAGCCTAGCCTCATTGCTAGTGCCCTAATATAATTTCCCCCTACCGCCAAAGACCCCCCCGCTAACATCTTTTCTTCTGATGCTAGCCGATCCTTACCACCAGCATGCACCATTCCATAAATATGGTGCATGACTTGCGCTCAGGAATGGTGCAAGCCGGCAGTAAACTTTTTGATGCAAAACTGCGTTTGGGCAGTTTTGCACCAAAAAGTATAAATATGTGCCTAACTGTATGTCACTTCCGGAATGCTGTTCAATCTGTTTGCTCCTACATGGTAAAGACATTCTCTCATTTGTGTGGACGACTCCCCCATCAAATGAAGAAACACCCTCTTCAGAATGTTCATCCCCTCCAGCATAAGCACCTGTAATATGCAATAGCCATGGAACCATAAAAAGCAACCCAAACGTCTGTTGAGCTTCTGCGACACCTCTGTAATAAAATGGCTAATAGTAATCAGGAAGTAGAGGGACGGTCAAGACCAGATTACCCTATGGCACACCTCCGCGCAGGTTTCTTTCAGAACCATGTTACACAAGTTTTGTGCCATTTTTATGAGTTTGGGAAATTTTAAACCAAAACGGCACCCTCAATTAAAATTTGAAGGTCAAAAATATTGAATTCTGTCTCTCCACATGAACAGCGTACGCGCCTTTAATCCCTGACCAGTCGAGCAGAAACGCAAAATTGGAGAGCGTTGGAGTATTGTGAGGAGGTGCGCGGCAGTAATTATTGTTAGCAGACCGTGACCATTTCGCCTTATGCTCCATTGAATGTATTAGTCTTTTCGCACTTCTTTTCGATTATGGGGGTGCCCCTTTTTATTTCTGAAAAAAACCTGCACTGCATTCCAAAGTCGTATCGTTTGTTTAAATTCAAGTGGTCGAAAGTGGCTTTGTTTTATTTTTAATCCCTTCTGTGCCTGAGGTCGTAGTGTGTTTATGAATGCGCACGAGGCATGTGGCTGAATAGATGGTGTCGAGAAATGTGTTGAGTCATGTGTCTGAGCGTGAGTCGTGACTCATAAGTCTGACACTTCACTGCCGGTGACTCTGACGGTATCTGCGTTCTATCCCTAGTAAAGTCATGGTGAGTTTTCTGCCAGTGAGAAACGCCACGTGCGCACTTAGTCAAATAGAACAGCGGTGGTGTAAGTTCAACAAATTAAGGAAACTGTGATGCCGAGTGCAAAGTCTTATGTGTTGGGAAGATGATGACTGTGAGTGCAGACCAGTTTGTGCTGCATGACCAGAAAGATCCTTGATTCTACCTTAGGTTTCACCATAAAAACGGATTGAAAAAACAACTCTTGTGGTTTTAATGTACCAACAAATGTAAACAAAGGGATTCCCAAATGTTCTTTACATGCAAATGCACAGAATCCTGTTCGTCGCATTGCAGCCTGTCCTTTTTGGTTTGCCATAGCTATGGAAAAGTAGCACAAAATTATTTTTTCCTCATAAAATACACGCAGTTCAGAAAAAATAGAATGTATCAGAGTGATGATTGTATGTATTTTACAGATTTAAAAATGTCCCTGATGCAATAAAGTGGAAGCAGTTCCCAGAAGGTGGAATGATAAATTAAATAGCCAATAGCAAGAGGTGAAAAGGAAATATTCATCAGAGAGGAGAGAAGGCCCACTTAATGTATATTTTATAGAAATGATAGCCCCGAAGACAGCTGCACAATCAAGCCATATGTTAAAACAAAATCTACCTGTCCCGGAATGCATGCTTATAGCAAACAATCCAGATCTGGATTAATAAGTCAATATGACATGGAGCTTCTGCACTTTACATTCATTTTTCATATGAAATAAACTGTCATAGTTGAAATTGAGAGGCCACTTAGAGGTATTCAAAGGTGATTCAGGGTTGTGGTGGGAGATGGAAAGCAGGGCCTTTTAGATGTAGACATGCACATTAAAATTGCTAATGAACACACACTTACAATCACCTGGAACAAAGGGTCTTTTAACAAGCATTATTTCTGACCACAATGAGAGTTCCTTGGGCCATAGGACAAGCCACTGGAATTATGCAGCAGGGAGGACCAAATGGTAAGACAGGTTGACTAAATTATGCTGCAAGAAAAGGCACATTTTGGAGTGTAATGAGGCATATTTTGTGACACTATTGCTTCATATCTCGTCCCTTACACACATTGTAATACTTTCTGTGCAAAGATTTTACCTCATTAGCACCAGTTTACAAAAATACTGCAATAAACAACTGAAAGATGATCAGTCAACCTTTGTGAAGGACCCTTCAATGTGCTGAAACACATCACACAGCTTTTAATAACATTTGAACAAATTGAGCTGCAAACATTTTTTTTTCATTAAAATCGGGAGATTAAGCAGCAAATGATGGATAAAGTGGTAAATCTGACAAATCTATAATTTTGCAGAAAAAGCTGTGGGCATAGAATCTCATAATTTCAATGGCCCTGTCTATAGGATAAGAAGTCTCTACAGCCCCACACTTTCTTTCATTACGTCAACAGTAGAAGCAGAGTGTTTTTAAGAAGACAGTATCCTCTGTGCTGGAACCTCTTTTTTTTGCTGACCACAAACTGCAGGAATTCATTATCTGCATCTCGGAGTATGCTGCTGTTCGAGAACATTTTTTTCCCCAAAAGCTTAGAAATGGATTTGCATTAAAGAACAATCATTGGCGTCGCCAATAGGTCTCATCTTCATCCGACCCATTGACTTTTGGCAAAAAAAGTTGCCAATGCTGTTCAAGATCAGCAAATAAATAGAAAGAAGAAAAAATGGCACAGTGATATGTGCGTGTCATCACACTGGGATGATGAAGCATCATGACGCATCCAGATGTGTTATGAAGCATGCGCCCGTACCTTCATGATGCTATGTCAGCCTGGTATAATAGTGCATACATGTGAATGCATCATCTGGTATGAGGACACATAAGGCATTTTTTGTAAATTGTCATTCCAAGATGGCGGACACCAAAGAAAATTAAATAGCAAAATTTCAAACTTAAGAAGCACTGGCAAAGTCAATAAGTCTCACCAACGTGAGGCAATGGCTGTGTCAATGTGTTAGCCATGTTATGCACAACAGGCAACTGCTGTACAGAATACCTGGAATTTGCAAAAAAAGAGATATGACGTGGTAAGCACTTGCCAAGTCATAACACTTTTTTTTTTTTACTTTAATCCATGCCGTACAGCAGCCATGCCGGTCAAACCTTGACAAATCCAATGCCTCATGTAAGCCAAACCTACTGGCTTTGTGGCTGCTTGTTAAGCTGTTGTCACAGGTTCACCCCTGGCCTCACTCCCTCATGTAACAAAGCTTGTGGTGCATTTCTGTTCTGATTAGAACAGTAGACTACTACATGGTACATTAGGACACGAGCTCTGAGGAGCATCGGATGCCTTCAAGGACATTGTCAAGTCAACAGGTGTTTTCAGAATGTAGCAAACCAACATCTCTAAAGGGCCAGATGTATCAAAGGTTTTTACCCATTCTATGTCTATGGGAAAATGTGTTCATACATATGGCCCTAAGTGTGCTTCTGTGCACGCGCACTTTACAGCGCAGTGTGCCTTTGTCTGACTGACACCTTCTGAGGACAGGCTCACATCCAGATTAATTTATATTGTAGCAATAACTAACGGCATTGTATTTGTTTGAAATGATTCAAAAGGACTTCCTTTGAGCACCTTTTGTCAGTGGGGTGAAAATGGCCAGGCAGCATAATAAAAGCAACATCGCTATCTATTTTCCTAGAAAATAAATTTTTAACTAACACATTACTGCAATCCCTTTTTACTTAAAATGTGCCAATGTGCGCCTCCTTGCCCAGACTTTCAGCATCTGCAATATATGCTGACTGTACATAATGTGTATGAATACTACATAAGGCACCTGAAACCATGATCAGGGCGGTGATTGTCCTGGGGTCAGCTCTCTCTCACCTTGTAGTTCTTGTTTGACAAATGTCTCAGTGCACATGGGGCAAAGAAAGAGCAGGTGGGCGGGCACCTTGGGCCCCCCTCTGCATGTTTAGGTGTGAGCTTGTCCAGAGCTGGGTTCTCAAGGGTGGGTGTGCGGTGCTCTCCTGGGATAGCTACAATTCAGGGCTAGAACAGCACTGAGGCTCAGAAAGGCTGGGAGGAGAGGCTGGGAGAGGCCAGCTGGGATGTACATTTCGGGCAAGGGGAGAGTCTGGTGTTTAGGGAGTAGGAGAACAACAACAAGCAACAACAAGCCCTCAACCACAGACAGACATCTCAGTCTTATGTTTGGCCTCTGGGCACCATTTCCATAACAAGTTTAGGCAAGATGGAGGGACAATGTCTGGGAGAAAATGGTCAAAGCCAAGACTGGCGGAGGTAGGGGGAGTGTGGCAGCAATAGATGGTCTGGAAACACATGCATTTTAATTGAGTGCTTACATAAAGAGAAAAAAATACCCTTGGGTTGAGAAAGGTGAACAGTGTAGGGGACTAAGTCGGCAAACAAAGGCATACTTTGGCCATATTCCATAGAGGAGACAAACATACAAATATGGCATGAATCTGCACTGATCAAAGAGAAGCAGGGACATAGTATTGACAATTAAGCTAACCAAACTAACAAAATGTATTGCAAGTGGCAGCGCATGTGCTGTCTCAAGCAAGACCTAAAACAGTGTGTCCCTGCAGCAAATTGCAACTGCTGAACACTCCCCCAAAAAATTAAAGCACGTCTACTATGAATGCAATTGGTTGTGCTGGAGAGCAACAGAGGATCATGGGAGGTAAAATACAGAGGAAGCAAAGGTAATGGGTGTAAGACCATCAGTGAAAGAGCTTGAGGCAGGGGAGCGAAAAATGTAAAAAGAAAAAAGGAAAAAGCAGAGTGGGGTTAGGAAGCAACTGACAAGTTGGGGAGAAGACAAAGGGAGCAACACGGTGCATGTGAGGGGAGTCGGTATTTGGGAAGGAAGCAGCATACAAGTGAGAGCAAGAAGAATAAGCACCCCAATGAACAGCTGGAAGACAATAAAAAACTGGTTCCCTGAAAGCGAGCCGTGGATGGATAAAACCATCCATTCAAAAGGATGGTAAAGAAGCTGTGCCGTAGGCGAGTGACAACTTAAGAAGAGAAAGGGAAGCCATTGATTAATAAACAAATACATGAAATTGTCAGGAAAGCCAACCAATGGTAAGCAGTGGGCTGGCCCAAAGCTCACTATACGTTTTAGTATTGTTCACAATAGGGCTTTTCAATATTGGACAGCTAAAAGCTAATGAAAAGAACGAGACCTAACAAAATACTGTAACGCCGATCCCAATAGTTTCCTCCCACTTCCCCCTCTGTTATGATAGTCTTTTTAAGTGCAGCAGTTTATGGCTGAGATGCACAGTTCTGGAGGTTTGTTCATATTTTCCAGTGGAGAGCACAACTGTTAATGTGAAGGTGATCAGCTATGTTTGATGTGGAAAAATTGATTGAATCTTGGCAATTAGTAATATATCATTATAGACCTTTGATCAGTTTTAAATGGTCGTCAATGACTCACCGAATTTTTCAATGGAGTGTTACATGAAGTCCATGGAAAATGCTTTTCATCTTGGTTAAGTGAATAATAAAAATGTAATAAACGATTCGCTCAGTTCCATTTTAGTACATAAGTTATCCTCCCTTGCCAAGACGCACACTCGCTCAACAGATGTTTGAACCTTATTTTGCCTGAATTTCTGAAGCCATGCGTGGGTACGTTGCATTCAATTGTGCATGCCTTGTAAACCAGCATTTTCTTAAGATATAATTGCCTTATAATATCTAAAGCACATTTTAGTGCCTAAGATCGGAGGCGTAGTCTGGTCAGTTAGAATAGGTGGATGTGAACCTCACATTTCCAGACAATCAAAATGGGCATGGGGGGCTTGTAGGGCAGTGGGTATTGTCAGAAACAATATTTTTCAAATTAACTAACATTTTTAAGACTTTCAAAACAGACCAGAGAGCGTGTGTGTGTGTTTTTGTCTATGTGTTTGTAAAAATTGCAGGTGAAATTTTACAGGCGCATTACCATACTCGACTGAAAGCACTTGCACCCAACGATTTACAATAGCATACATTTTTTAGGGGGGTGTAACACCCAAAACATCCCCCCCACCCAAGCTAAGCTACGTCCCTGTCTAGAATGATTACATTTATAATGCAACGCAGCCTTGATTTAGCATTTTCCGTAAAGTTCACAGAGTGCTGAAAATAATTTTTGTAAACGAAACACTGAAATACAAATCGCTTTATTTGCTTATTTGTGTTTTACAGCACTTGTGGCCTAGTAGGAAAAAAACATAAATGCTTAATTTCCTTCATTCTTGTTTAGTATTATCTGAGGTGCTGTTTTAAACATCTAAGCCTATTCAAGTTACACAAACAAAGGTGTTTCAGTGATATTTAACCTATACAATGGACTTCTGACATGGACTAGTGAGGCTCAAAGCAAAGACAGCACTCTTCCAACCACACACTCACAAGGAGTTGTGTACTACCTGTGTGGGCAAGTGCTTCAGCATCCCAAGTAAGGGTGGTAAGTTCTACACAAATACTATAATGCAACACATACAAGGTACCAACAGCATTGGTAAACTGCTAATCTAAAGGTAACACCGACCATTGGCAACCATAATATATATGCACATACAGAGAGCGCAGTATTCTGTATAATGCTATATTATGTAATTGTTGAGTGTGGAGAGGAGCCATGATTCAGGAGAGGCAAAGCCCTTGTGGGTCTTGATGCTCATCTCCTCCCTCAGCAATGAATATAAGTAGTATATTGTGCTCTACACATCTACATATGTGGTTTATGCCCTGGTAAATTTGTGAATACATTTGTTTTGAAAAAAAAAAAACATGATTAACCAAAACTAGGATTGCAAGGTGGTTAAATGTATGCACTGAGGTAAAGCCACATTGAAAACAAAAAAACTTACGATCATAAGGAGAGTTGCTTCCTTTTGCAGAGCATTCTAATATGCAATCTGTGAGCCAGTAAACGTATCTATGGAGTTTCGACATTTGATAACTCTTAAGTCTGCCAGAGGTGGGTAGATGGAAAGACTTGGTAGCTGGAAAGGGATATTTCTGATCCAGTTTGACAGAGGAACATTGTGACTTGATGAATACAGAATTCGAGATAATAAATGTCAACATAGCATACACAGTAATTGAACAGCAAGAATTGAAAATCTCGAGTCCCATTGGATAAGAGAGCACATGGAGGGGCAAGCAGAAGTTGAAGTTGTGTTACTAATTGCACACTGCTGGCATTATTGGAAGTAGTGCAGACAACTGTACATGAGTAGAGTCGTCCTTATTGACCGAGACAATATCTCAAAGGATGACCTTGTCTTTCTACTCCAGAGGTCACAAACCTCACTAATAATATCAGTAGCCCAGGATGACCTTCATTGAACTTAAGTAGCTCTACTTAAGTTCAATGAAGATCATCCTGGGCTACTGATATTATTAGTGTCCTAATATTGACAGCACCAGGACAAAATTATATTTGTGACAACCATATGAACAATTATGCACAATGATCTCCTCAGTTCACCAGACAGGGTTGTAATGCACAGCCATAGCTGCAGTGCCCTTTATACAAAGGTAATAATATTAGCAATGTCTTCCCAGCACTGCATGATTTCGCTGTCACATGTCAGTTTTAAATAAAGTTTAGAAATTCATTCATTTTTCGTCAAACATCAGCTTCTGAGTTCTGAAAATACACACATTTTTGTCTCAAGTACAGGATTTTCAATGTTGGTATACATATATTAAATTAACAAAGCAAGCTTCAAATTTAGTTTGTATACTAGAGATACTTATAAGTAGCTGAATACCTACCAGTAGCTCACAAAATACTTGGAGAAACCTGTGAGATATATATATATATATATATATATATATATATATATATATATATATATATATATATATATATATATACACATATATATTTACTCATTTTTGCACACACACACACATATATATTCATCATAATGAATTTATTGTATTTGTTGAAAATCCAAATATCAAATTCAGATGGAATTCTTTGCATTGTTTATGTATTTTATTTTTAGTTTCATTTGTTATAAAATACAGCTAACTTGTCTTTTTAAGGGAGTGAGCTTGAAAGTTTGACAAACCAGGCAATTGTGATGTAAGTGAAAAGATGCCTGCTGTTTCAGAGTGTTCCTATTGTTTTCAAGATTGCTAGAACAATTGGAAATGAATTATCCCTTTTGCAGATTCACTGTCATGCTGGGATACATTATTGTAAAAATGTAAGGAAGTGCATGTTCTCAATTGCACCAAAAACAATACATTACTGATTGTTTAGGCAAGTTCTTAAAGGGGCCATCCAGTGAATGATGTCATAACAGATCTCAAAACCACAGGTGACATCCTCTCACAAAGCAATATTTTAGAACAGTTATTATTAGTGATTGTTAGTAATTCAAGTCTGGATATATAGAACACTTATGTCTTTTAGAATGGATGCTCCATTTAAAATATCAGAACTTGTAGGACACTGTTGGGCATATTTATACTCTGTTTGCACCGAATTAGGGGCATATTTATACTCCGTTTGCACCGAATTTGCGTCGTTTTTTTCGACGCAAATTCGACGCAAAACTAACTCCATATTTATACTTTGGCGTTAGACGCGTCTAGCGCCAAAGTTCACGGATTTAGCGTCATTTTTTGGCGTGAACACCTTCCTTGCGTTAATGAGATGCAAGGTAGGCGTTCCCGTCTTAAAAAATGACTCCCAGGCATGTGCGTGGTATTTATACTCCCGGGCAAAAATGACGCCCGGGAGTGGGCGGGGCAAAACCCCCCGCATTTGCGTCTCTTTTTAACGCCTGGGTCAGGGCAGGCGTTAAGGGACCTGTGGGCTCAAAATGAGTCCAGAGGTGCCCTCCCCTGCCCCCAGGGACACCCCCGCCACCCTTGCTCACCCCAGGAGGACACCCAAGGATGGAGGGACCCATTCCAGGGAAGAAAAGGTAAGTTGTGATAAGTATTTTTGTAAAAAAATGTTTGTGGCATAGGGGGGCCTGATTTGTGCCCCCCTACATGCCACTATGCCCAATGACCATGCCCAGGGGACAGAAGTCCCCTGGGCATGGCCATTGGGCAAGGGGGCATGACTCCTGTCTTTGCTAAGACAGGAGTCATGTTAATGGCGTCTG
Source organism: Pleurodeles waltl (assembly GCF_031143425.1). Lineage (NCBI taxonomy): Eukaryota > Metazoa > Chordata > Amphibia > Caudata > Salamandridae > Pleurodeles > Pleurodeles waltl. The sequence goes on from NC_090447.1 coordinate 500,888,413, forward strand.
GGCGCCAAAAAAAAATGGCGCAAATCGGGTTAAGACGATTTTTTTGCCTCAGCCTGACTTGCCCCATTTTTGGACGCCCAAACGCCATTTTTCCCTACGCCGGCGCTGCCTGGTGTACGTGGTTTTTTTTCACGCACACCAGGCAGCGCCGGTCAGCTAACGCCGGCTAACGCCATTCAATAAATACGGCGCCCGCATGGCGCTTCAGAATGGCGTTAGCCGGCGCTAATTTTTTTGGCGCAAAACTGCGTTAGCGCAGTTTTGCGTCAAAAAGTATAAATATGGCCCTTAGCGTCATTCTTTTTTACTCTAATTCAGTGCAAAACTAACTCCATATTTATACTTTTGTGCTAGACCCGTCTAGCGCCACATTAATGGAGTTAAAGTCATTTTTTGGAAGTGGAGACCTACCTTGCCTTAATGAGATGCAAGGTAGGCTTTCCCGTGCAAAAAATGACTCTATGGCCTTAACACCACATTTAGGGGCATATTTATATTCTGGGGCATATTTATACTCTGTTTGCACCGAATTAGCCTAATTTGATTTTCTCTAATTCGGTGCAAAATTAACTTTATATTTATACTTTGGTGCTAGACCCGTGTAGCACCAAGGTCTATTTATACTCTGTTTGCACCGAATTAGCCTCATTTGATTTTCTCTAATTCGGTGCAAAATTAGCTTTATAGTTATACTTTGGTGCTAGACCCGTCTAGCACCAAGGCCCTGATTTATAATTTTTTTGCACTGCATTAATGTCATTTTTTGAGGCAAAAGTGGCACAAACTTACAAAATATTGGCCCTTATTTATACTTTTTGGTGCAAAACTGCACTAACTCAGTTTTGCACCAAAAAGTTTAGCACCGGCTTGCAGCATTTCTGTGCACCAGCCAGGCACCATATTTATGGAATGGTGCAAGCCGGTGCAAGGGGGAGGCTAGAGTAAAAAAAAAAAAAGACTTTAGTCAGGTGGAGCTGGTGGTATAGAAGAAGGGGGTTTAGCACCAAAAAAATGACTTTAGGCAGGTTAGAGTAAAAAAAAAATGACTCTAACCAGATTAGCTTCATTTTATGGTACTAAACCTACCATACCACATGACTCCTGCCTTAGGAAAGGCAGGAGTCATGCCCACCACCCCAATGGCCAGCACAGAGGACAAGGGTCCCCGGGGCATGGCCATTGCACCCTGTGCCATGTATGGGGGTCCATTTCAGGGACCCTATGGCACTTTAAAAAATAAAATGCAATCTTACCTGTACTTACCTGGGATGGGGTCCCCCATCATCCGCAGTCCCTCTGGTGTTCGTGGGGGTGCCCCTGGGGCCTGGAGAGTGCACCTGTGGGCTTATTCCATGGTGTTCCACCATGGAAATAGGCCCACTGGTCCCCTAACGCCTGCCCTGACCCAGGCTTTAAAAAATGGGGCAAAGCAAGCTTTGCACCATTTTTTGACCCCTCCTCCCTCCCTTGCACAATTTTTGCATGGGAGTATAAATACAGCGTTAAGGCCATAGAGTCATTTATTGAACGAGAATGCCTACCTTGCATCTCATTATGGCAAGTTAGGTTTCCACTTCTAAAAAATGACTTTAACTCCATAAATTTGGCGCTAGACGGGTCTAGCACCAAAGTATAAATATGGAGTTAGTTTTGCACTGAATTAGAGTAAAAACAATTACGCTAATTCAGTGCAAACAGAGTATAAATATGCCCCTTAGCGTCAAAAAATGATGCTAATCTGGTTAGAGTCATTTATTTTGACTCTAACCTGCCTAAAGTCATTTTGTTTTATGCTAGCCTACCCTTTGCACTGGCTTGCACCATTCCATAAATATGATGCCCAGCTGGTGCTAAAAAATAGTGCAAGCCAGTGCAAAACTTTTTGGTGCAAAACTGTGTTAGTGAAGTTTTGCACCAAAAAGTATAAATAAGGCCCTGTATTGGATATTTCTCCATTTCTTTCCTTTATTCAGCGTTCAAGAGGTGGCATGCTCTAGACAACATGTGGCTCAACCACAATCTAGAGGTTCTGCCTTTGTTCTACTTACTGACCACCCAGACTCCTTTCTTTCAATGTGGACAAATGTGCATATGTGGAAATGCAATTGCTGCAAAGCGTCCCTAAAAAATGTGCCCCACATCAGCAGAAAACCATTGTCATGCTAAATCGCATACTAGACCATGCTTTCCTGCTTAATACCATCCACATATAGTGCTGGACAACAAGAGAATTCCAAAAATAGGGGTACTAATTATACCATTTAGATGCAAGGAATGAATTGTTCTCCTGTACATCCACTGTGTGCCTTACCTTCTTTTTTTTTAAGCATGCTAACCCTAATTTATTGGAAACTGCATCTTAGTATTCAAGCTTGGATTTCAACCTCAGTTGTGAAATATTGATTTGATCATATCAGATGCCCTAGGGGTTCAAACCTTCTAAGAAGAGATATTCTGTAAAGACAAAAAGAGTGGGTTGTGGATTGTTATCCCTTCTGCGGACTATAAACTGTTATGAATTAACTTCCCAGACTGTTGCCTCAATGTGGTACATTGATTGAGAGAGAGAAGTTCATAGATCACATCATACCCTGTAATTTGCATAACATAGCATATTTCCACACTTCCTTGGCTATGAGTTGAGGTGAGATCTTCAGAACACTGCTAATCTTGTAATGCGGCCCATTTTGTAGACCCAGACCACTATTAAACTCCTTTGGAATATGGCAAAGATATATTTCAGCCCACTAAGTGAGAATGCGTAGAGTCTTGATCCCAGATGTAATTTATGAGGTGGAACCCCTCTCAGTATATTCTTTCAACAATATGGAATAACTGATCATTAAAGGCCGGAGCCCTCACCTAAATTTACTTGTTGTGTACAAATATATTTATTTGCTGATATCTTGTTCTATACTACTCTGTCTTATAATTTGTCAGCTTTCTATTGCATGCTCAAATTGTCTTAAATCTGATCATGGCCTGTAGTCCAGTGAGAGTGAAAGGACATGGTGTGCCCTATTTCTATATTAATATAACACATGCATGGATGGATTCTTTACAGACTTCCATACATTTCTGAATTGTCTGGTTTCCCTAAAACACAAAAATGTACTGTTCCTCAAAGGGCTGCTAAACATACAGTTTCCCCGCTGCATGTGGAGGTGTAGGAACCTGCAGGTTTCTGACTGTGGTGCCTCAGCTGGCAGCATAACAACGAAAGGACTGTTGAGACATCTCTACTGATATTCCTATCCAGGTCCACCAGCCCTGGACAGTGACAGAGACATTTCAGCATCACACCTGCTTCTTGCACAGTCCAGTCTTTCACCTTATGCTGGTGTGTCGATCAGTATCAGTAAACCCCAGTAAAGCACAACGTGGCAGTGGATGTTTACTGCTAGTTAGTCACCACACTGAAAAATAGGGCCAGCAGTCTTGCAGTACATAATCCTACAAGTGCCATTTCTAATAACTTCATTCATTTGTGCACCTCAATTATTCCTGTTTTTGGAACTTAGCCTTTTTTGCAAGGGTACCCTGAATTTTTGCCTTCTTTAGCTGAACCTATTTGCGTTAGCTTTGGGATTTTGCACACTTTACTCTTGCTAGCCAGTGGTAAAGTGTTACAGCTGTCCTTTTTAAACATTTAATTTACTTATAAGTCCGTAGTAAATGGTACGACATGTACCCAGGGCCTGTAAATTGCATGCAAATAATGGGCTCCATCACTCATTGTGCATATGTTAACATAGCACTCTACAACATGTCTCAGGCCGAATATAGCATGCTGTGAGTGCAGTGTTAAAACTGACACTTCGGCCTGGCAAAATAAAACTTTTGCCATACTTAAACCGTACTTTTAATACTTATAAGTCACCCTTAAATCCTCATAGACTGGATGCAAGATATTTAAAAAGTAAGTGATATATATTGAATGTTTGACTTGTCCTTGCAGTGAATCCCCCCCCCCCCCAATTGTATTTCACTGTGGCAGGGCTAGCCTTGCCTAGACTGACACTAGTTTATCTGATTACATTTATTGAGAGCTAAATTCAGTTTGGGAACAACTAGAATAATGCGTATTTCACTCATTCTAATTGTAATTTAAAGTCCCATTTATTAGTAAAGTTGGATTTTAAATTGTTATTTTGGAAATTACATTTTTAGAAAGTTGTCAATTTCCTGCCTAAGCCAAATGTGCCTTTGTGGCACTGTCCAGGATCCCTTAACTGTAAATGTATGTCCTGGGGTGTGATGTGTATTCCTCCCAGACAGTGGACAAAAGGGCATGAGTGTGAGGAGGGTGTTCCCCTCCTGAGCAGGGTGGTCTGGGATGGGGGGGGTTGTACCCAGCCCCTATTTGAGCTTCCAGTGGTAGACTGAGGACTGTACTCAGACTCTTCCTGCCTTCAGAAGACCCCTGCCCTGTCACTGGCAAATGTAGCTCACACTTGGGCCTGTCTGTCCTTTGTTTCACTAGCCAGGTCTGAGCTAGGCCCAGGGGAAAGGGAAGAACTGGCCAGATGAGATTAGGGTTAGACAAAGGGGTTGTCCCCCATTCACAGGTTGACACTGGGCATAAGAGTGGCATCCCCTGAAACTAAAATCGCAACACTCATGGACCTGAGAATGTTCAGAAGAAAGACTGTCCTTCTGCTAGAGGAAGGATGACTGAACCTGCTTGCCTCAAACCCAGGACCTCAGAAGTGACTCCAACGGTCATTTAGCTAACTACCCATTGGAGCTAGTCAGACACATCACTGTTCCAGAGACCTTTCCTACTTTACAGCTGAGCAAACTCAACTGGACCTGACTCTGATGTCCTTTGTGGAAATGAGTCATGACCCCCAAGTGCTGGCCGAAAGGTCCTGAACCCTTGGCAGTTCAGAGTGTACTTCTCCCTGCTAACTGAAGATTTCTCATTGTCCATTGCAGAGTAGTCCTGGACCTCACATCAAAGCACCATACAGCTTCTGATTGGTGGCTTCACCAGATCTCATGCAGAGCCTCACAGCACAGCACTATGCAGCTGCTGATCAACGGCTTCACAAGATCGGATGCAGGGTGACACAGAACCCTGCATCACAGCACTGCAGCGTTTATAATCGGTGGCTTCACGGGATCTGACACTGAGTAATGCAGAACCTCGCATCACAGCACCACTCTGCTCCTGATCAATGACTTAATTGGGCCCAATGCCCAGCAACACAAAGCCTTTCAGAGCCACGCCGCTCCCAGCTGAGAGCCTCTCTGGATCCCATGCAGCACAATGCAGGAAGACACAGAGCTCTGCAGGATCATGCCCACCATCTTAACATCAAAATCAGAAGGTCAAATTTCCACTGGGATGCGACAGCCCTGTATCCAGCCCATGCCCATTACATTTGGGCTGAACTTCGGACTTTGTCCTGGTCCAGGGAGACCAGATGCCTAGAATTGGTGCTTCACACCTTTTGGCTATACTTGTACCTAAAATGTTGTGTTAAGAGCTCATAACTCCAGATCTACCAATTAGATTTTTGTCATTTTGGTGTTAGTTTATTAATTAAAATATCATCCCTATTTTTCTAAATTGTTTTGGCATTCGTCTAATGTTGTATTTACCTTTATTGTTGTTTGAGTATTGCATAAATACCTTACACATTATTTCTAAGTTAAGCCTGATAGTTTATGTGCCACGCTACTTGAGGGTTAAGGATTAGTTTGGTTAGTGACTTTTGTGGTTCACCCCGACAAGGATTGTGATTATTATTGAATTAGGTTCTCACCCACTTCAACAAATAATCCACTTTCTTACCCCTGTCATTTCTCTGACCATTGTGAATGTTACAGTGAGCAAGAAGAACGCATATGGCATACCAAAAGCCAGAGCTCTTTGCCTGGGGTCGATGTCCTAGTTAAGGGTGCTGTTCTCCATTCCGTATCAGTGGCTAGGGACTTCTAAGAGCTCCCATTACTCCAGCCTTCATATAAGTATTTGTAAAGGCAGGCAAGTTCCATACTTATTTGTGTGTCTGTTACACTTCCCCATGGCTAATGCTGTAACACCACTGACGTGATGACTGAGGAATTACTCTTTAACTACATATATGTAGTAGTGATTCTGTTTCTATGTATATGGTCATCTAGGCTATGGGCCCATGTTATTGGCCATATTATGCAGCTTGAGGCTGGTCGCAGTATGTCACCTGTCTTTAATGACTGCATTTGTCCACGCATAACCATGAAGAGGAATACAAATCTTTGTTCGATTATCCCAATGCCTCTCTGTCAGGGTACTTGATGCACTATGGCCCAGATTGTCAGGATACTTGATGCACTATGGGCCAGATTTAAGAGGGCCTAGCACCTCCTTGCGCCACATTGGCGTCATTTTTTTTACACTAATGTGGCCCAACAAGGCCAAATTCACCACACCATAATTACAAAGTGGTGTAATACATGCATTGCAGCACTTTGTAACCCCTTGCGCCACATTATGCCTGCACCAGGCATAATGTATGCAAGGGGGGCTTTCCCCCATTAGGGGGACCACAAACATGGTGCAGTAGAATCCAAGAGATTCCACTGCGTCATTTTTTGAGGCTACTTTCTACAACTGCACAGAGCAGGAATTGAAAGGGGGCACTTCATTGCTTTTAAAGGGCCCCTATGCACTGTGCAGGATTAGCGCCAAAAATGTCATGCTAATCCTGCATAGTACATCCATAGAGTCAAAACTTTTGATGCTATTGCCCCTACACTGCGCCATGGTGCACCTTATATTAAACATGGTGCACATATGGTGGCAGTATAGGAGCGATAAGGGGTTCAAGAAAAGTGGCGCTGCATTGGATGCAGTGCCACTTTTCTTAAATCAGGCCCTATGTTTTTGACATGATGTATCTTAATGTCAGAATTTGTGACCTTTTAGGTCTCTTCTATTCAATAACCCACTGGAGGCAACGGTGGCATCATTTCTGCGTGCACATAATAGTTTCGTCTGTAGGTAAGGCACTCATATTTTAATATGGGTTTGATGGGTTTTTTAAATTAATTGAAATCGTTTCTTGGTGAAGTTCTTTGTCAGAGGATGCCACATGAAATATTAATGTTCAGAGTGTGTGGTTTTTGTTTTTATTTCTATTATGTTAGTTTCCTTTTGTGTGATCACTTCATGCCGCTGACATGCCCAAGATGTGGGGCAATCAAGTTTCATTGTGTATGCTGAAACCCACCCATACAAGAAGCTATACTGAATAGGTTCCCTTGCGTGTTGTTGCTTATTCAAGGACTGCTGTGGGTGAATTCTAATGAGTACTCTTCATCTGTACTCTACTAAAGTTGGTTTCTTGAGGTGGGTGTGAAAAAAAAATATTTTTTTGGCTTCCTGTCTTCTTCTAATGATGCAGGTTTTTATAATTACGTTTTTTTTTTTTTTTATCTGTGAGTAAGGTAATTGTTATTTTATTTGTTTCGTTTTTGCCGACCCTACCTACTCCTTCTGCTTTTAGTAAATGATTTTATCTGCTACACCTTTCTTCTATGTGCTGGCTTCATTAAGGGTTATCGCATAGTTTCGGTTTGTATTTGGGTAGGTTGAAAGAAAATATGTTAAGGCATGATTTTTAGTTTGGAGTTCTGCAATCGGTGTGCCATGTATGCGATTCATATACTTACACGTGGGTGTGAGTTTCCATTTGCTTGGTTACAGAAGGATATAGCCAGGCAAATTTGGTGGTTTTCATCGAAAGCAGACCTTGAATACGAGTGTTCTGGAGGGACATGCGGCATGTGATATACATGCATGAAAATCCTATAAACCAGGGTTTGTACTTTTTCACGTGTGATAAACAACACTTGTTCGGAGTTTTTTTTCCAGTCAAATGGGAAATAACTTTCATTTTTCAGCTTAGCTCAACAACTCTGTATGCCCCTTTAAATATCAGGACTTTTTCAGACCTGTGAACTTTACCTGCGAAAGAAATCACACCAGATATAATTGCCCCGGTGCAAAACGCGTGTTTGCGCTGGAATCACAATTTACACATTTGTGATGAGGCCCTTAGCCTCCCATTCAGTTTTGCAGATACGATGTAGTCTTCTCTTTATCGCATGTTTAAATGCGTGTGTACAGGATGAGATAAACCTAGATACATCAATTGTGTTTAACGAATTAGCAATTTCATAGTCCAAGTTTCAGGATTATGCCTTTGCTTGTTCGGACTCAAAGTTTTTCAATATTGCTACTCCACTTGTACTTTTAAAATGTCAACGTGGTAGTAGATAAATGTATGTCGGCAGCAGGCATCAAAAACATAAAGGCCTAACGCAACCAAGCATGTCGAAATATGACAGGGTGCATCAGTTAACGCGAGGAACATTGCTCATGGGATGGAGGAAAAGGTCAGCACATGAACAATCGATAGCATTTGGCTCAAGTGTGCGAAAGATGCACTGGTAATGTGTTTAAGAGAGTAGTGGGGTGGAGGGAGGGAGTTTTAGAAAACCAAGAGGAGATGGGTCCTATATGAAGTTGTGTGATATAGAACACAATTATTTGTTAAACTGTTAACAGCACAACATCTTCAAGTGCAAAAGAAAGCGCTGAAAGGCATAACACATCTTCAATCTGCAGACTATATAATGGAAGTAATACAAGAGTAAATAATTGCACGTTTAATAATAGATAGTCTTCAAATAGGGCAAAGACAATTTTAGACTACACAGCTCTTACTTTCTGCTTAGTTTATTTTTTCCGTAGAATTATTTTATGGAAGCACCTTGCACATTAAAAGCTTTTCTGTAGTACTTTTCCTGGAAAAGTACCCATTTCTAAAACCAAAGTGCAAATTATCATTAGAAGGCAGCAATGTATATTTGGACAAGTTCGCGAGGCGGTGCAATATGGTATTCCAAAATGATGCATGGTTGGAAACAAATTCTACGCGAAGGGCTTAAGAATTTGGAGGACTTTATATTTGGAGACAATGGTTCTGATAGAGACATGGCACTTTTTAAGGGAATGAAGACAGGTCAAACGTAGCATTAGAAATATCCCTACACATCGAAGTCGCACTATGAGACTTGTTAGAGGCTCACATGAAACATTTGATTATGTTTTTCCAGGGGAAACATACCGGTGCAAAAAATAGCTTCATTGTAAATTGGTCAAAATTAGTCAGTAAATGAATTCACATAATTTTGGGCGAACAAAAGGCTAAGAAGGCACTGAAAAGTTTAAAATAATCTCTGGGAAGTTACACTAGAACTGGCAGAGACACTATTACTTTTAAGTTCATAGCTGATGTCTACTTTGAAATCCTGGTCTGTGTTTCTGAAATCATTGTCCTACATTCATGCTGCGGCTCACTTACAGAGCCATCATTACAAATTAACAAAGTGATGTATAGTGGCTGTGGTGTGCTGTTGCAGGACTATCTCTGCCAGGAGTGTTGTTCATAGGAGGTTTTGCACAGTTGTTGTATGTGGGGTGGTGGTAGCCTAGCCACCAGCATGGCCAAATTGCAGATATAGGGGAGGCTATGTAGTCCCATTGAATTCTCTGTCGTTTCATATGATATTGAAAGATATTTATGGACTCAATTTGGGCCCATAGTGACGCCCACATCAGACTGTTTACTTTTACCATTGTTACTTATGTAGAGGGGCCTAACCTGTGCTTATGTACACTTTGGAGGGTTAGACTGTGAGTATATACTAGATTCTTTCCCAGTGAGCTGTACTGCCCAAGCGCCAGCAAAAAAGTATCTTTTGCACATTGTTGGTTTCTCTTCTTGGGAGATGGTCCACCATGACCGCATGCCTCCCAGTACTGTTGGTCACTGCAGCTTTACTTTTAGCTTCAGTCTACTTCTCTCCTGCTTTGCGAATGGTTCATCATTTTGCCCTTATTTATCTAACCCTTTTCACACCAGCACTTGAAGCTATTCTGAACTCCCACAGCAATGATTTGACATCCTCTGCATGTATGTGCGGATTTTTGTCTTCTGTGGCTCATATATATTAGGAGTCCCGATAATGAACCCATCATAATCAAAATACTGTCAATTAATTAGATGAACCCAATTAAATTTCTATCCTAATTTGCTTCTCTGGGTCGTCTATTAAGAAAGCTTTATGGTGCACAACTATTTCTTTATCACATGAAAGTGGCACTCTTCTGAGCACAGACACTTTTGCACCTCACTGAACATTGTAATTTATTGTTGGATGAAAAGTTGTAAATGAATATATATATATATATATATATACATATATATATATATATAGTAGTATAGAATAAATCTTTATTCAACTTTCACCAAGTCATAAAAGACATAACAATCATAAAAAGATCTCCAGTTATGGTACATACATTTCAATATACAATAAAAAGTCAAGTAGATAAAAACAAATAAAAAAGTGATAAAAACACACAGCAATAAAAGAGATCTATCACAGTAGATTATATTTCGGTTGCGTCCCCCATGGTTTTCCTTATCTTTAATACAGAACATAAAAAATTAGCTAAGATCCCACATGTCTCTAAAGAAGATAGTGACTGGAGACAGGCGTAGGCTGTGCGACATTGGGGGAGATTGATTTTCCTTAAAAGTGGAACAACTAGGCGCTTCCTCTGGTAGGCATAGAAATCGCAAAATAAAACCACATGGATTGTGGATTGCAGTGTTTTTGCATCACAAGGGCATGGTTTTAACAAGGTGGACCAATCGTTCATAGTTGGGAATGAAACTAGGCGGTGAAACGTATCTAGTCTAAGTCTAGTAAGAACATAACGGTGGTATATATATATATATATTCCATTCAAAAACATCCTGCTATTCTTCCTGGTTCCTCCAAACGAGGTCGGTGCACTGCTACGGGCGCAGGACCCGTAATTTGAATTATCAAACAGGAGAAAGTTCAGCTGGCGATTTCAGATCAAAGCAAATGGTTTGTTTGTTAAAAATCAAAACAAATGGTTTGTTTTGATCTGAAAGCTGAAATTAAAGATTACGGTTGTTGTGGAGTGCCAGCTAAACTTTATCCTGTTTGATAATACATATATATATATATATATGTATATATATATATATATATATATATATACACTCTTCAATTCGGTGTTCCCTCTCTGCACCAGAACGTCAACGGTGCCAGTCTATATACGCACGCCACAGCGTATTAAATCTCACACTTTCTTCCGTACCTTAGAAGGACAGCACTCCATGAGCATATGAAGTTTTGAATATTTATTAATCAACAGGAATGTGTTTCGGGGTTACCGCCTTCATCAACCTGAGGATCGCCATCTTGGCTGCATTTAAATACCATCCAATCACAATATACGCTATCAAAATGCACTGTGAAAAAAACAAATCTTCAACACTTATCAACAATCTTATCCATATTATTCGTTTGATCGTTTTGTTGTTCTAACCATTATTTGCTTTTTGATTTACATTATTTACTTCAAGAATTCGTCTCACTAACGATGTTAATAGGTTATACAATGATTCTACACTAGCAACTGCGATCACTGTCATGTCAACATCTTTAACCCTCCGAGGGCTGGTAAATGCATATATCCGACTTCTCAAAATGATTGACTAATAATGTGGAGTTCACATGTTTATGTGAAACTTGCTTAATGTCCTGCATTAATTAAATTGATCCGTTGATATAATACTGTCTGTGTTATACTTTTTATCGTGGGACTATTCTAACACTTGTTAATTTCTAGATATCTTTCTTATATTCATCTCCCTAACGATGTAGATAAGTTACACAGTCACTATGCACTTGCAGCTGTATTCATGTATTTTCAACATTATTTTACCCACAACGTCTAATGATAACCGTACACAACTTCTCAATTATAATTCTCTCTAAATACCTTAAATCTAGTTACATGATTATGTTGGATTCAGATATTTTTCACTTACAATAACAGTAAAATTGATCACAGTCGCTAGAAAAAACATCCAAATTTATGTATTAACTACTTATGTCGGTCATACTTCCTTGATGTCCTATACTATTTCAAATAATTAATTGTTAACAGGTCCTTGACCACTTCATTCAGCTTCCTACATCAAATAATATTCACCAATCAATATTAATGTCACCTTTGGAATTTCTGTTGTTACTATGTTGCTTACAACTTACCCCATATTTATACCCTATAACTCTGTCTCCAATATCTGGTTCAATAGAGATGGATGTACAACTCTTCAAAACTGTTCAACCCATGTGGTTCTTTAGTATCTAATGTCAATATGTACTTGGATTCCAATTTTTTTAGGTTCTTTTCTCTATCTCCTCCCCAAATATCTTTTTTTTATACCATCTATTACGCTGTACCTCACATCTTCTATTCTCCCCCCATGAAACTCATATATGTGTCGGGCAACTGGGTAAGAATCATCTTTGTTCAATATGGCTCTCAAATGCTGCAAAATTCTTTTGTGCACTTACAATTTAGTGCTACCTACATAAGTTTTAGGACAACTTCATTTTAGGATGTAAACTACAAATCACTTGTACAATTGTATCTTCCTTTGATAGAATGAACTATTCTGTCTCCTCTTGTAATTGCTTTAATATTTTCTCTATTTCTACAAGCCTTCAATTTAGAACATTTGTAGAAACCGTCCTGAACATTGAACCAACTCTTGTTGGTCACTTGTTGTCTTACATCACTTTTTATCAATATATCTTTCATAGAAGTCCCTTTCCTGTAGGTAACTAATGGTTTACTCATTAATTCATCACCTATAACTGGATCACTTCTTAGCATGTGCCAGTGTTTCTGCAACAATTTTCTCATTTGCATATGAGCAGTATTGTAAGTTTTTATGAATCTCACAGGTCCTGAATCTTTCCCTATTGTTTTCCCCTTATCACTATGTATATTTTTGTTCTCTCTTGTATGTGTGGAAAACAATAAAGTATCTCTTGATCAGGATTTTACTTTTCTAATAGCTCTATCCAATGTGGCATCAACATATCCTGTACTTTGTAATCTCTCGACCATTTCATCCTGGATCACCTTAAAACTTTTTTCCGTACTGCAAATTCTTTTGTCCCTTAATAACTCTCCAAAAGGGATATTATATTTCAAAGGTTGGGGATGATAGCTGGTAGCATGTAATATACTATTCCCTGCAGTAGGTTTTTTAAATACCATTGTTTCTATTATATTATTCTCAATCGTCACTTTCACATCCAAAAATTCAATTTCTTGTGTGTGGACTTTCCCCGTAAATCTCATATATATATATATAAAATCATGAAAAATAATGACCATTTGATTTCCATTACATTTTGTTGTCATTAGGGACAATTGTTCTCTCTCCTTTAATTGACACCCCAAGTCCCTAGTGATCAATGGGTTTCCCTTGTTACTCAGTATAGAGAATAAACTCTGCCAAAGCAGAGTCACATTTTCTGTCATAATGAAGACATTCAACATTTTTCCAAATGTGATGTCTTGGCTGAGGCTAAAGCTAACAAATGGTATTCCTTATCGAACTGCACTGTAAAATTTAAATAACACTTTCTTACCTCTTAATGAGGCCCCAACTTGCTTCCCCGATGATCAAATGAATATTTACTGCTTCTGTAGTGCATGGGTGGGGGAAATGATGTTGGTTGATGTTACATCTTTTAGAGTTGTATTTTTTTCTCCAGTATGATGCTCAGAAACATGGCTTGCGGTATGTAAGATCAGCATATGCAAGGCTAAGTAGGAGAAATTAATGTGAGAATAGTTTTGCAAGCTGCATCAGGGTTGTGGTCTCAGTCACTTTGGTCGTGGTTTTGAAATTCTGTTCTGAATTTATATGGTTATTGGTAGTTCTTAATCTCTTTTGGCGAGTATTCCATAAGTTGCATACTTGTATTGAGAAGGAGCTTCTACCTTGCAGCATTTTTAAAAGGGGGCATTTATGAGGAGTGGGTCCTTTCACAATCTGAGGTTTCTCCTTTGGCTGTAATTCAATCTGAGTTTGGATTGAAAGAAGGATGGCCCTCTCCTCCCACTGTATAATGAGAAGGCTTTGAAAGATATCCTTCTTGCCACTGGTAACCAGTGCAGTGCTTTCAGAGCATGGGTAATATGATCTTACTTTTGTAGCTTTAGAACATTCTGGCTGTAGGGAGTCTTGTTAGCATGCCAATTCATTTTCAGGTGAGTGTAATGTAGACACAATTAGCATAATCTAGTTGTGACATCACTAATCCCAGTGATACCTGTGTAAAGACCGGCGGTAGTGCAAGATACATTGTACTGTTTGCGTTGTGTGTGAGTCTCTCCTCACTTTGTTGATGTAGGATTGAAGAGAGAGGCTGGAAAAGGTCGTCACTGCAGCCAATACACGTTTTATTTGTAGCCTGTCATTTCCTTTTTTTCTACTGGTGAAGCCTTTCGTGGCTGAGATTACTAGGTATCTTGGTCATAAAGTACTGCGTTTGCTCGTTTCTGTCATAATATGTCTTTGCTTTGCTTACCCAATTTAGAGAAATGCATTAATTGCATGGTTATATGAACGGCTTATGTTTGTATTTTTAGTAAGAACTGCTAATGAGAGGGTGAGAGGTGCAATCAAAGCACATTATCCCACTTCTTGTGTTTTGGAGGACAGGACAGAAGCTAGATAAGCACATGGAACCCCTCAGAATGACATGTTTTCATTAATCAGAACATTTAGTTAGCCTTTTAAGCTTTATCATTTAGACCAGAAATGTGCTGCAAGCCCCTGATGATCACACCTTTCATAGCTGTAGAAAAAAGGTAGTTGGCTACACATCTTAAATTAATTCATCCTTTGACCAAGACCCTGTTCATTCCTTATTTTATCAAAACCGTTTCACTTTTCGTACTGTTTTGTCATCTTAAATTCAGCTTCAGCAAGTAATACCATTTTCTGGAATGGAGGCAGAGGAGGTTTTATAATTCCGGAAATCCCAAAACATCATATGTCATTTGGAAGAAGTGTTCATGTTGGGGGTTAGGTCAGAGAGCCCTTGGAAAAATAATATCTGCTCTTGATGCTCACGTGAATGAGGAACAACAATAGCAACATGTATGTTTTTTTTATATCATTTTCACTTAAATTGGTGTACTCCTGTTATAAGTAAATTCTACTTTTAGTGTAAGAACTGAGAATAATTATTAAAGAGGAGCTTCAGTTATATGTTCTATCTCACTGGTGCCCTTAATTGCATGTTGGAGCGTCAGCAGAGGTCTTCCTCCCACCTTGGGATCAGAAACCGCAAGCACTCTGGTGAGACACTACAACTTATATTACCATTGGAAGTTGACTGGATCTTTGGATCTTGGGACTCAGTGAGGAGTGTGGTAATTGGATTCATTTACCACAGATCAACCACGTGGAAAACATAAACACTTTTAAACACTGTAACCAAATTTACCATAAGACAAAACTCCAGGCTGAACAAAGTTTCAAAGCTTTATTACAACCACAAAACTAATGTAACATAAATGATGCACAAAACCAAGCTATTAACATACATGAAAAGCATAGGCTGACAAGAGCGTTTACGAATATTAGCCCTACCAAACATGGATACTATTAAAAACTCCAAAAGTATAACACAAACTAACAAGGCTATAATATGCACATTAAAGTCAGATTTCAAAGCAGATGATGGTGACATCGGTAAATCATCAACATGCAGTTAACAATTAGTTTTCAGGTCTGGGCCATCCTTATCTCTAACACGAATTTGGACTTGCATGTGTGGGGAAGGGCTAACACATGCAGGCATAACAAAAGAAAAATCTAAATAATTTGGGAAATCATCTAATTAGGGTCACTCACTATAAAAGTACACTGGTGTAATTATCTAAGCTGAAAAGGAAAACAAGAAACCATATTTAGATTATACCTCTCCTCATGAGACGGCAAACAGGAAAGTTTTGTCAGGCAGAGCATAAATCCTTGTGCAGCATGAGTAGACAGCAGCATCAGGACAGTGGAGAACACAAGCTGCACATAGGGTAGGTCAGCAGTTCAGAATGTATTAGGCATATTATTTCTGAACAGCATAAGTAAATGGACATATAAGACTTAAGAATAACTCATAACATAAATCCTAAAGCATGATTGAAGATTTGATAAAGAACAGGAGGTGACAGCAAGAACACCCAGGAAGGTCTGTTACAGACTCCGACAGAATGAATAAAAGTTTCAAAAGACTCTCCCTAACTAGAAATGACCACCAGTTTCTAATTGGTCCTCCAGGTGGGCTCATCTTGCACACAAGAATCAATATCCATTAAGAATTTCACACGCCCACCAGGTTTGCATCTATTCCAGGTTTTCTCTGGGAAGATTCATAGTCATTTCAATGAATTCACTCAGGTCCACCAAAATATGATACTTACTTGTTTGTTGTAACTTTGGGATCCTTTCCCACAGCTCACAGGATGATTTGAATAGTTCTCATGTGAAAATAATTAGGCTTCATGTCTTGTTCAACAGCCAGAACAAATACTATTACATTTGTAATTTCTCAAGACAAGTTCTCGGTCTTTAATACAATAGGACATTAAACAACACGTTAGCAACCTAGGAAATAATTCAGGTCAGAGGGAAAAAGAATAAACAAGTAATTTTCCTCTACTTCTGCAAAAATGAATCTTCAAGCCTAGTCTAGATAAGAAAGCCTAAACATATTTTAATGTAATTATTACATATAAAACCTATTGCGCACCTTACAATTTGGATCAAATATGTAAAGCA
The DNA here is from genome assembly GCF_031143425.1 of Pleurodeles waltl. Classification (NCBI taxonomy): domain Eukaryota; kingdom Metazoa; phylum Chordata; class Amphibia; order Caudata; family Salamandridae; genus Pleurodeles; species Pleurodeles waltl. Next base: position 500,905,167 of record NC_090447.1, read on the forward strand.
AATTATTTAATTGCAAACGTTTATTCACAACATTAAAAGCAATTCAAACGTGCATTCTTTTTTCTGCACACCTCGTCTCATGTTAATAAACTGATTTAAAACAATATAAGTACGATGAATTCATATTCATTCAATATTCATAGTATACTTCACATCTATTGTTTCTAAAAAAATGATACTTTCAATATTACTTCATGTAGTTGACTCAAATACAAACGCACAACATCTTTCATGTTAAAACACAATGTCAAAATATGAATGGTGGCCACATTGTCCTCCATTATTCAAACATGCTCAATTTCACATTTTGTTAATCTCTCTGTTATGTTTATAAATGAAGGTTTGTAAGTCACTATATGCTAACATTTATGCCACTAATATATTATTAAAATTTGATCTCTGTAATACATTTATTAAAAATATGTTTTAACCATAGTGAGTTTGTGAACAGTTTACAAATTGTCCATTGTAAGTTGTACTTTTGATATTGTAGTATTCTATTTCAGACGCGTTAATAAAACTTTCACTATGAAAAATATATGAATAGGATTGTTGCTGAGTTACTGGCAAGGTTGTTAGATGTTCCACCTGCCTTTTTGAAAGCAAGATTTTGCTTTCTTTCAGTTTACTCAGAGCAGTTTTTCGGTCAAGCTCCTCTGTTGCGAGACACATTATGGCTTACCAAGGACATATAGAAGCATAGAGCCTGCCCATTACATAGGTTTTCTTTCCTCTAACTGTCATTTCCCTACTTCATATTTGTGTCCCAACTTTTTTGTCATGTGTTTTCCCTCCCATGGAGCATTGTCTCTTTACCATTATTTTGATTGGCCAGCATGTTGATTCCACTGCTTGTTTTCCAAGCACTGCCTTTTCTCTTTTGTGTTATGCATTCCACAAAAGTTCATGTATTTTTTAGCTGTCTCCCCCGTGTACTTCTTTCCCCTGTGCTTGGTATTTTTCTCTGTCAACCTTTTGCTTCTCCCCATTGCATCCCCATGCCCTTCGACCTCCTTCCCTCAATGTGTACCGTCCTTATCCCTCCCCGTTTTAGCTCCCCCAACCGCGATCTGCTTATGTCTCAGTTGTTGCTTCCCTCACCTGTGCTACTTTCACCCAACCCCTGTGTTGCTTCCAATGCTCCTCCCAGCCTTCCCTGTTTTGCTTTGGTGTCCCATGGCTGCATTAAATGCATTAAAAAAACATTAGCCATCCTTCACAGTATTGAGGAAGTTTTTCAGCGTGGCTAAAGCCCATTGGAAAAACAAATAAGTCCCAAGAGCAACGCCTAGCATTACTTTCCTATCACTACTAAGCCTGGGTGAATTTTCTGTTACACTTACATAATCATGTGTAATTTTGGGTTGCTCTTGTTATGCAAAATGTCTGCAATTGCACTACTATGCACGTAACGTTTATGGCAAAAAAATAGCTAGAGCCCACAATATGAACAAGAACGTAAGTTATTACTGTCTGGTTGTAGTGATTTTTTTCTGTGCTAAATTCTGGTTTTGTATTTGGAGAAATTAGGCTCAATCTCAGTTAGGAGCATATTTATACTTGTTTTGCGCCGAATTTGCGTCAGGTTTTTTAACACAAATTCAGTGCAAAACTAACTCCATATTTATACTTTGGCGCTAGACCCATCTAGCGCCAAATGTATGGAGTTAAAGTCATTTTTTGAGACGTGAAAACTTACTTTGCGTCAATGAAATGCAAAGTAGACTTCCCATGCAAAAAAGGACTCTATGGCCTTAGGGCCATATTTATCCCCCGTGCTAAAATCACGCGGGGGAGCGGCAAATAGTGGTGCCATTTTTTAATGCCTGGGTCATAGCAGGTGTTAGAGGACCTGGGGGCCTATTTTCATGATGGAACACCATGGAATAAGCCCACAGGTGCCCGCCCCAGGCACATCCCCACCCACACCAGATGGACAGCAGAGGATTGGGATCCCATCCCAGGTACGTATAGATAAGTACAGGCAAGTATTTTATTTTATTTTTAAAAGTGCCATTGGGGGCCCAGAAATGGCCCCCCTACATGGCACTGGGTGCAATGGCCATGTCCAGGAGACCCTGGTCCCCTGTGCTGGCCATTGGGGTGGTGGGCATGACTTCTGTCTTTTCTGAGACTGGAGTCACGTGGTATGGATAGTTTTGCGTCAGAAAATGATGCTAGGCTTCTTAGAGTCATTTTTTTTACTCTAGCCTGCCTATTGTCATTTTTTGGTGCAAAACCCCCTTCTCCCATACTGCCACCGCCACCTGTCTAACGTCATTTTTTTTTACGCTAGCCTATCCTTGGCGCTGGCTTGCACCATTCCATAAATATGGTGTCCGGCTGCTGCACAAGAATAGTGCAAGCCAGTGAAAAACGTTTTGATATAAAACTGCGTTAGTGCAGTTTTGCTCCAAAAAGTATGAATATGCCCCTTAATTTTTCCAAAATATGGTCTAGTTATACAAATACAAATTATGCAAATGTCAAGCATCACCAATCAGCAAATCTGCTATGATTGGCATCACTGACCCACCAATGTAGTCAGTAGAAAGGGGGAAGGGGCAAAATCCAGATACAAAGGAGCAAAAACTAAAACTGGAAGGCCACCAAATCCTCAAGTGCTAATGTCAAAGCAATCCAACAGAATCAACAGGAATAAAAAAATAGTAGGCACAACCAGAGCATATAGAGTAGCAGGCCCCTAAAAGGACATGACACCCAAAATAGTGAACCACAAGTCACAAAAGGAGAGCAGAGAAAAAGAGTCAGAAGTTACCCAAAGGCAGTAGCACAAAACCCTCCAGCAGAGCACATGCCCCAACCCAAGCAAACATAAGAGCCCACAAGAGAAACCGTCACCATCTCAAACTCCTGGGGATGGGGTGGTAGCTTGGTGGCAGTTTCCCTCCTGGGAGTGAGTTGTAGGAACATGAATTCCAAATGCTATTGTCCAAATCTGGGACAGGAGACAGAGGCCATGAAAATAAACCTAACCCAAAGCACCCTTGGGATTGCAGTGGAGGTGCCTCAAACAGGCACCGTGTCATATTCAAAATGCACAAGACCACACCTACATGAGCTAGGTACCAATTCAAACTAAAGTGAAAGACAGAAACTGGGACAATGGTCACTCATAAGTCAGCAGACCGTTGCCTAACACAGTGTGGGGGAAGCCCAGAATACACATCTTTAAGTTCCATTAAAGTAGAAGACCCAGCCTAGTGGAACAAGTCCTCCAGGGTCAAAAAATACCCAAGAAGGTCCCAGGGTAAAAACACCTCCCATAAGATCAGGGCCCTGCATGCCGAAGGAGACCAAGACATTAACACATTCATGTAATGAACTAAGACTTGTCTAGACATGGATGGCTCCACAATATAATTACCAGAATATTGTCTGGCATACATATTGTACCCTAAGTGTTGTTTCCAGAATAAGGCCACATTTGAGTTAATAATGGAAAATCTACACCGAATAGGAAGGCATTTTTGATAACAATATTTAGAGCACAATATATATGTTCCATGATATTTCTCTCTATGATAATCGGATAATCATGTCTATACACACTGGAATCTCGGTGAAGCCAGTAAAGGGCAGCACCTCAAGAAAACAAAGCAAATAGCGCAGAGAAACCCCAGATGGCATGAAGTGATAAACCAAACGCCTCTAAACATAAGCCTTGTCAACTCTGCTTTGTACCCATCCAGTAACACAGGTCAAAATGGGTCATCAGTCCTCACAGCAACAAATGGTTTGAGGAACATGGAGCTCAATAGCTCTATAAAAAAACATACTTGATAGTAGGCAAAGAAGGCCTAGGGAGGGCTAGACTCACACCTTCACGAGAAGCACAGAAGGAGAATACACCCAGAACCAAAATGTCTAACAAGAAGAGGCATAGCCAACCAGCAGCCTGACCACAAAACCCCAAAGGAGGCAGCAGAGGTCACAGAAAGAGGACCAATATAGTGGAGCAGCAGAAGTTGTCATCCCTTGCTGGAAAGCCAAAGCAAGATCTGCAGAGAGCGAAGGGCAGAACCAACACAGTAGGCTACAAATAGCTACAAACCTAACACATTGAGTGGTCCACCAAAGGCCCAAGCTCCAAAACAAGTCACAACTACAGCTGCATACCCCTTAAAAAGGCTGCCAACAAAGATAGAAAGGGGAGGCATGAGGAGGATTCAAATAAAGGCTACTTGGAGGCATCTGACAGCATCACATTCACAGAAAGGCAAACAGCAGTTGGAGAAGGAGGAAGGCAATTCAAGTAGTGAGAGCCAGTTTGTGTGCCAAAAATACTAACTTGGGATGCTTGAGGCACAATTATGCAGGTTCTAAGCAACATTGAACAAAGCTGCCACTACCCAAACCCAGCATGGAGCAAGAGATGGGCAAACCATATATTGGAACTAGAACCACACATATCCAAATAAGTCGATCAGAGAGCCATCCGAGCAAGCAAGTCGAACTTAAACAGTCAACAACCCCAGCATGGGCTCAGGTTACTAGTGAGGTGGGAATACAACCCGCAGCAGAAACAAAAGAAACAGAATAAAGCTTAAACAGATTTTTCAGGGTAAGCAGGAACTCCCATCTAAAGGCTGGAAATACAGAGTACTAGCTTTCCAAAACAGACATACAAAACTGGAGGTTTCCTTATCTTCTTGCGTGTGTCGGATGGCTGGTAGCTGTCTGATGCCGTAGTGCTCATGTGAGTTGGACAGCTCTCGACCATCCACGCACATGACACTGGAAATCCTTCTGGTGCAGGAACCAGAGGAATTTCCTTTTGATATTTTCAGCTGCGGTTACTGAGGAAAAGCTTCCCCTGCAACCAAGTTTGAAAATATCCCCTCCCTGTAATGATGATTGGCGTGCCGTGTGTGCCAACGTCATTACAGGGTAAAGGAAAGTAAAATGAGCTAATCAGCTCATTTAATTTCATTTTCTTCTGTGCTTAGGGCCATATCTCAGCCCCCTAATCAACAATTTCAATGGAAGAGGTACAGTTGGCAAGAGGAGAAACTACCCTTTCCAAAGATACCTTTCCCTATTGAAACCTTGTGTGGGGATTGCTACAGGAGGGCAATCCCTAAGCAGGGATCCACCACTAGAAACTAAGGAGGGGGGTGGGGCCCCTTAGGCAATGGCTTTTGCTCCCCCTTAATTTCTTTTGGAATGAATTCAGTCTTTCCTCCCTCCCCTGGGAGGCAGATGGGGAAAAACCTGTGGATTCTGCAAGTTTCCATCACAGCAATGTTCGAAAAGTGCATAATTTCAGGCAAAGTTTGAGGTTTTCAGGGCATTGTGGGTAAAAGGAAGCCTAATGGGATCCCGCAAGTCATGCCATCCTATATTCTTCTAGGTGTCTAGTTTTAAAAATGTATAGGTTGGCTAGGGTTCCCTAGGAGCCAGCTGAGCAAGGGTCTAAAATCTAGAGCTACCTGTATTGGAAAAAGAGGGTCAGTTGTGGGTGGAAAAATATTGCGTTTTATGCCATTTCCTGTTGTCGACACTAGGTCTACCCACACTAGTGAGATACAGTTTTTATCAAGAGACTTGGGGGAATACCGGGTGGAAGGAAGTTTGTGACTCTGCGCAGATTCCAGGACTTTCTATCACAGAAATGTAAGGAAAATGTCTTTTTTTAGACAAAGTTTGAGGTTTGCAAGGGATTCTGGGTAGAAAAATGCAGTGAAAGCCGCGCAAGTCAGCCTACCCTGGATATCCCTAGATGTCTAGTATTAAAAAATGTACAGGCTGGATAGGTTTCCCTGGGTGCCAGCTGAGCTTGGGTTCAAAATCTAGAGCTACCCACATTGGAAAAATAAGGTTTGTTTTGGGTGGAAAATTATGCTGCTTTCATTTTGCATTTTTGGGCTGTTTCCTGTCATGGGCACTAGGTCTACCCACACAAGTGAGGTGCCATTTTTACTGCAAGACTAGGGGGAATGCCAGGTGGAAGTTTGTGGCTCCCCACAGATTCCAAAACTTTCCATCACACAAATTTGAAGATAATATGTTTTTTAGACAAAATTGGAGGTTTTCAAGGGATTCTGGGTAGGAAAATGTGGTGAGATCCATGCAAGTCAGCCCACCCTGGATACCTCTAGGTATCCAGGGTGGGCTGGCTTCTGTAGGTGCTAGCTGAGTTACGGTCCAAATCTAGAGCTACCCACATCGGAAAAAGAGGGTCACTTTTGGGTGAAAAAATGCACTGTGTCCATGTTTGTTTTGGGCCGTTTCCTGTCATGGGCACTAGGTCTACCCATACAAGTGAGGTACCATTTTTATTGAGAGACTTGGGGGGAATGCCAGGTGGAAGGAAGTCTGTGGCTCCCTGCAGCTTCCAGAACTTTCCATCACAGAAATGTGGGGAAAATGTGTTTTCCTAGACCCTGTTTGGGGTTTGCAAGGGGTTCTGGGTAAGAAAATGTGGTGAGAGCCACACAAATGAGCCACACCCTCGATATCCCAAGGTGTCTTGTTTTGAAAAATGTACAGTTTGGCTAGGTTTTCTAGGAGCCAGCTGATCTAGTGTCTGAAATGTAGAGCTACCCACACAGCAAAAGAGGGTCTGTTTTCGGTGGAAAAATGTGCTGCATCCATGTTGAGATTTGGGCCGTTTCCTGTCATGGGCGCTATGTCTACCCACACAAGTGAGGTAACATTTTTATCAGGAGACTTCTGGAAGCATAGAATAGGAGAACAGTTGTTATCACTAATTGGATTTTGTTACATTTGTGCCTTTCAAATGTAAGGCAGTATATAAGAAAGATGACATTTTGAAAATTAACCTCCAAATCATATTCTACATGGGCACTGTTAGATCTGGTATCCTTGGAGCGTTTTCCCCTGCCTTTTTACCTCTGCTTCCTGTATTTGTGACTGTGTGCTTAACTTAGTTTTAGCTGGTTGTTGGTATCCTGGGCACTTTACCACTGATGACCAGTGCTAAAATGCAAGTGCTCCCTGTATAAATTGTGATTATGATTGGTTATCCCTCATTGGCATATTTGATTTACTAGTAAGTCCCTTGTAAATTGGACTAGAGGTGACCAGTGCCTGTAAATCAAATGCTACTAGAGGGCCTGCAGGACTGATTGTGCCGCCCACTTTAGTAGCCCTGTAAACATGTCTCACACCTGCCACTGCTGTGTCTGGGTGTGCAGTCTTGCACTGCCAGTTTGACCTGGCAAGTGTACCCACTTGCCATGCCCAAACTTTCCCTTTTACTACATGTAAGTCACCCCTAAAGTAGGCCCTAGTTAGCCCCATGGGCAGGGTCCAGTGCATAAAAGAGGTAGGACATGTACTGGTGTGTTTTACATGTCCTGATAATGAAATAATGCCTAATTCAGTTTTCACTATTGGAAGGATTATCTCTCCGGAAGGTTAACATGGAAACTGCATTTAAATATCTTGTAAGTTCAATTTAACATTGGGAGCAGATAGAGATATGGAGTTTGGGGTTTCTGAACTCACAGTTTAAAATACATCTTTTTGTAGAGTTGGTCTGTTTTAAAATTATGCTTTTTGAAAGTGGGCATTTTCTTGCTTAACCATTCTGTGTCTCTGCCTGCCTGTCTGGGTCAGACTGATAGTTGGGCTGTTTGTGAATTCCCTCTAGACAGTGACATAAAGGGAGGTGAGGTGTGTCCTGCATATCGTGATGAGTCTTCCTGAGCTAGAGTGGAGAAGCTGACACCTGAACCTGAAAGGGATGTGTCTGTCCTCACACAATGTTGTCTCCAACCCCCTGCAATGTGTCTGGGGCCAGGCCTGGGCAAGGCACGGTCTTGTGAACAACTGAGACTTTCCTTTGAAGTTTGCCTACTTCAAAGGCATAAATGAGTATAAGAAGTGGACCCAAAACCCCAGATTTTTCTAATACTTCTGGATCAAGATGAACCTCTGACTTCATTTGCCAGCACCTGCGCTTTCTTGCTGAGACTTGCCAAGTGGTGCCACATCCAGTCCCTGGGCCCCTTGATGGAGAAGCTGGCAGAACCAGAGAGAAAATCCATGCACCGGAGCCGAGCGGCAGAAAAGTCAACCCAGCACCTGCACCGTAGCTGAAAAATCAACGCAGCATCAACGAAATCGGCGCATCGCCAGCTCAGTGCATATTCTTCACTGCTGTGAGTCTGGATTTTCCACCCATCATCCCACGGCATTAAAATCTCCAACATCACTGCATGGACCTGAGGCTGCTGGTCTGGAAACCGGCGCATCGCTTACCCAGCGGAGTAAGAATCGATGCATGGCCTCACTTACAAGTAAGGAATCAAGGCATAGCTTACTTCTCTGATGCACGCTCACCGGTGTGACTTTATTTTTCACATATACTAGGTACTTTGTGCTAAAACAACACATCCTTTGATTTTTATGTATAAAGACTCTTTTTACCTTAAAAATTAATATCTTTGCTTATGTATGTTGGATGTCTTGTTTGATTTAGATAAATATTGGCTATTTTTAAAAACTGGTGTGGAGTTCTTTTGTGGTGTTTTCACTGTGTTACTCTGTGTGATGGTGCAAATACTTTACACATTGCCTCTGAGATAAGCCTGACAGCTTGTGCCAAGCTAACAAGTGGGTGAGCAGGGATTATCTGAGCTGTGTATTGGACAAGGTATAAACTGACTGCCAACTAGAGACCCCATTTCTAACAGTTACCTAAAGATTCAGAGATGTAGAAATAACCACTACTCATAAACGCTATGTGTTGTGCCCATTTCAGAAATACATATGTTTCCTTGATACCCATTTTTTACTCTGCCTATTTCACTATAAGAATTGGTCTATACATGGTACTCAATGAAAACACCATTGTTTGGTGCAGCTCATTTGTTTGCTCTGGGTACCTTGGGTTCTTGGAGAAGAACAAGCCCTATATATCCCTGCAAGCAGAAGAGTCTAGTGGACGTAATGGACGTAATGGTATATTGCTTTTGTAAATCAGCTATTGTGACCAAACGTTACAGATGAAAATGTTGTCACAAATGCCTGTTTTTTTCTACTCATTTTCATATTTCTTTATTTAAACAGTTATTTTCCTTGTGAAAACCTTGAAGGATCTATACGTCACCCTTTCTGAATTCAGTATTTTGTCTACTTCTCAGTAATCTATAGCTTTTTTGGTTCACTCATGGGTTTCAGACTGGCTTTCACCACAAACTGGAAGCAGGTTCAGGCCACAAAAAAAGTAGGGAAAATCTGCCACCTCTTAGAAAAATGCCAAATGCCAAATCAAATCAGGTTTTTTGATTCAGCTCTGCAGGTTCCTGAAAGCTGTAAAGTTGGTGACTTTAGTACAGCAAACTATTCATGAATGCTAGTTTTAGGGTAAAAAACAGACACTTTTATCTAGAGCACCTTTCCCCTATTTTTCTCAAAAAGCACTTAGGGGGTCATTCAGACCCCGGCGGGCGGCGGGAGCCGCCCGCCTGACGGGAACCGCCGAATGACCGCACCGCGGCCATTCTGTGTTTCCTGCTGGGCTGGCGGGCGACCGCCAGAAGGCCGCCCGCCAGCCCAGCGGGAAACCCCTTCCCACGAGGACGCCAGCTCCGAATGGAGCCGGCGTAGTGGGAAGGGTGCGACGGGTGCAGTTGCACCCGTCGCGAATTTCAGTGTCTGCAATTCAGACACTGAAATTCTATGTGGGGCCCGCTTACGGGGGCCCCTGCAGTGCCCATGCCATTGGCATGGGCACTGCAGGGGCCCCCAGGGGCCCCACGACACCCCTCACCGCCATCCTGTTCCTGGCGGTCGGAACCGCCAGGAACAGGATGGCGGTGAGGGGGTCGAAATCCCCCATGGCGGCGCAGCAAGCTGCGCCGCCATGGGGGATTCCTCAGGGCATCGGAAAACCGGCGGGACACCGCCGGTTTTCCTGTTCTGACCGCGACCAAACCGCCGCGGTCAGAATGCCCTGCGGGGCACCGCCAGCCTGTTGGCGGTGCTCCCGCCAACCCCGGCCCCGGCGGTCCTTGACTGCCGGGGTCGGAATGACCCCCTAAATTTGCTATATTTTGCCTATCTTCTCGTTCCACTCAAGGGGAATTCACAAACGTTGGCCACCTTTAAAATCCAGAGGATGTTGAAAAAAAGGACACAAATTTGTCGTGGATAGCTTAAGGAGACGCCATCTCTACTACTGGCTAAACTGTTGCTCTAAAACACAAGCCTACGTAGACACTCACAGAATATCTGGTGAGTGTGTGTGTGATGCATGAAACAGTAAAAGTCACCTTACCTTCGCTTCTTCCCTCAATCAGCACGTTCTTTCAAGACACTCAAAAAAACAAAAAAAGGCACACTATGACTTCCTCTTGTCACATACCAATCGTCACAGTCTTTAGCACCTCTGGTGCCCAGTCCAACAATCATTATTGGTGCTCCCATTCCCATGACCTCCTCCTTGGATTCCCTCCCTGCCGCCCAGCAAAAGTTGCCTTCATATCTCCATAGACCCCCTTGCACATACATTTCATTTGGATTATAGCACAGATAATGGCTTGCTTTACTAATCCGCTCACCTCTTTACATAAGATAAATATTTGATCTTTGCAGTAGGCATATAAACCTTCTGCGCTAGTTTATGTCATCAAAACTGCCAATCGACAAAAGTCAGATCCTTTTCTAGCAGAAACATAATCACAAGAGTTACTTGACTTTTTTTATTGCTGTCTGACAGCTACAGTTAAAATGCGTCCGTTGAAGTATGTGCAACGCTTTGAAGATGCAAGGTGCAACTGCAAGAGAACTGGTGGTGAATATATATATATACATGTTCGTTGGCATGTGTGGCTGCAGATACACATGCTGTGCATTATCCTGCCATCTAGTGTTGTGCTCGGAGTGTTACAAATTGTTTTTCTTCGAAGAAGTCTTTTCGAGTCACGAGACCGAGGGACTCCTCCCTTTCGGCTCCATTGCACATGGGCGTTGACTCCATCTTAGATTGTTTTCTTTCCACCATCGGGTTCGGACATGTTCCTCTACGCTCTGTGTTTCGGTTCGGAAAAGATAGTTATGCATCGGAAAATTCGACGGTATTGTTTGCGCTCGGTACCGGGTTAATGCTAGCACATTGACACCAACGAAAGAAAAATTCCGGCATCCCTTCGGGGTTTCCACCCCTCGGTGGAGCCTAGTCGGCCCGACCGTGTCCATCTTCAACGCTCATAGACCGGACCCCCTTCCGCTTCTGCCCCAACTACCACGCAAAGTATCCTTATACAGACCAACACTTGGTCTGTAATCTGTGTTTGTCCCCTGAACACAAAGAGGATACTTGCGAGGCCTGTCGGGCATTTCGATCCAAGAAGACACTGCGGGATCGAAGAGCTCGAAGACTCCAGATGGCGTCGACACCGGCAGGACACACTGACGTCGAGGAAGAGGAGACATTCTCCATTCCAGATTCGGACTCGGACGAGTCTGAGGTTGAGCAGCCGAAGACTCAGCAAACCGTGAGTAAACCAGCCCCGGCGAAAGCCCACTCGAAGATACTGAAGGCACAGGGAACGCCACCGCCAACAGGCCATGGCTTTACTCGAAAACACAGTGACCAAACATCGGCACCGAAAAAGGCCTCCCAGCTGCAGAAGACATCCGACTCCGGTCGAGATACCGGCTCTGAAAAAAATCAGCATCGAGATTCCGGGTCCGAAAGGACTCGGCACCGAGAGCTCTGTACACCGCAAGTCAAAAAGGTTTCCTCGGAGCCGAAAGAGACTGTCGAGAAAATTTCGGTACCAAAACATTCTTCGTCGGAGCCGAAACAAAGCTCCTATACAGAAGAACAAGCCCTTTCCACACAGTTACAAGGCCATCGATTCGAACAAGAGCTGCGCATGGGAGAACCGGACCATACCCAAAGAAGGCTCCATATCCAAAAGGACACGGGGAAATTCAGAACTCTTCCTCCAATCAAAATGAAGCGGAAGCTCGCATTTCAAGAGGTGAAAATGCAGCCTAAGGCAAAAGTGGCAAAAGGCACCACACACCACAGGTTTCGCAACAACAATCACCAAGACATTCGCCACATATGTCTCCGGTAGCAACACCCCCAATGATGCAGTCACCAACGCACACAGGGATGAGTCAAGATGACCCGGATGCATGGGATTTGTATGATGCACCGGTCTCTGACAATAGTCCTGATTGCTACCGGGCAAGACCTTCACCACCTGAAGACAGTACTGCTTACATGCAGGTGGTTTCCAGGGCAGCTACATTTCATAATGTAGAATTGCATGCAGAGCCCATAGAAGATGACTTCTTGTTCAACACCTTGTCATCTACGCACAGCCAATACCAAAGCTTGCCAATGCTGCCAGGCATGTAAAAACATGCTAAACAGGTGTTTCAAGACCCAGCCAAAGGCAGAGCCATCACTCCTAGGGTGGAGAAGAAATATAAACCACCCCCTTCTGACCCTGTGTACATCACACAACAGTTAACTCCAGACTCAGTGGTGGTAGGAGCAGCCCGAAAAAGGGCGAACTCACAAACTTCTGGAGACGCACCACCGCCCGACAAGGAAAGTCGGAAATTCGATGCAGCAGGCAAAAGGGTGGCAGCACAGGCAGCCAATCAATGGCGAATTGCCAATTCACAGGCACTTCTAGCAAGATATGACAGGGCACATTGGGATGAAATGCAACATCTCCTCCAACACCTTCCCAAAGAGTTCCAGAAACGTGCCCAACAGGTTGTCGAGGAGGGCCAAAGGTCGGCCATGGACTCAGCAGACACAGCGGCCAGAACAATAAACACGGCGGTAACCATTCGGAGAAACGCATGGCTACGAACCTCCAGATTCAAGCCCGAAATTCAACAAGCAGTGCTAAATATGCCATTCAATGAACAACAACTATTTGGGCCAGAGGTGGATACAGCGATAGATAAACTGAAAAAGGACACTGACACGGCCAAAGCCATGGGCGCGCTCTACTCCCCACAGAGCAGAGGCACTTTTAGGAAGCCCCACTTTAGAGGGGGATTTCGGGCCCAGACCACAGAGCCTTCCACCTCACAAGTCAGACCCACATATCAGGGCCAATATCAGAGAGGAGGTTTTCGAGGACAATATAGGGGTGGACAGTTCCCTAAAACAAGAGGGAAATTCCAGAGACCAAAAACCCCACAAACGAAACAGTGACTTCAACGTCACAAACCCCCACCACACAACACCAGTGGGGGGGAGACTCACGGATTATTACCACAATTGGGAACACATAACTACGGACGCGTGGGTTCTAGCCATTATCCAACATGGTTATTGCATAGAATTCCTACATTTGCCACCAGATGTGCCTCCAAGAGCACACAACATGTCCAAACAACACTTAGATCTGTTACAACTAGAAGTCCAAGCATTGTTACAAAAAGAAGCAATAGAACTAGTACCCAACCATCAAAAAGGAACAGGTGTTTACTCCCTGTATTTCCTAATTCCAAAAAAGGACAAAACACTGAGACCCATATTAGACCTCAGAACACTAAGGGGGTCATTCTGACCCTGGCAGTAAATACCGCCAGGGCGGAGGTTGGCGGTAGCACCACCAACAGGCTGGCGGTGCTCCGCCGGGCATTCTGACCGCGGCGGTACAGCCGCGGCCAGAAGCGGAAAGCCGGCGGTTGTACCGCCGACTTTCCGCTGCCCATGGGAATCCGCCATTGTGGCGCAGCTTGCTGCGCCGCCATGGGGATTCTGACCCCCTATACCGCCATCCTGTTCCGGGCGGTTCGCCCGCCAGGAACAGGATGGCGGTATGGGGTGTCGAGGGGCCCCCGTAAGAGGGCCCCACAAAGATTTTCACTGTCTGCTGTGCAGACAGTGAAAATCGCGATGGGTGCCACTGCACCCGCCGCACCCCTTCAACTCCGCCGGCTCAATTCTGAGCCGGCTTCCTTGTTGACGGGGCTTTCCCGCTGGGCCGGCCGGCGGTCTTCTGGCGGTCGCCCGCCGGCCCCGCGGGAAAGCCAGAATGACCGCCGCGGTCTTTCGGCGGGAACCACTTGGCGGGCGGCGACCGCCGCGGTCAGAATCACCCCCTAAATCTTTACATCAAATCAGATCACTTTCACATGGTGACACTTCAAGACGTGATCCCCTTACTCAAACAACAGGACTACATGTCAACATTAGATCTCAAGGATGCTTATTTCTACATACCCATACATCCTTCCCACAGGAAATACTTAAGGTTTGTAATCCAAGGCGTGCATTACCAATTCAAAGTCTTACCGTTCGGCATAACAACAGCCCCAAGAGTATTCACAAAATGCCTTGTGGTAGTAGCTGCTCACATCAGGAGGCAGCACATGCACTTATTCCCTTACTTAGACGATTGGTTAATAAAAACCAGCACTCAGCAACAGTGTCTTCTACACACAAAATACGTTATAGAAACCCTTCACAAACTAGGGTTCTCTATAAACTACCAAAAATTACATCTACAACCGTGTCAAATACAACATTACTTAGGAGCAACAATCATCACACAAAAAGGGATTGCCTCTCCAAGTCCACAAAGGGTACAAGCCTTCCAAAATGTAATACTAAACATGCACCCAAATCAACACTATCAAGTGAGTTTTGTGATGAAAGTCCTAGGCATGATGTCTTCATGCATAGCCATTGTCCCAAACGCAAGACTACACATGTGTCCCTTACAACAATGTCTAGCAACACAATGGACACAAGCACAGGGTCAACTTCAAGATTTGGGGGGTTATTCCAACTTTGGAGGAAGTGGTAATCCGTCCCAAAAGTGACGGTAAAGTGACGGATATACCACCAGCCGTATTACGAGTCCATTATATCCTATGGAACTCGTAATACGGCTGGTGGTAAATCCGTCACATTTGGGACGGATTACCACCTCCTCCAAAGTTGGAATAACCCCCTTAGTGTTGATAGACCGCCAAACACACTCCTCACTTCAATGGTGGAATCCTATAAATTTAAACCAAGGGTGGCCATTTCAAGACCCAGTGCCTCAAAACGTGATCACAACAGATGCTTCCATGAGAGGGTGGGGAGCACTCCTCAACCAGCACAGTATACAGGGACAATGGGACGTTCAACAAAGGCAACTGCATATAAATCATCTAGATCTGTTAGCAGTGTTTCTAGCATTGAAAGCATTTCAACCGCTAATAGCCCACAAACACATTCTTGTCAAAACAGACAACATGACAACAATGTATTCCCTAAACAAACAGGGAGGGACACATTGATCACAACTGTGTCTCTTAGCACAAAAGATTTGGCATTGGGCGATTCACAATCACATTCGCCTAATAGCACAGTACATCCCAGGGATTCAAAACCAGTTAGCCGACAATCTCAGTCGAGAGCACCAACAAACACACGAATGGGAAATTCATCCCCAGATACTACAAACTTACTTTCGACACTGGGGAATACCAGAAATAGACCTATTCGCAACAAAAGAAAACGCAAAATGCCAAAACTTTGCGTCCAGGTATCCACACCCTCAGTCCAAGGGCAATGCGTTATGGATGAGTTGGTCAGGGATATTTGCCTACGCTTTTCCCCCTCTCCCACTCCTTCCTTATCTTGTAAACAAATTGAGTCAAAACAGACTCAAACTAACACTGATAGCACCAACCTGGGCTCACCAACCATGGTACACAACACTACTAGACCTGTCAGTAGTACCTCATATCAAACTACCGAACAGACCAGATCTGTTAACTCAACACAAGCAACAGATCAGACACCCGAATCCAGCATCGCTCAATCTAGCAATCTGGCTCCTGAAGTCCTAGAGTTTGGACATTTAGACCTTACACAAGAATGTATGGAGGTCATTAAGCAAGCTAGGAAACCTACTACAATACATTGTTACGCAAACAAATGGAAAAGATTTGTTTATTACAACCATAATAATCAAATTCAACCACTACATGCTTCTGCAAAAAACACTGTAAGCTATTAATTACACTTACAAAAATCAAATCTAGCATTTTCTTCTATCAAAATACATCTCACAGCAATATCTGCCTATCTACAGTTTACACATTCAACATCACTCTTTAGAATCCCAGTCATCAAGCATTTATGGAGGGTTTAAAAAGAATCATACCCCCAAGAACACCACCAGTTCCCTCATGGAACCCCAATATTGTATTAACACGACTCATGGGTCCACCATTTGAACCCATGCACTCTTGTGACATGCAATACTTAACCTGGAAAGTAGCCTTCCTAATAGCTATCACATCTCTTAGAAGAGTAAGCAAAATACAAGCATTCACTATACAAGAACCCTTTATACAAATACATAAACATAAAGTGGTTCTCCGTACAAATCCAAAGTTCTTACCAAAAGTTATATCTCCGTTCCACCTAAACCGAACAGTGGAACTCCCGGTCTTTTTTCCACAACCAGACTCAGACGAAAGAGCCTTACATACATTAGACATCAAAAGAGCACTAATGTATTACATTGATAGAACAAAACAATTGTTTGTAGCCTTCCAAAAACCTCATGCAGGAAATCCAATATCCAAACAAGGCATTGCCAGATAGATAGTGAAATGTATTCAGACCTGCTATATTAAAGCAAAAAGAGATTTGCCTATTACGCCAAAGGCGCACTCAACTAGGAAGAAAAGCGCCACAATGGCCTTTCTAGGAAATATACCTATGATAGAAATCTGTAAGGCAGCCACATGGTCTACGCCTCATACATTCACAAAACATTACTGTGTAGATGTGTTAACAACACAACAAGCCACAGTAGGACAGGCTGTATTACGAACATTATTTCAAACAACTTCAACTCCTACAGGCTAAGCCACCACTTTTGGGGAGATAACTGCTTACTAGTCTATGCACAGCATGTGTATCTGCAGCTACACATGCCATTGAACGGAAAATGTCACTTACACAGTGTACATCTGTTCGTGGCATGAGACGCTGCAGATTCACATGCGCCCTCCCGCCTCCCCGGGAGCCTGTAGCCGTTATAAGTTGATGAAATTTGTACATTTGGAAATTTGTAAATATATACTTTTTTATACACATTATGTACATACAGTACATACTCACTCCATTGCATGGGCATTTTTACTATATACACAACTCCTACCTCACCCTCTGCGGGGAAAACAATCTAAGATGGAGTCAACGCCCATGCGCAATGGAGCCGAAAGGGAGGAGTCCCTCGGTCTTGTGACTCGAAAAGACTTCTTAGAAGAAAAACAACTTGTAACACTCCGAGCCCAACACTAGATGGCAGGATAATGCACAGCAGGTGAATCTGCAGCGTCTCATGCCACGAACAGATGTACACTGGGTAAGTGGCATTTTACATATATATATATATATATATATATATATATATATATATATATACACACACACACACACACACATGTAACATATATATATATATATAAAGAGATCACTTTTATATGTGGGTGTGGTTCTCCTGGAGGCCGATCGCAGCCCCCAGGGAAACCATACATGCATTGACAAAAGTGATCTCTCTCTCTCTCTCTCTATATATATATATATATATATATATATATATATATATATATATATATATTTTGTAATAGCTGTATGGTATATATTTATTCAATTGTTATTTTTTTTAACCCCCTAGGGTTGCAATCACACCCCACAGGGGTAAACAAATGTGTTTTATAAAAAATACACCCTCGGGGGGAGGGGCTGGCCCATTTTCAGAGGGACCGACCCCCCCAAGTGAAATCCCTGGTGTCTAGGCCCAGGAAACCGTCTCAGAAACCAGACCCAGGAAACCGTTTCAGGAAGACCTGAATCTCCCCTTTCAAACAAGGCTTTGCTGAATGGTGGAAGGCCCGTTTGTGCCCGTTTTCCCCACCGGAGTAGGAAGCGGCCTTACCTTCTGCTTCCTGCTCTGGTGTGGAAAAAAAGTGTGACGGCAGTGCGCCTCACGGCGCACTGATGTCACAAAGGGGTGGGTTTGGGGGCATAGGGTGACATGAACGTTCTTCCGTGTCTCCCAGTTGGGGGAGTGATTTTTCAAACCCCTCTCTGGTGTTGACCACTGGTCATGACCTGCACCAGGGAGAGTGTGTGGGCATCGGCCAGTGGCCAACGCCCACCCCTTTGGGTTTAATGGCCAAACATTCCCCAAAACTATCATATATGGGGAGGCTTCTGAGGGCAAATCAAGCACCACCTCTGGCTCGAGGGATGGGGGATGCACTGCTACAGATAGACGAGTCTTCGCTGCAGATGCTTAGGACCCCAGGGTAGCAGAGGACACGTCCAACCCAGTCCTAATACCCTGGGGAGTTAGGGGTCTGGAGACACCATCATTAGCACACGGTAAGGGTTTTAAGCTAAAGGTATCCTGGTGCTATGCTCAATCAGTCCACCGACCAGTCATAAAACATGAAGATTTTCAATCCGGTAAAAAGTGGAGCAGTGATTGTGAACGTCAGAGATCTGGGGTGTTATTGCACTATCTTTCTCCTGTTAATCGGGCTGTAAATCATTTGATTCTAACTATACAATATATTTATTCCCTTACTTAAGGATTAAAAGGTCCTGTTAAGCACATAAGGCAGTGGTTGAGTGCCCACATGTAATACCTTGAATAACAACAATATTGTTGGAACTTTGCTGAAAATGCATCCACAGTTGTGGTGGGTACAAGTGTGCGGTGTTAGAAAACCTGTTAATTGCCCCGACATATGTCACCTCACTCTGGATTTTACATAATTCTTAATCAATGTTTCCTCCTTTAAGGATATGAGAGTTCAAATATTGGTTTTCAGTGGCCTCGATTTTCTGGCTACATGTTGGTCGAAATTGGTTTTACTGTTTATTTGTCTGACACACGCAGACTTCTACTATTTCTTCGTGCCCTTCTTAGCTGAGCTATGGTCTTTTTTAAATTATCACTATAATAAGGGAGCAATAGGGGAGGATTTTGACATACTGCAGGCTCTTTAATGAGTGAAAATGGTTGCAAACCCTAATGAAAATAGTGTTGTAAAGTACGGGCCTCTCATCTATGGCTACATTCAATGATTGCTGGGTGTTCTGCGGGTGTGCGGCCTGTGACGCAGTGAGCTCTTGCCAAATTGCTGAAGTGGTCTTGAAAGGAGACCTAAAAATCAGGAGTGGCTCGCGGCAAGCAGAAGGGTCAGGGCAAAGTGTGGGAGAGGTGGTGGGAGAAATTAAAATAAAATTTAAAACTGTTTAAAAAAAACATTTACCTTACCCTACGTGCAGCTCAGCTCCTCCGTCTCCATTGCTGCAGGCACAGGCTCCCAGCCTACCCTGCGGCCAATCCTGATGCTGCTCAAAGCAGCATCAGGATTGGCTGGGAGCACCCAGCCAGGGTGCTCCCAGGCAGACTGTGAGCCTCTGCAGGCTCTCTCCAGTACGGCAACTGTGTTGCTGGGCTGGAGAGAGCCTATTGTGCATGTGTGTTTAGCCGGCCTAAGACGGCCAGCCAAACACACATGCACTCTGAGGGAGAGTGCTAAGCACACCCCCTCACTACTTGTCACTCACGTGGCCCGCCCCTTTCAAAGAATATTAAAATAAACAACGTTTATTATAATTTTCTTTTAAGGGTTTTGCAGCTGCTGATTGTGGCGGGGGCCAGCGCTCCTCCACTCTAATGGAGGAGCCGACCCTGCTAAAAATGAGTGAATTTGCAGGATAGTGACTCGCAGGCCTAGTGATGAAGGAATCAATAGAACAACATGCAAGACGTGGTTGATCCTAGGATGCCATGCTATTGACTATGTCACTGACAAATGGTTGTCTGACATAACTGCGCATGCCTGAACCACGCATGCCTTTACAACAAAACTTGTTGTAAAAGCAAGCATAGTAAAGGCACATGTGGAAATGGCATGCATGGTTGTGTAATACAACCACGTCTTAACCTAAAAAACTCCCCCAACTCCCCCAACCGCTCTGAGGCCCAAAACTACCCCCACCCTTAAAAGCCTCCCCCCCAAAAAAAAACCTAGCCCCTGTTTACATAAAAACTACCATGATGAGCTCCAAAAACTAAACTGCCCCAACTCCCCCACCCGCCCTGAGCTCTAAAACCTACCAACACGCTTAATAACTAAAATCTCCCTAACCCCCCACCACCCAGCCCTAAAACATAAACTATCCCGACCCCCACCTCTGCTCCTACAAATTAAACTACCCCAAAACCCCCAACCTGCCCGGATCCCTATAACCTTCCCCCACCCCTAATAACTAATCTACCTCCACCCCTCCACCCACCCTAAACCCTAAAAAGAAAACTACCCCTGCCCCTAAAAAATAAACTACCTCAACACCCCATCCACCCTGGGTCCTAACACTTTCCCCCACCCTAATAAGTAAACTATCCTGATCCCTCCACCCACCCTAAGCCCTACAAAATCAACTGCTCTTATCATCCAATCCTGACCCTAACAAATAAACTACCCCACCTTAAGCCCTAAATCCACCCCTGCTAAAAACTAACCCCCAAACCATGACCCAGCTCCCTTTACCTCACCGTGTTATCTCCAGATCCTTCCTCCTCTCTGCCCTTCTCCGCCCTTCCTTAAACCTTCACCCATCCCTAAAAAATTAACTACCCCGCCCCACCCCTAAAAAATCAACTAACCTGTCTTCCCAACCCCGTCCCTAAAAATAAACTATCCTGATCCCACCCACCCTAAGCCCTAAAAAAAAAACTTCCCCAAACCCCTAACCTTCCCCATAAAAATAAACTACCCCACCCTCCCCACCCACCCTAATCCTCAATCCACCCCACCCCTAAAAACTACCCCCAAGTACTGCCCCAGCTCAACTTACCTCACCATGTCCTCTACCGAACCTTCTCCTCTTTTCCCTCCTCTCACCCTTCCTTAAACCTTACCACACCCATAAAAAATAAATGCCCCTGCCCCAGGGGTGGCTCCTCCCTAAGGGTGGAGGAACGTCACCTCCCCGCTAGCGGCAACCGCTGCAAATCCTTTCACAAGGAAGGGATAATAAACTGTGTTTATTATCCCTTCCTTGTGAAAGGGCCGGGGCATTGGGGGTGACGAGCAGAGGGGGGTGCACTGTGCACTCCCCTCAGAATGCATGTCTGTTTGGCCGGCCATCTCAGGCCGGCCAAACACACATGCGCACAGGGCTCTCTCCAGCCCAGCAACATAGTTGCTGGGCTGGAGAGAGTCTGCGCAGGCTTCCAGTCTGCCTGGGAGCACCCTGGTTGGGGACTCCCAGCCAATCCTGACACTGCTTAGAACAGCGTCAGGATTGGCCGCAGGCTAGGTTGGGAGCCTGTGTCTGCAAGCAGCAGAGAAGCAGAGGAGCGGCGCGGGAGCGGAGGTAAGTTTTTAAAAATGTTATTTGATCTTTTTTAGATGTTATTAATTCCCCCCTCCCTGTATGCCTCCCCGCCCCCAGGAATCACAACGAGCCGCGACTGCCCTGCCCCCACCCCGCCCTTAAAAAATAAACAATCCCCCAACCTCCTCCCCAAACAAAATAAACTACCCCAACCCCCCCACCCACACTAGACTCTAAAAAATAAACTTTCCAAAACCCCCACCTCAGCCCCACACCGTCCCTAAAAAATAAGAACGCGTTGTTTAGGACATTTCCCCTGACAAACACCAAATCCTTAAAGAAAAGAATCCTAAGAGCCAAAGGTGAAAAAGGCATGTCGGTCTTAGTCATTAGATCAGTTACAAATTTCAGAACAATTTAGGGGGACTGAATTAAAGCAAATTAGATTATCAAGGATCCACGGAGAAAGGAGTCATAGTTAAGGGTATTGTGTATTTAATATTGTAATTTTCAAGTTATTTTAGATGATGTCAAATAGTTCCTCTTTCTCTCAGCATCGTTCCTGAGTCCACTTTTCTAGTAGCTGACAATGTAGAACACTTAGGGCCAGATGTAGCAACTTAAAAATTTGCGAGGTGCAAAGTGCGAGTCCATGCGACTCGCAATTTGCACCTCGCAAATTGGTATGCGGTACGGTGTATCAGACACCGACTGCAACTCGCTATGGGGTCGCAATGACCCACCTCATGAATATTCATGAGGTGGGTCGCAAATTGCGGCCCCATAGCGAGTATAGGCACTCGCAAACATGGAGGCCTGCTGTAGTCAGCAGACCTCCATGTTCGTGACTGCTTTCAATAAAGCAGTTTTTTTTTTTTTAAGTGTAGCCCGTTTTCCTTAAAGGAAAACGAGCTGCACTTAAAAAGAAAACCGAAACCTTTAGTTTCGGTATTTTTTCAGGGCAGGGAGTGGTCCCTGGGACCACTCCCCGCCCTGAAAATATATTTTTGGGTCCATTCACAAAGTGGAAGGGGTCCCATGGGGACCCCTTCCAATTTGCGAGTGGGTTACCATCCACTTGAAGTGGATGGTAACTGTACGCGGTCGCAAATGGTATTGCATACCACTCAGACTCGCAAATAGGAAGGGAACACCCCTTCCTATTTGCGAGTCGGAAATGCATTTTGCGAGTCGGTTCCGACTCGCAAAATGCATTTCTGCATAGGAAACTCCGGTTTGCGACTCGCAAACGGCAATTTTTGCCGTTTGCGAGTCGCAAACTGTTTCCTACATCTGGCCCTTATTTACTCCCAGGCTCGTTTTGTGTTTTAGCAATATCATTACATTTATACATAAGTACAAGTTCATTAGGAAAAATAAATTACTTCTTTCCTGCACAGCAACAATATATTATAGATAAGTTGTTTTTTTCATATTTGAAGTCATAGCTAAAACAAGTAAACTCATCCACCCCTCTATTTGTTTTGTTTAAACGTAAATGTCTATGTGTCTATGTCTATGAATCAGTATCTTGTGCTCTGAAATGGTAAAATCATCTCTGTTTCTCCATCTTGCTCCTAGTGCTGGCTGCAGTCACTGGCCACATTGGTGGTCTCAAGCAATGTTGATCTGTGGTTTATGGTCATTAAGTCTCCAGCTTGCCACACACTGAGGTGATCATTCCCGACAGGGCTTTAGCAATTATGTGGTTGTCAAACCTCTGTAGGCATTAACAGTAGTCTCTCTTTATGTTTTTCTCCACGCTAACGTTCTAGTTGATGTCTAAATAACAAACTTTGAGCAGAAAGGGGTACTAAAGACTTTATTGAGATGTACACACCACACCAATTAAGATTTGTCTATTAGATCATGTTGTATTACCCATTGCTTACCAAACTGTAAAGCATTTTTTCTACATTTCACAACAGATTCATGGCTTTCCATAAATTAGATATTCAGGTCTTGTTCTCATGTCTTGTCTGTTTGGTGCTCAGTTTTTCTCTTCATCTCTTAAAAGAAATGTTTTAGATATCATAGGTGTTGTTCACAAAGCTGTTTGTGCTTGTTAATCTGATTTACAAGTACAAACGACTGGATGAATAAATTCAGGGTAATCAGTAAAGGGGTCTTTCACTATTAAATCCATGTAAATTCTCTAAGTATTACCGCCTAATGGTTTCATATGGCATGGGAGTAAATCCCAGTCAAATGTTGAAAGTGGCTGTTCAAGGGAGGGCATTTCCTGAAACGTTTTGAGAACACCTTCGACTTGAGAGTTTGTCAGTATTTTCAAGTTCGTCCCTTACCCCTTCTCATGCTGGAAATAGGGTCTCTCCAAGAGTAGAAATAAATATTTTTCTAGGGTGGCAGACTGAATGGAACACCCCCAAATTAAGGGGGTTTGAAGGAGAAGGGAAGGGATTTCTCAGTGTGGAAAGTAGGTGGAGGACAAAAAACATGAAAGCTGGAGTAGCACAAGGGCAAAGTATTTAGGCAGGCAATATTGTACAGTATGTAGAATTACTTAGGCAGAAAAACCAACAGAGACATAGAAGCAATTCATAAAGGTTTTCAAGTGGTATGGCTGAAAACCTATGGCACTGCTTTGAATGCACTACCAGAACATTTTATGTATTGCAAAATAATTTAAATATGCATTAGTGCAAAAACTTTGTTCAGTGAGTCTCATGTTTTTCTGTGGTTCAGTAGTGATAATTGTGGATGTCTGTCATCAAAACAACAGATTGTATTTCTTTAAATAATGGATATTGTCAAATTAACCAGATTGTTTCTCTTCTAGGTAACACTACGCCACATTGACACAGCACTGGAATCCTCGGAGGACTGACACGTCACCGCCATGAAACCAAACCTGAAGCAATGGAAACAACTCATGCTGTGCGGGATCTTGGCATGGGGGCTGCTTTTTCTGGGGATCTTCATCTATTTTACCGACAACAGCACGGTTGAACCTGTTCCCAGTTCCTTCTCGTATGTAGAGACCAAGCGGCTGCTACCGTTGCAGGGAAAGCAACGAGTCATAATGGGGGCCATGCATGATCCATCATTCTCCGAAAGTGACAATGAGGTATTTCCACATGGGGATCTTTTGGATTCCTTAAATCCAGACTTTGGGGCCCCAAACCAATGGACCGAGGTTGAGGACACTTTTGAAAATGAAGAGTTTTTCACCCCGAAATTGGGAAGAAAATCGAAAATATCTTTCTTTCATCATGACAGAGACTACCTGTATGCTGCTGGACAGCCTCAAAATCATGGCAAACCTAATGATGGTGAAAGATTGATTTCTTCCAAGGGGGGGAACCACAGGCTGAACATGGTCCAAGGTGCTAAGTCACGCTCAAGAAAGATGAGGAAAAGACACGCCCAGCGCAAGCAAGACTTGTCGCTGGATGAGTCAGAGGATTGGGAGGGTTTCTATTCCTCCATGTCCAAGTCATTTCTGCAGAAGCTCTGGAAGGGGAATGTGTCTTCCAAGATGTTGAATCCTCGCCTGCAGAAAGCAATGAAAGACTACCTGAGCACGAACAAGCATGGGGTTCGTTTCAGAGGCAAACAAAATATGAGAAAACTCTCTGCTAAGCAATTACTTTGTGACTTCAAGGAGAAAGTCCATGTAAAGACTCTGGATGGAAAGGAGGCCCCCTTTTCGACGTTGGGTTGGGAGAAACATGTGCCACACATTCCATTAAATAAACTGTACCAAAATGGGTTTGGCAGTTGTGCTGTGGTTATGTCAGCGGGTGCCATCCTTAATTCTTCACTTGGAGAAGAAATAGGTGAGTTAGAATCCTGTCTGCAGGCTTCTTCTTCCCTGCTCTGTGATTCAGAGTTGCAGAGGCTTACACATTGCATGAGTAATATAGTATCAATGTACATTCAAAGTGGGAATCATTTATGTTCAAAAATTGAGTTGATATGAGACATGAGGATTAGTTGATGAACATGAATGAAAAAGTTGGATATTAGCAGTGTATAGGAAGATGCCTAACTACTGAAGTGCTGATGAAGTTTTAGCAGATTGCACAGTAATGTCCAAAACCACTTTGGTCCTGATTATGAGACAGAGTGGAATTACCAAATAGAATTCTACTCCCCCTCATCATGAGTGGCCCATTGTTCCTGCACCTGGTATTACTGGGTGTTGGAACAATGGAACTGAATTTACCGGGCAGGGAAGGGGTATAGTTCTCCCTGGTAAGATTGCGGGAGCAGGCAAGCCTGTCCACCACCTTTTCTTTCTGTCAGGGGGAGTGTTCAATGCTCACCGGTTTCAGTATTTAGCTTCCCTTTCCCTCTTCTACTCTCCTCACCACCCTCCATCCACTTCCACCCCACACCGAGCCCAAAGCATACATTTACCACCTCCTGAGAGCAAATGATAAATGTGTGTGTTAAACCCCACAGACTTGGGAATTCCATAGATTTTACACCCCTTAAATCCATAGACTTGGGGGCATATTTTCATGCCCCTTGCGCCACTTTAGCATATATTTTTTACGCTAATGTGGCACAACGAGGCGAAACTCCTTGCGCAATATTTACAAAGTGGTGCAATGCAAGCATTGCGCCACTTTGTAGCCCTTTGCGCTACATTATGCCCACGCCAGACATAATGTATGCAAAGGGAGCGGTTTCCCTTTAGGGGACTGAAAAATGTCGCACGGAAATCTAACAGAATTCCTTGCGTCGTTTTTTACGACACTTTTAACGCCTGTTCAGAGTGCGTGTTAAAAGGGGGCTTCCATTATTTA
Organism: Pleurodeles waltl; assembly: GCF_031143425.1. Classification (NCBI taxonomy): domain Eukaryota; kingdom Metazoa; phylum Chordata; class Amphibia; order Caudata; family Salamandridae; genus Pleurodeles; species Pleurodeles waltl. Next base: position 500,931,291 of record NC_090447.1, read on the forward strand.
TAATGGGTTATTCTACGCACTAAGCAGGAGTATTGCCAACATTTTAAAAATTACGTTATTGCCCCCTGCTATGCGCCATCGTGCACTGTATTTTAGATACTGTGCACACTTGGTGGCAGTAGGGGGGCACTAAGGGGCGCAAGGAAAGGAGCGCTGCACTAGATGCAGAACCACTTTCTTTAAATATGCCCCTTGGTCTTTAAATTCTACACAAAGAATTGTTTTCTTTTAAAAGGTAACAGTTCGAAAGCCATACAAGTGTGCTACTGAAGGTTCTGGGACTAAGGTTAAAGCCATCATTTGAGAGTAGGAAAGCTAGTAATTTGGGTGACGTGTGATTTCCTCCCTTTACCTCAGGAGCAAAAATAAAGCTTGTCAGGATCTCCTTTGGTGGGAACCAAGTAATCATCCCATCAGCCCGGCTTGTGTTCCCGCTCTCTCGCCGTGAAGCAGTTGGACTCTTCGTAAATCTCCGTGACACATCGGGATGGCGGTCATTATCCCGCGCACAAAAGAGAGGCTTGTAGCCACTAACAGGTGCGGAGCATTCTCGCCCTCCCCTCACAAGGGGGCAATCCGACCGGCTGAACAAAGCATTCCTCTCAGTTTGCAAGACCGGAGGGCTTTGTTACTGACTAGGCCCTCTTTGCAGCTCTTATTACCGGCGCTGAACCGGCTGTACAGAGCAAGAGTTCTGAGGTGGGCACTTTATGGCTTTCACAAACGTGGCTGCGTTCCCCAGTTTCTTCTTGTAAACCTCAAATATTAGCAACCTTTCTTCCCAAGACTCTCCCCGCATTTTTTCTTGTAGATATGCGCTGCGTGTGTTGGCTAATTCCGTCAATTCGTATGAGGACGGGTTCTTTGAGGGTGAAGCTTGCCCGTCTGCTGCTTGTTGCTTCCCGCGCTGCTTTGAACGACGCTTTCCTTATGAAGACTCCTGATGTGTCAGCAGGAAGGCTTTTTCTGCAGATGTTGATGTCATTTGAAAGAAGCTTGCCTTTCTTCTCTGCACACTTTGGGGCATATATAAGATAAGTGGCGCTGCACGTAGTGCAGCGCCACTTTTCTTGCACCCCTTAGCGCCACCTACCGCCACCATTTGTGCACCGTATCTAAGATACGACGCACCATGGCGCAGGGTGGGGGGCAATAGTGTCATTTTTATTGACTCTATTGATGTACTCTGCAGGAGTAGTGCCAACATATTGGTGCTACTCCTGCAGACCACACAGGGGCCCATTATAGATAATGAAAGCCCCCTTTTAACCCCTGCTCTGAGCAGGCGTTAAAAGTGCCGTAAAAATTGACGCAAGGAAATCTGTTAGGTTCCCTTGCGCCATTTTTTCGTCCCCTCCCCCTTATGGAGGAACGCTCCCTTTGCATACATTATGCCTGGCGCAGGCATGCATAATGTAGCTCAGAGAGTTACAAAGTGGCACAATGCATGCATTGCGCCACTTTCTAAATATAGCACAAGGATTTTAGCCTAGTTGGGCCACATGAGTACAAAAAATTATGCTGAACCATGACATATGCTATTTACATGGTGAATAATGTCCTAATTTCTATGCCTGAGGTTGGAAAAGCAATGTATGATATGAAGTTTTTTGATGGTGAGCTAGGTCGACTCCTAAAATGACATTGAATTTGCGCTGAGGTGTGTTGCTAGTGGTTTGTAGTAGTAGTAGTAGTTAAATTAGGTAGGCTGCCAATTTTACTTCCAGCTTGGGCACCAGTATTTAGCTCATGTTTTAATGTGCAGAGTTAAACTTCATCCCAGATTATGAGTCTACTTCATTGAAATATCCCAAACAAGACATGGCTTCATTGCACCACATTGTAACCCTTTGTGCTACATTATGCATGCGCAATGCATAATGTATACAAATGAGGTGTTCCCTCATTAGGGGGACTGGAAAAATGGCACAGTGGAACCTAAGAGATTCCACGGCATCATTTTTTGCGGCTACTATTAATGCCTGCTCACAGCAGGCGTTAAAAGGGGGAACACCATTGGTTGCAATGGCCCCCATGTACTGTTCAGAGCTAGTGCCAAAATGTTGGCGCTAACTCTGAACAGTGCATTGCTTGCCTCAAAAATATTGATGCTATTGACCCCTACCCTGCGCCATGGTGCGCCATATTTTAAATACGGTGCACATATGGTGGAGGTGGGGAGGGCGCTAAGGGGAGCAAGAAAAGTGCCCCATAACCTCTATCTATTCCGTCACAAATACATTGTAAAGTGAAATTATTTTTTTGCAAGAGGCCTCCCAAAACCCCTCTGCAATAAAATGCAATAAGTGACTAGGAAAGTCAGTGAGCTTCGTGCAGGCTGCAGTTGAGATATTTTAAACGTGGTTGGGCCTGTTCAGACATTCTGAGTTTGACATGTATCATTTAGTAGGAATCTCTGATATTTACAGCACTGTGATACACAAATGAATGTGGTATTAAGCACTATATTAAAACACATTGTGAGAAACATTCTTCCAGCACATTGAAACTCTTGGTGAGCTTCTGACAACAGAGAAGCTGCAAACTTGACTTTGTTTTAAATCTGTATCAGATGATGGGAGATAGGGCTAATTTGGGTTTCATCACAGTGTCATAGAAACAATTGAAACCAAATAGAGCCCTTTACCAAATTTTAAATGTATTGCGGCATACAACTAGATCCAAACTTTGTTTTAGGGGGATGTTAACAAGTCAACCAATGGAGGCAGCACTAACACTTCAACAATGGGGCATAGCTGCCTGTAAAGCCCATACAATGAGGTAGAGTGATAAATTGTGTCTATTAAACATATTGGTAAAACCTGATACAATTACAACAAGAAGCAGCTTTTACAGATTTGAGTTCAAAGTGTTGCAAAAAACACCTTTTGTGAAGTTAATTCAAGACAGGGAACATTTACCCAGTTCTCTGAAAGTTCCATCTGTTAAATGACAATTATCTGGTTAAATAGTTTTAATTCACCCTAAAGACACTCCATTCCGACCATGGAGGCCGCAGATATGCATACGTCTCAGAATATTGATTTTAGGGATTAACACACCTGGCTTCTACTCCCTTATTTTCCATTCCTCCTGAGGTTGAACAAGTGAGTTCCAATCAGTTGGCACTATTGCTACCTGTTAATTACTGTGCCAGGAATGTGTACATTTCTGAAGCAAAATAAATTAGTTTTTGTTAATTTTGAGAATTGAGCAGTTCTCATATGCGATGATGGAGCTACATCTATGCAAGATGCCACTAGGCCTAAAACTCATCAAAAGCAATTTGCCTTGAAATAACTTTGCAACAAATTGTGTACTAGCATGCAAATGATACAAGTATTCCTTCAAGTTCAAGAACACATAGATTGTGTGGCTAGTGGGCAATGTCCTGCAAAGAAGGTCACTCCAACAGAAACAAAAATAGTGCCTCTTAATCATATGTGTATTAACCCCTTCGCTGGCAGGCCTTTTCCCCCTCAGGTGCCAAGCCTTTTTTTTGGCTCTTTGGGGCAGTTCGCGCTTAGGCCCTCATAACATTTTGTCCACATAAGCTACCCACGCCAAATTTGCGTCCTTTTTTTCCAACATCCTAGGTATTCTAGAGGTACCCAGACTTTGTGGGTTCCCCTGAAGGAGACCAGGAAATTAGCCAAAATTCAGTGAAAATTTCGTGTTTTTAAAAAAAAATGGGAAAAAAGGGCTGGAGATGGCGTCTTGTGTTTTTTCCCTGAAAATGGCATCAACAAAGGGTTTGCGATGCTAAAATCACCATCTTCCCAGCTTTCAGGGACAGGCAGACTTGAATATAAAAAAAACATTTTTCAACCCATTTTGGCATTTTACTGGAACGTACCCCATTTTTACTATTGTTTGTGCTTTCAGCCTCCTTCCAGTTAGTGACAGAAATGGTTGTGAAACCAATGCTGGATCCCAGAAAGCTAAGCATTTTTGAAAAGTAGACAAAATGTTGTATTCAGTAAGGGGTAATTTGCGTAGATCCTACAAGGTTTTCCAACAGAAAATAACAGCTGAAATAAAAAAATATTGAAATTGAGGTGAAAAAAAAACAGCCATTTTTCTCCACGTTTTACTCTGTAACTTTTACCTGCGATGTCAGATTTTTTAAAGCAATATACGATTACATCTGCTGGGGCCATATGTATGAACACCTTTTCCCATAGACACAGAATGGGTAAAAACCTTTGCTACATCTGGCCCCTGGACTTTTCTGGTTGCGGGGATATATAGGGCTTGTAGGTTTATCAAGAACCCTAGGTACCCAGAGCCAATAAATGAGCTGCACCTTGCAATGGGTTTCATTCTGTACCGGGTATAGAGGCATTAATTTGCTGAAATATAAAGAGTGAAAAATAAGTATCAAGAAAACCTTTGTATTTCCAAAATGGGCACAAGATAAGGTGTTGAGAAGCAGTGCTTATTTGCACATCTCTGAATTCCGGGGTGCCCATACGAGCATGTGAATAACAGGGCATTTCTCAAACAGACGTCTTTTTTTACACATTGTCTTAGATTTGGAAGGGAAAAAATGTAGAGAAAGACAAGGGGCAATAACACTTGTTTTGCTATTCTGTGTTCCCCCATATCTCCCAATAAAAAAGGTACCTCACTTGCATGGGTAGGCCTAATGCTCGCGACAGGAAATGCAACATGGCACATCACATTTTTACATTGAAATCTGACGTGTTTTTTGCAAAGTTCCTAGCTGTAGACTTTGGTCTCTAGTTCCTTGGTAAACCTACCAAACCTGCACATTTTTTAAAACTAGACAACTAGGGGAATCTAGGATGGGGTGATTTGTGGGGCTCTCACCTGGTTCTGTTACCCAGGATCCTTTGCAAACCTCAAAATTTGGCCCAAAAAACACTTTTTCCTCACATTTTGGTGATAGAAAGTTCTAGAATCCCAGCGTTCCCCCAAGTCTCCCGATAAAAATGATACCTCACTTGTGTGGGTGGCCCAGGTGCCTGCAACAGAAAAATGCCAAAAACCTGTAGAGAATGATGGGCTAGCACAGCGAGTTGATAAGCACATATTTTTCTTTTATACATCTTTAGGCTGACTCTGCTTTGGGGACCCACACAAGTGAGGTATCATTTTACTTGGGAGACTGAGGGGAATGCTGGGTGGTAGGAAATTTGTGCCGGATCGGTAATCCTACGAAGAAAAGTGAGGAAAAAATGCTTGTTTAAGCTCATTTTGAGGTTTGCAGAGGAGAATGTGTAAGAAACAATTGGGGGATCCATGCAAGCCACACCTCCTTGGACTCCTTGGGGTGTCTAGTTTAAAAAAAAAGTCTGGGTTTGGTAGGTTTCCCTATATGAAGGCCGCACCCCGGACCAAAAACATAGCCCCCCCAAAAAAACACAGGTAGGTTTGTCATAAATCATTTTGGTGTGTCCACATACTTCTGTGATGTTCCAAACACTAAAATTGTGAAATGAAACACACTTAGGTTATATTAAGAAGACCAAGTTGCTGGCATGCTTCATCGGAGTCCCACCCGAGACACCTAGCGTGTCACCGGTGTGCTGTGACGCCTGATTACAGCGGAGCAGGTTTTCGACATTTTTGTCAAACATACTGGTTGGATTTGGCACGAGGGTGAGTGATGGTTCATTAGATCACATTTTATTAACAAGAGATTTCACAAAAGTGAAATGCACTGTTAATCGCTGAAAGGCCACAAAACTGAACCAATGACACAGCTCGTGAGCTGTAAAGCCACGCCAAGGCACCAACCACTTTACAGTCCATTCCCACACCTTCCATACATGGCATGCACAAGACAATTCACGCCGCCAGCCGCGGGCCCAGCACTTTACAACACTCGCATCAACAGACAGTGCCATTCAAGGGCCCATCACTTTCATGCGGCCACATGCCTGATACAACAATCACACCAGCTGATGGGAGTGTGTGGACTGGCGCTTGGCTTCACGGACACTGCCAGCCAAGCGCCACCCCACACACACCGCCAGCCAAGTGCCAGCCCATACACACTGCCAGCCAAGCGCCACCCCACACACACCGCCAGCCAAGCTCCCCTCCACGCACACCGCCAGCCATATGCCGCACCACGCACACTGCCAGCCAAGCGCCACCCCACACACACCGCCAGCCAAGCACCACCCCACACACTCCACCAGCTAAGCGCCACCCCACACAAACTGCCAGCCAAGCACCAGTCCACACACATTGCCAGCCAAGTGCCACTCCACACACACCACCAGCCAAGTGCCAGTCCATGCACACCACCATCACTTTTATTTTTAAACAACAAAGAAACCACTAATTATAAACAAGTACAAAACTACAAACACAAAAGCTCTAAATGAATACATGACAGTAATGGCAACCGTGAAACTGAACATATGAAAATATAAAACAGCAGTTTACGCTCACGGTATTTCCCAATAATTCTTCTGTGTGTGGTAGCTCCTGAAACAGCCACCCACACACAGCCCAGGCTTTGATGGACAATCAGGGCAGTACATTCTAGTCTCCTTCCTGATACCTCTTTGAGCACAGACTCTACATCTCTTAGCAGTCTTTCTTGGCCGTGGGAGGAATGGCTCAGCAAAGTAATGATCTTTAAATCTAGCCACATCCTTCACCACTGATTCCCTAGGAACTCTTGCCTGTTCCAGCACAACAAGGCTTGTTGTGATAGACTCCTGAAATTTCACAAATGTTATCCTTGACTCTAGAGAACTATTCTTGAACACAACAAAAGCATTAAAAGTTGCCAAGTGGAACAGGTGAACCGCTAATTTCTTATACCAAACATAAGCCTTACCAGCAGCAGTGTAAGGTTCCAACCTCTGATCTACTCTATCAGCACCACCCATATGCTTATTGTAGTCTAAAATGCACACATGTTTGGCCACTTCAGCAACTTGACCCCAAACAACCCCAGGTGAAATACTCTCGTCATGGATGGTAGTTAACATGTACACATCCCTCCTGTCTACAAATTTCAGAGCTAGCAGCTCATCATTCCACAAGGCACTGCACTGTCCTCTCTCAAGGACAAATAGGCCAATCTGCCCCCAAGGGGGGAAGAAATGGCATAGAATATATTGCCCCCTTTAGGCGGCGACCCTTGCCCAAGGGGCCACCCCCCCACACACAAAGCACACACACACACGATCACTGGTGCTGAGTGGATTCTGCCCCCCTTCAGGGCAGATGGGCCTAAAAAAAATAGGCTGATCTGTCCCCAAGTGGGGGGGGGGGGCAGAACTCAAGGCCGATAAGGCGATAAATACATTGGCCACCCAAGGAGAGCGACCCTTGCCCAAGGAGTCTCTCCCCCACACTATAAACACACACACATAACCAAATCCCTAGTGTCTAGTGGGCATTCCTGCTGCCCGATCGCATAGCGATCGGGCAGCAGGAATGCTGAAAGAGACTTTGAGGGAAAGGAAAACCCTTTCTTTTCCCCAATGCCTCTTTTTTTAGTAATCCCCCCGTCACAGAGGAAAAACTTACCTCCTTCTTCTGGATGCGCTGGAAGCAAATAGCTTCCAGCGCGTCTGGCACCCTCTGATGATGTTAGGTTATGTTATGTGAATTTATATAGCGCTTGACTACCCGAAGACCTCCCAGCGCTCATGCCTGGAACAGTAGCATCGAGAGTGAGAAAGTTGGGAATTAAATTTCAAATAGCCAAATCTTCAAAGCCTTATGGAAGGATAGTTCATGACTCATTGCTCATAGGCTGAGAGGTAGAGAGTTCCTTACCTTTGTCCCCTGGTACGCTAAGGATCTTCCACCCCATCTGGCTTTCTTCACTTTAGGAATTACTGCCAGATATGCTGAGGAGGATCTGAGTGGTCTATTAGGTGAATAGAAGGAAGATAAGTACCTCAACATTTCTGGACCTCGATTATGCAATGCTCTATGCGTATGGCATATTGTTTAAAATTGTATCCTCTTGGCCACAGGAAGCCAATGTAGTGAGGAGATTCCTGCCTTCATAGATTCATGATTAGGTATGTTCAGCAGCAGACGTGCAGAAGCATTCTGGACTGTCTGCGTCTGCAACCTTTTAATCACATAGCCAGGTGCTCCATTAAATAATGCATTTCCACAGTCAATTTGTGAGTCCATCAATGCCTGTATGATGATTCTTTTGGCTGTGAGGGGTAAGTTTGTAAAAACCCTCCTTAAAAGCCTAAGGAGGCCAAAGGATGTGGCAGCTATTTTATTAGCTTGATGGGCCATTGACAATTGTGGATCGAGCCATACACCAAGACTTTTGATAGGTTCTTTAGGTCGGGGTAAAAATGCCAGGTCATCCGTAATTGATGGATTGGGGATGGGCTTTGTTTGTTGCCCGAATATCATCACCTCCGTCTTATTATCTTTAAGTTTTAGCTTGCTTCTGGTCATCCATGACGCCACAGCTTGGAGGCATGGACCAAGTGCTGAACCTATAGTACGGGAATCCTTTGATAGAGATACAATTAGCTGTGTGTCGTCTGCATACAACACAAAGGCCAGCTCAAAGGGCTTGACTATTTCTGCGAGTGGTAACATATAAATATTAAATACAGTGGGGCTGAGGGAAGACCCCTGTGGAACTCCACAGCTATTAATAATACACTCAGAGAAATATGATCTTTCTAAGACTTAAAAAGACCTATCCTTGATAAAGGAGCGATAAAGGAGAAGATCCACTCTAAGGCAAACCCAGATATTCCAATCTCTTGTATCCTATCCGTCAATATATCAAGATCCACCGTATCGAAGGTGGCGCTGAGATCCAGGAGGATGATAGTTGTTTCCAATCCCTGATTTTAGCGTCTTCTGGCTTCTTCCATAACAGCAATCAGTGCAGTATCAGTACCATGTAGTGGTCTGAAGCCCATCTGGGTGGCGCGTAGGATAATATTGTCCTCCATGAAGCTGGAAAGTTGAATATGGACATATTTTTCAGCCATCTTAGACAAGACAGGCAACAGTGAGATGGGCCTATAGTTGCTAAGAAGTACAGGATCAATATCGGGTTTCTTCAGGAGTGGTTTAACAATAGCATGTTTCCACTGTTCTGGCACTAAGCCAGAGGCCATTGAAAAATTAATGAGATTTGTAATAATAGGAACCGTCACTGGAGTGCCTAAGGTTAGCACCAGGGGAAGGGCTGGATCACGGGGGGATCCTGATTTAATGGTTAAAAGATATCTACTCACGTCTTCTTCAGATATCAGGGGGAGGGCTGATAGGATCGTAGAACCCATAGACTTTTGATCAGGTACCTTCTTTACCTGATCTATAGTGCTAGGAAAAGTCAACTAGATGTCTAGGACTTTCTGTTGAAAATATGATGCGAGATTATTAACATGTTCCTGAGATGCATCCAGGAGTGGCAAGTCCTCTTGTGGCTGGGTGATCTCTTTTAGGTCACAAAAGATCTCTTTAGGCGAATTAGCCAGCGGCTCAATCTTTGAGGAGTAATATCTAGTTTGAGCTGTTTTTATTTCCGTATGGTAAGACCGAATTGCTTTCTTGTATTCTTGTTTTAATATTTCATCATATGACTTTCGCCATCTCCTTTCCCATTTCCTACATTCTCTTTTGAGATGCAGAAGATGCAAAGTGAACCAGGGAGAATTCTGCCTACAGCGCCCTCTCCCTTTGGAGGAGAGCGGTAGGAGAACATCTAAACTACCGCTAATCCGCTTGTTCCTTTCTAGAGTGTTGATCCAGGCATCGGCTTTGAGATTGTGCCAGCATCTGGAGGGTAGAAGGGTATTATGAATTGGTTTCCTATAACTAGATATGGCTAATTCAAGTTTTATCAGAAAGTGGTTGGACCATGCTAAAGGGTAAGATGTCATGGGTGTTAGTTCTTTGACATTTGAAAAAAACAGATCAATCGTATGACCCCTGTTATGTGTCGGTCCCTTAATCAGTTGTACTAGATTAAGGGCATTCATGTCAGAGAGCAGAGATTTAGTTACCAGGCTATCTGCCTCCTCTGCATGAATGTTAAAATCACCTAATAAAGTGGAATTAGGTTTAGAGCAGACCAGCTCAGCAATATTTTCTGCCAAAGACTGTAGAAAGTTTTCAGTGGGACCCGGGGGGCGGTAAACCAGAGCACCTGATAAAGTATATTGAGGGTTCAGGCTGATGGAAAAGTACATGCTTTCACATCCTGTTATCTGTAGAGGGTGTGAGTTAACCGACAGGTTATTCCTATAAATTAATGCAATACCCCCACCTCTAGCGGTGGCTCTATGGAGTCTGCTTATCCGATATCCGTTGGGAAATGCCAGGGCAACATCAGAGGCCGAGCCCTCATGTATCCAAGTCTCAGTCAGACAGAGAATCATAGGTTTAGTCTGCTCTAGGAGTAAGTGTATGTCCAGTTTATGTGCTACTAGAGAGCGACGGTTAAGTAAAAGAATTAAACATTTATTATCTTCTTGGGCTGCTGGATCCAAATCATCCAAGGTAAATTGCGGGGACCAGAGACACACTGAACATTGGTGCTTAAGGTTCCTGGGGTCTATACTATGGATGCAGACACCCTTGGTTTCAAATCTTAGAGCATGAAGGGAGTCCGAATTATTGTATAGGGACTTGGGCAGAATGACTAAGCCCTGGGCCCGTTCTGGCACGGACAGGCGCAGACAGGCTTGCCTTTGGCACACATCGCTTGCTTCTGGGCTAAAAATAGCCCGGATGCCGAGGTGAATAAAGACTGTACCGCTGACCCATCTAAAATGGCGGCTGTAACAGTCCTTTACAAAAGGAGGAAAAATGGAGGGCAGAGGGCTGGATTCAACAATTCCCTACCACTGAGGCCACTGAACACGGACCCAGGTGGAGGGAGAATTTAAAAGAAGTTGTCCCTCACGAATTACGTGAAAAATATGTAGATAGCAGACCCTGCCTACTTGTGTGTGCAATGTCAGCGTTTTATGCTACAATTAAAAGTGTTTCTTTAAAAATGAGGTTATTAAAAATTAAGAGTGTCAGGTATATTCTCTACCCTGAGCTTTATTAAAAACGTGAAGTGGAGGCAGCTTTCACTTACTCAGTTTCCATCCGCTGCGCGTCACTTGCATCTGGGCTAAAAATAGGCCGGATGCCGAGGTGAATAAAGACTGTACCACCGACCCACCTAAAATGATGGCTCTAACAGTGCTTTCCAAAAGGAAGAAAAATGGAGGGCAGAGGGCTGGATTCAACAATTCTCTACCACTGAGGCCACTGAACACGGACCCAGGTGGAGGGAGAAATGAAGAGAAGTTGTCCCTCATGAATTACGTAAAAAATATGTAGATAGCAGACCCTGCCTACTTGTTTGTGCAATCTCAGCATTTTAGGCTACAATTAAAAGCGTTTCTTTAAAAAATTAGGCTATTAAAAATTAAGACTGTCAGAAGTATTCTCTACTCTGAGCTTTATTAAAAACGTGAAGTGGAGGCAGCTTTCACTTACTCAGTTTCCATCCGCTGCGCGATCGTGTGCTGATGTAATTGGGGGTGTGGGGGGGTCAGGGATGGAAGTGGAAGCGACTCCCCTTCCAACCCTGACCTAGGGGGGTGGGGGGATGGCCCTCAGGGGGAGCACTAGCGCTTTTCCCCGAGGGCCGGTCCCAGGACATAATGGTTACATCCGTGGCGCCTCAGCGCTTTAGCACGGACATAACCATTACGTCCTTGGCAGGGAAGGGGTTAACAGCAATCAAGCTTTCAAATCTGTTCTGAAGCCCCCAGTACATTAAGTGTCAAATCCACTAAAATATCTATCTTGTTTCTAAATTTGTTAGAGGCAATGTGTATTTAAAAAAATAAATAAAAAAATGGTACACATTTCTTCAAAATTCCTTTGAGAAAAGGACCATATTCTCTATAATGGTTGTTCCTAAATTCATATGCTAATTATAGGGATTAGCCTGGCCTGGGTAGAAAAAAAGGACAACCTTGAATTGGTGACATGGTTACAAATGTGTCACTGTAACACTACAGCAAATAGTGCACAAAGTAATGTTTTATTAGTGCAGTGCTTTTGCATTGGTAACCACACAGTATAAGGGATAAGCAGCTTTTGACCGACCCAGGTTTAGTTTGGAAGCAGAATAACGTTTCTCAAGCATTTTTCTGCCAAACTATACTAGTTTGAAGAGACAGGACACAGTGATGCAGTGCCTACACAAGAGGAGTGTGGGAGTACTATCTTTGCATATAGAGCATCTCAGAGAAAAAAATAAAAAAGACACACCTTAAAGCAACTTCTACATCTGTCTTACAATGTAATCTGAGAAACTGATCAGGACTGTTTCTCTTCCCCTAAACTCAACTGGATATGCCTAAACTACTTACAGTCTGCTCTTCTCTCTAAAGAATGATGCTTTGCTTTTTCTCAGATAAATGCTGTTGTTTTCTTTGGTACTTTGTTCTACATGCTGACAGCTTCAAGGTGCCAGGAGCAAAGATAGCAAGTAAACAAAGGGCCTCATTTAGAGTTTCATGGAGCCGAGGCACCTCCACAACTCAGTGTTGCTTTCAGCAAGCAAAACTTGCCATTCCCCTATTTAGAGGTGGCGGAAATGCTGTGGTATTTGTGTATCATCTACATCTATGTTTGATGTTGATTAGCTATTTAGTTATGCTCTCTATAAGATGTAGTCATAGTACAAGAGCAAAGACAGCTGATGTTGCAGGACAATGGACAGAATAGATGGATCCTCTCACTACTGCTGGTCCCTTCCATCTCCACCCTCCACACACACACATCCACACCCCACAACCCACATTCCAGTTCCCCTCCTCTGTTTATACTATACATTGTATAGTTAGGGCAAAGACAGAGGTGTAGATTTAATAAATGTGCAAACTATGTGGGCTTGGTAACCCCAAACCGAGATTCATATATTGGAAACTTTGTACCTTTTTGGATATCATTATGATAAAAGCACAGAGTCAGATTTGGAGACTAAGGCCATGGCTCCAAGTTTTGATTTCATCAGACTTTATTTGGTGAAATCTGTCAGGAATAAATTGCAGAATGTGCAAATTGATGCACAACTCAGAATTCTAATCTTGTGCAAACATCCATTTTTGCATGCATCTGACTTTAAAAATACAACTTTAAATCAGGCTCTAAGTGAAGACTGCAGGAATATAGTAGGCAGTGATAGGTTTTGTCACTAGAGACCTGCACAGTTCTGTATTGTCTTTATTATGGACTTGTAGGTCTATTGGGTTCAAGTACATTTTATCATATTTTAGTTCTATTTATACGTTGCGTCATACTTCTACCGAGCAATCAAATCACATTTCTGGACGAATATCTTTCTACTCTAAGTGCTGTAGATGGAACAGTGAGTGTTTGTCGTGCAGTCGATATTAGTTTTTTTGATGTCATGAGTCATAACCATAGATGTGCTTTTAATAAGTTGTATTTATCTACGCCTCTATGTGAATTTGTGAGAACTTGAGTATTCCATTTTAATTCATGGACAGATATGTGTGAGTGCTATAGTGCTTGAAGAATTGTGGTGTGTGGATCTGGCTGAAACTGATGAAAGTATGTCATAACCTAGTGTGTAGCTGTCCTTAAACATGAGTGGAGGTGTTAACCTTTAGGATGGATGCTGTGCACATACCCTATCCCCCATCTTTGGAGCAATCTGTGTATTTACAGTGTGAACCACATAGAATATGGGGGCTAAGAAAGTGCACAGAGATAACAAGACCTACACTTGGAAGGTGCAAACTCAGGCATTTAGGAAGTTACATGGCCTAAGAGTGCATCCCACCAACCCCAAAACAGCATCTTTGTGAAGAAAAAAGCCATATGAACTTCCCAGCACAAAAGGGCCTACAGCACCCACAATACACTTTGTTGAAGGCAACAATTATCAGGAATGCAGACAGGTTTGCAGAGTTGTGGCATTAATTAGAGCCATTGCTAGCACCTGATGACAGGCTATATCATTTTTTATATCAGTTTAAATAGTGCATGATGTTGCAAATGGGTTCAAAGCATTTAGAAAATAAAACAAAATAATGTTTCTATCAGATAGGCGCTTTGAGCCCCAAAAGAGTTAGAAAAAAGCCATACAAATACATCCCTCTATTACATTCTGATGGAATCTCGCATTCTCTGTCTTTAGTTGAAGTTAAAGTGTGGTGAAGTACCCCTGCTGTGTATTTGTAGATATTATGAGATGTGATAACTGGCCCTTTAGTCCCTGCTGATATATTCCAGGCACTTTAAGTAGCTTATCTTGGCCAGATTACAAGTCACCGAGTACTGGTGGAGTACAAACTCTGAAGTAGTAATTAACAGAAGTGTCCTGTAACAGTCCACCATTACTGTGCAATTAAGATCTGAATCCTGTGGAATTGAGAATTGCTGTGTGAACCCAAATTTACTAGGCAGTAGTCAGTATTGTAGTCCTTTTTCCATGAGGATTAACACACACATTTACCAACTTTTCTGAACAGATAGTAAAGATATGCAGGGGACTCTGGTAAAAGTGTGCAGAGGTCTGTGGTAAGGCTGAGGTGGCCTGGGAATGAGGAGGGTGAAATGAGAAGTGGAAAATGTTAAATGCAGACTGAACATTATGTAATGGCTATCCCATGCCTTGTCTGAGGCTTGGGCCAGGGTCATGGAAGGCATTCAAACTACAATGCAGCCTTTTCGCACAGCGATTTTACATGTCAACATTTCCTGCAGGTAAATATGGATTTGTTGTTCATGCTCACAATAAGCCAGGGTGCAGGGCAATTAGTCCTCATATAATTGTGCAGAACGTAATTCCTCATGGAAATTCACCATCACACAGTCCTCAGTAGGGTCCCGTGTCTTTTAAGAAGACCTTGCAAGCAGGCTGATTAGGCAGCAAGATTGTAACGCCATGAGGCATGAGAAGCAACGAAAAATAAAAAAGAAAGCCTCCTCTATGTGTTAAAAGGCTTTTGCATGACCTCAGTCATTGAAGTGTGCGGGATCTATTGTGAATGATGTTCCCAATCAATCCATTCCAGAACAGATAATGGCAGCATTCAGATGCCTCTCGATGAAAGCCAAGGGAGCAGGTCTCCTGTTCTTTGAAGCCAAGGTAAAGAACAAAAGAATAAACAGCCTTTCTCCCCAATGTGTCCGCTACCTGAAAGAAATGTAAATGTGTGAAACTGGTTAACGAGCAAATCTAAAAGCTGCTTGTGAACCAGTGTATGCCTTTAATTGTTGGACTCATTTGAGGCTTCATGATGACAAAGATGTATTCTTTATGAGAGGTAATTTAAGGGGGTTTTCATCTGGATTCTGAAGTGTGTCTTTTTAATGGAAACCTATAAGGTGTTTTGCAGTAGTTACAGTCTGGTTTTGCATTAATAACAATATATTTCTACAGTAATTGTTTCATCTAAAACACTACAAGCCTGATTTAAGAAAAATGGCACTCCACGCAGTGCAGTACAACTTTTCTTGCACCCCTTAGAGCCCCCCAACGCCACCATGTGTGCACCATATCTAAGATACGGCACACATGGAGGTAGTTAGGGAAACTAGTGTCAAAATTGTTGAGGCTAGTTCGGAGCATTGCAGGATTAGCATCAAAAATGTTGTTGCTAATCCTGCAAAGCCCATTGTCAACAATGGGGTACCCCCTTTTAACGCCTGCTCTGAGCAAGTGTTAAAAGTTCTGAAAAAAATTATGCAAAGAAATCTCTTAGATTTCTTTGTGACATTTTTTCGGTCCTTCTAGTGGGGGAATGTCCCCTCTGCATACATTATGCCTGGCGCAGGCATAATATAGTGCAAAGGGTTACAAATTGGCGCAGTGCATGCATTGCGCAACTTTTTAAATTTGGCGTGGCGATTTTGTCCTCATTAGGCCACATTAGCATAAAACAATTATGCTAATGTGGCGCAAGAAGGCGCTAGGGGCTCTTCAATCTGCCCCTATGTCTTAGAACATTTTGAAGCAGCCTATCTTATACTGTTTGTAATGCAATTTTAAAACAACGGTTTGCATATTTATGGTGCTTTCAGTCACAGACCAGGGCCTTTTAGCACTATAAATACATAGCACTTCCCCAGGTGCAAAAACACACATTCCGTTCTGTGGCTGTCTGATTACACACAGACATCTGCAGTGAGTGCAGAAACCAATTGAACTTTCATAGCATATTGAAATACATAACCCACGGATTCCTTAAACTTGTATTTATTTTTCATTTAAGGTGTGTTTCTTATTCTGTAAGTATTTATCTGAAGAAGAAAGGCCAACAAAATAGTTGCAGAAATTTTTGATTCATTTTTAACCACATTACTCAAGATCGCAGTACCCATACTTTTTATGCACTTCAAGCTCAGGGCAGCCTGTGATATACTTTGAGTGAGGCTATTCTCGAGGCCCCATCTTCAGCACAGTCCGTGTGGCTGCAGCATCCCAGGCCAAGACACACTCTGTGGAAAGGAGACAGAAGGTGGGGCCAGGGTGGATGCAAGGGCAAGGCGAGAGCTGAAACCCCTTTTAGCCCATTGGATTTTGTGAGCCTGGCCTACAGTATGAGTGCACACATACTTGTCACACTAAAGAAACTTGGCAGACCCCTTTTTAAAGGTCTAACTGATGCACTCTACACATGGTAGTTAGGCCATTCATCTCCAGGCTTTGACCCCATGTTGTTTTTTCCCATGCTGTTCTTCCTAATTGCTCCCGGTTTTACCAAATTATTCGACCGATCACAAGGAAGGAGCCGAAGTGATTGGGAGCGCGACTTCTTTGGTATCTTCTTCAAAGCAGGAAATGGTTCCCATCCTAACTGTGTTTGTGACTCTTCTTCTGTAGCTATACCATATGTCTGTCCTTATGCTTCTTAAGTTACTGTTCTCATTCGCTACCCCAGGCACTTTTCCAATAATACATTTTTGTTCTTCCACCGCTTGCTGGTATACACTCATCTGCTCCCTTGAACGTGTTTCCCATGTCTCACCTACGCTCCTGTCATCTGCAAATAACTCCTGATGACTGGTGTAAAAATACATCCTTTTGTGCGACTGTGTCTTTTTACTCGGTATTTCTTTCTTCACTTAAGCGGTCACCTTTCTCTTATATACGTTCATTAAAGCACGTACCACAAACTTAGCAGTTTTATCCTTTACTGAAATACATTTTTATCTGGCTATCAAGCAATCATGTTCCATTTGCTTTGCTTGTTCTCTCGTAATAAGCCAACCTTCCGCGCATTGCAGGAGGCTGCCAAATGGACTGCGTTTTTTTATTTCCAGTGCACATCATGTGGGGGTTTGTCATTTTTTGTGTTGTCTGTAGTGTTGCTGTAATGGGGCCACGATCAGCCCTGCGCGCAGCACCAAAGAATACATGTGTGGCCAGTCCGTAGTTAGTAGGGAAACTGCGTCAACGCAGTCCCTCATTTATTTAATTACCTCGGTTCCGCGTTCCGTCCGGACACGCGGAACCAGTTACAAAGTATCGTAGAGGCCGGGTGGCTCTCTACATCCCTCCCATGTTTTACTTCACACAGAAAAGGAGAAACAACCCAAAACAAAACAAAACACAAATAGATGTATGCGAACATGAAAAATGTCAAAACACTGATAGGAGGCAAGGAGCGTCTTAAAATAAAAACTCTTCGGATGACAAAACAGCCAGGATCTACCACAGCTCCCTATGGACCCAGCGAGCATACGAAATCTCGGAGCCGACTGTTCGGGACTGGATTAGAGCGTAGATTATAGCGCCCGCCTCTAAGGGGGGATCCCTCAGAAACGTCGGTTTCACCTGGATGAGCTCGGGCGCTTGGCGTCACCACCGGAGCGCCCCCATTCCTGGCCTCCTTGGCAGTAGACTCCAACGTGGAGTCATCGACCTCCTCCTCCTGACTTACAACCGGGGTTCCGGCACTCCTAAAATACGATACATTTCTGGTGACCCTCTGACTGCCTCGAGCTGCTGTCACCATGGCACCTCGTACACTGACAACTTGCCAGGGTTCGGGCTCAAACGGAGTCTGGAATTTTCCTCCTGGCCGACGATGCTTCACCACCACTTTGTCCCCCTTTTGAAATCCTCGATATTTACTTCGCCGTCGCTCGGTGGCTTTACGATCAGTACACTCTCTGCATTGTTGCGTGGCTTCAACATCGAGCTCGGGTGCGACCCACTGAGGATCAGACGGAATACAATCCCTTGGAGGGGTCTTGAACATTAGTGCGGCCGGGGCACACCCTGTAGTACTGTGGGGGGTCTGGCGATAAGCACTCAAAAATTCTTGTAGACATTTCTCACTGTCCTCTCTTTGTTCCATTCCTATTCTGAGGGCTCGGTTTAGAGTTCGCATAAACCTTTCAACATCTCCATTTGCCTGCGGCCAATAGGGCATAATCCTGCGATGACGTATGGCCAGACCCTCAAGGTAAGACCGGAATTCCTGTCCATGGAAAGGCGGACCGTTGTCTGTTCTGACTTCGTCAGGGAGACCAAACATGGCAAATGTCTTCTGAAGTACTGGCCTCACGTTCTCAAACGCCGTGGAAGGCACAACGTCCACGACAGGGAACTTTGTGCACGAGTCAATAATGACGACAGTCAGCCGCCCATCCGGGAAACTCCCAAAGTCCATACTCACTTTTGCCCACGGCTTCACACTCGCCGGCTCAGTGACCACGGGACAACAGGGTGACTCCCCTGAGGTGATGATACAGGAATGGCACTTTCCCACCAGTTCATCCACCTCGCTGTCCATGCCGGGGAACCATACCTTGGCCCTCAATCTTGCCTTAGTCTTTGCAGCACCTTGATGGCCCTGATGTGCTAGCTCCACTACTTTGGCCCACAGACTCTGGGGCATCACGATTGTCCTTCCTCTCAGGACCAGTCCTTGTCCATCCGTGGACAATTCATCTCGCACCCTCCACATTCCTTGCATCGCAGCTTTACACTCCTGATTGGCTGCTTTGGTTCTTTCCAGAAACAGCTTCCACTCTTTGTGCTGAAGCGCTTCTTTAACCTGGTTAAGGGTTGCATCCACCTTGGAGGCGTCTACAATGTCTCCTACACTCAGGGCTTTAGGGCACGCCGATTGCACCACCATGTTGACAAATATCTCTGTGCTCTCCTCATCATTCTCCTGAGAGTCATTGGACGTGTCTGTGGATGGGTGAAGAGACAGATAGTCTGCAGGGTTATTCACTCCTGGCCGATAGACGACGGTAAATTGGTAAGGTTGCAACAAAACGGTCCACCGTTCTATCCGTGGGGGTGCCAGACGAGGACAGCCAGCAAACAATGCGACCAAAGGCTTGTGATCCGTCACCCCCCAGAACTCTTGGCCATACAGGTATAAGTGGAAGTGTTTGCACGCCCACCGGATCGCCAGAGCCTCCCGTTCTATTTGGGCATAGCGTGTTTCTACTGACGACAATGCTCTACTAGCATAAGCAACCGGAACCCACTCCTGCGGGTTTTGCTCCTGCAGAAGAACGGCACCTAACCCTACCGGACTAGCATCCACCACGACTTCCATTCGCCGGTGAGGGTTAAATTACGCCATTGTTGACTTATCAAGTAGCGCTGTCTTGATGTCGGCAAACGCTTTGTCTGCCATTGGACTCCATTCCCACCGATGCCCAGTCTTAGTGAGTTGTCTGAGGGGTTCAGCCATGGTTGCAAGCTGAGGGATAAACCTCCCACAATATGTTGCCATGCCCAGGAAACTTCTCACTTCCGTGGTATTCTTCGGGATCGGCGCCTGACGGATAGCATCCGCTTTCCGAGGGTCAACTTGCAGACCATTCTTTGAGAAGACATAGCCGAAAAATTCTACTGACGTCTGATTGAACGCACATTTCTTTTTATGAAGTGTTAGACCTGCCTCTAATAACCTTTGCAATGTAGCTCTTAGGTGTCGGTGATGTTCTTCTCGGGTTTTGGAGTATATGAGGATGTCATCACTCAAGTTGATTACCCCTTGCAGTCCTGAGAGCGTCTCCCTTATCGCGTTTTGAAATACTTTGGTGGCCGAGGATACCCCAAAGCTCAGTCTTTTGTATCGCCTAAGTCCCACATGCGTTGAAAAGGTAGTGATATTTCTACTATCAGGCTCCAGTTCCAGCTGATGATATCCAGCATTGAGGTCCAACTTCGAGAACCACTGTGCACCGTTCAGATCTGCTATGATATCATCCATCGTAGGTGTTATATGCCACTCCCTTTTAATTGCCTTGTTGGGCAGGCACATGTCGACACATAGACGGATGGCACCAGGTTGCTTAGGTTTCGGCGCTATTACCAACGGCGACACCCACAGTGTGGGCCCGTCTACCTTCTCGATCACTCCTTGATCTTCAAGTAGTTGTAGTTCCCTTTCCACGGCGGGCATAGGTGGAACGGAACTCGTCGGTGCCTGAGAGCAACGGGTGTCACCCTGTGGTCTATATGCAGCTTAACACTTTTACCTTTGAGTCGCCCTAGGCCTTCGAAAAGCTGCGGAAACTCATTGACTAAACGTTCAGCGTGAGAGTCATATATTTGCCGCGCAAAAAATACCAACTCAAGCTCCTCCGCGGTGTAGCACCCTAACAGCGTACCTCGGTCTCCAGCCACCACATAAAATCGCGCCCGTGCAGCCACTTGTTCGCTGGACACTGATACCTCCACCGTGCCCCTCAGAGGAAGCGGTTCTCTACCCCCGTAGTTGTAAATCCTGGTGGTAGTTGGGGAGAGCACTGGTGTGGGAGTCAGCTGCCTGAACAGAGTCTCATCCATTACATTTACCGATGCGCCTGTGTCTATGAGCACTGTTGCTGACTTGCGATTGATGTGGACCTTGCTCATGGGTGGAGGTCGCTTTCTCTGTTGCCTCTCACCAGTGAACGAGATGACAAAAATGTCTTCGTCTTCATCCTCTTCAAAGATGGGGGCTTTCTGAGCCATCATCTCGCTGGAATTATCAGCCTCGGCGGTCACACTTCTGACCCTGGTGTCTCTTCTTCTCTGGTTCCCTTGCCAGCCTTTTCCAGACCTGCATACTCTAGCGAAATGGTTGTCTTTGCCACTCTTGTCACATTGTTTTCCTTTTGCTGGGCACGCCATGGGCGGTTTATGATCATACCCACAGCTTCGACAGGCGCGAGCATTTTGCCCACCAACATTCACCTTTCGTCCTGATGGTTGACGCGTCTGGATGGCTTCCACTTGCTCCTCCTTCACCTGGACCGGGTGTGCAGTCGACGCAGCTGCCAGGGACTGTCCCCGTACTGCTGCCATGGCATCTGCTCTCACTGCTGATAACTCATGTGAACGCGCCAACACCAGGATGTCATCAAGGGGCATACCCTGCTGGCGTAGGATGAGTTTCCTCAGTGCATTTGAACGACATCCTTGAATGATCTGTGCCCTGATCTCCTCTTGTTGATTGAGGCCTACGCATGAGCTTGCTAGTTTTCTTAATCGGGCATAGAACATGTCCATTGATTCAACATCAGTTTGTTGAGCCTGCCGAAGTTTAAAACGCTCAAAGTCTGAATTTAGTTGTGGGTCGAAATGCTTGTTCAGAGCCTCGACCGCTGCATTGAAGTCCGACTTATCACCCGTGTTGGGGAGCGCATCAAACAACTCTTGCAGCTCATCCCCTCCCATTAACAGCATGAGAGACCTACGCACAGCCCCATCTGTCTCTCTCGTGGCGCAGAAGTAATTCTCTAATCAGTTCAGCCATAAGCGCCATCTTGGTGAGGCAGTGGCTGGGTCAATCAGTTGGCTAAATGGTGGCAGTGCGGTTACTGACGAGTGGGCACTGGGGCCCGCTTGCACGTGCACCTGGGGGTTTTCCTGAGCTGGGGCACTCATGGTGTGTTCTGATTTCTGGTGTCACTACTTCTATAAATGCTTATTTACCCCCCTTTTGTTCTAGGAGATATATTGATGAAGGTGTTTTTTCTTTCCCACAGTGCCTCCTGCCTTATTTGCAGCTCACCTTCGTTGTCCTTTTTTTTTTTCACAGGGCCTCCTGCCCTCTTTCAGTTCCTTTTGTTGTTTTTTTTCTTTTCTATTCTGTTTTCTTTTCTCTCCCGCAGGGCCTCCTGCCCTCTTTGCAGCTCTTTTCTTTCTTTGTCTTTTTTTTTTTTTTTGAGTGGGGGCTCCTGCCCCACCGGCTCCTATGCTGTGTTCCCCTCTCTGGGGAGCACAGCCCGAGCAGCCTGAAGGCTGGGGTTCGTGTGCTCGAGACTACACACGCCCGTCGTGATGCTGCCGGTCAGGAGCGCTGCCTCCCGGTCACGGTTTTTTTTTTTTCTTTTTTTTTTTTTTCCTCCCTCTCTCGCTGCGCTTGCAGCTTTCCGGTGCTGTGCGCACCTCCGGGGCGGCTGCACAGCACTCTCAATGGGTATGGGACGTCAAATGTCCCTCGCGGCAAAGAGGCGGGGCGCGCCTCTCCGATCAGAGCGCCCACGCCACTTGCCTTTTTTGGATCCGCCGCCGGGCACGGAGCTCCAGCCCGTCTTCTCCACTCTTCGGCACGACCTCTGGAGACGACGCGGGGATTCTGGTAACCCGCTCGTCGCCACTGTAGTGTTGCTGTAATGGGGCCACGATCAGCCCTGCGCGCAGCACCAAAGAATACACGTGTGGCCAGTCCGTAGTTAGTAGGGAAACTGCGTCAACGCAGTCCCTCATTTATTTAATTACCTCGGTTCCGCGTTCCGTCCGGACACGCGGAACCAGTTACAAAGTATCGTAGAGGCCGGGTGGCTCTCTACATTGTCCATTGTTAGTTCATTATGCCTATTGTTTTCAAATTAAATTAAATTAAATTAAATTATATGAATATTGCGACCATTTTGAAGTCATGGATTTACAGAGATCTAGTACGTGTCTCTTTCCATTAAACTCTAATAGGTGTTCTGACCAAGGAGACTCTCAAAGAGTGACTGTTTAAGCTAAGAGCCGTAGTGAGAGATTAAGAGAATGGAGGGAGAAGGAGATAGGAAGGGAGCAAACCGAGGGATGGATACGGGGAGAAGAGAGGAAAGGGAGAGAGTAATTGGGAAATGGGTAAAATAAAATAAACGTAAGTAATATGGAGTTGTAGCATGTCAGTAATATCACCATATTTAATATGATTCGTTTTGTTGGCTTATATTTCAAATTTCATTAAATATTTGGTGCCTTCCCAAAACGCTTAGCAATGGTTATGTCAGGAGTACATCATTTATGAGAAACAATTACAGAAAATATTAATTCCACCATGACGCAAAAGAGGAAACCTTCCAAAGGGCAAATTAATATAAACTTCCTTAGGGCACTACCGAAGGTAGCCAAGACCAGGACATCTAAAACAGAAAGAGGAGAGATGCAAAGCTGAATGGCAAGAAGAGCGAAAGAACAAATCTAAGATTGTTATTTAATGAAGTTAGAGGCTATCAATATCATAAATAAATTAGTAGACACGGCAAAAGAAATGGAAATTAAGTAAAGCAAGTAAGGGTAGTGATCGAAAATACTTACGAAACGTAATGTCATTTACGGGCACTTGGGCAGGATTAAAAAGAGGATGAGAAGCTCAGATAGGCCAACATTGGCAAAGCCAGTAAGTCTGGTGCTTTCTATCGGCCCTTTGGCTTTGTCAATTATTGGTTGTTTTTGCCTTAGTTTTTGTAAATCAATGTTGTTGAGTAAGCTTCCAGGCACTCGTCAGTCTAAAAAAACATTGTCTGAAACCAAAGATATTTTTGGTCACTAAAAGTACATATTGCCATAGTGGTCCCTAGCACTTGAAAGAACTGCATTTTTCATGGATGTGCTCCTAATAAAAGGATGCAATGCTGTTACTCATGGTGAAGTTAGCCAAAGATGAAGTGGGCTGACTCTCTGCCCCACGCTTAATGGGTGGACAAAAATGTGAATGTCACCATAGCAAACCAATGGATGTAAAGAGCAGGCTGAAAGCCCATATTTATACTTTTTTAGTGCCGCATTTGCATCATTTTTTGACGCAAAAGTGGCGCAAACGTACAAAATACAGTTGCATTTTGTAAGCTTGCGCCGCTTTTGAATCAAAAAGCAGTGCAAATGCAGCACTAAAAATGTAAAAATATGGTCCATAATATTGTGAAAATTAAAAGGTCTTGGCTAAGTTCAGACCTAAAAAATAAAGTTGAAGAGAATGAACAGAAGACAAAGAGAAAACATGGAAAGAATGAGAGTTTTGGTAAAATAAAATGTACAGGAAGGACACATTGTAGAAATATTGAAAAGTTAATAACTACAGAGACGAACGACTTCGGATACATAATGGAAAAAAGAAATGAAAGAGGTAAAAAATAACACCCCTGTTAAGTACATATGATGAAAGGGGCGGAGAGACTGGAAGCAGTGGTATAGCATGGGTGCCATGGGCTGTAATGTACACAAGGACAATCCCCCCATCTCCTGTTTGGCTAGTAAAAATAAACTGTAAATGGGGTGGCCGTGGCCCCCTCTCACCCTGGGCTTCGGTGCAACTGCACCTGCTACATTATCGATAGCTATGCTTCTGAATGGAAGATTGCAGAGGACAACCATAGCGAAAAAGATATTGTAAGAGCAGAATGTCAGTCATAATTATACCACAAGGAAGAGGGCGCAGTCTCGTTCAAGACTGTAGCCAAAGCTTTCATTGTGGAGTTAGAATAGGTCCTTTGTGTTTAGCGCGCATTGAAATGGGGTTCTTACAACGGCTCTGTGGTCCCAATACATTTCGTTGAAAAGCAGCTGGGGATCAGCTGAGCAGCACAGGAGTCCATTGAAAGTTTGCCAACGCACTTCAGCAGCGAGTTGTGGCAGGTCTGCTGAGCCAGGCACTTCACAGCGTAGTTGGCGATGGCCTCATTTGGCTTGTGGATTCTGAAGTGTATTTCGAGCGGGTCTACTTTGCCTGATGATTTTAAATAGAGATGTCGAGCTTGTCTGTTAAAAAGCACAGTGTATCTTTATGTGCTCTGAACCATGTACCCTTGGAAATTCTTGAAACATGTTGGTGATGCTTTTCTTTAATTGCTACTGATGTTTGCAACAGGTAGTTCTTTTCCTTTTTCTAGCTCGAAAGTTGCAAACTCATTTATCATGAGAAAAAGAATTATGTATTTGCCACATTTGTCACATAATCTATCTGCTGCCTAATCTGCTGATTTTAATGAAAAAAAAATGTTTCTAGCTCAAATGGTTCAAAGGTTGCTAACATGACGGCAACACAAGTTGCAGTGCAGTGGAAGACATTTGCAAAGGACGACTGTTCACTTGTCTGTTGCCTATTACTTCATTTGGGGGTTAAATCAGCACTAGTGAGGTGCAACCTATGCCCAAATAGTGTTAACACGTGTCAAAATTGGAAAATAATGAAGTAAGACTATCACAGGATGTGCCCCACAATGCTGCATAATTTGCCTTTTATTGCTGTATAATTTAGTCAAACCTGGCCATCTGCTGCCGCATAATTCCAGTGGCCCTCCACATTACTCAACAACCATGCATGAAGACGGGCCCATAGCTTGTGAGAGCTGAGCCTATGCCCAGGGTGCCACCTCCAGGAGCATGCTGGAGCCGCTCCCTCCAGAATTCTCCATGCAACGAAGGTCCAAAGAAAAGTGTGGTAGGAGGAGCGAAATTTAGTTTTGTTCAGGGAGCAAAGGCCAGCTCTTATTGACATATCCGAGTAGTGGGATTGGGAAGGGATTGTGGCCTGCCAGAATGACAGCTTTCCCTCACCTGGATTAAGCAGCCCCAATGTTATTGCAATTCCCAGGAACAATGAGGGATTATCACTGCCCCAGGCAAAAATAATGCTTGCCTCCGGTCAGGGCACAAGTCCTAAAAATTGAAGTGAGGGGAATAACCAAGTAGAAGTATGCAGTTGGCATCACGGTGCATGGCACTGCATGTAGCATCACAGTAACTGACATCACCCCCTCACAGGAAGTGATTTCACAAGAAGTGACATCAGAACTTAAGACCTCACACATATGTTTTGCAGGTCTAATGTGAGTACATTTGAGAGCATTACAAAATTTAACAAATGAAAGCTGATCAGTACTTAAGCCTGTGACTTGAGTTCCTTGTCTGAAAAAAATTAATAGCTCAAATCTGGATGGCGTTTGGTGTTTGATTAACTACAGTAGACAAGCCACTAAGGGCCAAATGTAGCAAAGAAACATTTTGCGACTTGCAAATAGCGAGTCATAGCGACTTGCTATTTGCAACTCGCAAAATGTTATGCAGAACGGTGTCTCAGACACCGTCTGCGAGTCGGTATGGGGTTGCAATGACCCACCTCATTAATATTAATGAGGTGGGTCGCAAATTGCGGCCCCATACCGACTATGGGCACTCACTGACATGGAGGCCTGCTGTAGTCAGCAGACCTCCATGTTCGTGACTGCTTTTAAATAAAGCAGTTTTTTTTTCTTTTAAGTGTAGCCTGTTTTCCTTAAAGGAAAACGAGCTGCACTTAAAAATAAATCCGAAACCTTTAGTTTTGGTATTTTTTCAGGGTAGGTAGTGGTCCCTTGGATCACTACCTGCCCTGAAAAAATAATTTGGGGTCCATTCACAAAGAGGAAGGGGTCCCATGGGGACCCCTTCCAATTTGCGAGTGGGTTACCATCCACTTGAAGTGGATGGTAACTGCGACACCGCAAATGGTATTGCATACCACTAGGAATCGCAAATAGGAAGGGAACACCCCTTCCTATTTGCGATTCTGAAATGCATTTTGCGAGTCGGTCCCGACTCGCAGAATGCATTTCTGCATAGGAAAATGCGATTTGCGACTCGCAAACGGCAGTTTTTGCCGTTTGCGACTCGCAAATCCTTTCCTACATCTGGACCTAAGTTCTACAAGCTAAGCATACAAAACCTGGTACCAAGAGCAAACCTCATTTCATACATTGCATTAAAAATGCTAGACTTTCCAGTTGTGAATATCAGAACTGTAAAATATATTAACCTAACTAACATACCACCATTATATACACTGACAATGTTATCACTTTGACCATTATAACAAAAAATGCAAGTTGCTCACTGCATTTGGTATTCTGAGCATGGCAAATGATATTCCCTAAGAAAGATATAGTAATACCTGTATATTCTGCATATATAGTAATTCAGATATTGGGGACTGTGAGAAATCGAGCTGTTGGCTGAGGGGTGAGCCCTTCTTAACTAACAGCTTCAATCCTTGTGAGAGGTAGCTACAAAAGTCACTAAATCAACCTGTGCATAACCCTCTGGTATTCTAGCACAACAAGCAGTCAGGCTTAACTTAGGGGCAATGTGCAAAGTTTGTATTTAGCACACAAACAGTAATAAAGTGAAAACACACACAAGGAACACCCACACCAATCTAGAAATAATACAATTTAATAAACAAAATAACCTGAAAACAACAAAAAATGTGATCAGTGAAACCAGAGAAACGCAATTAAATCAAATTCAGGGATGTATAGTGCCTAAAAACACAAAGGTCACTCATGGTATCTGGTCGTGCGGAGGGGGTAACATTCACAAATTCAGTCTGACTGTGAAGGAGCAGGGGCCAGATGCAGGGACCAGATTAGTCTAGCTGAAAAGGTTACCCTCAGGATTTGTTGGCTTACCCATGTCTGTATGAAACAAATGCTGATGGGGACACGAGTGACTGAGTCTTGGAAAGCAGTCGACAGTCATTTTGTTTTTAAAACTGCCACAAAAAAATTGACAACAAGGAGAAACATGACATTAAGGGGCATATTTATACTCTGTTTGCGCCGGATTTGCGTCGTTTTTTTTTACGCAAATTAGACGCAAAACGAACTCCACATTTATACTCTGGCGTTAGACGCGTATAGTGCTAAAGTCCATGGAGTTTGCGTCACTTTTTAGCGTGGACACCTACTTTGCGTTAATGAAATGCAAGGTAGGCGTTCCCGTCTAAAAAATTGACTCCGAGGCATGTGCTCCGTATTTACACTCCCGGGCAAAAATCACGCCCGGGAGTGGGCGGGTCAAAAAAAATGACATCCAGCCGCTTTTGCGTTGTTTTTTAGCGCCTGGTCAGGGCAGGCGTTAAGGGACCTGTGGGCTCGGAAGGAGCCCAGAGGTGCCCTCCCATGCCCCCAGGGACACCCCCTGCCACCCTTGCCCACCCCAGGAGGACACCCAAGGATGGAGGGACCCATCCCAGGGAACATAAGGTAAATTCAGGTAAGTAATTTTTTTTTTTTTGTTGTGGCATAGGGGGGCCTGATTTGTGCCCCCCTACATGCCACTATGCCCAATGACCATGCCCAGGGGACAGAAGTCCCCTGGGCATGGCCATTGGGCAAGGGGGCATGACTCCTGTCTTTGCTATGACAGGAGTCATTTCAATGGGGGTTGGGAGTTAAAAAAAATGGCGCAAATAGGGTTGAGGCGAAAATTTTGCCTCAACCTGACTTGCCCCATTTTTTGGCGCCCAAGCTCCATATTCCCCTACGCCGCCGCTGCCTGGTGTACGTCATTTTTTTTCACGCACACCAGGCAGCTCCGCCGGCTAACGCCGGCTAACGTCATTGAATAAATACGGCGCCCGCATGGCGCTACAGAATGGCGTTAGCCGGCGTTAGATTTTTTGACGCACAACTGCGTTGGCGCAGTTGTGCGTCGAAAAGTATAAATATGGCCCTAAATCTGTAGCTACCTCCCAGACTGGATGCTGCTGGAACAACAGGAGGGATGATAGCTCTTTAAATTAGGCCTTTGTCTCGGGTGGAAGTAAGAAAGCCCCTCGACCACCTGCACTTTTCTGCATGGAAGGGAAGCAGACAACGTGCACACATGCGCTGCTGAATGTAACCCGGTATCGGAATATTACACTGGACATGTTCAACGCTTTACTTTGGGCCCAACTTCTTGGGGGCGGTGGGGGGGGGGGCGGGGCATTCACTCGGTGAAAATAGTCGGGGGTCGCCCGACTTGTGCCCTGTCTCTGGTGCTTCGCCAAGCAAAAGTGTAGCATGTATTGCTTCTAGTTGCAACCCGTTTCCCTTTGCTGCCCCCTGCCGATCTTGTTTTACCTTGCAGGCCTTTTCGGTATTTCTCCAGGTGCGTCTGGGAAACCTGGCGGTACCGGGATATCTACCCTAAATTCTTACTGTTGCCTGCACAAACACTTATGGCCTGCAGACAGCCCACCACTCCCACCCTTTCTTTCTGCCGCACACAGAGGGGTGTGGAAGTACCAGGTTCCAGCTTGATCAATCTTTGAGAAAAAGAGAAACAAACGTTCTGTGGATCAGAAGGTAGTTACGTTTTACCCGCATGGGAATTGGCGGTCTGAATGCCCAAGTATGCATTTTCTTTCAACAAAAGCCGAGTTTTAGTGGTTAATACAATGTCAAGACGCCAATGTGCTGTTCGTCTTCCTAGTTCTTTTATGAATGCTTCCATTGTGATCATGTTTTTCCAGTTGGCATTTTACCAGTTAAAACACAGGGAACTAGCCGTGAATCACGCCGATGCTCGCATTTGCTCAGATGCCTTGGACTGGAGGTGCTGGAATCCACGAATCACGTCAATACAGAAAGTACTTGCTCCCGTTCAAAGTATAAATGGATACACAACATGTCCAGCGCTCGTCCTTTATGGGATTCTTTTCATGTATATCTTCAAATATCCAGACCACCCTAAAGGACACCTCAACATACTGCTCTTAATCGGAGGCTGATTCCCTGGTCAGCCGCATCAACTTTATCGAGTACTCGTTCTTGGACCTGTCGTACCAACCACACCGTTACCTTCACCTCTTCCCTTCTGTCTTCTTTTTCACCTCTTGCTTTCGCACTAATCGCTCCTCTTCTTTCTTTTTCTGTTCTTTTCTTTTTAGTTATTGTACAGTGCACCTCATTAATGAGACTGGCCTTCATATTTTTCAAAGAGCACACAGTGTAGCGCCACTTTTCTTGCTCCCCTTAGCGCCCCCTAACACCACCATGTGGGCGCCATATTTAAAATACGGCGCACCATGGCAGTAGTTAGGGGACCAGCATCAGAATTTTTGTTTTGCAGAATTAGCATAAAAGATTCTGATGCTAATCCTGCAAAGCCCAGAGGGGACCATTGTACCCAAAAGAAGCCTACTTTTAACGCCTGCTCTGAGCAGGCATTAAAGTGCCGAAAAAAATAGCTCAAGGAAATCTCCTAGATTTCCTTGTACCATTTTATTGCCCCCCCTAATGGGGGAACACCCCCTTTGCATACATTATGCCTGGCTCAGGCATAATGTAGCGCAAAGGGTTACAAAGTGGCGCAATGCATGCATAGCACCACTTTGTAAATTTGTGGCAGCATTTTTGCCATTTTAACACCACATTAGCATAAAAAATTACGCTAATGTGGTGTTCAAATGGCACTAGGGGATCTTAAATATGCCCCTAAATGTTGTTATCTTCTATGACCGCTGTCAATACACATCATATTAATGTACTATGCCCGTCTGGTCACATATTATGCAGTCTAGATATGACTATCATTTTTCTATGATTTTCATCATGGCTGTTTCACCCTTCATGCTTTACTGTTTGCGCTTAAAAAATTTGCACTGTGTATTTTCTGTTTTGGTTAAAGCTTCAGTAAAACTGTTTGAAATCAAAGTGTAAAGATATGCAGAGCATGTGGTGTAGCAACCTACCACAGGCACTCATGCAAGCAAGGGAAATTATAGTAAAATATAGCCATATCTGGGAGTTTGGATCCGGAGGGTCCCTCAGATCCCGCTTGCACGATGCCACTGCATCTGCTGCTCCGCTGATAGCTACTGCCCTGTGCAGAGTGAAAGAGATCCATTCTCTAGTTTCAAAAATCTGCTTCCAACATACCCAACCCCTTCGAATAAACAGACTATTTTGTTTAACATTAATTAGTTCCAGATAAGGAGAAGCTAAAGGGAGAGGCTGTGTCTTTATGATCAGAGCTGGGGCACCAGGTTCGATTCTCGCTGTCTACTCGACGTCCTGTAATTATGGGTAAACCTTTTAGGGCCAGATTTAATGAAAAATTATGGTGCATGGCGCTGCGCCAAATTTGCCAGCATCATGCACCGTCATTTCAAAACGCAGGGATGCACCATATTTACTAGAATACAGCGCACCCCTGTGTTTTCACCTGCTCCCGTGCTAAATTTGCTGCTGTGCGTCAGCGCAGCAACCCTTGCACCATTGTGCAAGGATGGCTGAGTTGAGGAGGAGATTGTTTTGTGCACAAAACAATCTTAAATGTCGATTTGCTCTTTTTATGTGTGCTGCATCTGTAGCACACGTAGAAAGAGGAAGGAGTGAGAAATGAAAGCATTTCTCCACTTTGCGCCATGCTAACACGACCCCTGGTCTGGTATTAGATTTTGCCGCTGCCTCAGGTTTACGAAAACTCATAAATCTGAGGCAATGTCAAAATGCAATGGGTGTTTCTGTGGCACGCCTACAGCAACACCCATTGGATGCCCGTTCCATGCAAATTGCTGCGTGTGAAGGGGCCGTATTTACAAGGTGGCGTTAAGCCACAAAAAAGTGGCTTAACACCACCTTGTAAATACGGTGCAGTGCATAGCGCCACCGGAGCGTCATTAAAAGTGAAGGGCTCTTAAATATTCCCCTTAATCTCTCCGTGCCTAAAAAAAAATAATCTAACCCTGTGTAATGTAACTGGTGATCTTGTCAAGCGCTTCAATGCCCTTAGGTTCAGTTTGCGCTATTATTATTATATAAAAATCTGCTTTCACAAAGAAGGTGAACACACATTTTCCCAAAACTAACTACTGAGTATTTGTCTGCTAAATTGGGGTAAGACCTACTTTAAAATTTAAATATCTTGTGAATATGCTTGGTATTGTACCACACATTTTGATTCAATCTCACACATCAAAACTTGTTGTTTCATATTTATTGAACTTGACAATGTGATCTCTCCACTGTTAACATAGAGTTTCCCCTTTATGCCTTTTTATATCGCGAACCACAGAAAATGAACAATTCCGCTTTCAACGTTGCCTTCTTCAGTCACTAGCGGCCTCTACTGTCGCACTGTGCTTAAGACGCCAGCACCATATCCTTCAGGCTTACACAACGACCTGTTTTGTCTGTGAAAAATATTCTCTGACTAGAGACAAATTTATTTTATCGTTTGTAATATCATGACATTGACCCATGCAAATGAAGAGAAGTGTATTAAGTAATAAACATGAATGGAGCTCCTGAAATAGATATTTTAATTTCTACGTTTTGGGAGACTTGCCAGCTATACAAGCAGTCACAGTGCAGGCTTTTAGGATGTGCAAGATCTCATAATAAAA
This sequence comes from Pleurodeles waltl, assembly GCF_031143425.1. Lineage (NCBI taxonomy): Eukaryota > Metazoa > Chordata > Amphibia > Caudata > Salamandridae > Pleurodeles > Pleurodeles waltl. The sequence goes on from NC_090447.1 coordinate 500,963,654, forward strand.
ATAGTATGGGCCATATTTATACTTTTTGATGCACAACTGCGCCAACGCAGTTGTGCGTCAAAAATGTTAACGCCGGCTTATGCCATTCAAAAGCGCCATGCAGGCGCCTTATTTATGGAATGACGTTAGCCGGCGGAGCTGATTGGTGTGCGTCAAAAAAAATGACCCACACCAGGCAGCGCCGGCGTAGGGGAAAATGGAGCTTGGGCGTCAAAAAATGGGGCAAGTCGGTCTGAGGCAAAAAATGGGGCAAGTCGGTCTGAGGCAAAAAATCTGCCTCAACCCGAGTTGCGCCATTTTTTTTTACTTCCACCCTCCATTGACATGACTCCTGTCTTAGCAAAGACAGGAGTCATGCCCCCTTGCCCAATGGCCATGCCCAGGGGACTTATGTCCCCTGGGCATGGTCATTGGGCATAGTGGCATGTAGGGGGGCACAAATCAGGCACCCCATGCCACAAAAAAAAAAAAAAATTACTTACCTGAACTTACCTTAAGTTCCCTGGGATGGGTCCCTCTATCCTTGGGTGTCCTCCTGGGGTGGGCAAGGGTGGCAGGGGGTGTCCCTGGGGGCATGGGAGGGCACCTCTGGGCTCCTTCCGAGCCCACAGGTCCCTTAACGCCTGCCCTGACCAGGCGCTAAAAAATTACGCAAAAGCGGCTGGACGTCATTTTTTTTGATCCGCCCACTCCCGTGCGCCATTTTTGCACGGGAGTTTAAATAAGGCGCACATGCCTTGGAGTCATTTTTTAGACGGGAACGCCTATCTTGCATATCATTAACGCATGGTAGGTGTCCACGCTAAAAAATGACGCTAACTCCAAGATCTTTGGCGCTAGACGTGTCTAACGCCAAAGTATAAATATGGAGTTAGCTTTGCGTCGGATTTGCGTAAAATAAAACGCCGCAATTCCGGCGCAAACAGAGTATAAATATGCCCCTATGTATTTAACAGAGACATGAAACCTCAATATAAGCATGAAACATAAGTGATATATACAGGTCATTGGCTGATGAAAAGCTTTACCAACGACATATAAAAGAGACTTTATTAAGGAACAATGGGCGAGATTTAATGGAAAATCCCAGTGCTCAGCGCTGCGTAATATTTGGCAGCATCGTGCAGCATCATTTTCACAATGCAAGACTGTGCCGTATTTAAGTGAATACCGCACAACCCCTGTGTTTCCCCCTGCGCTGGCGCTAAATATGCTGCCCTGCGCCAACACAGCCACCCTTGCACCATAGTGCAAGGATGGCTGCGTTGAGAGAGAGATGGTTTTTGTGCAGGAAAAACACCTTCCTGCACAAAAGCAATCTTAAATGGTGATTTGCTCTTTCTATGTGTGCTACACAATGAAGCACACATAGAAAGAGCAAAAAACGAGGGGAAATTAAAGCAGCGCTGGCTAACGTCAATCCTTAAATAAGGTTCCCGCCTGGCACGAAGGAATATCATTAGCCGGCGGTAAATTATTTGACGCAAACCAGCGCCGGCGCTGGTTTGTGTCAAAAAGTATAAATATGGGCCTTAATCTTTTAAAATTCATATCTTTACCTGTGTATGTTGGATTTGTGTCATTTTGGTCTTGATTTACTCCGATAAATATTGTCTATTTTTCTAAATTGGTGTGGAGTACTTTTGTGGTGTTTTTTTTACTTTGTTACTGTGTATGTGTGTGTGTATGTGTACAAATACTTTACACATTGCTTCTCAGATAAGCCAGACTGCATGTGCCACCAAAAGGTTGAGCTGGCATTATCCTGGCTGTGTGACTTCCTTACCCTGACTAGAGTGAGTGTCCCTACTTGGACAGGTTGTAAACCACTGCCAGCTAGAGACCAAATTTCTAACATTCCACATGATACCTTTTTGGAAAAACTATTCCTAAGTAACATTTACCATACCATCCTTTTCGCAATCTAAAATAAGCATGCTGTACACAAATTAAATGAACTGGAATTGTGGTGTCTTGTCCATTCAACATGAATGTCCAACTACTCTGAAATGTAAATGGATGTCTACACTCACTGGTACCTACAGATTTTGGGCCTCATTATGACCCTGGCGGTAGAGAACCGCCAGGGCCAACGGGGGCGGGAGCACCGCCGACAGGCCGGCGGTGCTCCCTTGGGCATTCTGACCGCGGCGCTTTGGCCGCGGTCAGAACGGGAAAACCGGCGGTCTCCCGCCGGTTTTCCACTGCCCCTAAGAATCCTCCAAGGCGGCGCAGCTCGCTGCGCCGCCGAGGGGATTCTGACAATCCTTACCGCCATCCTGTTCCTGGCGGCTCGCCCGCCAGGAACAGGATGGCGGTAAGGATTGTCGTGGGCCCCTGGGGGCCCCTGCAGTGCCCATGCCAATGGCATGGGCACTGCAGGGGCCCCCGTAAGAGGGCCCCGCTAGTATTTCACTGTCTGCGTAGCAGACAGTGAAATACGCGACGGGTGCAGTAGCACCCGTCGCACCTTCCCACTCCGCCGGCTCGATTACGAGCCGGCATCCTCGTGGGAAGGGAGTTTTTCCCTGGGCTGGCGGGCGGTCTTTTGGAGACCGCCCGCCAGCCCAGGGAAAAACTCATAATACCCTCCGCGGTCTTCTGACCGCGGAGCGGTATTATGGAGGGCGGCATCCTGGCGGGCGGTCTCCGCCGCCCGCCAGGGTCATAATGGGGCCCTTTGTGTCCGTTTTCGAAATGGGTCTATAAGCACATAGAGCCAGATTTATGGTGGCCTTGTACCATTCAAGTGCCACATTAGTTTAATTTTTTTTATGCTAATGTGGCGTTAGAAGAGCAAAAACACTGTGCCATATTTACAAAGTGGAACAAGGCATGCATTGTGCCACTTTGTAACCCCTTGCTCCACATTATGCCTGCGCCAAGCATAATGTATGCAAGGGGGTCGTTCTGGGGCTAGGGGGGAAGTAAAAAAGGCACAAAGGAATCTATGAGATTCCTTTGCACCATTTCTATCTGCATTTTTTAAGGTCTGCTAACTGCAGGTGTTAAAAGAGGCTCCCATTGAATTCAGTGGGCCTCTGGGTGGTTTGCAGAATTAGCGTCAACATTTTTGATGCTAGTCCTGCAAAGCGCTGGACTAGCATAAAAAATGATGACGCTAGTTCCCCTGACTACCGCCAAGGTGCACCGTATATTTAATACAGCGCTACGATGGTGGCATTAGGGGGGGCGCTAAGGGGCACAAGAAAAGTGGTGCTGTACTAGGTGCAGCTCCACTTTTCATAAATCTGGCCATAATTCCCCTCCATCTTGACAATCTAATGTGAGGGTTGATTGACTTCCTGCTGGTGAATGGGCTTCTTCCTCCTTTCGCCAACTATGTACAACCACTCCTCTTTCTGCCTTTTTTCATTCCTCTTCTTCTATCTTCAACATGTCCCAAAAATTCTTTTAGACTGGGGTGAAGAAATATGCATGTAAAAGTGTGTCTAGGGGCATAAACTGTACAAAATGCCAATGTAGGTTCAAAGAATCCTCCTACTGTCTCTATGCTTTGTCCTTTAGAAACCTTGTTCATATGTCTCATGATGGGGACTTCTGAAAACACAAGGTCATAATTAGAGTAATAATACAGGAAATGTTCCTGTTCATATAAAAGGCTCATCAACAAACTACATGAAATACCATAAGTCGAGAGAAGAATGTGATATGTAATTCCCTCTGTAACTGACGCAGGCAGTTTGTGTACAAACATAGCAGTTCTTAACGTCCATTGTATACATTTACTCATAAAGCATTTTGTAATAAGCATTTAAAGAAAGCTCTCCTATTGAACTGTCTACATGTAATTCCTTTTCATCTAGTGTATGCATTCTACTATCAGGTGAATCTAATGTTTCCTGTTCTAGAAAGTGTAGGTAAGCTCATTCCAATAAGCAATGTTATCATCAGGATGACTGTTGTAACTAAAACTGCTACTTAAATGTACCTATCTGTACTACTTCTGTTTCTAATAGAGTCTATGAGTTCTCTAATTTCAGACTGCTAAAAAATAAAAAATGTAAAAATGCAAAAATGTAAAATGCAAATGGTGGCTGCTAAAATAGCAACTGTCTCATTGAGTCTTTTTGTTGTGAACAAAGCAAATATCACACAATTGTCTTCCAACAAAGTTCAAATGTAAATTGGCAATGATCTTTGTTAGTTTTCCTTAAACCTTCTCTGCGTTCTTCTAAATGACAACCCCAAAATCAATGTCTCATGCTCAGACCAAGGTAATCTTCTTTATTCTCTATGAAGTTTATCAAATGTTTCTAGTAAATGTCCAAATGTCTCTCATAAATGTCAGTTTCAAAATCACTAATAATCACAACCAAGATATAATGTTTCATTCTATCAAGTGGCAATGTAAGTTCAAAGTTCAGTTCGGCCACAAGAATAAATTTGAGAATGCTCAACCGCATATGAATTGTAAAACAAAAGTTTCTAAATTCCTTCTCCTAGTCATTTGCTGCAAAATATGTCCATTCAGGTGCTGTGTAGTACTTTTGACAGATACTCTCTTTCGTTTTGATTTCTGGACTACTGATCCCTCAGTATCACTGTCACTTTGATTAGATTCTTCTGTTTCTTCTGGAATAGTTTGTGGCCCTTGTACTACAGGCACAGTCTGGTCTCTTGGCAACAGATCTCCTGGCAAATTATTTTTGCTACAACAGTGGTCCTTTATCAGCATCTGAGTTTTGCATGACCAAATGTTTATGTATCGACTCTTCTGCAACAACCATTGCTGTTGACTCACTCAGACTCCCGTCATACTATAATTGTCCTCTTTCAGTAACTTTCCGTAACTTGCCCACCCCAAACAGCTTGTCTAACCTGCTCCATTTGACTCACTCTAGCCAGCCCTTGAGAGACAGGTACTGTTTCGTCAAGTAGACCTGTAAGTTTGCAAGTGTGTACCACGTGCACCCAACTGGGGAACCACCAAACTTTACAGCTGTTGTTGTTACCAGTATTATCTGGTAAGGTTCCAAGCAAGAACTTCTGTGTATGCTTCTTTACCAAGATCCAGTCACCTGGGCACCGGTCATGGCGCAACTCCTGCAGTGGTTGGACTGTAGTTTCCCAAACCCGATGAGACACAGAACGGACCACATCAGCCACTCCTTTGCAGTAATTCAGTACCATGTCATTTATAATGTTCACAATCACATTTGTAGGCACAACTAGCAATCTCATGGCACATTAAGGGGGTCATTCTGACCCTGGCGGCCGGTGGCCGCCTGGGCCACCGACCACGGGAGCACCGCCAACAGGCTGGCGGTGCTCCCACGAGCCGACTTTCCGCTGCTCGGGGGAATCCTCCATGGCTGCGGAGCGCGCTCCGCAGCCATGGGGATTCTGACACCCCCTACCGCCATCCTGTTCCTGGCGGGTCTCCCGCCAGGAACAGGATGGCGGTAGGGGGTGCCGCGGGGCCCCTGGGGGCCCCTGCAGTGCCCATGCCCATGGCATGGGCACTGCAGGGGCCCCCGTAAGAGGGCCCCGCAAAGTATTTCAGTGTCTGCCAGGCAGACACTGAAATACGCGACGGGTGCAAACTGCACCCGTCGCACCCCTGCAACTACGCCGGCTCAATTCTGAGCCGGCGTCCTCGTTGCAAGGGCATTTCCTCTGGGCCGGCGGGCACTCTTTTGGAGAGCGCCCGCCGGCCCAGAGGAAATGTTAGAATGGCCGCCGCGGTCTTGTGACCGCGGTGCGGTCATTTGGCGGCGGAACCTTGGCGGACGGCCTCCGCCGTCCGCCAAGGTTAAAATCAGGCCCTAAATCTGTTTTCCTGTTTGTACTTACTTTACAAACTCATCAACACAAGAGGTAACGCATCAAGCCATTTCAGTAAGGTGGAAGCACAAACTTTTGCCAGTATGGATTTCAAAGTTCAATTTATTTGTTCCACCAATCCAGAAGCTTTCAGTCAGTAACTTCAATGTAGTCTTTGCTCAACTTGCAATGCCACGCACAGTAACTTCAGCACCTTACTACAGAAGTGAGTCCCTCGGTCGGACTCTAGAAAAGTTGGGAAGCTGAAACAAGGCGACAACTCCATGAGAAATAGCTTTTCAACCCAATGAGAGAAAATGCATACAATAACCAAGATATATCTCAGTACATTGCATATGGGTATCTCAAAATAATTGAGCTGCATTCTGTTGAAAGACCCCTTTGATTTTCCTATGTGACTCGATGTAGCTGCAGTATGTTTGCCTATATTCATCTGCTGACAAGTGACACACCTGTGACAAAAAGCTAATGCCATCATTCCGAATCTGGGGTTAAACCACATCTGCTGAATAATTCGCACCATGGCATCACAACCAACTTGAGCTGGACTGTGGTATTGCCTCTCCATAATTGGTAACAAACTATTAGGCACAATATCTGGCGACTCCATCAGCTTAGTTATTGCAGAGCTTGATACAGTCACTACGTTTGTGGTGCGCAGGACACTTCACAACTGCAGTTTGGGCAGGCACCTTTAATGCATTCAACCAATTGCAAACTCTTTCTCCATTCCTGATAGGGGATCCAGAAGAGGTCATAAAACCTCTCTGGGACCACATCTTTCCAAAATCATGAACAACACCAAAGCCATACTGACTGTCAGTAAAAATGGTCACCTTCAGCAGTTCCGAAACATACATGCTCTTGTAACAGCAACTAATTTAGCTACTTGGGAAGAAAAGCTTTCTTTAAGCCAGGAGACTTTGACCACACCTGAGGCAGTGCAAACTGCATAAGCAGTTCTCAGTGTACATCCATGGTCTCATAAACAGGAGCCATCAGCAAATATCACATAGTCAGATTCAGAAAGGGGAATATCTTGAATATCAGGTCTTGGCTTGGTGCATAGTTCAGTGACCTCTAGACAATCATGCCCAGTTTCACCAGTACCATCAACAAATTATCATCAGTAGCTAAAGGCAAAAGAGTGGCTTGATTTAGAGTAAGACATCTCCTCAGTGTAATGTGGGGAACAGCTAAAATGGTCTGCTCATTCGGGTAAGTCTGTTACTTGTCAAGGGGTCTGTCTTGTTATGAGTTAATAAACTTTCTATGGAATGGGGACAAAAACATTCAAATGATGGCCCATGACAATGCATCACAGTGCTCAATGCAGACACTTTCTGTGGTGACTGCCCTAAGAAAGCCAGACAACACAGAAACCACAGCATCACGATTGGCTGAAAATTATGCAACAGGTCTGTGTGTGTTTCCATGTAGCAGAGTCAAAACTGAGAGGGTGCATACTTCCCTCTCACAGCAGTACAAAGTAAAACAATTGTAATAAGACATTTTCAGAGCAGGGACATGACAGAGATTTTCTCTCAGCTCTGTGAAGGCACGTATGTAGTTGTCATCCAATAGTACCAGATCAGACACATTCTTGTGTGTCAGACTATGTAAAGGCCTGGCCAAAAGGTAAACGTTTAGAGTCCATGTGGTGACAGTAGTCAACCATTCCAAAGAAAATCCTGACTTATTTCTAAGTTGTTGGGGGATTACATTTCAGAATTGCTGAACTTTGTTCTTGTGACACCTTCCTTGCACCTTTCTCAAAGTGATGTCCTAGATACAAAACGTCTGTCTTACAGTAGTGCAATTTAGTCAGGGAAGCTTTTTGTCCATTCTCAGCTAAGTGGTTCAACAGTGTCTTTCTTTCAAGTATTTGACACCACTAGCAGGTCATCAATATACTGTATCAGGACTGAGAGATAGGGCATTTTTAGGGCCTCCAGATTCTTTTTCAAGACCTACTTTAAAATTGAAGGACTCTCAGTATACCATTGTCGGACTCAACGCCATGCCAAAACACGACTGCCAAACCAAAATGCAGAAAGCAATTCATTTTCCTTGGCAGCGGTATGGAGAAAATGTTTGGCACAGGTCAATCACAGTGAACCATTTGGCTTCACATGGAATTTGAAACAAAATCACTGCTGAATTCTGTACCATGGGCCTACAAGGAACAACAATTTCATTTACATTTCTAAGATCCTGGACTTTGCAGTATTTTCCATTTGTCTTCCACAGTCCTGCAATAGGAGAGTTACATGCACTTCCCATTTTCTCCTTTAACTTTCCCTGTTCTATCACAGACTTGGTCAGTAGAATAATTCCTACAATTGCCTAGGGTGTCCTGTTATATTGTGGGATTCTTAGATACACAGCATTGGTTTCACAGTTATCTTGACAGGCTCAGCACCTTTGAGGAGTCCTATCTCCTTTCCTGAAAAATCCCAGACTTGAGGTGACACAGTGTCTCTCAAATCTGGAGGTAAATCACTACGTGTCAATGCCTGCATCAGGGCAAGCGTTAGGGGACCTGTGGACCCATTTCTATGGTCAGACTTTATAGAAAGAGCCCACAGGAGCCCACCCCAAGCCCCAGGATCACCCCCACCCACACCAGAGGGACACCAGAGGATGGGGGGCCCCCATCCCAGGTAAGTAGAGGTAAGTATTTAAAATATTTATTTAAAGTGCCAACGGGGGCCCTGAAATGACCCCCGCAACATGGCACTGGGTGCAATGGCCATGCTCCTGGGACCCTTGTCCCCTGTGCTGGCCTTTGGGGTGATCACAGAAGTCATGTGGTATGGATGGTTTTGCGTCAGGCAATGATGCTAGGTTGGTTAGAGGCATTTTCTTTGCCTCTAACCAGTTTAACGTAATTTTTTGGTGCAAAATGCCCTTCACCCATACCACCACCCCCACCCGGCTAATGTTATTTGCACAGACATTAGCCCACCCTTTGTGCCAACTTGCGGGATTTAATAAATTTGGAGCCTGGCTGGCGCTCTGGAATGATGCGAGCCGGCGTAATATACTACATTTGCCCAGTTTTGCGTCAAAAAGTATAAATATGGGCCTAAATGATTCTTATTATGCAGGTCTCGGAGGCTACCTCTTCTCACATAAAATTTGCCTCAGGTTCTCAATAATTCTCAAATTGAATGTTCCATAGTGTGGAAACGCTAACGCATTTTCTTTCTCAGTAATCTAATTACATTGCTCAAGCCACAAATATGCATGAAGACCTACATTGGACAATACAAAATGACCAGGAGTACCTTTGGGTGAAGTCTCCATTTGATCTCTAACAGGGATAAATGAATCACCTTTTTTCAAACTCTTCAGTGATTTAAATAATTTAATTTCCAATCAACAGTTCAGTCATTCACAGTTGTTTTATGTTCACAATCAGGAAGTAATTCTGTTTCCACAATCATCTTTTCGCTGTTCACAACTAATTATACTGTGAATAAAACTCGACCAACAGATCTCACTCAGACTGGTACAGTTCCTCTCTGTGAGCACTCGAGATTCACTAATTACTGGCACTGTCTAAGATGTCTCACAAGCAGCACCTCACACTGCAGACAATACATTAACCAAGTGTCTTCTACACTTGTGCATTATCCCAGCATCTTAGGCCATGACAGACCCACTAAACAACAAAACGTCTTAGTAAAAAGCATCACATTCACACAGTAACTTTGAAAACTCAGCAAAGCACTTAACAAACATCACACTTCACCTGCAATCTTAAGCCAAAGCAATGCAAAGTGCAAATGCTATTAATACTCACAAATCTGCTGCAAAGGAACTCCTTTAATCCTACGGATGAACAGTGGGATCAAAATATGGACTTTCTCTGGACAATTTTATCATAGGACTCCTTCAGTCCCTCCTACTAGTATCTCACTATTACTGTCTCCCCCTCACCCCCCATGGGAGAAATCATACATCTGCTGCCAAATTTTATTTAGCATTTGATGTATCCTCTAAATGAGGTATGCACATCTTTTCATTCTGAGCAAGGGGCAAGAGCTGGTAACATCACAATCAATCAACATTTAATTTTACAGGATGACCAATTTAGCTGCACGGTGAAAACCCAAATCGGAAATAAAGTTAAAGTTTCATTACAAATGAATACTCAGGTTAATGTAAACAATTCTCAACACCAGGCTATCAAGATACAGCATCATCATTGGGTGACCAAAACACTGAAAGAATCTACACTGACCAACTCTTCTAAACATTTGAGCAATTAAGGAATCATCTAAATAAGCTTGCTAAGCAAGGGCGAATCCCTCAAAGACAACACGTCACTAATTGACACGTGCTTGGCTACAAAACATGGTAACAAAAAAGTAAAAAAGCAAATAATGGACAAAAAGAAGTTGCAAAAATGATATCTGGGGCAAATTAAAGCTAATTAAAGTTGGCAAAAAGGAAGTAAAAAAGGAAGGAGTCAGCATCTCAGAAACTCGGTCAAGAGTCTTCTCATGGGTCAAGAAAAATCTGAGTCCTCTCAGCAAGCATTTGGAAAAGCGTGGAGCAATGGTAAAGAGGTCTGTATCTCACAAAGTCCAAGGGATCTCTCCTACTACAGCTTCCTGAAAACAATAAATAAATAAATTCATGTCCAAGGTGAATGATGATTTATCTATTGGTAGCGCCATATGGATCAAAAGATTTCAATTGTCCAATCATGGCACATCGTGCAACAGATATCTACAACATCCAGGCAACTTCCCAGGACCGTCATGGGAAGGTATCCATCCTTGCCCTCCTGCACGACTTTGCAGCCATTATGAATAGAGCCAATCTTCACATTCTCTGTTCCTCCACGTACTGTCCTCAAGGTTACTTTCTCATACTCTCTTTGAATATGACAATAGCACATCTATTTCCAAGCTAACATTTTCATCTTCGCTTCTTCCTTCAGTCAGCAAGTTGTTTGAAGACACTGAAAAAAACAAAACAGGCACACTGTTTCTTTACATTGCACATACCATCATCACTGATTTTAGGGCTAGTGGCGCCCTGTTCAACAATCATTTTTGGCGCTCCCGTCCCATGACCTCCTCCTTGTCATCCCTTACTACCACCCAGCAAAAATGCCCTTCATCTCTCCATAGCCTCCTTGTACATACATTTCAATTGTTTTGAAGTGCAGGTAACAGCTGGCTTTACTAATCTACTCGGTTATTTACATTAAATAGAGATCTGTTCTGTGCTATGTTATGGCGTCAAAACTGCCACTAGACAAAAGTACGATCACTTTCTCTAGCTGGAACATAATCACAATATTTTTCTTTACATTTTATTGCTGTCTAAAAGCTATTTATGCCTGAAAGATAGATATACATCCATATATATAGTTATATATCTCTCATAAAATACCCCTCTCTATATTATATATATATATATATATTTATATATGGAGCAGGGGTATTCAAGTATTCAATCTAGGGGGCGGGCTGCCCTAGGGGCACCTCAAATGATCCCAGGGGGCACCAGGCTCTGGGCAAAAAAACCATTATGCTGATAACAGTGCTTTTGGTTTAAGCAGAAAAAATGAGCAGCAGCAAACCACTTTGTAAAGGGCCATTACTAATATGTTTTGTCATTTATATCCAAGCTGGGAGTGTGTGTCAAATAGGAAGGAACTCCAAATACCCTTCAAAACCTCTACCGCCACCCCCAATAATCACACCGTGGATACTTTTACATGTTAGTAAGGCCTGCCAGACCTGAATAGTATGTTTGAAATCATGTATTTCTTTGCATTTTAGCATTTTTGAAACATTAACAGAAGGTAATAGCAACATTTAAATGAGTCTAGACATATTTAAACATTGCCAATTTAATGGAATAATTGTTAGAAATGTGGAGGGGGGACACCAATGGTTTTTTTGCCCATGGGGGCATTAAAAAGTTTGATGACCACTGAGATAGAGATAGAGGTTCTCTCTCTAAATATATATATCACTTTTTTTTTATATGTTTGGTTTCCCTGTGGGCAGATCGCTGCCCCCAGGACAACCACACATGTATAAAACAAAGCGACATATGTATGTCTCACTCTCCATAAATATATATATATATACACATACACACACACACACATATATATATATATATATATATATATATATATATATATATATATATATATATATATATATATATTATAGAGAGAGAAAGAGAGAGTCAGTCTCTCTCTTTATCACTTATTTTTTACCTGTGGTCTCCCTGGGGTTTGATCGCGACCCCAAGTGAAACTACACATATAAAAAAAAAAAAAATGATGCCCCCAAATGGGTCGGAGCAAGGGCCAACCTGGCATTTTTTAAGTTATTATTTTTAATATATATATATATATATATATTTTATCCCCTGAATGTGCGATCTGCCCTGCCTCCAGAGGGAAAACCCTTCTTTTAAAAAAGCTGGCTTACACGAGTGCCAGGTAGGCTCTCCCTTTTACATCAATGCCTCCCTGGCATCTGGGCAGGCCATTTTGGCCTTTTTCCCCCCACCGGAGTGGGAAGAGGACGTTCACCTGCTCCTTGGGCCTCTGGTGTGGAAAAACTGAGAAGTCATTGCACCTCGCAGGGCGCTGACTTCACAGATGGGCAGGAAGAGGAGCAGTGGGAGACACAGCAGCTATTCCGTGTGTCCTTAGGGTATTCAAAATAAGTCCTCTGGTGCAAAAAAACTGAGGATTTTTTAAAGCACTCCCGGGTGTCAGCCAATGGTCGTGGCCTGCACCAGGGAGGGTGTTCGTGTGCAGGCCACTGGCCGACACTCACCCAAGGTGTATAACCTATGTGGTAGTACAGTTATCTAGTAGCAGTAAATAAAAATGTGCATTTGTATTTATGATTTACAAATGCACAGGGGATGCTGATTGCTTCATGAGACCGCATGTCAATATTTAAAAATGCTCTTTTAAACTTTATTTTTGCTTGAGCATTGAAAAATTTATTTTTTTAATCCTTAAATCATTCTGAATAGAAGAATATTTATGTTGCAATTTTCCATCTTGGAACCTTTGCTGAGAAACATGTATTTGACATGCAAGAGGTTTATTGGATTTAGAGGTTTCATGCATTAATGATTCATTTGTGCAAGGTCCAATTAGCCATGAGTCCTGAACAACAATAGCACAAGTTTCAATCTGAAAGGAGAGCATTGTTTTCAAGTTTTGTTTCTGAATGCTTCCGGAAAGGTTATATTATTTTTGCTAATCAACTGATATTCATCTTAATCTATGTTCTGAAATTGTTTAGTTTTTCTGAAGCCAATCTAAGGTGTCTAATCAACATATTCTACATAAGCACAGGACCAGGAAATAATATTTGAAAATAAACACATAATCAGACGTTTCAAATGCTTAGTTTGGTTTGGAAAAGGAAACGCTATTGATATTTATTGCCGTCTTTGAAGGCTAAATGATGTTTGTTAAAAAAAACTATGTTAAAAAAAACAAGGCCAGATTTAAAAATCCCTATCACCACCAGAGTGCCACTTGTAGTGATGGTCCTGTGGCGCTATTCACTGCGCCGTATTTACACAGTGGTGTTAAGCCACTTTTTGTGGCTTAACGCCACCTTGTAAATACTGTCCCTTTACACCCAGTGCTTTGTGTGAAGGGGCGTGCAATGGGTGTTGATGTGGGCATGCAACATCATGTGATGCTGCCTCAGATTTGTGAGATGTCGTAAACTTGAAGCTGCGTCAAAATCTAACGCCACATCAGGGGTGGCGTTAGCATGGCGCAATGAGGAGAAATGCTTTAATTTCTCCTTGTTTTTTTGCTCTTTCTATGTGTGCTGCATTCCACAGCACACATAGAAAGAGCAACTCACCATTTAGGATTGTTTTGTGCAGGAAGGTATCCCTTCCTGCACAAAAATAATCACCCCCGCTGTGCAGCCATCCTTGCACCATGGCACAAGGGTGCCTGCATTGGCGCTCAGCAGCAAATTTAGCACAAGCGCAGGGAGCAACTCAGGGGTGTATATTCTATTAAATACGACGCATCCTTGCATTGTGAAAATGACAGAGTGTATCGCTGCCAAATATGGTGCAGCGTGGCGCTCCGTCATTTTCTTTTAAATCTGGGCCTAAGTTTTACCTAACTAGACTTTATATGTTTAGTTTTATTGCATCTTTAAACTAACAAATGCATTTGTTTACATTATATTTTGAGGTAATTCTAAACATTATTGAATTATTTTAGGGTTAAGGCTATTTTTACTTGATAGATTATTTATAATTAATGCTTTTCTATTATTTTTACGTCCTTGCGTACAGGTTCCAGGCATTAGGTGCGTAAATGAAGGCAACAACTTAGATTATTTATTACTCAGAAATACATTTTAAGCTTATGTCATTCAGTGTACATGGTACATCAATTTACTGGGGATTACGTGATAAAAATGCAAACTTGAGAAATTATGAGAGAGAGATGCTCCACTGCTGTTGATTTACATACACACCGCTATAGCAGGGAATGAATGGCATAGGCTGAAATAGAATACAGTTTAAGAGAGTAGGCAGAGTTGAAAATGTACAGGCTTTTCATGATAACCTGTACGTCTAGGGCACGATAATAATATAGCTCCTTCAGTGCCTGGTCAAGATGATTTTAGGCATAATGTTTAATAATTTGTATTGTTAGGCAGAGTTGCAAATGTACAACCTGTTTCAAATGCATGATAATAATGTGTACTGAATTGCTCTCTCAGTGTCTGGTCAGGAGAGATTTTGCGTATAATATTTAAGCGTTCTTTTGCTCAAGAATTCATCATGTGAATTTCATTGGTGATTCTTCACTCACTCAGGTCTATCATTAGATTGTTTTCCTAAGAAATATTTTACATACTCACAATTACGCACAACTTTCTGTGTTTCAGCAAGGCTAATTCCTGGAGGTCTGTTATGTTAAAGAAAACGTTGTCTTGAATCAATGTTTTTTCGTTAGATTCATATAAGTGACAGGAATATTGTAACGGAAAGCCTGCTTAGGACTAGATAAATAGTCAACTGAAGGCTTAGTCATCTTGGTCACCCTGTCTGCCAGACAACTCTTGACACAAAGCTCAGATTCTGTGACTAAACGTGCGAGCTGTGCCATATTAGTCATCTAGCTCCAGCATTAGGCCTACCACACTGACTCTGCAAGGAGCTGCAGCAGCCGTCTGACTGAAGAGGGCAGTCAATACCCCAAGGCTGCTCCCCATGCCCATAATATGTCTTTGCTGATGTGAAGCTTTCCCTCTGAGCAGACCTCATCCCCACCACACTTGCACACGAATACAAGTGTATGACCAAGGTTGACTCTGCAGTGTCCCAAAATAGCTACTCTTCCTTAACTGCCATTGGCCTCAACCTAAACCACAAACACCAGGTCTTGTATTATCATTTCACAGGACATCACATCAGTGCTTTCAATGCAGATCTTTGGAGCAATGGCTGGTGCAGAAACGTCTTTTTGCCCCTCAGGATTTATATGCACTTGTTTCCTCCCACTAGAGTGATTGTGTATCTTTACTGACCTTGGGGACATCGCCCTAATATTAACTAGACCCATGTCTCGGTCTTCCTGTGGCCTGAACTGATGCATTCCAAAGAGTCGTCTCTCACTCTCAAAGGACCAGCATTCATATTCAGTTGCTGGTAGCAAACTGAGGTTATCAGTTGACACCAGTCTCAAATGATTCTTAAACATTCAGGTTAGGGGCCTCCACCGACCTTTTCACAATCTCAGGACGGAGTGGACTTACAAAGGGCTGTCTTATATCTGGATAGGCACAGGGAGATGGTGCTCATATGTGGTACACTGAATCGACTACTTTATAACCAAACACACACAGGAGGTTTGATGGAAAATGTTTCTGACTTTTTGGCGTTATTTCATGGTGTGAGGGAGCTTGACTGAAAGGCTGGCATCTTAGGTAGCTACCTACCCTGAGCACATGCCTTTCTCCTTAACGCTAACCGCTCTCTTCAAGTTACCCAGGGGTGTAATGAAAGTCCCTGCAGCCTCCAGGGGTCCCCAGCCTTTCAAGGGAGGCCCATTCAGCCCAAGGCCAAAGCATATCTATGAGAAATGGGACTCCACAGGGGCTTCTAATCATATTTTGCGGGGGTGGGGCGTCAATTTGCACTGTATCACTTAAGATCATCGAGGGTCTTATCAACCTGCTATTACTCTTACACCTGCTATTACTCTTCCCTATTCCTCAAGGTCTTTTATAGCTCAAGTAAAATAGATAAAAAAAATTATGAGCAATTGCATGTTTTAAATATGACAGCAGTTATTTCTTTGAGAACTATTTTTTTTTCTAATTTCCTTTTCATTTTGTTCCCATTTTGAGTAAAGTGGTTTCTGCGACAAGCCTATTAATGTTATTGTGAAAACTGGATTTTTCAGTTGTACAGTATGCCTAGTGCTGTAAGCAATTCCTCCATGTGAATTCATTCCATCTGGTTTAGTTCTACTGGCTGCAGGCCAATTGTATATTTATACATAATCAACCATGTATCAAACTATTATGTTTTATTGGGTATATAGTCCACACCTTTGGTCTATCATGTATGATAAGAACGAATCAGCTGCATGTATTTATGTTGGACTGTGATAAGCAACTTTCTGCCTAATTTGAATTTCTGGATTTAGATTCAATGCATTTGGTCCCGTGAATATCTAAATCTCCTCCTATAGGATTATTCTTTCAGGCACTAATTAAACATCTCAGACTCATCTACATTTCATATGGTTTGCGAATCATTTTTTTGTTTTCTTTCCAGTGCTTAGAAAAACTAGTGTGGAATTTATTAAAACATTAATAACTGTATTTTTTTTTAAAGTAGCTCTTCGCACTCAAAAGATTTAAATGGCATACACATTAAAAGTCTATTTTTATGACACTGATCTAAGAAATTCACTAGTTTTCGAGGATCCGTGGTATTAGCATGTGACAGGGAAGGGATTAAGTATTTTAGAGTTAATCAAACTGTAGTGGACAAGGGAATGATACTGATGCTAAAGGTTGAAAATGCCTTCAGGTTGTAGATAATTTGTTTCTTACATTTGGCGTGACGTCTTTGTAAGTGGCCCCTTACCATGGATAGCTGATAGGCCATTGGAATGTCATTAGTACAGTAGGTGTTCCAATGAAAATAAATTATTCAGAATCCTTAGAAAAGCAGTTAAGCCAGCTTGTTACAAGCCACAAACATTAAGTACGCTCTTTTTTTAGCTCTGCAAAAAGATCCGAAATGTAAAGAAGCATTTACAATGCAATGGGTCTTGCATTTGCTCTAGTTAAGAGCTGTTAACGTTGTAAATTCTGTACTTTTCTTGCCACTTAAATTGAAAATGGAAAGTAAAACAGTTGACATAAGCGAGCCGATTCAAAGCGCCATGACCACCATGAGTATGAGCGCGAAGGAGAGACACCAAAACAAAAAGAAGTTGGCTTGCAGTCAATTGTATTGGCAAACGTGCAAATATCAATGTGAAGGGTCAATGTCCAAAACTGTAACAGAACCGCTCCAAACAGAGACAAACGTAAAGCATTTACCAATGACAACAAAGGAGTTTTTAAAAGGCAAGCCCGTGAATAAGTGAAAGTGATGGGCATGCGGCGGGTGTGGTTAAAAGCCCACACATAGATTACAACAGGTCAGAGCGCTTGCGCTCTCGACCCAAAAATCTACCTAAAGAGGTTTTAAGCAGATTCGTTCACATTTAACATGGACTGCTTTTTAGAATTACCTGGCTTTACTGCATCAATGAAATCCAGGCCTATTAGCACACATAAAGGTTTGAGGCAAACGTCTTGTCTTTCATATCATGAATGGCTGGTTGTTGTAACATATATTAAATTGAGGCATTACTGTGAATATCAAGTCTAAGTAAATGACGAAGCTCTGTCTTTCTGCAAAGCATTACTTAAATTCTCTTAACAAGCTCTTTATGGGTACACTTCACACCCATGGAGTCATTGTCTTTAGTCTTAAAGGTTGTTGGTCAACTAACAGGAACAAAAGCATATTTTTTCAGGAAGTGTCAATGGACCTTGAAGTAATTGTTTCTTTTGCACTCTTAAGTCTTTACAAGGTTTAATGAGTTATTGTAGCGATATTAGTGATTTGTTAATGTTATACG